>NC_090928.1:1131350055-1131950055 GCF_040938575.1 Ambystoma mexicanum
TTCCTTGAAAGCTGGATTATCATTAGTGAAAATTATCATTGAAAACATTTTCCAACACTATAGGAATTTAATGATATATACTATGAAGGCATCATGATGCAAGACACAGACAACAGATTCAAAGTTCAAAATAAAATACTTTATTAACTCAAATGTCAGGATGTTAGAAGGCCTAACTTGCCCTATGCTAAGGTGGGATTTCCCTACGTGAACAAAAATAAAGAATGTTTGAATCAAAGAGTTCAATTTAAATGTCTGTCAGTGTCCAAAACCTATGCTTGCCCTCACAACTAAAGCTAAACAACGTATAGGGATGCCAACAATCACATTTATGGTGAAAAACAAAAGTTCTGAGCTTCTTCCAGCTCTTGGCTTCGTTTTCAGCTCCCCTTCCCAAAGTTCAAGAAAGTTCCACGAAAGTCTCCAAATTACCTTTCTCACATTCAAGGTAATACAGATCCATGCAATCCTCTGCGTTTCTTCCCCAAGTTCCAAGTAACACAGTTCAAAAGAAAACAGTCTTGAGGCTTCATTCTAAAGAAAAACGTGCAGCTCCTCAAGTCTCAGGGTTCCCTTCCCCAAGACATTAACTTAGCCACTTGCATTTGTTTCAGTCTTTTCAAAAAGTTTAACACAACTCGAGGGCAAACTGACCCTCCTTCTGGATTACATCACCTGGTCACTTGCAGTGCTTCTCCTTGGTTTATTTCACAAAGGGCCTCATGTCCAGTTTGCCGGTCCGGAAATAAGGGTGCCGGTAAATTCACTGGCACCCTTATTTCCGGACCAGCAAACTACAGGTTTGCCTGCCAAAGCTGCTGTGCCTAACAAGTCTGACCCTGCCGTGTGCCGCTGTCACAGAAAGCAAAGCCATCATGGAAGCACTGGCACTGTTAGGAACGGTGCTGGTGCTAACAACGGTGCCGGTGCTACTGTGTCCCCATTCCCATAGAGTCCTATGTGACTCTATGGGAATGGGGATTTACAAATTTACCGAGAAGTCAGGCGCCAGTACGTTTTTACGGGTCTGGCAGTAATCCGCCAGTATATGATATGACATGATATGGCATTTATAACGCACCTATACACAAGTTTTTCAAGGCGCGATGAGGCAAGGGAGGGGGAACAAAGGGAGGACAGACAATGTTCCTACTAGGCCAGGTGTCAGTCAGATCGCGCAAGTGAGTGGGATAGGGGGTAAGTGCGGGGGGAGGGGACAGCACAGTACATGGCATAGAATAAGAACAATAGGTAAGGTAATGGCCAGCAGGTGGCAAGTGCAAAGTTAAGTGCAGGCATCAGGTGTCAAATGCTGGTAGTGGGACTGTAGGGATACAGAAACAGTTCCCAAGTGCAGGGGTTGCCAGGCAGGCAGTGCAGGTGTGTGTGACTGGTGGGGGAGGGACCTGGGCCCGAGAACAGAGGGTGGCCAGGTAACCAGTGAAGTTTCAGCCAGGAGGTCACCAGGGGAGAAGAGGAGAAAAGGCATAAGCAAAGAGAAAGGTTTTTAGTTGCTTCCGGAACCGGAGATGGTACGCCTCAAGTTTCAGAGGGGCAGGGAGGCTGTTCCAGAGGGAGGCCCCAGCCGAAGAAAGATCTAGAAGATCTAGCACCGGCAGGGTTACAGCTGGGCCCGTAATGGGGCCCAATGTCTTTGGATCTCACAATTCTGGGCTCACTGGTCTAGGTGCAGTTGTCAGACCACACGTTCCACCCACCCCAGGTCGTGCTACTAGGACCCCTAGGCTCTTTAGCCCACACAGGTTCTTCTATACTGGTTCCTGTGTACAGAGTCATGTTCTCCTAGTTTCCATTGTTTGGCCTCTTGGCTCTATGTGCAATGTTTACACTCCTCTGGCTCCTCCTGATTAACGTCTTGGTTCTGCCATAACATGTCACTGTTAGGCAGAAACCTGTGCAGTTCCCTCTGGGACCACTGCAAAAGATTTAGGACTACAGGTGTTTAGCACTAAACCCACTTGGTAGAAGTCTGTACCACACGGATTCACTTGGTAGCTGTGGCTGAGCAGTCAGACTTCCCTCAAGAATAGTTAGGCAGTATACAGAGTATTCACAATAGGTCAAGAGAACACAGTAGAACACAGTAGAAGTAAACACTGACCAGGGCTTGGTGTAAAAGAGATATAATTATTTATTTAAAACCACATCTAGAAAAACACACAGGCACTAATTGTAAGCAATTCAAAAACACGGTCACTAGAAGATATACACTCCCTTAAAAGAATATTAGACAAGTCTTAAGTAAGGCCCCACTTATTTTCAGACAGCGGTGAGCGCTTAACGTAGATGGCACTCTAATAATTCGTTTTAAACAGGGAGAGAAAAGCAGAGAACAAGTTGAAACAGATCCCAACACTTTTTACCAGAACATAACAAGAGAGGAAGGCAAAGTAAAACCGTGAAGTTAGAGTTCAAGAGGCCGGATCCACTTTCAGAGGATCCAAACGAAATGTGTCCAGGGTCACACGGTTGCATTGCACAAAAGTCTTGTAAAGGTTAAAAAAAAAAAAGGAGTTGGACCAAATAAGGAGACCAGTTAGAGGGTCAAGGCGGCCAGCCCAGTCCAGAAGGTTAAGGGGTTATCATTACCTTGTAGCAATCTTTACAAAGGAAGGCCTGGCGGACACGGTACCTTAAAGTGGTGAGAACGCTCCAGCGGGGGCAGTTGTTCCTGGCAGTGGGTACAAGTCGGGGGAAGAGAGGATCTCGTCGTGGAGGAAGACAGGAGTCCGTTGCACTGCCAGGGAAGAAACCAGCCGCAGAGTTTCTCAGGTACAAGGAGCGGTCCGGCGATTCGCGGTTTAGTGGTGAGTGGCTATCCGGCCGCCGGGGTGCTTGGCACGGGCAGTTCGACCACAAACCGGGCTGGGGTGCGAAGAAAGAAAGGTAAACTGGTTGTTGTGCCCACCAGTCAGGGGAAGAAGTCTCTCCAGCCGGGAGATCTTATCTGTCGTCGGGAAGTGGTGAGTCGGTTCTGCAGGGCTCCACCGGTGGTGTCGTCGTGGTAGGTCGGCTCAGCTTCTCCCTCGTCGGATTCTCAGGTCCTGTGGCGACTTCTGAAGTTCCAGTCCCCAAAGCCCTGCTTTTATGCAGAAAACCCCCACTCACTCAGCCTAGCTGTCACTCAAACATGCTAAGTGGTGAGCCGGCCGGCTCACCACTTGGGCCAATCACACAAGAGTGCGACTTGAGTTACCAAGATACCTCAGTCCAGGGTGCCTAAACCCCCTCCCACACCCCCTGTGGTACCCAGACAGAGTGGCACCACTTTTGGAGGCTTCTGTGGAGAAGCCCGCCAAAAAGTGGAACAAAGGGCTCGACTTGGGTTGGAGTCACAGAAGAGAACACAAACGCCATTTTAGAATAGAGTCTTGGCAAAAAATACCAACCGGAGAATTAATATTAATTAAATAAACCGGCGGTATGTTCGAGGCTATGAGAATTAAATAATTAAAGTTGGTAGCCTCGAACAATGGGAAAATCCCATAGGAAAATATTTGCGGTCGAATATAAAAAGTAGTTTCCACTGCCACCAGCCAAAACTCGATCAGGGGGGACGGAGACGTGCCCCCTCGACTAACAGACCCCGGGGCAATCGAATTGCCCCGACCAGTACGTCCACAATATGATGGTTTGTACTGGTTTCTGTTAATAATTTGGGACTAGTAAAGCCAATGGTGACTTTACATGCCCTGGGAATCTTACTGGGCAAAGGCCTTATTTCTCCACCTCCTACCTCATGTCCAAGGTAGACCACTTTACTCTGTCCAATCTGGCATTTACTTGCCTTGATGGTCAGATTGGCTTTTCTCAAGAGCCTGCAAAACATATCTCAGGTGGTCCACATGTTCCTCCCAGGAATTGCTGAACACTGCTATGTCATCCAAGTATGCCATGCAGAAGTCCTCCATCTCATTCAGAACTTGGTTTACCATCCTTTGAAACGTAGCAGGTGCATTTTTCAATCCAAAAGGCATAACCTTAAACTGGTATAAGCCAACTGGGGTAGAAAATGCAGTTTTCTCCTTGGCATGGTCTGTCAGGGCTATTTGCCAATAGCCTGAAGTCAAGTCAAATGTGGTGAGGAACTTGGCTGCACCAAGTCTATCCACCAACTCATCTGTCCTTGGCAAAGGGTGGGCATCAGTCTTAGTGACTGCATTAAGAGCTCTGTAATCCACCCAGAATCTAAGTTCTTTAGATCCTGCCTTTGGTACTAACACAACTGGGCTAGATCATGGACTAGTAGAGGGCTCTATTACCCCGAGATCAAGCATCTTGTTGACCTCACCTTTGATGTGGGTTCTTACATTTTCTGACATTCGATATCCTCTGCTTTTGACTGGCAGACAGTCACCAGTGATTATGTCATGCTGTCCCCAAGGGGTCAAGCCTGGTGAAAGTGAGAACAGCGAGGCAAACTGATTCAACATAGATTTGCACTCTTCCTGTTGCTCAGGCGTCAGATTTGAAGAGAGATTTACTCCTTCAATCTTTTTCGTCTAAAGGTAAGCCTCTGAGGAGATCAGGAAGAGCTTCACTCTCTTCTTCTTCCTCTGAAGATGCTAGAAGCAAAGCTCCTACATCAGGTCTGGAGACATACGCTTTTAGTCTGTTGGTGTGGAAGACTTTTGGAGCCTCCTTCGGGTTACCCAAGTCCACCAGATAGTTGACCTCTCCAGGTTTACCCACAACTTTGAAGGGTCCCATCCATTTGTCTTGCAAGGCCCTCTGCCTTGTTGGAATCATAACGAGAACTAGCTGGTCCTGAGTAAACTCAACCATGTTAGCCTTTTGGTCATGCCAGTGCTTGACCAATGCTTGTCCAGCTTTCAAGTTATCACTTGCTTCTGCCATCATTTGTGACATTCTCCTGCAGAGACCTATCACATAGTCAGTCACTCTGACTGGCTTGGGGGAAGGAGCACTCTCCAACCCCTCCTTAATCAGGGCCAATGGACCTCTGACCGGATGACCATAGAGAAGTTCAAAGGGAGAATAACCTTCTCCCTCCTGAGGGACTTCTCTATAAGCAAAGAGAAGGCATGGCAGTAAAAGGTCCCACTTTCTTTTAAGGGGGTCCTCTAAAGCACCTATTATGCTCTTCATGGTTCTGTTGAACCTTTCAACCAGTCCATTTGTCTGAGGGTGGTATGCGGTTGAGAACTTGTAAGTAACTCTGCAGGTTTTCCACATGACTTTCATGTAGTGGGACATAAAATGTGACCCCCTGTCAGAGATTAATTCCTTAGGAAATCCAACCCTGGTAAAAATACCAAGGAGGGCCTTAGCCACAGCCGGAGCTGTGCCTCAGGGTACCTAGTAGCATGGTCTACTACAACAAGTATAAACCTGTTGCCTCAGGAAGTTGGAGGCTCAAGGGGACCAACACTGTTGATCCCTACTCTCTCAAATGGGACTCCCACAACTGGGAGAGGCACTAAAGGTGCCACATTCTTGGAGCCAACCTTACCAGAAGTCTGGCAGGTGTGGCAGCTCCTGCAGTATTTATCTACTTCGGCCCCCATCTTTGGGCAATAGAAGTAGAGTGAGAGCCTTTCCTTAGTCTTCTTGAAACTCAAGTGACCAGCCAAAGGAATCTCATGAGCTAACTGCAAGAACTGTGGTCTGTTCTCTTGGGGTACTACAAATCGTTTGTTGTCCCCAGGTGCAGACTCGGTTGGTTCACTGTAGAAGAGATCACAAAAGTGATGGGTGGAAGGTTTCGAATGAATCTAAACCACTGGCAATTGCTCTGGGCCAACCTTCCACACCACCGCTTTTTAGCCCGTCTGCGCCATTGCAAAAGGGGACCAGCCATGTGCAAATCAGTCAGCAGCTGCCGCCACCGAAGGTAGCAGCCCAGCCCGAACTGCTAGGCCAGGTCCCCTCTGAACAGAAAACCAAGCAACCCCAGACATGTTTCGGCCTTTTGGACCTCCTCAGTGAGGTGCAGCCTGGTTCCCTGTGGCGCAGCGAGCAAGGGACCCACGTCTGGGCATACCCTCTCTCACAAGGAGAAACAAACTGACCACAAAAGTGATGGGTGGAAGGTTTCGAATTAATCTAAACCACTGGCAATTGCTCTGGGCCAACCTTCCACACCACCGTTTTTTTAGCCCGTCTGCGCCATTGCAAAAGGGGACCAGCCATGTGCAAATCAGTCAGCAGCTGCTGCCACCGAAGGAAGCAGCCCAGCCCGAACTGCTTATGCATATGGTCTTTCCCCTTTTGTAATGGCTTGGCAGGTGAAGAACGATAGTCTGGAGGGTTGCCCAGAGCGATGCCAGAGGTTAAGATTCATTCTAAACCTTCCAGCCATCACCTCTTTTGTTTTGCTATTGTCACCCCGAGTGGGACAGGTATGCCCAGACGTGGGTCCCGTGCCTGCTGGGCCTAGAGACCCAAGCTACTCCTCACTGATGACGCCCAACAAGGCTGAAACATGTCTGGGGATGCTTGTGGTCTCGTGCAGAAGGGATGTGACCTAGCAGTTCGGGCTGGACTACCCCTTTGGGGATGGGACCAAGCCTGATTTGCATATGGTCTTTCCCCTTTTGTAATGGCTTGGCAGGCCGAAGAGCAATGGTCTGGAGGGTTGCCCAGAGTGATGCCAGAGGTTAAGATTCATTCTAAACCTTCCAGCCATCACCTCTTTTGTTTTGCTATTGTCACTGTAGAAGAGGCCATCTTCCCAGTGTAACCTACATTTCCCAGGCCCTTGCCCTTCAGCCTGAGCATCTGCCTGGTGGTGAAGACCTTCCAGAGTTGGACATTCTCTCTGTCCCTTACTGAAGTCTGCCCTGTTGGGTCCACCAGTAAAGACTGCAGCTCAGGATGGTCAACAGGACCCAGATCTCCAATGAGTCTAGTTCAACCACACAGGGTTGTACCTCCCTCTCAGCCTCAGCTGGAGGGGGCGTTACGGGTGTAACTTTGGGCAACCTAGGGGAAGTCCTTGTTGGCTGCACTGGAGTGCTGACTGCTGGTTTCTTGTTAGAAGTCTTAGGTTTCCCCTTTGCTTCTGGTTTCTTAGAGACAGCAGCTGACATCTCTAGTGGAGCAGGAGTGATCTCTTTCTTCATCATCTCCTTGGGAGTACCTCTCATGGTTCTCTCCCTTGCAGGTCTGGTGAGCTCCTGTAACCTTTTACTAGGAGGTCTGGGGGTATATGACACTACTCCAAGAGTTTTCAAGTCATTACCCAGCAGAACCCTTCCTGGCACCTCACTTTGTATGCTGACAGGTATCTTCACAGTCATGTCATTACACTGGATGAGAACTGGTAATTTGCGAAGCATCTGCACAGGCCCTCCAGCTAACTTGGTGAGGCGTTTGGGTGCCTTAGCAACATCCTCAGCCTGAAAAAACGATTTGTCCACCACAGTTATGCTGGCCCCAGTGTCCATAATGGCAGGAGTCTGACCATTCACCTGGACACTGTCCTTATAATACTCTTTAGTATTATCTGAGATAGAATTATATACATCTAAGTTTGGTTGTTCTCACAGACCCAGAGACACCAAAGAAACACTAGCTGAGACTCCAATGGGTTCATCAGCCAGTAATAGAAAGTTTCCACTTGCCATTTGGACTTCCTCCTCTGGAGCGAAGGCTAAGGAGACAAGCTGGACCCCTGAAGGTTTACCCTTACATCTGGGATCTCCTTTCACATGGTCAGTAGAGCCACAAACAAAGCATTTACCAAATGCTTTCTGGAATGGTGGCTTGTTCTGACCTCCTTCTGGTTTGGCACCAGGAGGTACATTAGCCTGATTTGGTTTCCCTGGTGGCTTACCCTTTTGGTTCTGTTTGGGGCCCTCTTTGGAATGGGAATTATTAGAATTCTCTTTGGAGTCCTTTTTTGGCTGTTTTCTCTCATCCTTTTTCTGAGTAGCCCCAGAATCCTTGTGAGTGGCCCTGTTGGCAACACACAAGTCAGCAGCCTTAGCTAACTTCCTGGAATCTAATTCCTTTGAATCAGCCAAGTGCTGTCTGAGCTCAGGAGAGCAGGCATCATAAATTGACTCCAACATTACAAGATTCTTCATTCCTTCATAAGTGTTAACTATGTAACCCTTAATCCATCCTTCTACGTTTTTCAAACTTTCACTCACCCAGGTAGCCCAAGGGGTATCATCATGCTTTTTGAGGGCCCTAAACCTCTTAAGGTACTGGGAAGGGGTCTTCCCAAATCTAGCTATCAAAGCTAGCTTCACACATTCATAATCCTTCTTATCCACCTCCCCAAACTCCATTACCACATCAGTTGCAACAGGGGGAAGCCTAGAGAACAACCAGGGAATTAACTCATTCCCTGTGATGTCCTGGAGCCCATGATTATACTCAAACATTTTCAACCAATCCAACACATCCAATCTAGGGTCATACATACCCACTAATTCCTTAGGCATCCGGGGTCTTTTGGGACTGGAACTCCTAGAAGAACCAGAGGAGAGAGAAGCATTTTCCACAGACAACTTTTTCATTTCCAATTCATGATTAAGCTCTAGTTCTCTGAGTCTTAACTCAGCTTGCTTCTGCTCAGCCTGGGCATTCATTCTTCTGAACTTTCAGATTGAGCTAAAAAACGTTTGTACTCTAATTCAAGCTTCATTTTTTCAAGTTCAAAATAAGCAGGGTTATATGTGGGACCTGGTATGGTTCCAGTAGGTACAGGAGGTAAGGCAGACAGAGGCTCAGACTGCCTAACTTCATTAGGTTCACTTTCCTCTTCTGACTCATTCTCAAGACTTTGATTCAGATCAATAACATCACTGTTTTCTACATTTGCTGGGGGAGGGGGGGTAGATTCCTCTGTACCACCCAGACTTTGGTTTTCTAACAATCTTTCTATAAGTTCCATTTTCTTGCCCTTCTCAGAGAGATTCTTATGTCTACACAATACTTTTAAGCAATCAGCAGTTTTGGCAGACAATGATTCTAGGGTATAACTCTCCATAGCAGACATAGTTAGAAAATCTGCTTTTTGTGCTAAGCTCAGTGGTTAGTTGTCCTAAAGTGTTCAACAAGCACTCTAAAATGTATACTCAATACAAATCCCACCGCTGCCACCAGTGTTAGGCAGAAACCTGTGCAGTTCTCTCTGGGACCACTGCAAAAGGTTTAGGACTAGAGGTGTTTGGCAGTAAACCCACTTGGTAGCAGTCTGTACCACACAGATTCACTTGGTAGCTGTGGCTGAGCAGTCAGACTTCCCTCAAGAAGAGTTAGGCAGTATACAGAGTATTCACAATAGGTCAAGAGAACACAGAGGAACAAGTAAACACTGACCAGGGCTTGATGTAAAAGAGAGAGATATAATTATTTATTTAAAACCGCATCTAGAAAAACACACAGGCACTAATCGTAAGCAATTCAAAAACACGGTCACTAAAAGATATACACTCCCTTAAAAGAATATTAGACAAGTCTTAAGTAAAGCCCCACTTATTTTCAGACAGCGGTGAGCGCCTAACGTAGATGGCACTCTAATAATTCGTTTTAAACAGGGAGAGAAAAGCAGAGAACAAGTTGAAACAGATCCCAACACTTTTACCAGAACATAACAAGAGAGGAAGGCAAAGTAAAACCGTAAAGTTAGAGTTCAAGAGGCCGGATCCACTTTCAGAGGATCCAAACGAAATGTGTCCAGGGTCACATGGTTGCAGTGCACAAAAGTCTTGTAAAGGTTAAAAAAAAAAAAAAAAAAAAAAGGAGTTGGACCAAAGAAAGGGACCAGTTAGAGGGTCAAGGCTGCCAGCCCAGTCCAGAAGGTTAAGGGGTTATTATTACCTTGTAGCAATCTTTAGAAAGGGAGGCCTGGCGGACACGGTACCTTAAAGTGGTGAGAACACTCCAGCGGGGGCAGTTGTTCCTGGCAGCGGGTGCAAGTCGGTGCTTCGTCCGGGGGAAGAGAGGATCTCGTCGTGGAGGAAGACAGGAGTCCGTTGCACTGCCAGGGAAGAAACGCAGAGTTTCTCAGGTACAAGGAGCGGTCCGGTGATTCACGGTTCAGTGGTGAGTGGCTATCCGGTGCGAAGAAAGAAAGGTAAACTGGTTGTGCCCACCAGTCAGGGGAAGAAGCCTCTCCAGCCGGGAGATCTTCTCTGTCGTCGGGAAGTGGTGAGTCGGTTCTGCAGGGCTCCACCGGTGGTGTCGTCGTGGTAGGTCGGCTCAGCTTCTCCCTCATCGGATTCTCAGGTCCTATGGCGACTTCTGAAGTTCCAGTCCCCAAAGCCCTGCTTTTATGCAGAAAACCCCCACTCACTCAGCCTAGCTGTCACTCAAACATGCTAAGTGGTGAGCCGGCCGGCTCACCACTTGGGCCAATCACACAAGAGTGCGACTTGAGTTACCAAGGTAACTCAGTCCAGGGTGCCTAAACCCCCTCCCACACCTCCTGTGGTACCCAGACAGAGTGGCACCATTTTTGGAGGCTTCTGTGGAGAAGCCCGCCAAAAAGTGGAACAAAGGGCTCGACTTGGGTTGTAGTCACAGAAGAGAACACAAACGCCATTTTAGAATCGAGTCTTGGCAAAAAATACCAACCGGAGAATTAATATTAATTAAATAAACTGGCGGTATGTTCGAGGCTATGAGAATTAAATAATTAAAGTTGGTAGCCTCGAACAATGGGAAAATCCCATAGGAAAATATTTGCGGTCGAATATAAAAAGTAGTTTCCACTGCCACCAGCCAAAACTCGATCAGGGGGGACGGAGACGTGCCCCCTCGACTAACAGACCCCGGGGCAATCGAATTGCCCCGACCAGTACGTCCACAATATGATGGTTTGTACTGGTTTCTGTTAATAATTTGGGACTAGTAAAGCCAATGGTGACTTTACATGTCCTGGGAGACAGTCAGTCCCAGGGTATGGAGTCTATGGTGGGGTGTCACTATGACACCCCTGTGTTACTGCACGGAGGGTGCTGTATAACACACATAGGAAAAACACATGAGACCCTATAGAGTAAAGGACCCCATAGCCCATAAAACACATTATCAAAGGAATACCATAAGTCATGTCCAAGAGTGGGAGAAAAAGAGTCTCACTCTTGGCAGGAGGAAAAAACAAACTCCAGAAATCCAGCAAAGCTGCTGGGGGACTCACTAGGTTAGGAAATTCAGCCTAAAGAGAGAATTCTCCCTAACAGTCACATAGCTCCTGCCTAGTCTTTGGCCTTGCAGCACTGCATTTACTCAAAGTTCACTTTGTGGTGGTTTTGTTCATCTCCTACCTTTCAATTGCACACAATCACACTTGCGCTCCTTTTCATAGGTTGCTTTCAAATTGGCACTTTTGCTTTGACTGTCATTTGCCGTTTGTTTTGCCCATAACGTTTTACTTGATTCTTTATTCAATAAGCTTAATTGCATCGTTTCATTCAGTTCGGCATTCCACAAATATTTAATATGCTTAATTTAATTTTAAGTTTCTATGCAGTTCCGTACTTCATTACTTATTTGCAGCCCACTAGGAACACCCCAATTGTCGAGTAGCTTCCCCTGATACTCACTGGTTCACGGTGTTCTTCCTCTGCGTTCCCTTTGCTCTTTTCTGCTCTGTAGGTCAGCGGGCCAGCTTCTGCGAGTCCCGCTCGCACATCAGGCTGTACTGCACAAGCCGGTAGCTCCACTGCCTTTGTACAGACGCAGATGGCGCCCTTCTTTGTCTTGCTCACTCGCAGCTCCTGAAAGCTTGATGCATAAAATCCATTCGTCCTGAGTTACTTGACTGATAAGCTTAGATCTCAGGTGGGTATAGTGGACTTCACATATCCAAGTCTAACTCTTGCTAGAACTTTGTTTTTAAAAAAAAAGAAAAGAATCTGAGGCCGTTGATTCCAAGCACAGTCTTTAGTTTTCTGGAGCACTGTCCTTCGTGTTTCCAAAAATAAAAGCAGTTTGTCGTCTCCATTCAAACAAAATATTTTACTCAGCTGTTTGCTCTTCCAACATTTTCCACTTTTCTTACTCACCACCTTCCTCATCCTGGCACTATTTTAATCCCAGACTTTTGCCTCGCACGTTCCATATATTTGTGACTGGGGGTGCAGCAAACTGGGTGTGATGTTGCAGTTTCATATGTATCCAGCATATTTAAATGTGAATGGGATGGGAGTAGTTTCTTACCTGTAAATCCATTTCTCCAGCGTTGGTATCTTTCATGGATTCACATGCTTACAATATTCCCCGTCGTCAGGCCAGGAACCCTCGGTATCTTTATTAAAAGCATTTTCCATTGGAAAAAACTTGACACTTGTGTCCTATTGACGTCCTTTTGGGACGCTTACGCATGGCCCAATAGGACGCAAGGTATAAATAGCTCGCCCCCCTACGACTCCCTTCAGATTTTAACCTCCAAAGTAGAGGCAATACCAAGTTTGCATTCAGGGGAGGCCGGCGGGCGCATGTGAATCCATAAACGATACCAACGCTGGAGAAATGGAGTTACAAGTAAGAAACTACTCCCTTCTCCAGCATTGGATCTTTCATGGATTCACATGCTTAGAATAGATTACGTAGCAGTATCCTTATACCTGGAGGCGTGTAATGCAAACCAATACCATAGGAACGCAACATACAATCAGCAAGAAAAACAACAACCATGGTACATTGAAACGGGTACCCCACTCTGTGGGGGCTTACCTTACTGGAACAGGTGTTGCAGGACTGCACGTCCCATCTGCACATCTGCTCCATGCTGTTGCTCCAGGCAATAATGCTGAGTAAATGTATGCGGCACTGACCAGGAGGCCGCCTGACAGATGTCCACCAGTGGAATTCCCGACCACAATGCCGCTGATGACGTGGTGATCTTGTCGAATTAGCCTTTGGACGCCTCTCCAGAGGCTTCCCCGCTTTAGAGTGACAGAAGGCAATAGCTGACGAAACCCAGCGGGATAGCCCTTGTTTGGAGATTGGTCTTCCCTTTACTGAGGGTCATTAAGCCACAAACAGTTGTCTCGTACGTCTGAATTCTTGAGTACGACTCAGATAAAACTTCAATGCTCTTTTGACGTCCAATGTATGGAGAGCCTTCTCTGCCAAAGAGGAAGCCGCAGCGCAGAACGCTGGTAGCACAATAGAAGAGTGTTTATGGAATATAGTTGGTACCTTCGGAATAAAATGAGGATTAGTCGCTAACACCACCTTGCCCTTGAAGAAACGTAAGTATAGGGGATCAATCACCAGCGCTTGCAGCTCCAACATTGTTCTTGCTGAAGTAATGGCCACCAAGAAGGCCATTTTCCACAAAATAAATTTCTGGGGCGACAACGACATAGGCTCGAATGGAGCCTTCATTAGCCCCGATAGCACCAGATTGAGACTCCAACCAGGAGGGAACTTCTTGGCCCGAGGAAAAGTCCGAAATAAACCTCTCCGAAAATGTTTGACTAGTCGATCACTGAACAACGGAGTTAAGTGCCTCTTTCGAGTAAACCTAGAAATGGCCGCCACGTGAACGTTTATGGAGGAGAAAGACAAACCTCTTCTCGCCAAGTGTAGTAAATAAGGCAGAACTTGCTCCGATGAAATGTTTAAAGGGTCCACCCCTGGCTGATCCTTGCACCTCACACAGAACCTTTTCCACTTGCATGCATACAAGACATTCGTGGACGGAGCTCTCGCCGCCTCTAAAATGCAGCGACAATCATCTCTAGAAATGTTCAGTGAACCAAACTCGGAGAAGTCAGGAGCCAAGCCGTCAGGCTGAGGGAGCCTGGGTCGTGATGACAAACTGCTCCTTTGTCTTGGAACAGAAGGTCCGGCGTCACTTGAAATCTCACTGGTTCTGCAACGGATAGATGGAGCAGATCCAGAAACCACGGCTGCCTGGCCTAGTGAGGGGCAATCAGAATCACACGGCATGGATATTTCTGAATCCACTGGAGGGTCAGTCGAATGAGTGGAAACGGAGGGAACGCATACGCGAACCTGCCCGTCCACGGGAAGGAGAACGCATCACCCAGCGAATTGGGCAGCGGCCATCTGCTGGCCTAACTGCTTGCACTTTTTGCTCTCCCGGGTTGCGGAGAGATCCAGCGAAGGACGATCCCATTTCCTGAAGATTCTCAACACTTGCTGATTGTTCAGCTGCCACTCGTGGAGTTGGTTCATCTCTCTGCTGAGAGAGTCTGCCTGCACATTCCTCACCCCTGGTAGGTGAAACGCCACGATGCTGATGTCTTGTTCGAGGGCCCAATGCCATAGCTCTGGAGCCTCGCTCGAGAGCGTTCTGGAATGAGTGCCCCCTTGTTTACTGAGGTAGAACATCGTGGTCGTGTTGTCCGTTAACACTCACAACCAATCCTCGTATGCGCGGCAAAAACAATTTCAGAGCCCAACGAACCGCTCTTAGTTCCAGTACATTGATGTGAAGGCTCGATTCTCTTGGGGACCATTGACCTTGAACTTGTAAAGAACCCAGATGAGCTCCCCTTCCTGTTTGAGAGGCATCCGTCACAATTGTGGATTGAAATTCCAGCTCTAGTAGAGGCATCCCTCTTGTCAGATTGTCTGAGAGTTGCCACCACCGAAGCGCTTCTATTAGCTCGCTGTTGATCATCACTTTGTCGGACCACAATCTGCGACTTTGAGACCACCGGTCCACCAGAAATTCTTGTATTGGCCTCATGAAGAGGCGACAGTTCTTCACTAACCGGATACATGACGCCATGGCTTCTAGAAGCGACATGTAGCTTCTGACTGACACTCTGGTTCCAGCTCTCCACTCCCCCGCTTTCTGCTTGAGTTTTTGAACTCTCTCTATAGAAGGTTTCACCAGTCCTGACTGAGTCTGGAATTCTGCGCCCAAAAACACCAAGCTCCTGGAGGGAGATAGAAAGGATTTTTCGAAGTTGACTGTGAAGCCCAACCGTTGTAGCAGCTGCATGTTAACGTTGAGGCTTGCCAGCGCTACTGCCGGCGACGAGTCCCTTATTAGCCAGTCGTCCAAGTAAGGGTAGACGTGATGACCTTCTCATCGTAGCCATGCCGCCACCGGAGCCAAACATTTTGTAAACGTCCTGGGAGACGATTTTAGACCGAATAGGAGCACTTTGAATTGGTAATGACTCTGACCCACCACAAACCTCAGGAATTTTCTGTGTCGCCGACGCATGGTTATGTGGAAATATGCATCTTGTAAGTTTAACGATGCCAGAAAATCCACCGGTTCTATCGACCGGATGACCTCCAGAAGTGTAAGCATCTTGAACTTCAGGCGTTGTAGAGTCTTGTTGAGAGCTCGAAGGTCCAGAATGGGTCGCCACTTGCCGTTGGTTTTTTTTTACCACAAAGTAACGTGCGTAGACCCCCAGGCCTCCCTCTGCCACCGGAACCAATTCTATAGCCCCTTTTTGCAGCATAAGCACAACCTCCTGCTGTAAAATGTGAAGATAGGGTTGCGCCGACTACACAGGAGGAATGGGAGATGGCGTGATCTTGAATTGCAAAGAGTGGCCTAGTTTCGCCGTGTCCAACACCCAACAGTCTGATGTAATTCTTTCCCATTCGTCGACGCAATGGGACACTGACTCCCAGGGCGTCTTGAAGATTGTCATTGATGAGATTTTGATTGCTTACTCTTCGTAGACGAAGACTGTCCTCCTCTCCTTCTAGAAGTCTGAAAATCCTGGCTTCTCCATGTCGCCTGGACAGCTCGCCTGTATCCTTGGGAGGTGTATGCCGATCTATTGAAATTCCGGTCTCTGGATGTGACAAATCGGGAATTCCCTGAAGCTCAGCGGAAGGGGCAAAAAGGCCGAAACGCTCGTCCACTTTGTAATGCCCCCAGTGATCTTGCCGTATCTGAATCCTCCTTCATGCCTTTGAGGGCTTCGTCTATCCTCTCCCCAAATAACTGCTCACCTTCACAGGGCATGTCCAGCACTTTATAATGGACTTCCGGCCTAAAGTCTGTACACTTTAACCAGGTCTGTCTTCTTAGTACCTACCACTCTATTATTTATCTGCTTGAACCCCGACTCTGCCAAATCTACAGCGATGTTGATACTGTGATTTGATGCCTCCTCACCTTCACGCACCTGTAGTATGGCTGTCTTTGGGTGTTCTTCGGGCAGGTGCTCCAAGATGGGGGCCAGACGATGCCACATTTCACGGTCGTATCGTGCCATAATAGCTAACGAGTTAGCCGCCTTGACCGTCATCGCTCCCAATGTTAAGACTTCCTTACCAAAGGCATCCTGCCTTCTAGCTTCACTGTCCGGAGGTGTTGTGCACTTGTGTTGTGATCTAGTTTTTCTGCTAGCAGCCGCTGACGCCACTGATTCAGGAGAGGGCTGTGCGGTCAAACACTTAGGTGTAGAGTCCGGGGGCTTAAACTTTTTCTCTAACCTGACCTTGATTGCAGGCTCTGAAAATGGATGGTGCATGGTACGTAAGCCTTCCTGCCAAACGTGGTCCAGAATCGGAACCGAGAAGATTGACTTCCTTCTCTTCCCCATATGGTCAAATAAGAAGCATTCCTTCCTTTCTTCCTCTGGGGTCAGACCAAATTCAATACAGACTTTCACCATCATCGCATGAAAGGCCCCGATGTCATCTGGAGGCGACTGTTGTGCTGGGCTTCTAGGAGTTTCTACTTTCCATCCGATTCCCACATAGGGTCTCTTGACAGCGACAATGAAATGTCCGAGATGGAGTCTCTGGGACCTTGATCCGACTCAGAGTCCTGTAGTTCACCCTCTTCTGGATGTGAGGGAGGGGATTCTTCACTGACCGGACGGGAGACCGGCAACTCAGCCGTTGACGTTGAACGTGGAGCGGGCCCTGCCGCTTCAATGACGGGTGTCACCGGAGGAGCACCCATGGGAGGCAGCCTTGCATCCAACTGGCTTATAAGGCACTGCAGCGTAGATAAAACTTGTAAAGATAACATCAACTGCGGATTTAGCAGAGAAGACGTAGGAGGAACATTTTGGATCCCCGACGTCGTCGACGACGGGCCAACGGCCTGTAAGCCGAGATCTGTTGGATGAACAACCGGTTCCCACTCCTCCTCCATCAACAACACTGATAGAGCTGACTCTTGCTGTAATAGGGTGTCCGGTAGAACTGATTCATACACCGCCGGTTGCCAAGTCTCTGGAGGATCCACCATCTACGATGAAAACCTGGGAGTTTTTACTTCTCCCTTGTTGATCGCCGCCACTGGGGTTGACAACGCCACTGCAGGGATTGACCGTGCGGACGGTATTGAAGCCGTCGACAACGGGACTACCATTGACGGCACTGGCAGTTGTGGTGCAGACTTTTTAGGCGATCCCGCCTTTTTCATCTAGACCAGTGTTTTGAAGATTCTCTACTCGAGGAAGACCTATGATGGTCTCCTGAGGAGGAGCGCCTTAAAGGGTCTTACCCATCCTTTTTTGAAATAGATGAAGATTTCTCTGGCTTACGGCCTTGGTCCAAACGACCATGTTTTGATAATGAAGGAGCGTCCTTTGCTAGATGTTTCACCGAAGAGGAACGACTCTTCTCCGTAGGCTGTGGCTTCTTTGCCGGAGGTTCAGCCGACACTGATCGGCGAGGGACTACAGGGGACTTAGGTCTGTTTGATGCCAGACTGCGCACCGATCCTACCTCAGATGGCGGGTAGGCCCCTTCGTTCCGCCACGATATTAGACGCCGATTACAGTCCCTCAAAGTCTTTTGCGAGAACCCCTTGCAGATATCGCAGGTGTCCGCAGAGTGATGAGGGTAGAGACAATAAAGGCAATCCATGTGCCCGTCCCCCTCATAAACTTTCTTCATTCCACACGTGGCACACGGGCGGAACAACGCTTTCCCCGACATTGGGAAAGAAAGTACAACCTAACAAAGTGTAGAAAACACGAGGTGATCCCGACTACTTTGGAGACGGTTGAAATCTGAAGGGAGCCACGGGGGCGGGGCTATTTATACCTTACGTCCTATTGGGCCATGCGTAAGTGTCCCAAAAGGACGTCAATAGGACACAAAAGTGTCGAGTTTTTTTCCAATGGAAAAAGCTTTTAATAAAGATAGCGAGGGTTCCCGGCCTGACGACGGGGAATATTCTAAGCATGTGAATCCATGAAAGAGCCAATGCTGGAGATATGTTATTTAATGTTACTTTTTGGTTAAACAGATACATATTAGCTTTGCATGCCTTTTTATGCGCGTAGGAAAACAAAAGCTAAAACCACCAAATGAAATATAAACGTGATTCAGACAGAATGTGCTATGGAGTGCACAGAAGGAGGCAGTGATGAGTTTTTATACTGCACATGCGAGAAAGGGAGCCTTCCCTGCAAGAATCCACTGCAACATAAAGATTGTATTTATTAAAAATGCATGCACACTGAGAAAACATATAAAGGGGATTTATGAATCTACATGTAGTGGGCTTTTTACAAATAGATTAAAACACAGCGGTCTGGGGTTGATTTTCAATAACTGGTTCTGCAGAGTTTCAAAGGCCAGAGGATGGGTATAAGTAATTACAACCTTAGCGATTGTCAACTCAGCTGAAGGAGCAGGCCATAGTATTTGTGATCTGATAAGTATTTGCAGAAAGTAGATGTAATCTTTTGAATGCAGGGGAGCTTGACAGAGGGCTTTCACCATTTGTTTTGACCAGCAATAAAACATGCAGTGAGTCAATGCTCAAGGCTAAAGTAATTGAGCCCCAGGAGTGTCAATTGTATTTTCAGATGTGTTGTGCGCGATGAAATGGCAGTTATTTAGATTAGAATGTTCTAATGGAGATCAATGAACCAGGGAATGAGATAGTTATCGCTAGTTCAATGAAGGACTGGTTTACTCAGCCTTCTTCATATCGCTTGAAGTATTTATGCAAACCATGTGCAATTAAGAGTTGAGGGTAAAGGGCTTAGGCCAGTTATTACTAGTAATGAATTATGTTTGCATACAAATGTTTAAAATGTCTGATGATGTCATGACCTACCACAGACAAATCCTAAAAGGAAGTGTGTTTTACATAGGTGCTGAAGATGGTAGTTAAGATAACAGCTACCAATGAGAGTGTAGGAATTGGAGAAAGATGGGATTTCCTTGACGAGGTTTTGTCCAATTACATGTGGGGGGTTTGTAATAAAGTATCTGGGAGTGTTAACTGTTGCAAAATTGTATATACCATGTAAACCTATGTGGTTTGTTGAGAAGTGGGTTAGTTTGATTCCAGAGCACCACCTAACTGCTCCCCAGACGATTGTACAATAAACTTGCTTTGCGTACAAAACATTCACTCGTTCCTCGACAGTGGGTCCGCTTGGGTTGATGTTATTAGGGGTCCACCCACATACTGCCAATGACCACTAATTAAATAAAAATATGCAGTGTGCGAAATGTACACCTTAAGCATACTTTGTTATTAACATTGTTTCCATCAACTCCCCTGATAAAATACCTACTAGATGATACCTATTAGCCCAATCTCTTTCACTCGATCACAAGGGGATTCCAGATGTACTTGTGGGTTTATTTACATTAGTCGGTCCCTGACTCACCAAATCCTCATAAAGTGAGCACAATGCTCTTATGACTGCAGTGCCGGCATTTGATCTTGTCGATCACTGCCTGCTTTGATGGGAGACGCCAGTGCTTTGCTTCTGGGTGAGGATTTAGAATGGGCTAAACGCATGAGTGCGGCACAGGACTACAACAAGAGGAGTTAACGAGGATGATGCAAGTTGGCGGTGGGGGCGAAATATGGGTGTGGGAAGACTATTGGGGGACCCCACGCTCCATTGTGTTGAAGAGCAGCCTGATGAAAGTTTAAGGTGGGTTGCAGCGGGGGTAGGTGAACAAGGCACCGGGGGGGTTGTAAGGTGGAGGGAGGGTTATATGGTGGCCAGGGCCCTCACATTAAAGCTCAAGAGCAAGAGAGCAGAGCTGGTGGGGCAAAGAGCTGAGGGTCTTCAATAAAGTGTAAACCAAAAACCTTTCCTCTACTGCTTTTAGTTTTCAGGTCTTTCGATTATCCGAGAATAACATGTAAACAGATGGGACAGGTTTGATCCTACCTGGTGCAAAACTGGTTTCCCCATAAAACCTCACAGTGCCCATTCTCTGACCGACAACCAGCACTCGACTTCCAATACGGGCCACCACCGCCTCTGGGTGAATATTGACTACAGGTGGAGCCTGGGTTTGAAGTCCTGAAAGGAGGAGGAAGAAAACGATATCAATTCTGTTGAATACATTTCAAGCACCAAACTGAAAGCCATGCAAGAAAACAATGAAAATAATGGAGACTATGTCGCTCAACATTATGTTTCATGCCCTAAAATGCATTAACATAAACGAACATGGAACAAACACAGTTGATGTAGGAAGGCTGGGAGACTTTCACAGAGAAAATATCTGTGAGGAGTGATTGCAATTAGTACCAGTAGTGGTCCTAAGAAGAGGCGCCAGTGGTTTAAAGCCCGTTTTCTTGTCCTTGGTGGTGCAGCTGGGTCCCTGAAGGTGATTATGTGGGTATTGTTTGTTTTCTAATGAAGAGGTCGAGGAGGAGGAGCAGCTGGATCCTGGAAAGAAAGCTGAAACAAGGAACAGGCAATGTCTCCTGAAATGCATCAGTACCATAGATTCAGAGAGGGTCCAACTTGCAAAGATGTTCAGTGGGAGTTTAAAGAAGAGACTGGGTACAGAATTACAGCAAGAAGTTAATTCAAGGTCCTGAATACAAGCTGAACTACACAGTCCAGGTATAAATCATGTTCCTCACCTAACAACATGTGCTCGTTCCAAGACTTTATTGTTGCATGCAGCAATACATCTAGTGTTATGCTCATCGCATATACACTCCTCTTCAAGGTGCAAATGCAAAATGATCAGCCAATAGGATTTTAGCACACAAAGCCTACAAATCCTAAATCCTTAAGGAATACAGAAGGGGATTGGCCACACCTCCATTTCAGAACTTTCCGTCTTGGAGATGGACAGTGGACAGCTTCAGCATAGGAATATATTGGTGGGAGGGGGCAAACCGTGAACAAATCCACAAATTAGAGCTTAGAAATAGGACTGTTGTTGAGCAGTGCTGAATGATTATCAAAACTCACTTGATTTGATTCCATTCACAAACCAATAAGACAGACATACAACATAGCAATACGAATAGACCCATAAAGAAAATATTGAATGCAATTTCCTTTTTCCATGCAACCACACTTTTACAATTGGATGTCCTCTAACATCAGAGTAGAACAATTACTAATCAAAGCCGTGTTGCGCCAATGTTTAAGGAAATAGTGCTTCTGCATTGGATTGGGCCCGAAATAGCACTATTAGAACTAAGTGTAGGGATCGGAGCATATAGCAGCACACTGAGTTTCAACGAAAGGGAAATGCGAAACAGATGCCACACTTTGGCCTTTACAACAGTCTGATGGGAAATTATGGTGATGGGAGTTCAGCTCTAGGTTGAAAATGTCAAACAAACTCCACCCACAGTAGTATTATTGTACCATATTATATGTTACCTGTTATGTTTTTCATATTAAATGTAATGTCTTCCTTTTGGCTGAAATAAGTATGGTACAAGACGACTTAACTCTGATGAATTAAGGCAAATAATTCATGGGCGGAACATAAATGGCACATAGCTAAATAATCCAGGACACCGAGGCCTGTACCAGGCAGTAACTGCCTGGAGCCCAAAGTAACAAGCCAGAGTTATGCAAAGACCTTTAAAGGGGTGTTAACTGGCATTAGCACTTTGTATGGCCCTTCGCTCCACATATTAATGCCATTAGCACATGGGGATGAGGTGGAGGGTAGCAAAAGAAATGGCTCACATGAAAACTGTAAATCGTTTCTTTGGTAAAATAAAATGCATTGAACATGGGCACCAAGTAAATGGAAAAGGGAGTGTGCAGAGGATTCATTTGCCATTCGTCAGATCAGGCCACAAAGCGGCAAAGGAGACAATGGCCTAGTAGCAGATTGATGTAGTTCAGTTGAATTTATGTAACGCTATGTAAATTGTGGGGCATGGGACATGTAGGGGAGGTAGCGTAAGGTGACAAGGTGGACCAAGAAATAAGAAGAGCTGGGGAGTTGCAGGCTGCGGGAGGAGGCAGCAGCAGCCAGCAATTAATACACGCTTTCATATGTTTGACCGGCTCTTCCTCCTGGTGTGCCAGTTCCTTATGATGCATTGGATTTGGAAGTGGACAGGGCAGGAAAGTGCAAGAAACTGAAGGCAACAGAACACCAAAAAGGAAAGGGACTGGGTGATAAGTAGCATCACTGAGGCTCTAGCTATAACACTCTGCTGTCAAACACTCGTCTGACATCTGCAACCTCCTTGAACGCATGGATCTAGAGGTGCTCGTCATCACAAAGACATGGTTCAAGGACAGCTCTGTCACAAGCTTTGACACACTCCTCCCTGAAGATCCTCTCTGTGCCCAGGCCCAAGGAGTCAGGGTACAACGTCCTTTCATCGCGAGACGGTTTTTGCGGGGGTTTTTTACAGTGAATTTCTTAATGAAAAAAAACCTTTTGAATTTTTTTGGGGGTTAGAAAATTATATATATGGGATGTGGGTGTTTGGGAACAGATAAATGTAAGTGAATGGAGGGTTTGGGGGGACCCCCCCGATCTCCCAAAAGAATAAAAAAATTGTGATGGATTATTTTGTTAAAAAAAAGTGAAAAAACATCCTGCGATAAAATGACATGGAACCAGGGGTCAGAATGGGAGTGGCATTGATCGTCCCAGAATGGATACCTGTGTCCATCATCCGTATTAAGGCCTATTCCTCCTTCGAAAGCCTAGTCTGCAGGCTCTGACTCTCTCCTAAATCTTATTTCCTTATGGCCACCTTCTACCGGCCACCAGGACAGTCCGCTCTCTTCCTCTCGGAATGGGCTGACCTGGCCTCCTCTCTACTCTCCTCCTCTCAACTCCTCCTGCTGGGTGACCTCAACATCCATCTGGACTCGCCTGACTCCTCAGGACCTTTCCGCAACCTGTGCAGCCGCATACTCAAATTGCTCGGGCGTATATAGCCGCCCCACTCTACGACTCAGGGCTAGCGAACTCCCACCTCACTTGGTCAGCACATTGTAGATTTGCCCAGCAAAGACCAATTACGCCCCTTTCTCCATGTTTAGCAGGCTGACACTATAACTCCCCACTGACAGCAGCATAGCCTCTAACCACCGTCCAATACCCATTATTTCCTGACTGCTCGTGACAGGTACTGGTACCCCTTGATGAGTCCTCTTCACTCCATCATGATAAACCCACTGCCTTGTACGGCAGGTACATGCACTCATTTCGGGAATGGCCTTGCCAGTCTTTGATGTCCTCTTCACCACCACCTCCCCTGCCCTACTCATTTCCTACCCAATGCTTCCCCCGTCCCATCTCCCCTTCGCCTCCAACTAAAGTATACCTCCTGTGATCACAAATTCGCTACTAATTATATGTGTGACTCCACAGCTCCCATCACCACTCCTGGCCCATTCCCTCCCCCACACACGACCCTACTACCCCTCCCAGTCCTCCCCTCAAACCTGCACCATTCCCCCTCACATCATTCACCACGATATTCAGCACCCCGACCTCATAGGCCCCACAAGTCCCTGCTTAGGCCAAACTAGACACCTACACCTCTGCTCTAGAATTCCCCAAACCTCTTTTCACCACTCTACCGAAAAGAGAAACTATCAGCACGGATACACAGAAAGTATCAGTACCACTCTCCCACTGAACGTCCATTTACCACCATGCTGCCCTCACAAATTGCCCAAGAAGCTCTCCAAGACTACCCCCAGTACAAACACTACAGATCTGACAACTTGTATCACAGACGCCAATGCTAACCTCAAAGGCGCCCTGGTAAATGCATGTTCTCTAGGAGCCCATGCTATCGTTATCCATGATGTACTCCTCAACCAACACCTAGACTTCCTTGTCATCACAGAAGCCTGGTGTCATGATCTCTGCTTCCAAAAGGTCAGGGTTTTCCCAACTCCCTTGGAAGCAGATCCATAACCCAGGTTTCGAGTGCCAACCAGTCCCAATTGGGACCTTTTGGACCCAGTCATGGCGCCAGTGGCACCAGGCTCATAAATATGCCCAGTCCCAGCGCTGGAAGCGCCGGGCTCATAATGCTTGGGTGGACTTACCTGCAGCAGACCATGCTGCTTACTTGCCTGCCAGTTGAGCCTCTGATCCTCTTCTGTTTGGAACTACTTTTCCTGTTGGGTGGGGCAGGAGCCACTCCCTAGGTTCAGAACACTGGAACTCTTCTGGAAAGCAGGAACTCTTTTCTTACCTAGGCGTGGCTGTGGAAGGAGACACCTAAGCACTACAGGAGGCTATTTAAACCACACCGGATGGATGAATCTTGCTTTGCGTTATTCTGCATCCTCTGCAGCAGAACGCTCATCGTGTCTTCTGCATCTGATCCTGGGCCTAAGGAAAAAGGCTTACCATCCTGAATCCAGTCTTCAGCTACACCTATAAAGACAAGAAAGAACAGGTTAGCATTACGGTCTTCAGTGACAGCGCTTCACTTACCTGGTCCATCGGCTGTCACCAACGCCTCGCGCTGCATTCCGGCATCTGAAAGACAAAGGCTTACCTACTCTTCGTGCGCTCCGGAGGTCTTCGCACTGCATTCCGGCATCTGAAAGACAAAACAAGGTGCGTTTAAAGACATTGGGGAACTTTAATACTCACGTGCCATTACTCCTTTCCACATCTAACCCAGTGGGTATTCCGGCACCCTGCAGCCGCTCCGATCTTGTACCTGCAAAATAAAAAGACAGTTAGAGCGCATCGTGAAGCAGGCAACAAGCGCTTACTTACGTGCTTCCAGGCGCTTCTATTCATCACACGGGCTCCATCTTCAATTCACTTCAGCCCGTCATCCGCCATCGCCGGAACCCTGCAAAACAAGAGACATCATTACTAAAGACTTTAAAGACATTAGAATTACTCGAAACTTACCGTTCGTGCAGTAAACGACGGACAGCAGTCCTCTGAAGTCAAGAGGCCTGCTCCCCTTATCCAGTGAAGAAACTGGTTACAGCACCCTGCCCCGAGGCAGATGGAGAGCACGGCGTTCACTTACCTAAGGTGAGAGCGTTAACCTTTGGGGTTCTACAGGAGAAGAGAAAGGGAAGAAGAGAGAGACATTCAATAACCCAGTTCATTAATCCCATATTTTCTATCTGCAGACATCTTACCCTTCGAGTCAGACATACAGTGCACAGAGGTCCAGCCCAAAGAGCCAGCCGTGTGTTACACATCACCTTTGAAGATACGGTATACGCCCAGTCAAGACCGGCGCCTCTACGGGAATCAGGTGAGCGTTACAGAACGCAAAGCCTACCGCAAAACTCCCGTCCAGGCGCTATGGAAACCTTGGATACCGACCAGCTAGCCCAGTTACTTGGGGAACTAAGGGCAGAAGTGCATGCAGCCCGTCAGGAAACGAACGCTCTAAGAAGGGAACTGATTATTTCCAAGGAGCGAACAGATGATCTCGCTAGACAATTGCTACAGTCACAAGCCGGACAGACCCCGTTACCCGCATCTGGGGGAAATCTTCCTTCTACATCCTCTATGAATCCAGTGCAGATCAACCTACCTGGGAATGTACCTCTGGCTCCGCCCGAACGATTTTCTGGTGACCCAAAGAGGTTTGCAGTATTTATCAATCAGTGCCGGTTGCATTTCTTATGCCGGCCAGCAGCCTTTCCAACTGATCAAGCTAAAGTAGCTTTCGTGCTTTCGTACCTTAGTGGCAATGCGGCAGACTGGTCGATCCCTCTAGTAAATCAAGATGATCCGGTCCTCCATGATTTTCAAGCTTTTCAGCTCAGTATGGAAAAACTGTTTGCAAGACATTCACAGGGTCAGGCCTTGGACAATGAGCTTCTTTCGTTGCGACAAGGTAATCAAGACCTTTTGGCTTATATTGCGTCTTTCAACAGACTGATAGTGGAAACTCAATGGCCTGAGGACAAAAGGATTACGCTGTTTTATAGAGGTCTACGTGGAGAGCTCGAAGATGTGTTAGCCCAAGTAGTGAATCCCCCACAAGATTGTTCGGACTATATAGACTTAGTCGTTCAAGTAGATCACAGACTGCAGCACAGGAAGGCCGATCGTTCCAAGTTTGATGCTCGAGTATTTTCCAAACCGCCAACTCCTTCCAAAGGAGTAGACTCCGGGGAACCCATGCAAATAGGGGGCCTGAAAGGTCCTCTAACACAGAAGGAGCGGGAAAGGAGAAAACAGTTGCAATTATGCCTCTATTGCGGAAACTCAGGGCACTTTCTTCGAGACTGTCCGGTGAAACCTGCCAAGAAGGCAGTAGGAGCTGCAGTTACCAAAGTTACAAACTCTGAGCAGGGAAACGACCTCGCCCGACAAGAATAGAGGTCCTCTTGCCGAGCGTGAAAACCAGTTCCGTGACCTCGCATTTCGTGATACCTATGGTCCTCATTAGCCCTGATAATCCGTATCGATTACATGCAATTGAAGCTTACGTCGACAGCGCTGCCATCGGCAATTATGTGGATCATGAAATGGTTTTGAGGATGAATCTAACTCTTTGTCCCAAGGCTGTAAAGGACGTCATTACTACGGTGGATGGAACTGAGATAGCCTCCGGAACAGTAACGCATACCACTCAAGAAGTGACGCTAGTAAGTCAAGATGGACACCATGAGAAGATCGTGTTCGATGTGATCAAGGCTCCTCAGTTTCAGATTATTCTAGGAATACCTTGGTTAGAGAAACACAATCCTCTGATCGATTGGCGAGCAAGAACGGTCCAGTTTCCAGAATGTGTCTCTACTTGTCACCCTCCACCTGGTGTTGCACTGGCAGCAATTTCTTCAGAAACTCCCCAGTTACCTCCCGAATACCTAGAATACCAAGATGTTTTCCGGAAGGATCAGGCTAACTCTCTACCTCCTCATAGGTCTTATGACTGCCAGATAGACCTGATACCTGGATCTACCCCTCCTTGTAGTAGAATTTATGCCCTCACCGAGCCTGAGAACCTTCACCTTCGACAATACCTGGATCAATACCTGGCAAATGGGTTTATTCGACCTTCCAAGTCCCCTGCTTCTTCAGCTTTGTTCTTCGTTCCAAAAAAGGAAGGAGACCTTAGAACTTGTATAGATTATCGCTCCCTGAACCAGATCACCGTCAAGAATAGATATCCGTTACCTTTGATCCCTGAACTCCTGGACCAAGTCCGAAAAGCATGCATATATACAAAGCTGGATCTTAGAGGAGCCTACCACTTGGTACGAGTAAAAGAGGGCGATGAATGGAAGACGGCCTTCCGCACCAAATATGGGCTATTTGAATATCAGGTCATGCCCTTCGGACTTTGCAATGCCCCGGCCGCCTTTCAATATTTTATGAACGATGTCCTCAGAGAGCTCATAGATGTGTGTGTTGTTGTTTACATTGACAACATCCTCGTTTATTCTTCATCGGAATCTGAACATCGGAAACACGTGAAAATGGTCCTCGAAAGATTGCGTCAACACAAACTTTTCGCTAAGTTGGAAAAATGTGTTTTCAACGTGACTGAAGTTGAATTCTTGGGATTCACATTATCACCTAGCGGAGTGCGTATGGACTCAAAGAAGGTCGATGCAGTTCTCAAATGGCCATCACCATCCTCCGTAAAAGGTGCGCAAAGCATGTTAGGCTTCGCTAACTTTTACCGCAGGTTTATCCCCGAATTTTCTCGAATAGTCCAGCCCATCACTGCCTTGTTAAAGAAAAACAAACGTTTTGAATGGTCTACCGAGGCGGAACAAGCTTTCCAGGATTTGAAGACTAAATTTATCTCTGCACCAATCTTAAAACACCCTCGCCCCGAACTCCCCAACATCGTGGAAACTGATGCTTCAAGCCTTGCCATGGGGGCAGTTCTATCACAAAAGGACCCGGTAACCAATCAGTTGCATCCCGTGGCATTTTGGTCCCGCAAATTCTCGCCTCCTGAAATCAATTACACGATTACTGACAAGGAACTTCTGGCTATCAAGTCTGCCTTTAAGGCTTGGCGGCATTATCTGCTGGGGCCCTGACACACCGTTACTGTGATTTCGGATCACCGAAACCTGCAATATTTGAAAACCGCAAAAGCCCAATCCTCTAGACAACTCCGTTGGGCATTATTCTTTGCCGAGTTTGACTTCATAATTACCTATCGACCTGGTACAAAAAACGGTAAAGCTGATGCCCTTTCTCGGATGGGAGTGGAAGAACACTTGATCAACCCTAAACCTGTAACAATCATTCCCGAACAAAGAATTCTGGGTGTAATCGCCACACAATCCATAGAGGAAGTTAAGGATAAAGCCAGGCAACTTTTAACTCCAGCAGACATACAGAATTGGCATCTGCAGGGAAAGGACTTTGCAGTAAAGGACAACTTATTGTATTTCCAAGAACGATTATACCTGCCCAGCACAGATTTACAGAAAAAAGTAATCTCTTGTTATCACGATTCTTTAATGGAAGGACATCCCGGTATGGCCAAGACCTCAGAAAAGATCAAGCGCTACTTCTGGTGGCCGTCTTGGAAAAAAGATATCAGAGACTTTATAATGTCCTGTGGAGTATGCGCTCAAAACAAGAGTCAAAAGGAAAGACCAGCAGGCCTCTTACGCCCTATTGACATCCCACCTCGCCCTTGGCATACGCTTTCTATGGACTTCATCACCGATCTACCTCCATGCTCCGGATACAATACGATTCTAGTAATCGTGGACTTATTCTCCAAGATGGCGCATTTCATTCCGCTCAAAGGCTTGCCAACAGCAGCAACTCTGGCCCGAGAATTTCTCGAAAACATCGTCCGACTGCACGGTTTTCCTTCGGTTCTAATTTCGGATCGAGGTAGTCAATTTATTTCTCATTTTTGGCGAAGTTGCTGTTGGTCGGCTCAAATTGATGTGAGACTATCGACCAGTCACCACCCTCAGACCGACGGACAAACCGAGAGGACCAATCAAACTCTGGAACAGTATTTACGCTGCATGCTGCAACAAACTGAAAAAACTTGGAAAGACATCCTTTGGATAGCCGAATATGCCTACAATAACTCTGTCCATTCGGGAACTGGGAAAACCCCGTTTTTTCTTTTATACGGCAGTCACCCTCGAACCTCGGAGTTGGATCCCCTCCAAGATCTTGAAACACCAGCAGTAGACTACCTGCATTCTACAATCACCCAAGCCTTTAAGGAAGCTGTTTCTCACCTTCAAAGGGCTAAAGAACAATACAAGAAAGGAGCAGATCAACATCGGAAGGAAGCCCCTCAATATCAAGTAGGGGATCAAGTCTGGTTATCCACCAAATATCTACCTCTAAAAGGGCCACGCACATTCAACCCAAGATACCTTGGTCCCTATTCCATCACTACCATAGTAAACCCAGTAGCGGTCAAGTTGGACTTGCCCCCGCACATGAAGATACATCCGGTCTTCCACGTCTCTCTATTAAAACCCGTGCAACCTCAAACCCGACTAACTAAATCTCCAAAACCCATCCTAGTTGATGGAGAACTCGAGTTTGAAGTCAAAAGCATTCTGGACTCCAAGATCTCCAAATCTAAACTATTTTACCTAATTGACTGGAAAGGCTACGGCCCCCAAGAGAGATCCTGGGAACCTGCTGAATATGTCCACGCTCCTCGCCTAATCAAAAGATTTCACCAAACATTTCCTGACAAGCCAAAACCCCCGGAGAAGCCCGGTTTGGGAGGGGCCTTGAGGGGGGTTACTGTCATGATCTCTGCTTCCAAAAGGTCAGGGTTTTCCCAACTCCCTTGGAAGCAGATCCATAACCCAGGTTCCGAGTGCCAACCAGTCCCAATTGGGACCTTTTGGACCCAGTCCTGGTGCCAGTGGCACCAGGCTCATAAATATGCCCAGTCCCAGCGCTGGAAGCGCCGGGCTCATAATGCTTGGGTGGACTTACCTGCAGCAGACCATGCTGCTTACTTGCCTGCCAGTTGAGCCTCTGATCCTCTTCTGTTTGGAACTACTTTTCCTGTTGGGTGGGGCAGGAGCCACTCCCTAGGTTCAGAACACTGGAACTCTTCTGGAAAGCAGGAACTCTTTTCTTACCTAGGCATGGCTGTGGAAGGAGACACCTAAGCACTACAGGAGGCTATTTAAACCACACCCGATGGATGAATCTTGCTTTGCGTTATTCTGCATCCTCTGCAGCAGAACGCTCATCGTGTCTTCTGCATCTGATCCTGGGCCTAAGGAAAAAGGCTTACCATCCTGAATCCAGTCTTCAGCAACACCTATAAAGACAAGAAAGAACAGGTTAGCATTACGGTCTTCAGTGACAGCGCTTCACTTACCTGGTCCATCGGCTGTCACCAACGCCTCACGCTGCATTCCGGCATCTGGAAGACAAAGGCTTACCTACTCTTCGTGCGCTCCGGAGGACTTCGCACTGCATTCCGGCATCTGAAAGACAAAATCTTACCAACTCTTCGCACGCTCCGGAGGCCTTCGGCGCTGCATCCCGCATCTGAAAGACAAAACAAGGTGCGTTTAAAGACATTGGGGAACTTTAATACTCACGTGCCATTACTCCTTTCCACATCTAACCCAGTGGGTATTCCGGCACCCTGCAGCCGCTCCGAACTTGTACCTGCAAAATAAAAAGACAGTTAGAGCCCATCGTGAAGCAGGCAACAAGCGCTTACTTACGTGCTTCCAGGCGCTTCTATTCATCACACGGGCTCCATCTTCAACTCACTTCAGCCCGTCATCCGCCATCGCCGGAACCCTGCAAAACAAGAGACATCATTACTAAAGACTTTTAAAGACATTAGAATTACTCGAAACTTACCGTTCGTGCAGTAAACGACGGACAGGAGTCCTCTAAAGTCAAGAGGCCTGGCTCCCCTTATCCAGTGAAGAAACTGGTTAAAGCACCCTGCCCCGAGGCAGATGGAGAGCACGGCGTTCACTTACCTAAGGTGAGAGCGTTAACCTTTGGGGTTCTACAGGAGAAGAGAAAGGGAAGAAGAGAGAGACATTCAATAACCCAGTTCATTAATCCCATATTTTCTATCTGCAGACATCTTACCCTTCGAGTCAGACATACAGTGCACAGAGGTCCAGCCCAAAGAGTCAGCCGTGTGTTACACATCACCTTTGAAGATACGGTATACGCCCAGTCAAGACCGGCGCCTCTACGGGAATCAGGTGAGCGTTACACCTGGCTACACTCAGCTTCAGGTCCCACCCTTACACTCGCCATTCCTCCAGACTTTACCATCTTTACAGCAGATCGCCAGGAGAAGACAGGAGGCGGAGTAGCCTTAATAGCCAAATCCACCCTACAATTCAGACCTGGACCTCTTGACCCACAACCCGAATGGGAACTCCTATTGCTGAAACTTAGAAACGATCCTAACATAACAATACCATTTTCTCATCATCTATAGACAACCTAACAATTCAAACCAGGCCTCCAGGTAAGGTGCATACCAGGCCTTTTTACGCATGTAAAATGACAGCTTTATTATTTCCTGTGTACATTTACACACATGTTTAGAGCAGAGGGCAGTGCAAAGGTCAGGTTACTTGACACAAACCAGAAAGCTTCTTTTGATTTCTATCTACATGGATGCAATTGCAAGCCATTGATCAAAGCCTCTGAAACAGAATGCAATTCTCTGAAGCCTTTCAAAAAAAGATACTGCACACTGTAATAAAAGGAATGGTATTATTTCCATTCAGCTTCTGCTGTGTTGATGCTCATGCAGAAAACAGAAGCACAGTGCATATTTATTTTCCTAGCGTTTTAGGATTGTATAATTAATAAGATGGAAAACTAAGATGCAATTGAGAATTCATATTTTGTAACAAATTATGCTTTTTTTTCTCCAGTGGAAGCAAACCAGTATTGTACAATTGTATTTTTCAGAGTTCCTGTGCTGTGTGCATAATCATGCAGAGGCAGATCATTTTAACACTAACAATTTAATTTACACCCCAATTATAAAAACAGTGTGTAAAATGATGAGTATGCACGGTCTAGTTTCCTTCCATTTAACCTTGCAGTCAATCGGGTACATTACTATAAATGGTCAGTGGCAACAGAGTTTTTGCTCAAGGGTGAGTGATTGTCATTACACCTATCACAGGTGTTCAAGCCTGTCAAATCTTCAAGACTACAATTAAAACATTCAAAACCTGATTCTCCAGGAAGTGCAAGCACTGTTCAAAAACAAACAAATGAAAGTTACATTTGTAATTGAAATACAAACTCAGCAAAACCTGTCCCTGTGATAATATAGATAGGTATTTAACTGTATGTAGCGCTTCATACATTGTTCGTCCAACATCTAGGCACTGTGATTATTATACCTCAGTCGATACTCAGTTGAATGACCTCCGAAGGATGTTAGCCAATAATATACCTCAGCCGGTTAAGCACTCAATGCTACAATCTGTGTGTGATATGTAGGTTGCAGGTTCGAACCCCCTCAAAGGTCAACACAGCCTTTCATCCTTTTGAGGTCAATAAAGGAGTACCAACTTCGGTTGGTGATAATTGTAATAAATATGTTCTATGTACAGCGCTTTGCCAAAAGCGTTGTATAAATAACCATTTGACCGTGAGATTATATATAGAATTTAGCATGGAGTCCTTGCCTCTCTGCACTGTTGTATCATAAGATTGGCATACCTTGGGTAGTAATAGCTCCAGGAAAGGAGGACTTGCATAAAACATCAAAAGACAATTCTGCTATCGTACCTCAAAACACACAATACAATTCATGTTTGTTTTACTATGTAATTGGCTACATTTTTGTGTTTTCAACATTTAAACATATACAGGAGAGATCAAATGGCCAGACCTTACAGAAATAATGAAAGGTGTATTCTGTCACAATGCAAAAAGATGCCACATAGTAATGATTCTCATACAGTTTTTGCACAAGTCGGGCTGGATTTCATACATTTTACTCTCTTGCAAATGAGAAAAGTCATGTTTACTCTATTAAAATCACATTTACTCTCAAAGTTTAAAAAATAGGGAGCCAAATACTGCCACCATAAAATCTTATCTGGAGCACTGATTCCAACAATCCCGAAACAGATATCCTGCTGCTCATCACACCCCTTCTTAAACCTAAGACCAAATTCATTATCCTGGGAGATATCAACTTAGGTTGGAATGACATCTGTGACTAGAAAGCTACCGATTTCGCTGCGGCCCTTCAAGAAATGCATTTTACCCAAATTGTCAAGGCAGCTAAGAATTCTAGATTGGATCATAACACTAAACGTAAGCTCAATATTAGAATCTATCTCCGAAGTTTCCTGGACTGACCATCACCTTACATGCTTTGACATCCAGACTTCAAAAAATTTGACTCCCATTCACACTAGCCATGGCCAAATCGCTATCAGAAACACTCGCAAACTCACCCCCGAAAACCTTATGCCCATTCTCTCCGAAACCGTCAAGAAGGACTCCTCGGTTGATACCAACCCGGACAACATATCTAATTTCTACCACAATTGCCTCAAAACTAGCATCGACTCAGTGGCTCCTCTCACATCTAAAACACCTCAGAAACCTAAACAAGCTAAATTTTGTTTTGACTCATCCTCTTGCACAGACATAAAAGATCAGTGGAACACCTGCACAAAAAGAAGCCTTCAGCTACTTCTGTCTCAACCCTTCTAGAGGGGTCTAAAACCTACAAATCAGCATTAGTAGCTCATAAAGCTAATTCTCTGAACACTCGCATCAACATTGCCTCTTCCAACACCAAAGAGCTATTCTCTATCCTTAGAGAATTAGAATCTCCTATCTCCCAAGTTACCTCTGTCAGCACTGACAAGGCCTGGTGTACCCCAATCCAGAATACTCTAGCCTACAAAATCACCATATTACAAGAGGAAATACTAAACAAAAAATCTATTTGCAGGCAAAAGTATGTCACGCATTACACCTACACTTCGGCGCATACCCCTACTACTCAATTCAAATTCACACCTGGGTCCCAAGAACAGGTCCAAGAAACCATCTCCGCTCTGAAACCATCTAACTGTAAAGATGACAGATTCCCTTCCTGATTAGTAAAACTCTGTGCAACAGCCCTAGGCTCCCACAATTACCAATTTCATTAACGCTTCTTTCTCCATAAATTCAGTCCCATCCAGTATTAAAGCAGCCAGGGTAAGCCCTTTGCTTAAAAAACCCATCCGGAACCCATCCATTCCCACTACTTACCGCCCTATTACCACCGTCCCCTTCTTACTAGAAAAGATGGACAAAAATCACACCCAAGTCCAAGATTACTTCGAAAGCCACCACTTACTCGAGCAAGACAATCGGGCTTCCGACCTAGACAGTACTAAGACAGCCCTTCTAGAGCTAAAAATTAATATGGATAGGATTCGAGACAATGTAAACATAGGCATTCTCCGTCTCTTAGACCTTTCAGCTGCGTTTGATCTGGTAGACCATGACAAACTTCTCACAACCCTACCAGAAAATTGACATTTTTCTCCTGACGCCTCCAGATGGGTTAAGTCCTTCCTTTCCAAACGCACCTCGAGAGTCTTCATTAGTGAGGATGCCGCTGACCCCATCTCAGTACCCCCTAGGTGTACCGCAAGGCTCCTGCCTCTCTCTCCCACTCTGTATAACGCATACAGCAAACTTTGCAGCACTTGACTCTATGTGAGTCGTTTATACCAATTTTGCTGATGATACCCAGATCCTGGTCCCCATCACAGGTGACCATAAAAAAGATACCATAACCAACAAAATCTATGCCATCATTCAAAACTGAATAGCCACCAACAGCCTTTGTTTGAATGACAAAAAAAACAGATTCTCATCACAGGCTCCCCAGCCAGCATGAAATCTCTAAACACGGATTACTCTTCCATCACCATTGATGGGACGTCTATCCCAGTCCTTAAACAGGTAAACCCTCTAGGTGTTTATCTAGACGACAACCTATCAATGACTAAACATATCAACACTCTTCTTCCACGGCTTACACATCCAAACTTATCTCACTCAGCCGTCAACTTCTCACTCCATAGAATTGCCTCACCATTGCTCAAACCCTCATACTTTCGAAATGGACTATTGTAACATCCTACTACTAGGAACCACAACAACAAATTTGGTCAAATTACAATTGCTGCAAAATAAAGCCCTTCAGGCAGCCCTCGGCTTATAAAGAAACTAACATATTTCTAACACCAGAAGAGATGTACACTGGCTCCCCATCCAAGCGAGAATTAAGACTGACTAAGTAGACAAATTCATCTCCAACGTTACCCCTTTACCTAAATCACAGTGTATCTCAAAAAAGACTGACTAGAACATTAACATCCGGTTCCAGCACACATCTGAATGTTCCCAGATTCAAGAATAAAAGGGCAGGAGGTGCCAGCTTTCCTGTAGGTACCCTCAAGCTCTGGAATTCCCTCCCAAACCACACCAGGAACAAAACTTTACACCACTGCTTCAAGAGACTGATTAAGACTTGGCTTTTCGATAAATACAACTAGTTCGCTACCAACACTACTACACCCCCCCCTTCTCCTGGCCCATCACTCTGTGCATGAACTTGTGATTGTACCCAAATGTAATTTTCGCTGTACTTTTCTGTAACAATCTGTACTCTTGCTGCAACTTATTCTGTAACTTAAATTTCTAGATAATCTACGCCGTGATACCTATGGATCTGGGCGTATGACAAATGCTATAAATAAATATGCAATTCTCTCTCCCTCTCGATCTTACCTTCTGGCTCCATGCACACAGCGGGCCACACTTTGGATGCTCTCATCTCTACCGACATCCCTCTCTCTATCCTTCTCACTACTTCTCTATCTTAGACGGACCACTCTCCTCTCTTCACACTTCAAGCTCTCCTCTTCTCTTGTATCGGCACATCTGGCACGGCCACTCGGTTTCATAGTCATCAGACCCATGAAAAGAGTGACGACGGCTGCCTTTGCCACCACCTACTCTCTGCCTCCTTCTCATGCACCTGACTCCCACCCTGACACAGCCCTCGCTAACTGTAATCTATCTATCTCCAACACTCTTGATACTCTTGCCCCCGTCATGAGGGTCCGACTGAAGCCTTCCAAAAAGTGCAACTGTTGGTACGACTCTGATCTGGCTGCCCTTAAACGAAGGAAAGTCTCCTTCCACACCAAGAAAAGGGTCTTTATTCAAGCCTGCATCTCCACAGCATCAAACACAGCCGAACTTTCTGTAAGGAACTAGCCAATCCTGCAGCAACCTCCTCTTCTGTTCACACCTGATGAGGTCACCAGACAAGTCCGGTCTATGAAGGACACATTCAAACAGGTGGCCCCCCCTACACCCCCCAAAACCATTAAGGACAAAATTGAATCTCTCGCTCCAGTCCTGGCTGATCTCTGCAATCTCTCTTTTGCCACTGGAGTTTTCCCCTTAAGCACTCCCTTGTGCACCCTCTGCTTAAGGAACCCTCTGCCGACCCCTCCGTCCTGGCAAAATACCACCCCATTTCTATCACCCCTTTCCTGGGCAAACTCCTGGAGAAGCTAGCTATCTCTCAGCTCACCCTCCACACTGCATCTGCTAGTTGCCTCCACGACCATCAGTCTGCCTTTAGAGCATCTAGAGGCACAGAAACTGCTCTTCTGAACACCAGTGAAGACCTGCTCTCAAATTGTGGTACTAAACTCCCTCTGTCCTCATTCTTCTTGACCTCTCCTCTGCCTTTGACACAGAAAACCACAACACCCTGATCGCACGTCTCCGGGTCACCCTGGGAATCACAGGTCAAGCTCTGGCGGGGTTAACCTCCTTCCTTTCCGACTACCCATCCCAGGTGGAACTTGTGTCCTTTCTCTCTACTATCACTCTTTCAACCTGCAGCGCTCCCCAGGTTTCTAACCTATCCCCCTGGTTCTTCAATGTCTACATGGCTGCCCTGGCACGTGTGATTGACACTTTCATCTCTAACTCCACTCTCCTTCAGGCTACCCTCAGCCACTTACTCTACCTCGCTCATATTGAATGTCTGTCCGCAATTCAGTCATGGTGTGCTGCAATTGACCTCTGCCTCAATGCCAGTAAGATTGAGATGGTTTGCTTTGGGCCAACTGCTCCTGCTTTCCCACTCTCACTCTCGCCGGCCTCCCTTAGCCCTCGGCCCGCAACCACCTGAGAGGAAAAACACCTTCGGGTCATCTTCGACTCCCCTCTCTCCTTCTCCGCTCACATTTCGGACATCTCTAAAAAGTCCAACTACCAGCTGCACCTCCTCAGAGGTACTCTTCCTTTTCTCACCTTCCCCCAGTGGATCATTGTCTCCAGAGCACTGGTTCTTTCGAGGCTGGACTACTGCAACATCCGCCTTCTCAACCTCCCTGCCTCTACTTTGCGCCCTCTGCAACTCATCCAGAAGAGAACTGCAAGGTTTATGCTTATGCAGCAGCCACCCTCCTAACTGTACCGCTCTTCTCATGCCTATCAGAGCCGGCTTCCTAAATGGGTTTGCTGGTATTACGATGATGGCAATCACTGTGGGGTGATTAAATAGTTTGATCCTCCTTGTAGGGTCTGTGCTCTCAGGGGACACCTGCCACTGGTTCTCAATTATTGCTGCATTAGGAAGAGGTTCCCAGTGCTCTTTTCAAGCAGCACTTTTTTGTGGCAATGAAATGATACCCAGACCATCCCACAGCTGAGGCTCGATGTTACAAACATTGACCTCCTGTTGCCTCCACAAGGCCGCTTTCACCGGCTTTCCTCGTGGGTTCATGGACCCTGCGTCAATGATGAATTGATGAATTTCGTGCTCCGGGTGTTCTGTGTGCCTCCCAAGGGCTGCCGCTCTTTCTCACCAGTTTAGGGCGTATGCAGCCCAGGTGGGGGGCGTCGGTACCGGATCGGTTACTGCGCCCGCCTTGGATTTTGCACCCCACGTATTCTGCTTGCTGTTTTAGCAGTGTGAGCAGGAGGCTCGCTTATATGTATGTTTCTCCCCCTCCTCTGGCCGGCATGTACTCACAGGCTTCCCTTCTGTACTGTGCCTTCTGTGCCACCGGAGCCTCTGAACAGCAACAGCTCTCTGTGTCCCTGTGTGAATCCTGTCTCTGTTTTGTCCGCCTTTGAGGTGTCATGCTTGCGGCACCGTTCTGATTCCACAGGCGCTGCCCCTCGGGTCTTTCCTCATGGTTCCACCTTAACTGTGAGGCTGGTTCCAACATGGCAAGCTGTCCCAGCCTTACACTGCTGCTCTTGATACAATTTTCGCTGCAGCTCCGCTCTGATCTCCATTTTGTTTCTTTGTCTGCCACATACTTTCGAGTTTTGCATCCCGTTTAGTTGGCGTACCACCAAAAAGATCATCTCCAAGTGCCAGGCGTCTATTCTGCCAGCATTCCCCCAGCTATTATAGCCTCCTGGTTCCAAATGCAACAGTGTGTGTGCCTTAATTCGGCGGATGTTATTGGATCGGGCAGGAGCTCTTCACAGAGCAGCCCTACACCATGTCTGCCAGCCAGGCCCCCTGAACTGCGAGACTTATCCTTGGCCTCAAGCCCAGGGACCGCATCTATCTGGAGCTGGAATCCCTCCAGTGGCTGCAAGGATCGAATTCAAGACCCTCTGCATTGTTCACAAGGCTTTCTGGGGCCTGGCACCTACCCATCTGCAACAGTGCCGAATCCTCCACTCATCTACCTCCAACCTTCTGCGAGTGAGACGGTTCTCCAAGCAGAGATTTGGAGGGAGATCTTTATTCTCAGCAGGGGCCTCGTTCTAGAATAGCCTCCCTGCCGCCCTCCGTCCTGAGCCTGATCTCCTTAAGTTCCAGAAACTCCTTAAGACATTTCTCTTCTTCTCTTCCTTCTCTCTCTCTCTACTCCTCTCTGCCCCCTTTTCCACACAGCATGCTGACTGCCCGCCGGGTGTACCTCAGAGTCTCACAGGTCCCTGGAACCCTTGTCAGTCCTCTCACACTTGCCTCTGGGCCTGCACTTGCCACATTTTTTTTTCATTTTTTTTTATTCAAACCATTGCTTTATTAGTTCGATCAACAAACTTTTACAACCTTTTTTTATATGTTTCACAGTTCTTTACAATTGAATATTACATATAATTCGTGCTTCTCTTTGCATTTGATTATTATGAGTGCAAAGCTTTTAAGTGAATTAGTAACAATTTTAGCAAAGGCTCTACAAAGTGATAAAATAACATTACAGCAGTTCTTTACTGCATATGAATATTTTTTAAAAAGGAAAAAGTCATACATTTGTCATAATGAATTAGTCATTCCGCTTGTTCTCTAGTTAAAAAAACATATTTAACAGATTGTCAAGTCAACGTTTCAAAGCTGTACGCATCTTATCAATTATACAATGGCAGTATAAGACAAAAAATGAAAAGAAACAGAGTATAGAGTCAAAAGACAAACTTCTAATTAAAGGTCAGTATTTTAGAAATATTGCTTGCAAACAAACAATACGCATGCTGGAAGTTTACATCAAGTTATCAATTCACACCTTCTAAATCTTGATACATAGTCTCAAGTTTACGGTTAATGATTGTTAGAAATCTACAAAGGGACATGATAAGACTTGTTCTGTTACCCTACATGCAGGCTAACCAAAGCCACTCTCGTTTGAGAGAATCCAAGCCTACACCTTCTGTATCAAATATTAGTAGGCGAGTTGCCTCAAAATGTGGGCAAAAAATTACTAGATGTTTCGTGGATTCAATGAGTTACGTTGTTACAAAACCTACAACCGAATTCACTAGCAGATTTCAGAAGTGGATGCCAGCATCTAATTCTTTCTAGAGCTAATAATTGATTTAATTTAAATCAGAGATAAGTTTCTCTAGCTTTGTTACATGGAAATTGAATTAAATAAGGTTTGTGCGGAAGTCTAGAGGTACTGAATTTAGCAGCTTCTTTGTATAGATTAAATTCAGACATTCCATTTAGGGTCTTACACCAGTCGTGATCAAATGTGACATATATTAGTCGGAAGTCCGATGGTTTGAGTGCTATTTCATCAGTAAAGAGACCATTCGTTCGTAGTATCTTGTAATGGAGGACGGGCAGGAGGCAACCAGCATCTGGCCTAGATCCTCATATAGACAATTAGCTGGAGGATATAACATCTTGGTTAAGTTTGACAATAGCCGCCAGTTATATTGCGCAGATAATGCAGTAAGTCCAACTTCCTGCCTCAATACCATGTTGGGAATAGACTTAGACAGGCGCAAGGCCCCCTTCCATAACCGACCTTGCAATTGGTCAAGGTAATTATCAATATTTGCAAGGCACATGTCAAGAGCAATCAAGAGTACGGATTCAACTTTGAGAATATAAAATTGAATTTGTGGAAGTAATGAATATTTACAGTACTTGATATAGACCATCCTCATTTGGGTGGCAAGGGGAGCCACTTTCTTATTCAGTTCCTCTTTCCACATTATCAAGGAATTTGAATCAGTTATTGTATAGCCAAGGTAGCGAATAGAAGGAACTATGGTAATTGGAAAATCTTCAATCGTCCATTTGTAAGGAGTGTATTTCCTCTCGAGATTCCTAAAAACCACAATATGTGATTTTTCTACATTGCATTTGAGATTACGATTACTACAGTAGGAGGCAAATAGTGCTAGTTTGGTTTGTAGGCCTTTCGGGGTGCGGTCAAAGATCACTATATCATCGGCGAAAGCTAGCAAGTGGATTTTTAAGTGGCCAAGTCTCGCCGGATAAGAGATCTGCTTGTTCCAAGTATCATTTATACCACATAAGTATAGATTGAAGAGGGTGGCTGCTAGGTTACATACCTGCTTCACACCAACATCAATTGTAATCGCGTTAGTTGTTGCACCTGCATTGTTGACTCTTACAAGATATGTGGTGTTAGCGTGAAGTTTAGAGATTAGCTGTATAATGTAAAGAGGTATGTTCATGGAGGCCATTTTTTCCCCAGAGTAGGGATCGTATGACGCAATCAAAGGCAGAAGTAAGATCTATCGATGCCATATACAAGGGACCAGAATATCCGCACTTTGTTTTTTGCTAGCAGATGAGCCATTATTGCTGCATTAAGTGCAGTCCCCATCCTTGCCCGAAATCCAATTTGATACTGAGACAGGATCTTAAGCTGTCCAATCACCGATTGAAGCTCGCTAATAGAAAGGCAAAAACATTTGCGGCTGTGTCAATTATGGCAATAGGTCGGAAATTGGACGGGTCAGATCTTATACCCTTTTTGTATGTAAGTACAATAATGGAGGCTAACCAAGAAGAGGGAATGAATGCACTTGTTAGGATGTTGTCAAATTGTTTTTTGAGAATCTGAGCCCACATAGCTGGGTTGCGTTTGAGAACGCAGGCGGGAATGCCGTCAGGGCCAGCTGCTTTTGAATAATTCAGTGCATGTATCTTGTTTCCATGGTAAGAAAGAAGGGGTTACCAAATCAACACTTTTTAACCCTTGTTTAACAAAGACTGCAGGGAGTGAGAATTATTTTTCAAAGAATACTTTCCAAGAGTCCGCAGATATCATAAATGCCTGATCCGTGGGTAGTGTGTTTGATCCAGCCCTAAGCATAGCCCATGTTTACTGCACTTGGACAATGACCCATGAAAATGGCATCTCTCAGCACTTGGATCCCTCCCCCTGCAATTGCCCCAGCCCCTCCTGTACTGTGTGCACTTGCACGATCTGAACGTACCATGCCTTAAAGAAAGTCTATCTTCCCTGTCCCCCCCTCCTTGCATGGTGGTGCCTCAATGCACTTGGAAAAACTGCAGAATCGTTGTCAGACCTATTTGCTGTTATCTACACTGTTAATTGTATTATATGCACTTACTTTGCCTGTGCAGACTTGTATCGTTCAGAAATTCAAGGGCTCTGAATTACTTTTTTCCCCCTTGTTCCCTCCCTCCTTGAGCGCTTTGTAACACTTGCGTTGTGTATAGGCGCTTTACAGATAAACATACAATAATCCAAACTGGAATGCAGAGGGTTATCTGTGTCTTCCTGTGATACTATCCATCTCAGCCTTTCCCTCAAATGGGAAATTTCAAACAAAAATCTAAGATTTTTGTGATCGCAACTCCACCTTTAAAAGGAAGATGTGGAGGGCACCAGCCAAAACTGCTAAACCTCAAGCTTCAGCCATGAAAATAAAAAGGCAAGGCGTGTTAACTCAAGTGTGGCTACTTCTGATCCCAAGAAATCTCTGCCGTCCCAAATGCCACTGCAGGTGGTAGCAGGCTCCACTGGCTTTGAGTGCTGGCAACTCTGCACTCACCAATTTGTCCGAGGAAGACAAGTGAGAGTGCCAACGGCCAAGCTCACCGGGTCTTCGCGGATCTTTCTCATGCACGCTGTGTATTTTGCAGATACTAGACCTGCAACGGGAGCTCATTCACAGTGTGGCACTGTGGCATCACCATGAGCCTGTTGCAGGGGACTGCAAAGAAAAAGGGAAAAGATCCACCCACATGGGCTGGCTTGTGCAGTCGACACCTGGATAAATTAAAAGGTTTTGGCCTGCATTGACTGACATGGGCACCCCTTTCAACCAGTATGCCATTGCTTTTGTACACACAGAAACAATGGAGTACTGAAGCAATTTATTTACTGCATGTAATTCATTCAGCCCTTTTTGTTTTGGCTGATAAATAGGGAAGGATCAGAACCTTGTGCCCCCCATTTGAAGGTTCAGTTAGTATAGCTGCTGCCCACAGTCAATCTTGTGAACGCAGTGATAACTGCCACGCACCGTCTCTGCTTGTGACCCCATATCAAAAATACATTCCAAATATTTTTTTAAACTTGTCCGCCATCGCTCTCGGCACAGAGATCAACAAATTCTGAGAGTTTGAAAAGGATCTTTTGCTCAGGCTTCCAGCGCTGCTATGCACCCCTCTCTCTGAGGAGTTAAACTGCAGATTAGATCTATGGACATTATGTGCCACGCAGTTTGCAAAAGTACATCCCTGGCATCAACACCCTCTGGTCAGCAGTTAGAAGCAGTTCAGCATATTTAAATTGTACTGAAAAATACATTTATTTCAGAACACAAAGACTACATTTTGTTTGTGCTTCTAAGGTACTGCCACATGGCTGTTTAATGTGTTGGTTCTCACAGCGGGATGGCTTAGCCTGCGATAACTGCTATAGAGCGGCTGGCCACTGGGGAAGAAGTGCCATAGAGGCATGAAACATGTGTAGAGTTTGTGTTCCGCATTCAATGGATTTATATGCACGTGACGTTTGTGTTTCTTCCTTTTTAGCTGCTGACAAGATGCCAGGGATATATTTTCACAACTTGTGTAGGGCATACCGGATATGTTTAATGTGGCATCCATTGCATCTGTTTTGGCAAAAAACTGTCAATAAAATATCCAAAATGACTTTCCTTAATCACGGACAGGAGGTCACAAAATCTGTACATTCATTTTAAGTTCTGTCCTAGCCACAGTGGAATTAAGCCACTCAAGCTTCCGCTCACAGTCTCTTTTGAGGTTTCAATTTTGTCAAATTTCTTGGACAAGGCTTCTCCAGAAGCAATCAAGTCTTTCTCGTCCTTGTACAGATAGCTCCCTCGTCATGGCCAGCCTTATTAGGTTTCTTGCCAATGGTTCCTACTGCAGGGTGCAAGGGTGGAACAAACGTATCTTGGCAGCTAATCACACCTATGTGCCCGCAGAGAGAGATAGGAGCATACAGTACTCTGTCACTGATCGGTGTACTCTGACTTTTTCAAGCTTTTAGAACGCGCTACGGAACAATCTTTTGGATGATCCTTTTGAACCTTCTAGTTGCCACTGTAACCCTTTCTTGCCGGTCTCTGCCATTCCTTCCCTGGCCCGGCAGATCTGAACAACGACTGAGAAATCCCATCCATGAGTTTGTCAATCAGCTGCTTATCAGTCCTATAAATGGCCTTGTATGCCTCTACTCCACTCATGCAGGTATCTGGCATGAAGGATCTCCAGCTGCTACTGTCCACGACAGCAGCTCAGTAGCTCAGTAGTAGGGTGTTCTGCACCTTCCCACCTGTCTGCAGACCGTGCCATAGGCTCACTTTGCAGGTTTATCAGACAATGATCCTCTGGCGTAGGCCTTCAACATGCAAGAGATGCCTCATCCCTTGAATAATGCTGCAAGGTTCGTAGAGAAGAGCTGGCAAGTAAAACAAGATTGATTGCAAGGCAAACTGGCAGTATGCCATGTCTCTCCATTCTTTTCTTGCTAGGGTTGCACTTCTCCGTCACTTCTGTGTAGCCCTTGGGCTTTCCAAATTGAATACAGTATGGTCCCAAAGGACAGGCTGACCTTCAGTCATCTTTGCATCCCAATTCCAAACTGATTCTATACATTCTGCAGGTCAGGAAATGTGCTGGCCTGGATTACAACTACTTCTCTGATTGCAGAATGAAATTTCATTGGGTCAGCAATTGTACAACGAAATGAAGTGTTTTCTAAAGGCACCCCTTTCAGAATGTATTGATTTCATATAAAGAAAAGTAGACTGAGAATCTCTCTGTAATTAGAACCATTGTATTGCAGGCAACATCTTAAAAATGTTAGTTTCGAGTAAAAGAAAGGGAAAATCAATTACCTTGTTTAACATTCTTCATTGGTTCCATTTCCTCAGTGGAAATGATCTTTGTTGGCTCAGAACCTTTTTTCACAGATACACCTATCCCTGAGAATGAAAATGACAGCCATAAGGAAAGAAATGCATTACAAGGTAACAGAAGTTTCAATGTATGGCAGAACATGATTTCACACTCAATATTATGTGACACTTGGAGAACATTGTGTCCTTTTTTATAGTAAATGAAGTAATGTCTTGTGGACAGCTGTCAGAAAGCACTGGTTTAGAATTAATTTCTTTTAAACTCTTATTTGTGACATCTCCTTTCAATATTGGTTTTGTAATGTGTGTCTGGGCTCATGTGGTATTGTATTGCCAGGGAGAGCCTAGTCTAGTCCTTCTAGATTCGCTATGGTAGACAGCGTCCTGGAGCTGCCATCATAGTGTGCCTTCAGTCCCTTACAGGCAATCATCCTATTTTTGCACATAATTATCCGTTTTAACATCCTATTTCTATGTTGTCTTATAAATTCTTATTTAGCGCAGAGTATCCTATGGTGTACAAGTTTTAAGGACATTTCAAATGCTGTTGTGGAGAAAAGGAGAGGTGTGAAAGAAAAGGAACAGGTCATTAGTCAAGATATTGGCAGAGATGTATCATTTTAATAATTATTTTTTTTTTTTTGTTGTTTTTTTAATCTAGCGCAATTCGAGTCTAATCAGAGATGTTCACGCAGATGGTTGACGGTCTGGGCTCTCTGGATAGAAAGTGTTTTACCACTGGCAGCGGAGAGGTTACATCTAGAAGTTGTATATAAATAATTAAAACGTAGAAGTCTCAAAAGGGACCTGCCTGATGTATACTGAGTAAACCGGCTTGTTAGGTAGTTGGGCCTGCTCCGATATAAACATTGATGTTTATTGTAACTACTTGGTGGTTAATGCAGGCTTGAATAAGCAGCAGAAAAGACGACGTAGCACAGGAGTGGCATGGGATCCAACAGGGGCATTGGTGGATGTTCTTGCAACCTTATTTCATAGAATCTGCAGTCAATTAATTAGGGTCTTGGTAGCACCTACACAGAGTGCATTAACAGTATCCAATTTGGCTTCCACTAGTGGTTTAGTTGAAAGGGGGAGGCCCAAAGTATATTTGAGAAAACTATTTCGATTTTCGTTAGAAAAGTAATATTGGCACAGCCCCAAACCTCTACTCCATAGAGACTGGCCTGGCCTGGCAAGCTTGCAGTGTATATATTTTTAGTGAAGGATAATGGCTTCACCACACTTGCCTTTAAGTTAATGCTGTTTAACTTTTAGCGATTTGCTGAACCCACATGCCATGTCCCTTTGGTAAATTCGAATCCCTAAGGAGTCTTAGCAGGAAACCTCTTTCAAAAGAGTACCATATAGGTATATTTTAGGTTAACTAGGAACATTTCTATGCAAATAAGTTGTTTCCTTTAGCTGTCGGGGGTTTCAGAAATTAAAACGGCATCATCTAGAAACAGTGTAGACTGGTAAGCAATATTCACCACCAAGGGGGCTGTTCAGCCTTACACTGGTTCAGACATGTTAAAAATGGCATGAGCCTTCCAGATTAATCCCACTTCTGGGCACACCTAGACATTATTGATGAAACATTCTTTCAAACTGGTAGGGAGAAATTGCCATGCCACAATTGAAACGTATTTAGAGTCAAATAGTACACTTCTAACTGCTTAGTTAATAGCAAAAAAGCTATTTCAGGTTTAAATTATATATGAAAAAACATGAGGAATACAGTAGAAACTCTAGTCATTATACTTCACTTTAGTATATTGTAAATCGCCTCAGTTCTGGGATGTTAGAATCCAGGCAAATTAGACAACTGCCCTTGAGAGGAAGAGGTGGGAAACGTGTCAACACTTTTTGTTCCTCTGCTCCTCCTAGGCAGACCTACAAAGACATGGTGTAACACCTGTTCGAAATGTTATGGCATTCTTGACATGTTGAATGCCTCGCATTTGTGTAGGTCTATGCTGTACCCGGATAGAACTGTAGTGGTATGTGCATTCATACAAAAGGCCTGAATGAGAAGATCAAGGCTGATGAAACAGCTAGCTGAAAATAGCTTATATTCTAATAGCAAACATAGTACAGTTGCCTGAAACATTAGGTAGCATAGTTCTTACCGTGGGTTTAAACAGGAGCAAGTTGCTTACCTGTAACTGTTGTTCTCCAGCATGGGGTCTGGCATGGATTCACATGCGCATGAATAAAGAACACATAGCGGTACATACATGCACAACCACAAGAGGTGGCAAGGCTCAACAGAAGCAATCTCTTACCTCCTCACCAGGCTCACCTTCAAGCGAACAGGTTGCGCAGCACTGCTTGGCCGACTCTGGACTCCTCCCTGGAATCCCTGTCGATGCAGTAGAAGTTTGTGAAGGTATGTGTCGACCTCCACGTAGCAGCCGTGGAAATGTCCAGCAGGGGCACACCACAGGAATGTCGTCGTAACAGCAATCGCTCTGGTAGAATGGGCTCTCGGAACGCCAGGTAGCGGTCAGTTTGCCAACCAGTGACAATGAGTGATGTAGCCGGAGAGCCGCCTGGAAATGGAAGTCTTGGACAGGGCCTTTCCATGGTTCACAGGACCAAAGTTCCCAAAAAGCTGAAAAGTTTTCTGGAAACTCGTTGTGCGGGCCACATAAGACTTCAGTGCTCAAGCCACCTCCAGCGAGTGCCAAGTCCTTTCAGCCGGCGACAAAGCCGGCGGAAAAAACACAGGTAACACCAAAGGCTCGTTGAGATGAAATTACGACGGAACCTTGAGCATGAAGGAGGGGGTGCGTCTGCAGCACCACCCTCGTCTCATGGAAAGTCAAGTACGGTTGCTTGCAAGACAGGGCCTGGATCTCACCTACTCTTCTTGCAGAGGTGATGGCCACAAGGAAAGCTTCCACAACAGAATTTTGAGGGGGACTGAATGCATAGGTTTGAATGGGGCCCCCCCCCATGAGCCTAGTCAACACCACGTTGAGTTCCCACACCGGGGCGAGAGGCTTCACCGGCGGAAACAAGCGAACAGTTCCTTGATGAATTCTTTGTCTAGACGGTGTGACCACAGTGAAGACCGTCCCGGAGATGTGGTATAGCAGGAGATAGCCACCAAATGTACCTTGATGGAGGCGTGCGCCAGCCCCGCTTTAGCCAATGACAGTAAATACGGTAGTACTTGAAGGGCCTCGACCCTCGGAGGGTTGATCTGCGACCGGTACCACGTCGCAAAAAGCTTCCATTTGTGTCCATAGCACTTTAAGTTAATGACGCCCTGGCCTTGGCGAGTACCTCCCTGCAGTCCACTGGAAGCTCGTAACCACAAAACTCTAATGCTGCAGGAGCCAGGCCTTCAGGTTCAGAGATCCTGGTTCTTGGTGCAGAATTGCGTCGCCTTCCCTGGCGAGGAGATCCACAACCACTGGCAGCTTGACCGGAGGGGACATTGGCATGCTGAGAAGGTCCAAGTACCAGATCTGCCACAGCCACGCTGGTATGAGGAGGATCATCCTGCACCGGAACCGTCTGAGTTGACTGATGACTTGAAGTAGTAGCGGCAACAGAGGGAATGCATACAGAAAAAGGCATTCCCAAGGGAAGGAGAATGTGTTCCCCCATGTTACCCGGCTGGGGAACCTGCTGGCGAACCTCCGGCACTTGTTTGTCACCGTTGCAAACATATCGATCTGGGGTCTGCCCCATTTGAAGAAAAGGTTGTCCACTTGATCCTGCAGCAGCTCCCACTTGTGGCAAGAGCGCAGCTCCCTGCTGAAAGAGTCAGCGACAGTGTTCTTTACTCCTGCGAGGAGAAATGGAATGAGGAACATCCCCTGGGCGACGGCCCAGTGCCACAAGTCCTGCGCCTCCCTGGAGAGCGCTGGGGACCAGGTGCCCCCATGCTTGCAGATGTAAAACTTTGTGGTGGTATTGACCATGATGACCCTCACCACTCTGCCCTTGAGGGACAGCAGAAAAGACTTGAGGGCCCGTAGTTCCAGTACGTTGATGTGTAGCATGTTCTCTTCCGACAGCCACAGGCCTCTGGCGTGAAGACGTCCGGTGTGAGCACCCCAACCTTCCAGGTCCGTTGTGACCGTCTCCTGGCATGGGGGATTCTGGAAGCCTTTGCCTCCGGAGATGTGGGAGCGCACCCCCAACACCTTATCGCTCGACGGAGCTCCTCATCGAGCGCGAACCTGTCCTGGAAGCCTCCGGACACCTGGACCCAACGGGCGTCGAGGGACTCCTGGAGCAGACGCATCCACAATTTGCAGAGCTGAATCAGGTATATGCATGACAACATCATGCCGAGTAGCGACTTGGTGGTCCTCACCGTGGCGACCCTCAGTGCTAACAGCCGTTGCACCTTGCCCAAGATGGCCGCTATTCTCTCCTATGACTGAGACACCAGGCAGACCACTGTGTTGAGCCTGACTCCAAAGCACAGCGCGTCCTGCGATGGAGTCAAGCAGGATTTTGCATAATTCACCGAGAACGCCAGGTCCATCAGCAGCCAGGCGGTCCCTGCCGTGTGATCGACGGTAATGTCCTTTGACTTGGCCCGTATGAGCCAGTCGTCCAGGTAAGGGTACACTTCAGTCCCCTGTAGTCATAGATGGGCCGCCAGCAGAGCCAGGCACTTGGTGAAGACTCTGGGTGCCGACTTCAGTCCGAAGGGAAGAGCCTTGAACTGGTAATGCCAACAAAGCACAGGAACTTGCAATGCTTTTTGTGTATGGGGACGTGGAAGTACGCATCCTCCAGATCCAACGACGACAGAAAGTCTCCCTGCTCCAGCTGGCCAAGCATGTGCTGCAGCGTGACAATCCTGGACTTATGGGACTTTATGTACTTGTTGAGTCGTCATCGGTCCAGAATGGGCCTCCAGCCCCCGGTCTTCTTTCTTACGAGAAAGTATGTTGAGTAAATTCCAGAACCCCAGAGTCACAGTGGAACCAGCTCTATTGCCCCTTTTCTTAACATGGCCCGAACCTCCAGCAGCAGCTGAGGAATGTGTTGTTCCTGTCGGGCCACCGGTGGTATTCGCTGACATTTCTATAGAAACTCTAGAGTGTGTCCATGGGCGAGAACGTTCAGCACGCATCGATCGGTGGAGATGGTCTCTGTCAGGAATACCTCGAGGAAGACTCCGTTATCTCACAAGTAAACGCACAAAGTTCCCACAACGCCAATACCATGGCAAAGCTTCAGCGTCCACGTTGCCCTGGCGTCTTTGGATCCCGCTCCACAAACAACGCTATCGCACTTTAGGGGGGAGGAGTCGGGCGCTCGTACAGCCACCCGTTAAAACACTTCCGGGTGACCGCGATCGCCGCTTCTGATTGTTTCATTCTTAGCGTTTGCTAGTTTACTCCATACTCTTGTCCTTGCTTTGGTTGTTCTTGCCCCTTGCCCTTGCTCCTTGTTCTGCCCATTCTTGCCGATACCTTACCTGCCTTTGCCCGCTGATTTGGATACTTCACAGCCTACACGCTGCCGACTCGGAACGCTGACTTACTTGCATCTGCCCGCTTATTTGGATACTTCTCCGCCTACACGCTGCAGACTCGGAAAGCTGACTTACTTGCATCTGCCCGCTGATTTGGATTCTTCACTGCTCACACGCTGCCGACTCAGAACGCTAACTCACCTGCATCTGCCTGTTGATTTGGACATTTCTCTGCACACACGCTGCCGACTAGGAACACCACCTTACCTGATATTGCCTGCCGAATTGGTACTTCGTTGTTCTCTCATCATTGGACTCGGACTTTGTTTCTACTCTGCAACCCACAACTGATTATACGGTTGTCAAGCTTTCTGATACAGATCTGGAGAGAGCCAGCATTGCCCAATACTGTGCGCCCGGACTAGAGACTTCCACTTGGTGATTTACTTCATGAGGCGTCCTCGTTTTGGCGGGACAGGTACGGACTAGAGACTGCCTGTTGTGCCGTTTAGGCGTCTTCGTGCCATCGGGAATAGGGTAGATTTGGGTATTGCTGGGCACCTCCACTACGTCTCATCGGAGAGCTGTTGCTAAGTGTTAAAACCCATCCAGTTACTGCCCTTTTGATGCTTAGTTTTTCTGCTAGTCATATCTAGTCTATATCTTTATTGTATCTTGTTCTTACTTTCTGAAGTTGCATCTGTAATTCTGTGTCTGAGGCTCAACTCCTGAGCTCCATCCGGGAATTCCGCATCTGTCATAATTGGGTGTCCTGGAACTTCCATTCAGCTCCTGCTTCTCGGCTGCTGCAGCGATCCTGTCTTTCGGCTGACTGCCATCTTTGTAGTTTTCCTTTTTGGACTACAAAGAGACGTTGGCAGGGAGAATTCTACGGCTACACGTCGAGAGTACTCCGATTCAAGATTGGCAAACCTGATAGTCTCCCACACGCGGACTAATTTCGCCAGGCGGCCTCCCCCTGGGGTGCATGGGTGGGGGCCCAATGTCCTGGCCAGTTCAATCTTGTTTGGAGGTCGTAGCACTGCTTTGAGGTGCTTGACAAGGACGGCGGCCTCCTCTGAAGACCTTGGAGCGACCCCTGTTGGCTTCCTGGGTCGAAGAGTGGGAGGGATGGCGGTAAGAGGATGAGCCCCCTTCGAAGACCTGTTAGACTTCCCTCCTGCGGAACAAAAGGAATGCCGGTGTTGCTGCAGAGTTCCCAAGGCACGGGCTGTCTCCGTGTCCATCTTGATGGCCTGGAGTAATACATCGACGGCCTTCCCGAACAGGTTGTCTCTGTCGAATGGCATATCCAGGACCCACGTCTGGACCTCTTGTCTAAAGTTGGTGACCTTGAGACAGCCACAGCAGAAAAGGCAAACCCTGTTTCCCCACCGGACAAAAACCAGTGTCCGCAATGTACAGGGCCACTGTGATGGCGTGGTCCGACACCACCTCGCCTTCCTGGAGGATCTTCAAAGCCTCGACCCGTTTGTCATCAGGAAGGAAATGCAGGAGCAGAGCCATCTTGTACCAAAGCACTCGGTCGTATCTGGCCACAATCGCTAAGGCGTTAGCTGCCTTGACCATTGTCGCCGCCGAGTAGATGACATTTCTACCCATGGAATCCACTTTCTTCCCCTTGTTGTCTATAGGTGCAGATGAAGAAGAGGAGTAGAGGTGGAGCCAAGTAACCCCACTCAAAGCTCTGGCCCCATGCTGCCTGCATGTTGGGAGGCAGAGTGAGAGACACGTGCAGTACCAGTGAAAATACCTATACCGAAAAGAATCATGGAAATGAGGTTTCCGTTGAGAAAACCATATATGCACTCACAACAATATGATGGTTATTTGAATGAAATCCCGGAGGAAGTGGGAAAAATGAGTGAGAAAGATGATTGGTGACGTCATACAGAATAAGAACTGACGCGCCCAGAAGAAGAGGCTGATGAATAGTGACATTCTATAGAATCAAATGAGGTGGTTTTAAAGATGAGCAACATTTCAGGCTCGAGATGAAGATGCTCATGCTACAGAAATAAATTAAGATAAGACATTTTGCAAATATACAGATGCAGAAACACAAGCAGACAAAGTATTCTTGAGGCTGGCTACGTAGTGAATAGATTGCTGTGATGCGCCAATGTATATGCATGGGAAATGGATGAACTATGGATGATTCCACAAGCACACTTTAGCAGAGCTTGGACCCAGTAAGCAGAAAGGCTTTTTAGTGTGATGCAATATGAAATTATCTAACAACAGATGTGAATCCAAGAAAGGCTTGGCTGGCCAGCACCAGGAAGTCAAGGCCACCGTGAGCTTGGATGTTCATGCAGAAGTTACAAAACTTGTGAAAAGAACGAACTTGTTTGAGGTGAGGAGCAAGAACATTGAAGACGTCAGAGGTTCATCATTTAATAGAGTTTAATACAGCAACATGCTCTGAAACATGGTCTCTAGTCACATGGTCGGATGAAAATAGATACTGAGTTGAGCTGTATCGAAACCAAGAGACAAGTATGCCTGTACTCCCTTTTATTCTCAGGCACAGAGAACATTTCCAAGGCCAATGTTCAGTGGGCTAATTGACTGGTAGACGGCAAGAGTGATGATAGATGACATGCTACTAGTGTATGTCGAACATTAGAGAGTGGTACGAGGGTGCCAATGTAACGCTCACCTGATTCCCGTAGAGGCGCCAGTCTTGACTGGCCGTATACCGTATCTTCAAAGGAGATGTGTAACACACGGCTGGCTCTTTGGGCTGGACCTCTGTGCACTGTATGTCTGACTCGAAGGGTAAGATGTCTGCAGATAGAAAATATGGGATTAAGGAACTGGGTCATTGAATGTCTCTCTCTTCTTCCCTTTCTCTTCTCCTGTAGAACCCCAAAGGTTAACGCTCTCACCTTAGGTAAGTGAACGCTGTGCTCTCCATCTGCCTCGGGGCAGGGTGCTGTAACCAGTTTCTTCACTGGATAAGGGGAGCAGGCCTCTTGACTTCAGAGGACTGCTGTCCGTCGTTTACTGCACGGACGGTAAGTTTCGAGTAATTCTAATGTCTTTAAAAGTCTTTAGTAATGATGTCTCTTGTTTTGCAGGGTTCCGGCGATGGCGGATGACGGGCTGAAGTGAGTTGAAGATGGAGCCCGTGTGATGAATAGAAGCGCCTGGAAGCACGTAAGTAAGCACTTGTTGCCTGCTTCACGATGCGCTCTAACTGTCTTTTTATTTTGCAGGTACAAGTTCGGAGCGGCTGCAGGGTGCCGGAATACCCACTGGGTTAGATGTGGAAAGGAGTAATGGCACGTGAGTATTAAAGTTCCCCAATGTCTTTAAACGCACCTTGTTTTGTCTTTCAGATGCGGGATGCAGCGCCGAAGGCCTCCGGAGCGTGCGAAGAGTTGGTAAGCTTTTGTCTTTCAGATGCCGGAATGCAGCGCGAGGCGTTGGTGACAGCCGATGGACCAGGTAAGTGAAGAGCTGTCACTGAAGACCGTAATGCTAACCTGTTCTTTCTTGTCTTTATAGGTGTTGCTGAAGACTGGATTCAGGATGGTAAGCCTTTTTCCTTAGGCCCAGGATCAGATGCAGAAGACACGATGAGCGTTCTGCTGCAGAGGATGCAGAATAACGCAAAGCAAGATTCATCCATCGGGTGTGGTTTAAATAGCCTCCTGTAGTGCTTAGGTGTCTCTTTCCACAGCCACGCCTAGGTAAGAAAAGAGTTCCTGCTTTCCAGAAGAGTTCCAGTGTTCTGAATCTAGGGAGTGGCTCCTGCCCCACCCAACAGGAAAAGTAGTTCCAAACAGAAGAGGATCAGAGGCTCAACTGGCAGGCAAGTAAGCAGCATGGTCTGCTGCAGGTAAGTCCACCCAAGCATTATGAGCCCGGCGCTTCCAGCGCTGGGACTGGGCATATTTATGAGCCTGGTGCCACTGGCGCCAGGACTGGGTCCAAAAGGTCCCAATTGGGACTGGTTGGCACTCGGAACCTGGGTTATGGATCTGCTTCCAAGGGAGTTGGGAAAACCCTGACCTTTTGGAAGCAGAGATCATGACAGCCAATCAATTATAGAGCGCCACGTAATAGAGAAACTAGTTTGTATAACCAATGGGACATTGTGTATTTGATGACGTTCGTAATGACCTGTACTAGAGGAAGGCTTAGTTGCCCACCTGATGTTAGAAACCCAATCACTCTCCCTGATATTTCGTATTTCTTTATTTATATAGCACGTCTGGCCCAAAGGCATCTGGGCGCTTAGCATGAAGTTACAATGCAGCACAATTTACAGGGTACAGTCAAGACAGGTCAGGAGAAAACAGAGTATATACAGTGCAAAATACACGTTACGCAGCAAAGTAAGGCTAAGTCACAGGAATACCACATAGGGATCAAAATACGCCTAAAATGCAGGATATATACAGAACATAATAATAGTACACAAGAGAATCTGTGGAGAGAATAGTTAGGAATAAGCAGGTATGAGCAGAACTGAGGCAAGGCCCAGACAATAGCTCAAGCCGATAGAGGGAGTTCTGAAGTGGTGAGCTAGAGTTTGGTTTTGCGTTTAAAGGAATGGTAGGAGGGTTCCAATCTCAGCAAGTTGGGAAGACTATTCCAGAGTTTGGTGGCTAAAACTGGGAAGCTGGACCCGCCTGCTGTCTTCAATTTAAACCTGGGGAGGACCAGGCAGTTTGTTTGGGCTGATCTTAGGAGTCTGGAGGCTGTGTGGGGGGTGAAGCGGCTTGCCAGATAGTTGGGTGCCTGGTTGGCTATGCACTTGTGGGTGAGGGCAAGTGTTTTCAAGGAGATACTTTGTGCAACTGAGAGCCAGCGTAGGTTACGTCTGGTATCAGAGATACGCTGCCCCCTGGGAAAGTTAAGGGCTACCCAAATGGCATTGTGCTGTGTAATCTGCAGTTTGTTTAGGTTTTGTAGACTCGTCCCCAGGTACAGGGCATTACAGTAGTCATTCTTTGACATAAGAGTTCTGGCCGTATGGTACAGTTGGCAGTAGACAGGAAAGGCCGGGATGCAGTAATAAGTTTGCATACATAAGCAGAAGCTGAACTAACGGCATTGGTTTGTCTTGACAGTGATGGGGTAGAATCAAGGTAAATGCCTAATGTTTTGGTACGACTTGAATGCTGGATCCGATTAGTGCAGCCGAGGGCGGGAGCCCAGAATGAGGAGCTCCGTTTTATCATCGTTGAGGCACAACTCATGTTGTGCCATCATCGCCTGAATGACCAGACAGACATCGTTCAAGGATCTGGTGTCAGCTGTGTGGTCAACTGTGATAGGGATGAGTATCTGGGTGTCATCAGCATAATTAGTGTAGGGGACACCCAGATAGTCAAGAATATCGAAGAGAGGTTTGGTAAACACATTATAAAGTGTCAGCGAGACACAAGATCCTTGAGGTACACCGCATAAGACAGGTGAGGGTTCAGCGGAGGCTGTGGGGGGAGAAGACACGCATAGACCTGTTGTCTAGGAAGGATCTAATCCAGGATGTGGCCGAGTCAGAAAAGTGGTCGGCAGATTTGAGATGCTTGCAGAGAATTTGGCGATTGACCAGATTGAAGGCTGCTGATAAGTCTAATAGCAGTAGGAATGCTAGCTTCCCTTGGTCTTTCAAGCCTTCAATTTGGGTTTTCAAAACAATGAGGGCAGTTTCATTGTCGTGCCAGGGGGGGAAGCCCGATTGCCTAAGGCAGAGCAGTTTCTTGGATTCCAAATACTCCTGAATTTGAAGGTAGGCGGCATGGTCAAGTATCTTGAGCAGGAACAGTACCGTGGTAATGGGCCTGTAGTTAGTGGGAATGCTCGGTGAAGGGTAGCTTTTTTGAGGAGGGGGATGACCAAGGCATCCTTGAGGTTGTCTGGGACAATGCCTGTTTTGAAGGAGAAATTTATGAATGTAGTGATAAAGGGGGCTAGCTTTTGTGTAGCCTCCTTAATGATGGGGGTTGGGCAGGTGTCCCCTTGGCAGTTAGAGGGTTTGAGTTTGTTGATGATGTTTTCAACTTCCTAGATCGTTAGTGGTGAGAAGGCGAAGCGTGAGAAAGTATGTGGAGTGGGGATAGTGGTACGTGAGGAGGTGTTGGGCAAGTGGTCAGAGTGAAGGCTATTTTGTTTGATATTAATTTTAACTTGAAGGGTAGCGATTTTGCCTAGGAGTGTGTTTTGAATGCTGGAGCACCAAGTGCTGTCTTTGGTTCAAGTGTCCGGAGGGGACGCTGGGGATTCAAGCTCTTTCAGGATCTTAAAACGCTCCCTTGTGTTGGATGATTCGATTATTGTAGGTATCTTTTTTAGCAAGGAAGATGGCCTCTTTATAATTCAGTGACGCTATTAAAGAATGGAAAGTATACCTAGATAGATGTTCCCTTTAAGCCTAGAACTTTCCCAAGTAGGTTTGTGTAGTTTGCCACGTAGATTGACGTCAATGATGATGCGTTTTTGCTATACAAGATATGTTTTTTATGAAATGCGGTGAGTGAGAAGATAGAGCGTGTTAGTTGATGTTCGTTGTACTCCCTGTTTTAGACAATTGATATTAAAACAGACTTACTTTGCCAACTTCCTGAGTCAGTCTGATTATTGATGATTGAGTATATTCTGCACCCCCATCTATCTCAAAGTATTGCTACCCCACCTTAAAGGGCCTAGTGTTGGGTACATGGGTTCAATGGAATGGAAGGATCCCACTTCATCTGGTGGAGAAGCTCTCGGCTGTGGTGACGGAGGGTCTCCCATCCGCTTGTCATCTGTGTCCGTTGTCGCTGTGTCCATTCCCGTTCCCCTAAGGGGTGGGCAGCGACGGTTGGAATGGAGGTGTAGGATGTATCTTCCTCCTCTTCGTCAGCGGTTCCCCCAGTGTCAATGGGGTCACCAGCGTGTGGAGGGTCGAGAGGATGTCCTGCGAAAGGTCTCTAGGAGGCACCTGGGGAGCAGGGTCGCTGGGCCCAGCGCCCATGTCATCATCCCAGTCAACGGTGTCACCCTTGTCGACGTCGCCTCTGGCGGGCATCGTCCCGACGTTCCCATTGCCGTCGTCACCACCCTGAATGGTGTGGACTGAAAGTATCTCCTCCTCGTCGGAAAAAGAAATATCAGTTTCTTGGAGTTCCCCCCGCCCCCCTCTTTCTTCGGGTCCTGAGGAGTCGGTGTTGGGCTGAGGTCCCACATCCTCTTCTCCAGAGTCTTCTCAAACGGCTTGGCCGAAGCCTCCCTCCCTGGAGGAAGAACCACTCTGGCTGCCGTTGGGGTACCCTGGGACGGGTCAGTCCCTTTTGTCTTCGAAAGGGAGGCCACACCAGCCAACTCGATCGAGGAGGACGATTTGGCTTGGTGCACCAGAGCCTTCATGGGCAAGCTGGACCCCTTGTCCTGCTTGGCCTTCTCCTTCACGGGCAGGTCGGGTACCATGACCTGACTGGCCTTCTCCTGTTTGGCCTTCCCTGCAGGAGCCGCGACCCTGACGGAAGCAGTGATTGGCCTTGTGTTGGGCCCCCATGGTTGGAGCACCCTCAAAGGACTTAGAAGCCCGCTCAGGGTGGCTGGATCCGGAAGAGGCATACCCCTGTGAAATCACCCAAGGTAGAGGCCCTGGTCTTGAGCCACGTCGCCAACTGGAGGGGTTGATTCCTCATCGTGCGCTTGGTGAAGCCACAGCAGATCTCACAATCTTCTTTATGCGTTGGGTATAGGCAATACAGGCACTGGGAATGCTTGTCGTCCGTGAACACATTCCGCAAACCGCAGCTGGAGCACAGCTTGAAGAGGGAAGCGCCGTCCTTCTCATCCGACATGACCCGCGCGGTGTAGGCCTGACAAAGTTCTGGAAGCTTCCAAGAGGAACACTGGACTATTTCTACCCTTAAGGGGCATGAAAGATGCCGGAAAACGGGTCCCCCGTTAATCGGAAGGATAATCGATGGATCACAAGGGCTTGATTGACCGAAAAATAGAGTTTTCCTATCCAAAAAGCAGAAAAATTCCCAACACTTGAACATGCAGTAAAAATCTGAAGATGGCTGTCAGAGGAGGGGCTTAGGGAGGGGGGTAACCATTCTATTGTAATGCTTCTCAATCTATTCAATTTTTTAAAAATGCATTCAAATCAATACATGGAATAGGATCACAATATCTCCAGAGCATGCTTCAATCTAATAGACCGTCCAGAATACTCCAGTCACTGAACACCACCACGTTACGCACTAGACGATATAAACTGTCTAGGGCCACGGGACGATCATTTCAGGTCTCAGCCACGAGCTATGGAATTCCCTCACAAAGGCACTCAGCAGCATTCATCAACTTCTAAACTTTAGTCGCAAACTCAAAACCTTTTGAATTTTAATTTGAATTTCCCTGGACAGTGTTGACCAGTTGAACCAGCACTTTGATACCATTCTGGTTGTAGGGGCTATACACTTAGAAAGATGCTTAAGTAGTGGCAAATGGAACTTTCAAGAGTGGTAATCTGCTGAACTGAGTTATACTCTAAATGTTTACCGATATTGTAAATTACTTACAATTTGTTCTATTCTCCCTTTTCACTAAATGATTTATGTTTTACTAAAGTAATAGCTTTAAACCATTTTTTACTTTCCAACAGTTTGTGATAGACTGTGAAACCTGCGGTGAAGTGAAATCTCTACAACACTTTGTTGCAATGTCTTGCATATAAATGTCAAAGAATAGTGCTGAAGGAAGACATGAGGAAAAAAGAAACAACGGATGTAACTGCAGTAAGAGCGGAAATAAGAGGGAAGGCAAGCAATAAGTAGCAAAGGGAAGATCAGGCTATTCTGAGATAGATTCAAGAAAAGAAAGAAGTGTTCACCAAATGATAAGTCAGGATGGTAGGGCTGGGGTCTCCCTTCCCCACATTTTTATTGCACGGGACAAGGCAGGACCTTTGAGCACAGTACACACTGCAGGGCCTCGCCAGCACAAGGTTACAGTTCCTTTTAACGATGCCAGGACCTTCTGGGGACAAGTCTCTTTCCTGCAAAGTCTCTTGCCTAAGAAGGCATGCTGTACCATAAACAATAAGCAAACAAAAGTTCCATGGCTAATCTCCCGCGTTGGACGATTGCTCTTCGCCACCTTTGGATCGCCCTCAGCAGGGCTCTGATCCTTCTTGCAATGTTAGCCTCCCTCAATCGGGTTCCCTACGGCCTTTCACTCAAAACATATCGTTCAACAGTCTCAATGTCCTTTTAAACTATGCTTTGAGGACATAAATACGCGAGGTTCACATTTGTCACAATGTTCATGGGCATATCCCAGTTTACCCTTAATTCACAGGCATCGCTCTGTCGGGTTCCCATTTGCCAGTTAATTATTCGTTGCGGACATCCGTCAGCCGGGTTCACATTTGTCGTCGAAATGTTCATGGGTGTTTAGGCAGGACTGGTTTTCCAGCCCCGAGTCAGGCTTTCTCCTAAGCCTCAGTCAGGCTTTCTCTTAGCCCCCAGTCAGGCTTCACACACATTCACAGTTCGACCAGTTTTCACCAATGTGTCAAAAACTTTCGAGTGTATGAGGGGTTTTGCTCGACCCTCGAAGGACCACTTTGACACTTCACACTGGCCTCTCCTAAGGCCTCTTGGTTCTTGCAGTTTCAACAAACAACACAACCCACAAAGTCCTTCCCATGAGCGCCCCGCACAGTGGTCGAAGTGTATGAAAAGAAGTAGTGGAGCTATGTTCCCTACTGGTCTGCACCGCTCCCCGCAAATGCCATCGCCACTCCCCCGCCCATGCACAATATAAACCCCCAAATGAATGTGCCTTCAGTTTAAGGGAATGTTCAGTGCATTGCACTGAAAGTGCAAGTTTCAACAGCTTCCTACACTTATTTTAAAACGAAACTGTTCCGGAACAGTTTCTTTTTAAAATAAAAGTATAGGAACGGTAAAACTTCATTAAAAGAAGTAGAGGAGCACCGCTCCCGCCCACTTCGACCACTGGCCCCGCAATGCCCGAACACACTGCTTCTGAACCTTCTACTAGGGTTTCTTTAAAGTTCAATTACACAAGTTCATTGTTCAACAAGGCTGCCGCCTGCAACCTTGCATCTAGCACGGTTCGGTTTTGCTGTCTTCTCCGATTCACTGGCTGTGCTGAACTGTTGGCGTTTATCTCGGGAGTCAAGCACAGCAAGCGCTTCTCCCAATTTGGCTATCAACGCGGGAGGGCCCTGTGTGTCGCTGACACCTGTCGCACCACATGCCAGCTGGACTTCCCGGTCTTATGAGGCTTTGCGGGTCTGAGTTGAAAAGGGCAAGGGCAGTCCCCCACCCAACCCCTTCGTCATCCCTCCAGGTCTCACTGCCTTTCTCATCCGTTTGAACTGCCGGTCCGGTGTAGCCGTTTCCTCTTGCGTTCGGCCTTGCTCAAAGTGTGCTCTCTTGACTCGCCTTTTATCCCTGTGGGGAAGGGAAAGGACCATCAGGTGTGCATAGTTACTGTTAATTGCCTGACTGCCGGACTCTTGTGTTGGGATATGTCAGGTAAACGGCTCTAGTGTTAGTCCATCGTCTTCCACGGTGTAGGAAAGTGTTTGTGTCAGAAAAGGGAGGCAAGGGTTAGCACTTCTGAATATCCGACGGGGTAGGATGGGGAAATAGTGTACCACGTCTGACCCATCGGTGTCTCACCCATCAGTGTCTCACTTCCACTCCGCAAGGCCACCCCACCCCCCATCCAGCTGATCCTGCCACACTGGTCCATCCCCAGGAACTGGCTCCAATAGTAATGGCCGTGTCCTGTCCACCCGGATGACAGATCCCCGGGGTCTAGTAAGTGAGACACCTTCAGGTTTCTCACACACCCTTAACAATGTGGAAGGCTTAAAGGCCTGACCAATGCAGAGCCAAAGATGTGCTCATATTCTTGATGATGCACAGGATGACAAGGCTAAGCAGTTCAAAACCATTGCGGTGGTGATTTGGTGCAGTATAAAAACTTTGCAAGATAAAGCAAAAAATAGAAAGGTTTGGCAAAACGAAAATGTAAATGTTTGCTAATTTTTCACGGTGTCACGAAAATGGCAAATGTTCATTTCTGAGATACAACCACTCCCAACTGTTGATAAAAGATTTTTCAGGGACCAGATTACCTAACATCTGAACAGGAGCAGAAAATTAAGTAAATGCTTTGACAATACAAAATGTAGCAAACCAGTTTTGCCACACTCCGTATCATCTAACAATGTTTGCACTGGGGCAAAAATGAATGAGGCTACTTTTTGTACTAAGTTTCAAGCATAATATAAAAAGCTATCTATTTACAAAATTTATTTTCATGTTCCATAGCAAACTTAATAAACAAAACACTCCTTTTGGCCCTAGTGAAATTATTTTAGATAATATGAGTTGGGGTAAACCAGTTTGATCCATTTTATATAATCAAAGTAGCAAAATTGGCACCAAATTTGCTGGGTCCATTTTATTTGGTCAAGGGAAACGTTTTGATTATCTGCACCCAGGTGTGCAAGCTGCCCAGATCACGTTCTTGCCTGTGAGTCCATTTTGGAGCAAATTCACTTCTGTGTGACGCCCATTCTCTGCACTTTGGCTCGCTGGTTGTTGCCTCCTTCAGTTGCGACTTTGGGAGCACTGCTGTTCATTTGTGGCCGATCCGCTTCCTGCACCTCCGTCCCATGAAGTGGCCTTACTGTGTGTGGCATAGAGTGATTTACAAGCAGGAAAGAGCCACAGCTTTATGGCGACATTCATGTAACACTCCATACACATGAAGCTCCCTACAGCTCCTAGGAATCCTTCACTCTCCGAAAATATACAGATTTGAAAGTGAGCCCCCCCCCCTTTATGAATGCCCGTCTCGCAACCCATCCTTAAACATGGTCACAGACCAATAGCATCTCGTCCTGCACTTTTTTCTCTAACTGCATTCACCTTTCACACAATCTATCCTAGACAGAGGCACACCTGGCCTCTCGACTTTGTCAGGAGCTTGTTATGTGGAATAATTTAAAAAGGTAATCCCATGTCAAAAAGCCACCACAATTTGATTAGGCGGCTGCAGCACATTTCAAGCTCACCATGCACCCACATGGACACACTATGTGTCATTAACTTCCTATTGTGCCTCTAAACCGCTTCATATGGGCAATTACTTAATTTCAGGTGTAATCTCTCTAAGAAATTGATAACGCTGCAAGGGCAAGCTCTACATTTAAGAAAATTTGCACTTGCTGAATCCCATCCTTCTTTCAGTGTCGCAATACTATGGTGTCTGATTCTCACATGTAATACAACAGCTGGCCAAATAGGGCATGATCTTAGGGCATAGTCTGCTCATTATACAATTGGACCAAGGAACTGTATTATTCAGGATGTTTCGTAAAAGCAAAAAAAACACTTTCCTTTTTTTACCTAGATCTGGAATAGTAAGCTATGCCTCTAGGTAGTGAACAACCAGATAATGTAAATAAGGAACATACTTATAATTGGCTACCCTCAGAGTTGGTTCCCTTAAGTTTCACAAATATAGATCCATATAAAAAAAAGAGTATGCAAGCCAGTGCCAAGACACCGGTTACCATATCCCATCGACACGTGTCCCTCTGCATTAAGGCAGTACTTCTTGAGTCAACCGAGAAGAAAACGGAACACACAACCATTGCTTACCTTTAGATCCAGAGGGCAAGGATAATTACATTTCACTTGATTAATATCCGTCTGTTCTTCCCACTTGCTTCTTGTTACAAACTATATGCACCTTCTTGCATGTCCTAATCTTGGACTGGGCCACCTTCTGGTGTAGGGTTGGCAGTCGCAGAATTACTATTAAGAAAATAAACATCCACACCAATACAAAGCATTCCCCTCTGCCAGAATTCCACCCTGCACTTGCAACCTCCTTTGTCGCATTCCCTCCCACCTTAATAAAGCTTGCTGTCATACACCAGAAAAAGACAGTACTACAGTTAATACTCCAGAGACAGTCCTTTCTGTGTACCACTGAAGACAGTCCTTTTTTATTTCCATTGCCGGAGAGGTGGGTCATAGGGGAGAGGTGCAGTGGGAAGGGACCTTGGTAGGAGGGAAAGTATTATGAACAGAATTAACTGGGCTCCGAAGAAGCAGGAAAGAGCCATACTGGGTGGGGTGCAGGGGCAGAGGTAGGGGAGAAGGCTACAAGAACTGCAGTGGACCAAGACCAACATGGGAGGTCAGATGGGACTTGGGTATTAGGGGAGGCAAGGCAGGGGAAGCTGAGGGGGCTGTTGGCAGGTGAACACCCCACATTCAGAGAATGCACAATAGATGTTGTGGGGGAAGAATGTTGTTGTTTATAGGGAGCAGTGTCCTCTATTAAGGAGCAGATGCCAAAGGGAAATGGACAAGCAGCTGCAAGGGTGAAACATCTGTTAATGTCATAGAGGTAAGGGGAGGCAGGAGGGTTTGGGGCGGTCCTGTTCTTTGATGTTCTACTGCCACTTAAAAGGTGGTCCTCCATTTACTACATTACTAACATAATGATCATTATAAAGTAACTCAAATTAAACTTGGTGGAAGTAGAGCATATATTTGCTAGCTTTTCTCCCGGTTGATGATCATGCAGTGCATTGTTGCCAATGGCAGTAACCATGATCGACAATTAGAAGTGATAAGGTATCTATTATTCATACCCATCTTTACTGCATCTGTTTTCTGCCCTCTAGGCCATCTAATGCTTATGGCATTATTTATGCAATAACCTTAACAATTACCAATGGATGCTGTCATTAAGTTAAGGTAATGTGTGTGTTCCGAAAATCTCGTCGAAAGGTCTGTGTAACTATAAATGCAACATCTGATGGTGGAAACCACTGGAACAATGTGCTATTTAACCACTTCGCTGCACAAGACATGTCCATCCATGTCCTGTGCAGGCATTATTTGTTGTGCAGGACAGGATTACCAGAAGAATAACACTGAGGATAAAAGTGACGGTCAATACAACGTTCTGCGCTAGAATGCAGGTCTGTTACTCTTACCAGTATTTACTTTTGAAGTTATGTGGGCAACATCAAGTTTCTGGGACTTGCCAGACAACCGTGCTAAGGAATTTCTGGTAAGCGGCTTTGGTACATCGGGTGCCTTGCAAATTTTTGAAACTGGTGCAAAAATACCTAGGAGAAAAAACATACGTGTGTACTTTTTGGTTTTGTATGAACATGGTAAATTAGAAGTACGTTAAAAGGGCTGCAAAATGCATGTTCAGTTTTAACTTCAAAGCATTTGCTCATGACCAGTCCTCCAATTTGTTCCTGACTATATCTTCTGAGTATTCCTTGAATGCCACCCACTCTCACACACATTTGTCCAACAACAACATTTGAGTAGAGGTGGGCAAGGAATGGTAGGAAGTTATTATTAATCTCGAGTAGACAAAGTGTCTAACCTATAGGTTACCTTGACAGGAGGGGTTTCGCAGACCCCACGTCATACATCATGTAGTGGGGAATGGTACCCGGTTCCCTTGACCAGGCAGGGGACTTTGTCAAAGTTCTTATTACATCCACATTCTCCACCTTCACAGCGATGAAGGAGGTTCATGTTGGGTATTCAGCGTGCATGTCTATAGCATCTGCAGTACTTGATAAGCCCTGGCTGGCCTCATGTAACAAGGAATTCTTACCATCATTGGCACCAGACATCACAAACACATCCCGTGAACAGGGTCAGTTGCAGGCAACCATAGACTTTAAATAATCACCCGTCTTAAAACCCTCATAGCTGATCCAAGATGCTGTCTACTGTGAGAAACCTGAAGGTGTCTCACCCGCTAGTCCCCAGGGATCTGTCATCCAGGTGGCCAGGACAAGCATGGCCATCGCTTTTGGATCTAGTTCCTGGGGGTGGACCAGTGCGGAAGGATCTCCTGGATGAGGGGTCCTCAGGGAGTGGAAGTGGGACACCGGAGGGTTGAGACGCGGTATCCCCTTCTCATTAACACCTTTTCACCAACCTACCAGGTAGGATACCCAGAAAGTCTCCCCCCCCCCCCTTTCCGACACAAACACTTTCTAACAGACAGTTCACCATGAGCAACAATGGACTAACGCCAGAGCTGTATATCTGAAATGTCCCAGCACAAGGGTCAGGCAGAGTCAGACAATTGCTGTTAATTACACACACCTGACTTCCATTACACTTCCCCACTTGGATGAAAGGCGGAGCACAAAAGCACATTCTGAGTTATGCAAAACACCCAAGGAAGCAGCAGTTCTGAGGTGGCAGTTTAATACGAGGAGAAAGACAGCGAGACCAGAAAGGGTTGCAAGGAGGGAATTGCCCTAGGCCTTTTCAAAGGAAGAATACTGTTACTTTCACGAGCCCTCATGGATAAGAAACATAAGACCGGGAATTAATGCTGAAGAAATGTGCATTGTGTGTTGAGGTACCCAGGGCTTTCCCGCATCAACAGCCGAGGCGGGGACGAGCGATTGACGCTGTGGTACTGTCCATGGCTCCGACAACAAAGCCACACCAATAAAGTCAGCACAGCCGGTGAGTCTGGGAGACTGATAGCAGACCGGTCTGTGTTAGAACCAAGGTTGTGAGCGGCAACATTGTATGAAGAAATCTGCAGAGAACATAGTTTAAGGTATATGTGATGAGCGACGCAAATATAATTGAATATCCAAGGAGTGGCTGAACTTTTGAAACTAAAGTGGATACCATATACAGAGTGGTCCGGCGCCAATTGTGAACTGGGAAATCGAAGTGGTGCTGCTATGGGTAAAGCCAAACCCTGTGCACATTCGAAAAGTCTTCTATAGCTAATACGAACTGTAATTGTGAAAAAGGGATGTGAGCCCGAACCGTGAGTCACATGCAAAAAGGTATTGCTCGGGCAAATGTGAACCCGACTGAGGGTTGCCATAAAATTGAACTGAGACTAGTCCAAGCCCGGCTGAGGGAGACTAGTTGTATAAAAGGGATCTGAGTCTGGAAGAGGGGGATCCAGGGTGAAGAGTGACTCACCTGACCCGCTTATTTGTGAACAAACCTTTCATTTGTTTATAGTACATCAGGCCCTCTGAATCAAGAGGCTTTGTTAACATAAGAGACTTGAGCACAGAAGGCCCTGATGTTGGTAATAGAACTGTGTCCTCGTGCCAAAGAAGACCAAGAGTGTGCTATGCTGAGTGATCCGCCTTGTCCTGTGCTAAAAACGAGGGGAAGAGAGGCCAACGGCCTTAACACCCGGACATCATTTTGTGAACACTTCTTCCTTTTTCATGAATATTTCCCCACACTATTTGTAAATTAGCAGTAAGGATTGGCAATAGGTTTTTTGGTATAGGACATGTTATTCTGACGAGACTCCACTAAGACTGCATCATTATTGGATGGTCGTAGCTTGCTCCCCATCTGAGATTTAGGTTTAGAAAGGCGTTTATCACACCCTTGATAAGGTTCAATAAACACCCTTGAACTGTGGTCACTTGGGTCTGTCTTACTTTGATACTCACTTGTTCGGCTCTCGCTGAAGACATGCTGCACACTGACTATTAACACCGTTGTTACACACAACATTAACTAGAGCTGAACTAGGAGACACACAGTCGGCGTCTGAAGCACCTATGTTTTGATAGAACCTGCATTCATAACAAATCTGAAGTGGACCAAGCATGCACCCTGCCAAACACGCAGGCTAAGTTGCACATCATATTGTGTACGTCTCTGTGAAAAGTGAATTTTATCAGCACATCGATACAGTATGATGTAGTTGGTTTCAGTGTATAATTGAACACACAACATAGAGAAAACTGATTTTTGGAATTGGTATATACGTATGCGCAGTGAGTTAAACGCACAAGATTGCAGAACTCTCCCTGAAGAAGGACCCCAGGTCCGAAATGCATCGGCGCTAGTGACTTTCTGCTTCTTGACATGAATGAACTTTAAAGGATTTTGCGCATCACCTTGATGTATCCCAAGAAGTATCTTTTACTTTCAAGCATATATCAAGATGGAATAACTGAAAGATAACGCCTGAGTATGAAGGAGGGGTGCACGTTTGTGGAAAAGATGGGCCTGATGAGAGTGATACATAAAGTTGCACAGCGATCGCAAATTTGTATCCAGTGAAGCAACATCAAAACAAAATGGCCGGCACGGCTGAACAAAGGAATTGTAGGCGGCCAGGAGAGAAAGCTGGGAGCGGCTGGTGAAAGTGTACGCTGCTGGCTGGAAGCGAGGAAGCGGGTCCGATACGGCGGAAGCAAATCTACTCTGATACTGTATCAAGTGTGATACACTATGACTGTGAAGCCCGGACGATAAAGCGAGGCCCAGTCACAAAACAGAGGCAGAGAGGCCGGTGCGCCACGCCCGTGAGGGATACAGCACGAGGGAGACAACACAGACACCCGGTGAGGAAGCCCTTCATGGGGTGCTGCAGGAGGGTTAGACAGCGCCGGTGAAAAAGGGACAATCATGAGTGAATCCGCATGCCAGGGAAGTACCGGGGCAGCGTCTGGGAACATACTGGTGCTGGCGAGGAGCGTCAAGAGAACCAGGATTCGGAACGGCGGCACTAAGAGGAACTGAGGGCACAAGGCTGTGACAGGAGACTAGGCTCCCGGACGACAGGCAGAGCAGGAGGGGAGGCGCCTGTCTACGGGACTGCAAACATTGCACTCCGCTGTCACCAACATAAAAACTGCATAAGTCTGGGCCCACTTCAGCCAAGTGGACTAAATATGGCCAGGAATAGGAAAAGCATAACTCAGCACCCCAGCAACTCTTAACCTAATGAGGTGCATAAGAACTGCCAGAAGAATCAATGAGCGGAACTCATTGTTATATTGAATCAGGATCTCCCAATCGGGGAGCTGCCCATTAAGTTTGAAAGGTTGGTGAGCCAGCAGTGACACATTCCAGTGGCCGACTGGGCACGGGCCACGGAACAGAGGTGCATGTAAAGCGACCAGCTCTAATTACACGGGGTACTGAGGCGACACGCCAAGACAGAGAAGGATGTCTCCACTGTGCAGAGGGAAGAGGCCCTTAAGCAGCAGCCACATTCCAGCCAGCAGGCTGGAGAGAAAACTTTTGATTCTGTCGCCCGACTCTCCAGAACTTCCCCAGTTTCAGTCAAAGCGGTGAGGGGACGACACAGCAGCTCATTTATGTCGGACAAGCAGTTCCAAGTAGGTGCTGCTACTGAGTGACACAATAAGGCTCACTGCAGAAAATAAGCTAGTGAGAAGTAGGTACAGGGTCCTCCCGGGACGGGTACACCCCCGAAGCAAAACCACCCCTCCGGGCATGCAGGATATGAGGAGGTGGCGTTCAGTGCACAACGAGTGGATGGGCACAAGTTGGCTGGTGGCGCCACCAAGGTGATTGGGGAGGAGTGACCTGGAGAGCCTGGGACGCACGCTGTGAGCGTGTCACTGAGCTGTGAGACTAGAGACTGATGCAGTAAGGAGAGGGGACTAAGGAAGATCTGAATAGCCCAGCACAGAGGCGGTGGTAAAGCCAGTGCACAAAGCTGCACCACGAGGTAACCTGGGGTAACGAAGCGCATTATGACAGTTTACACTGGTTGCATCCCAATCTAGGAAGCACAGAAAGGACAGGGAGCTGCGAGCGCGCACCACTTCATGGACACGAGTCCAATAGGGCCACCATTGACTAAACACGTAACTTCAGGCACCAAAGAGGGCCAGAGAAGGGACATAAGACAAATGTATCAGGGAGTGGGATCTGCGAGCTATCGCGAGGAGCCAGGAGTAGATGCAAAGCAAACGACAAATGTCAGAAGCCGCAATGGAATGGTAGACTGGGAGGGTCCTGCCCTAAGAACAACAATACTAGCGGCCAGCAGGTTGACAACTGGGAAGGTGGACACGGAGCACAAGAGAAGCCACGGAAGTCTCTAGAACGGACACTGGCGGAGAAGACACCGATAGGCCACAATCTCAGTGAAAACCCAAAGGGTGAGGAAGAGCCAGACTCGACAGAACTGATGGCAGGTAAAGGCAACAAAGCAAAGGGCAAACAGACCACCATGGAAGCCTTTGCAAAGAACCCAGAGGGCACTGCTGAGGACATAAGCATAACGAAAAGGCACAGATCAAGGGCCACAAGGAGGCTGCAGATCAGGGAAACCAGCAGATCCTAAATGCCATCGCAGCATCTCAGGCCACTATATAATCCAAGATTGACGAAGTCAGGATAGACGGAGGCCTGTTGCAGCAAGATGTACGGGGGTTGGCGGAGCGTAAATGCAAACTGGAAGCACAGGTGCAGGAGAACACCACAGAAAGCAAACAGATATACAAAGAGGTGGACATCTTACGGCAAAAAGTGAAGTTGTTGTAGGAAGAGCGGAAGATGCTGAGGGAAGGGCACAGCATAACATAAGGATTGTGGGCCTACCGGATGGAACGGAGGGATCCGACCCCACTAATTATATAGAAAACCTACTGCTGCAGGCGCTGGGTGCTGAAAACTTGACTCAGTACAGCAGTGAGCACCGAGGGAAGATAGAAGGCAAGAGCCCCATTGTTAGGGAGAATTCTCTGTTTAGGCTGAAATTCTCTGTTTAGGCTGAATTTCCTAATCTAGTGAGTCCCCCAGCAGCTTTGCTGGATTTTTGGGGTTTATTTTTTTCTCCAGCCAAGAGTGAGACTCTTTTACCCTAACTCTTGGGCATGATTTGAGTGTGTTTCTTTGAATCTAGATGTGTTTAATGGGCTATGGGGTCTTTTACCCCATAAGGCTTCATGTGTTTTTGTGATGTGTGTTACACAGCACCCTCAGTGCAGTAACACAGGGGTCTCATAGTGACCCCCCAGTGTAGACTCCACACCCTGGGACTGACTACTGTCTCCCAGGGCATGTAAAGTCACCATTGACTTTACTAGTCTTAAATTCTGAACAGAACCAGTACAAACCATCATATTGTGGACGTACTGGCTGGGGCAATTCAATTGCCCCAGGGTCTGTTAGTCGAGGGGGCACGTCTCCGTCCCCCCTGATCGAGTTTTGGCTGGTGGCAGTGGATACTACTTTTTATATTCAACCGCGAATATTTTCCTATGGGATTTCCCATTGTTTTAGGCTACTATCTTTATTTAATTATTTACGGTAGCCTCGAACATACCGCCGGTTTAATTAATTAATATTAATTCTCTGGTTGGTATTTTTTGCCAAAACTTGATTCTAAAATGGCGTTTGTGTTCTCTTGTGTGACTCCAACCCAAGTCGAGCCCTTTGTTCCACATTTTGGCGGGCTTCTCCACAGAAGCCCTCCAAAGTGGTGCCACTCTGTCTGGGGTACTTAGGAGGGGTGGAGGGGGATTTAGGCACCCTGGACTGAGTTGCCAAGGCAACTCAAGTCGCACTCCGTCCTGATTGGCCCAAGTGGTGAGCCGGCTGGCTCACCACTTAGCATGTTTGAGTGACAGCTAGGCTGAGTGAATGGGAGTTTTCTGCATAAAAGCTGGGCTTTGGGGACTGGAACTTCAGAAGTCGCCACAGGACCCAAGAATCCGACGAGGGAGAAGCTGAGCTGACCTGCCACGACGACACCACCGGTGGAGCTCTGCTGGACCGTCTCACCACTTTTCCCAATGACAGAGGAGATCTCCCGCCGGAGAGTCTTCTTCCTTTGACTGGTGGGGATAACCAGTTTCACTGTCTTTTCGCCTTCCCGACATACCTCGTGGCCGCTTTGCCTGTGCCAAGCACCCGGCAACCGGGATACCACGTTTTACCACGACCGCGAAACAAAGGTACCACCTTTAACCGGAAAACTCTGCAGCTGGTTTCTTCCCTGGCAGTGCAATGACCTTCATCTTTCCTCCAAGTAGAGATCTTCTCTTCCCCTGGACGACGACGCGACTTGCACCCACTGCCAGGAACAACTGTCACCGTTGGAGGATCCTTCCCACTTAAGGTACCGTGTCCCGTCTGGCTTCCCTTGCCACCGACTGTACGCCCCCGGCTTTCGAACCTGGGCTAGCCTGGCTAAACTTTTCTGAGCCTCTCTAAACTCTTTTTGAACTCTCTGCAAGACTTTCTAAGCCTAGTGTAACTGTGATCTTGGGCGCATTTGTGCTCTGCTCTCTCTAAGAGTGGGCCCAGCCTTTGGACTTTGGCTCACCAGTGACTTTTGCTCTTCTGCCTTGCTAACAGTGTTCCTGAATCTTAGAGTGGTGTACCTTTCCATATTCTGTCTTTTTCCCTCCCTTTCTCACAAACTTATTGGAGTGCCATCTAGTTAAGCGCTCACCGCTGTATGAAAATAAGTGGTGTTTTACTGAGACTTATCTGATAAGGAAAAAGGGGTGTATATATTACAATAGTAACTGTGTTTAGAATATTTTACAACAAGAGTGCTGGAGTGTTTCAAACAGTGTGTTTTTAAATAAATAATTATATACTTTGATACCAAAGCTCTGGTCAGTGTTTGCTTGTATTGGTGTGTCTGAGTGCCTATTGTGTATACATTGCATACTAACTCTTCTTGAGAGAAGTCTGACTGCTCGGCCATAGCTACCAGGTAAATCTGGGTGGTACAGACTGCTACCAAGTGGGTTTACTGCTAACACCTGTAGTCCTAAATATTTTGCAGTGGTCCCTAAGGGAACTGCACAGGTTTCTGCCTAACACCCATCCCCCCCCCTCCAGGTGCATCAAGGAGTGAGCAGCACCATCACATGATCATGCCACGTGCACCGAGTCTCCAGCCCCCAGCAGTTTGCAAGGGTGTTGAATTAGAATACAGTACACCAGCTTCCCTTGAGGTAATTTAATTCAACTCCATTGTGTCATCATCGTCAAATTACGAGCCTGTTGAAGAGCTCGATCTGCCTGACACCCGCACAATCTTCCGCCAAACCAAGAAATGTGGGGCGCATCGCAGCCCCAGAGCGAGGCTATGGCTTTGTTGCCCAGTTGCTAGATAACCAGGGCTCTTCTTTTGTGAACAACATCCGCCGGTAGGCGGAAACACCGGCCTACCGACGAAGGCCTAGACAAAGGCCCTGTTTGCCCCTGTTCGCCTCAGGGCACTAAGGGGAGACTAGCAACCTTTCCCTTCTCTATTTGTTCCAGAACTCCTGACCAGCCAAGCGTTCTACAACTTATACATCCGCCCTCTACACTCCCTCTCAAATTAACGTTGCACGCACAAACTACCAACCGGATAAGTACTTTTCAAACAACACAACTTGTACAACAATGTTGGCCTACGGCCTGTCCATATTCGCTTGTTTACCCTGCTCAGGACGTGACTGGCAACCTCATTGCAGCCATATCTTTGCTACCCCAACCCACGGCCAATAAGGCACACTCTAATTTCTCTTCCTGTAACATATCTTCCTGCTGGCCATAGCGTGCTTTAGATCCTAACAATATATCACGTCCCTGGCAGTCACCTCTCCACCTCTGCTCACCCCTGCCTAGCGTTCATCCTATTCAAAGCAGGCTTTTGCACTGATAAAAACAATACATTGGCGGTCTAAGTAACCCTGCCTTAATCTCAGTCTCTCACTGTGTATTGCATTTGCCACTCGCCAAATATTACACTTCCCATCGTGTATCACAGTGAGCTACCTAGTGCCAATTTAATGTATTTAGCCTATTCAATGTCATCGAGTACTGCATTAGCCATTCGCCAAACATTGTACCCTCCATCGTGTATCACAATGACCCACTTAGTACCAATTTAATGTACTTAGTGTGCTTAACTGCTAGCCATACTATTGTGTATTGTACTAGCCTCCTACCATATACTATACCCATTGTACTGTGTACGACACTAGCCTAGTTATTACTAATTATCTGAGCCTTGCCTACCCGAGTTTAATCTCACTACTGTGTATTTCATCTGCTTTTTGCCAAATACTGCCCACTCCTATGGCGATTCGAGAATATCGCTGCTACACCCAAAGGACAACACCTCCTCCCTGGCTGCTAGCAACACTGCATTCGCTCTCTGTCCTACTTTCATGCACAACTTGCATTTTCAACATCGCTCTCGCCACACTAGACTCAACCAACTTACCCATCAACCCTCCCAAGCACTGCCCTGGGACTTACTACCCTATCATGTCTGCCACACACAGCAACTCAATTGCACCAGATCTCATCTCTCTCAGAAATACGAGACTCGGAGCTCGCACTGCATCAGGCCTCCTTGTCCAACACAGATCACAGAGGCTCACCCAAACTTCCATGATTGACACACCACCTCCAATTCCTACTCCAACTAAAAGATTGGACGCTCCTCCATCATAACTAAAAGCACCTCTATCAAGGGAGCCCTAATCAACGCTAGGTCACTTATTGCCCACGCACTACACATCACTGACTTGATCACATCCAACGATCTAGACCGCCTGGCTATCATAGAGACATGGCTACACCAGCGGCTGGCCCGGCTCTGGTGCTAGCAGTCCCAGATGATTATACCATCATCAATACTGATCACACCTCTAAGAAAGGAGGTGGGGTAGCTATCATTGCAAAAAACTCCCTTGCCATTAGAGAATGCCCTAATACCCTATTTACATCTGGTCAACTCCTTTCAGTGAACCTCCCTCTCTCAGCGGAACAGACAATACTCACCCACATCATATATAGACCTCCTGGCCAACTCACTTCCTTTGAGGATGACATTACGAGCCTCCTCACGCTAAACACAAAATCCAACACACAAATACTACTCCTAGGCAAATTAAACCTTGGCCTATACGATCATTTAGACTCCAACGCCCTAGCTATCCAAAATACTCTCCAAGAATTGGGTTTCTCATTAAGGATCTCCGACCCTACTCACTGCAAAGGCAGAACGCTAGATTGGGTAGCGGATTTTAACTGAGACACCAAAATATCTGCGCTTGGTCCGACCACAACGTCATATCCTTCACAATCTCATACTCCAAATTTTCCTCCCCAAAGGATACTTTAGCTCCACCTGCATTAACCAGAAATAACCGCTGAATCTCTCTAGAAAGCATATTCCCTTTGATCCAACCTATCGTTCAACAACTGCCTTCGAATCTAGATCCAGCCGCTAAGGTAGAACTATATAGATCAGAACCTACTAGCTGCCATAGACCAACTAGCACCTCTCAAACTTAGGTAAGACAAACCGACAGCACATCTCAACCTGAATCTACACCTTAATTGAAATCATTACGCAAAACAAAAAAACGCAGAAGCATCCTAGAGAAAAAACCCTTCACTTCTAAATAAAGACAAATTTATAAACACCTCCAACATAATATAAAACGGCCATCCTAGAAACTAAAAGAGAAAGCTACAATAACAGAATTTCTAATGCTAAATCCTATACCTAGGAGCTTTTCTTAATCCTTAAAGAATTAGGATCTCCTATTGTTCCACCGGACTCTTGCAAAAAAGATGCCCTCTGGTGTACAAACATCAAAAAGGCGCTCCTCAATAAAATTGCTCTACTCCAAACCAAAATTATAGCAAAAAGGGCAAGCCTTGCGCTTCCCACTAAACCAAATATCGCCATTTCACTGCATCCTAAGCAAAGATACCAATCTGACTTAACTACTACCGCAAATACAACCTTCAGATTCATGCCTGTCACCTCTCTTGAGGTTGAATCAAACCTTCCAGGTGTCAGGGCGATATATGCCCAGCCGCCATCATAAAAGAAGGTGCAAAAGAATTCACACCTTTTATCATATCCTTCATAAACACCTCCTTTGCCTCATGTACCGTCCCAAAAAATCTCAAAGACACTTGGGTCATGCCACTTATGAAAAAGCCAAATCTTGACCCGAATATCCCAACCAACTTCAGACCAATCACTACTGTGCCCTTTCTTCTAAAAATACTAGACAAGGCTGCATGAATCCAAATCCAAAATCGCCTTGAAGCAAATAACCTCCTGGGCCCAGACAATCGGGCTTCAGACTTAGACATGGGACAGAAACAGCCCTCTTGGACCTGAACATCCAAATGGACAAGGCTAGAGACAACGGTAAACCAGCACTTCTCTTACTCTTGGACTTAGCAGCACTCGACCTAATCGACCATAATATCCTTACCGACCATCTAACTGTAGCTGCCTCATTTTCCAGCCAACCGGCAGCCTGGGTCAACCCCTTCCTGGCAGACAGATCCATGAGGGGTCGTCTCTCCTATCGCCTCAGCCATACCCTCACCCATCACCTTCGGAGTCCTCCAAGGCTCTTGTGTACCACCCACCCTCTATAATATATACACTAAGCTACTGTTCGACCATCTAGATGAGCTAAGCATATCATACACGAACTACGCTGACGACACACAGATCCTCGTCACTCTATCTGCAACTACCAATTTGACTCTACCCTTCTCAATTAAATATACAGCACAATACAGGAATGGATGGCCAACCAGGGCCTCTGTCTCAACGACGACAACACTGAGATCCTCCTCATCGGATCTAACCTAAGACTCAGCAAGCTGGGCCCCAAATACTCTTCATTCTCTACTGATGGCAATCTTATCAAAATAGACAAGGTAGCTAAAACCCTAGGTTTCTACCTAGACTCGGCCTTAAACCTCCAAAGACAAATCAATGCTACTGCCTCATCTGCGGCTTATACCTCTAAATTGATTAATGCCTGCTGACGCTTTCTTAATTCCAAGAGTTGTCTCACCTTGGCCAGAGCCCTCATAATGACCAAACTGGACTACTGCAATAATCTATTTGGGCACTAGTCAAAAGAATCTTCACAAACTCCTTAGGGCTGCTCTCAATATTCCACGCTCCGGCCACATCACACAAACTAGACAAAACGCCAATTGGCTTCCGATCCAAGACAGGATCACCTTCCGTACTCTTATGATTACCCACAAATGCCTCAATGACTCAGCGCCTAAATATCTGATTAACAAATTCCCCAGGAGAGAATCCATGAGGCCTACCAGATCTACTTACTCACACTGCCTAAACATTCCCTCTTTTAAACTAAAGAAAACAGGGCGCTCTAGCTTCCCCGTGTTAGCAGCCAAAACTTGGAACAAACTCCCTCTTGATCTAAAAACTGACACTGTGTTCCTCTCTTTTCGGAACAAAAAATGTTGGGTACTCCTGCCTCCAACCTAAATAACCAATAATATCCAAACTGACCTATCGTGATCGCTAGACTTTTGCCTCCCACGCGACTATGCCCAGAGCCCGAGTAGGTCCTACCCTTAGGCTACCGGTTATGATTAGCCAGTAGCAGTCCTACTAGCAGTTACCATGTTCCTAAAAAGATTGTACATTCTGTAAACTTTTATTGTGTATATATATCAGCATATATTCTTGTCTTGTATATTCGTTGCATATTACAATGTACTTTGTATTTTTACTGCATATTTTCATTGTATATATATTATGTAACATGTACCTCAAGAAATGCACCCAGATACCCCAGGGCTTGGTGCGCTATGCAAGCAAATAAAACAAATTAACTATAGAGCAAGCACACCGCTCCTTGGTAAAGAGGCCGCCACAAGGAGCTCCGCCGAGGCCTATTATAGCGAAGGTCCTCAATTATAAGGACAGAGTGAAGATCCTAGCATTCGCCAGGAGAGAGCCTCTGCGAAGTTGGCTATATACCGGGACTACACCTTCCAGGTACAAAAAAGCTGTGCACAATTTATTGCCACGAAAGGGAGATTGAAAACCCTGTCAAGTTGAAGATCCTCCACAATGGGAAGACCATGTTCTTTGAGACACCATCGGACACACTGGTTGGACAATGCAAAGGTCCCACCACTCGAGAAGTGAGCACAGGAGGGAACGGCAAACAGAAAGCTCAGTGGCAGTGACCAGACGTCTGGAACGATTGGAACACTCGGACGCTAATGGAGTTGACATGCTGAACCACTGTGAAATAAAAGTCAGGAAGCGTGATATCCTTCTGTAGCTACAAGATGTGTCGTATTGCAGGAGCAATAAGAACTAGACACAAGATGGAGATCCCCTACTACCCCATATCCTTTTTATAGGGTACAGTATTGTACCCACCCTTTGCTCACCAGGAGCCCCAGATTTGACTGGGGGTTCGCGGAGCGGAAGCGGGATGAGTCTGAGCATGCATGGCATTGCTGGACAGTTACAGTTGGGGGAAGTTTTGTTACATGTTGGGGGGGAGAGCGGAAACACGGGAGGGGAGGGAAGAGCGGGGGGGCCGTCTGTCAATATAGAGTACACAACACTATCCCGGTCGGAGAGGACAGCGGTCCAAAGGTCCCACCAGAATGTCGGGGAATTAGCACATGATGGCTGAGGGGGTGAGAATTATGACCTGGAATGTCTGAGGCCTCAATAACTGTCGAGCGTCATAGGGTGTTTACGTATTTTAAGACGGCATCAAGTTGGAATAGCGCTATTGCAGGAAACACACTTGAATGCACAGAAATATAAGAAATGAGTCAGCACATGGGGGATGTGATGGTGGGTTCCATGTACTCCACCATACGCAAGAGGAGTCCTAATATGGGTGACTCCTGCTATCCCATTCAAAGTACTGAACATTAAGGCTGATGATGAAGGTAGGATGGCTATATTACATGGTATGATTGAGAATCTAGTGAACACATACACGCCTCATCATGATGCCACTGTCTTTTTTCTATCATTGTAGGCGAGACTAGGCCTGTACAGGGTAAGAACTGTGATATGGATCGGAGATTTTAACTGCACCCTAAACCCAATCAAGGATAGGTCCGATGCGAAGCATAAAAAGACCAGCCCCACCAGCCAACGTCTTGAACACACTCTCGGACCATTTTTAGCTGGTAGTCGTGACATAGCAGAGAATACTCACATTACTCGGCCGCTCACAGAGTCCACACAAGGCTTAATTACTTGTTTATGGGAGAAGAACACGAGTAGAAATTTACAGAGGTTGAATATCAGGCTAGGGTTTTGTCGGATCACGCCCCCCTGTGAACAGTATGGAGGGTGTCGGGCCCCTAGACCGCCCTTACCAACTTGGAGATTGAGAGGCACATTTTTGCAAGATAAAGCGTTTAAGGAACAAATTAGGACAGTTGATTTCATAGAAGTAAATGAGGGTAGTGTAAAACATGTGGGTACAATTTGGGAAACATACAAGGTGGTGATTAGGGGAGAGATGATGGCCACATCGGGAGGGTGGGGGAGGGTGCAGAAAGCCATCACTAAAGATTTACAGGATACAGACAGTAAACTATTAGAACTAGAACGGAAGGGGGCTACTAGAGAGGAACATGTGGAGGAAGAAATCAGATTGAAGTAGGCGTGTATAACACAATGGGATAGGCTGGATAAGTTCAGTTACACAAGATACCTGGAAAGAAGTCACACCCAAGTTGACAAACCAGAATGGTAGCCTGGCTATATAAAAATAGAAATGTGCGATCTCCGATAAAGTTCTACACTGACCCACTACTAGAGAGGGAGGAGGAGATATGGGACGCCTTGGACCTTATTACCCTGACGAGACTAGATGAACATCAAAGTAATGTGCTAGAGGAGCCCGTAACACTTATGGCCACCAAAAGATCGATACCCTCAGGCAAAGCACCAGGCACGGACGGGCTAACAGGAGAGTTCTATAAGGCTTATGTAGATACGTTGGCACCACTGCTAGCGAGGGTATACAATGAAGCATATGAACTGGGAATCCTCCCGGGAAGTATGCGTGATAATGTGATAATTCCACTTCTCAAACCAAACAAGGAAGAAATAGACCGTAGCTCTTAAAGACCGTTGTCACTACTAAATCAGGATAGTAAGATACTAACGGCACTCCTGGCTAAAAGGGTTAGGACAGTAATACCAACATTAGTCAATCAAGATCAGACAGGATATGTTCCTGGGAGAAGTATTGCTGGGAATTTGAGGAGATTGTATCATGTCATTCATTGCACAAGAGGCAGGGCTGAGCAAAGAACCATGGCCTCACTGGATGCTACAAAGGCGTTTGACTCTGTGCACTGGGATTGGTTATATTCCACTGTGGTTAAGATGGGAAGAGGACTGCGCTATATGAAATGGGTTCGGGTCCGCGCTTAGAAACCGCTAGGTATTAAGCGTGTTATAAACAAACAATTATAATAATATTAATACAATAAAAACTATAGCACTATCAGCAACTACAACATACCTGCTTTAACCCTGTAGCCTTGTGCTGTACCCGAAACCTATCTTGTCTGCTTGCATACCTTGCAACAGCCCCCCACGCCATGAGGTGAGGCTTACCAGTCCATGCAACCATACCAATGTTGCTTTTACCCACCTGTACGTGCATACCTGATGTTCCCCCGCACACCATGAGGTGAGGCTTGCAAGTCTGTGCTCCCATTCACATGTTGCTATTACCTACCTGTACTTGCACACCTGAAGTAGCCCCTCGTAACAGGAGGTGAGGCTTTGAGAGTTTGTGCTGACATACCTATTTTAGGCCTCATCACGAGTTCGGTGGTAACGCCGGCGCTATTAGGGCCGGCGTTAATAGCCCTACCGCCAAACCCCCCCCCGGCGCTAATAGCGCTGGATCACGGGTTTGGCGGAACGGGTATTGGCCATTCTCCACTGAGCCCATTAGGGAATTCCCCATTCCCCATTGGGATCAATGGGGAATTTCCACGCTCTTACCGCCAGCGGATTTCCCGCCGGCGGCAACAGCACAAATTTTTGGCGGATTTCCCCCCAGCTCAGAGCTGGGGAGAAATCCGCCGAAGCCCTGATTTGGCAGACCCTTAAATCCGGTGGTAATAGCGCTGGCGCCGGATTTAAGGGTTACAGCCAAACTCGTGATGAGGCCCTTTGTCTCTTATGCTTGTCTGCATGCCCGATGTGGCATATTCGTTCCAGGGCCCTTCTGGCCTCTCACGCCAGACATCCTTGGGTAGACACCTGGCTACATTGGTCTGGTTCAATGTTTCTTTAACTTAAAGTGGTTTGGTACGTTTCTTAGCCACAGCTGGACTCTGGTGGCTCTGGCCTGGTTACTTGTGTGGTTTCCTTCCTGGGGTATACTCATGGCTGGCCCCACGCAGGCTGTAGGCTTCTCCGACCCTTTCGATTGTTTTTTTTTTACCCTACCCCAGGGTAGGTTCTCGGTCTGTCTCTCATGACATCAATTGCCCCTTCACTTGATCGGTTTCGTTCTCTCCCTCCTGTGGTAACAGATTGGTGGGACCCTCCTTGGCTACAGGCTTCTCTGTCCCTTCTGCTTGTTCAGTTTTGTTCACCACGTCCTGCGGTGTGCTCTTGGTTGCTCCCTCATGGGCTATGGGATTCTCTTGCCCTTTCATTAGCGTCACTCCAAGCGGTTTCATCCTGCTGGAAGCATTGGTGTCTGTGCTCCAGGACACTGACCTCTCGCCTTCGGTGGTGGTGGCGCTTCTTCCCTCAGTGGCCCCCCTCTGGCTCGAGGTTCTGCCTTCATTGAAGCTACAGTTTTCTATGCGCTGTCTCTGGATTACATCCACCACAGCGCCCACTTCATGCTCAGCACCTCCTCTGTGTGGCATTGCATTCCTTGCTCTATGGCAGATGCTTTCTACTCTACTGCTCGTTCATCATTCCTCCCTGGAACAGAAGAAACTTGATTGGTTCTGGCTTCGCAAAGAAGGTGCTGACAAATACAGGTCAGAAACCAAGCCATCAACATTAAAGGGGCTCTGCACATAATTGCCCTGCTCGCTTCCCATGTAACTAATAAACATGTCAGACCTAAAGGAAAGGGAAGGTGTGGTGTTATTCTTCTTTAGACATTCCTTGTCCCCAGAGGGGTGGGGATCACACCCAGAGGGGTCCCACTTGCCCTGTCACCTAGGGAGGGTGTGACACAGCAGCCTCACCTGCCTAGTTACAAAAGGGGTGCCCCCCCCCCTCCTCACCCCACAGTGGAGAAGGTATTAATCCTTTGGATTCATCACAGTGCATATAAAGCCCTGACATCCCAGTAGTGTAGTCTCCCACAAGAAGCATAAACAAGAAACAGGGGACCTGCTGCACCTGAAGGAATAGTCAAGAAATAAGTTGCGGACACAAACCCCTAGGACTGTCAGTGCTTGAGAAACCCATCAGGGAAGGGACCCCATATTGACAACTGAAAACCCATTGAAATGTTTGGTGTTGAAACCCCAAGGAAAGGATAATATGTTGTTGAGCTCCATTTGCTCTTAAGTTGGTGACTTGTACATAAATCCCTAATAAAGTGGTATGCTTTAGCCCTAACCTCTGTGCCACTTCTAGGTTGATCCTTCTTGTCTTTGTGATTACAAAGAGAGAATTAGGAAGATGCAGACTATGTTTAGGGTTATTTTTAATTCATTTCCAGATTCTTTTTACATAGGTGCTGAGTAATGTTGGGAATCTTTGGTAGGAGTTCTTCAGAGCTTAAGGTGCTGTGTGTGGGATTCAAAAGCTTGCCAATCTCCAACTTAGTGCCAGAGTGAGAGACTGATAGAGGGGGAGGGGGGGAGGCAAGAGGGGACAGAGAGAGAGGAAAGAACAGAGGGAGGTTGTACCTTCCAGCAACCACTGCAAGGTTTCAGGAGTCCCGGATGAACCATTTTCATTGGTCTTAGTGTAGTCACACAACCTCACAGGCGTGAGGAGAGTCATCTGCGCTTGTTTCTTATAGGTTTGTCTTCAGCTATATAGCTGAAGAGGGGGACAAGAACTCCTTTATTCTAGGCCTCTTACGGCCAGGTCTGAGGGACCGGTTCTGCCTTTCTCTTTTGTCCTGGGAGTGCTGTTCGTAGCTTATGAAGACTTGAACGCTCTAACCCCTACTGTCTTGGGGGCAAAGGAGGCACCATGCTCTCGACTATGCCGTGCCACTCGTTCGCTCCGGACGTGACGTTGGCCTTATATGGCATACATTACTCAGCATAATCGTAAAAGGCACAGGTTTGTTTGAAAGGGAGTAGCACATTAGAATGCATTGGACTATCCACGTTGAGATAGCTGACCTAGAGGCAGGATCCACTTCTCTTCTAGTCGCTATCGACACAAGGAATTGATCAGTCTTCCTGATTGGCTTTGTTTTGTTAAGGTAAGGTTTTGCTAACGTATGGAGGCTTTTTTCAGACAAACGGGTTGGGTTTTGAAAGTAAGTTGGAAGTTCTATGGACTGGTTAACACAGAACTTTGATACAAACGTAGGTGAAAAACGTGGGTGTGTTCTTAGCACCACTTTGTCTTTATGGATGGTAATAAAAGGATCTTGAACTAAGAGTGCTTGTAATTCACGGACCCTTCTGATGGATGTAATGGCAACAAGAAAAGCAGTCATGTAAGTGAGATGTTAAAGAAGGATTGTATGCATTGGCTCAAAAAGGGGGCCCATTAGCCTTGTAAGTACAACATTTAAATCACATTAAGGAGTTAGTTTTAAAATAGGTGGGTGTAACCTTTTAACCCCTTTCATGAATGCGTTAACTACTGCCACTTTCCACCAAGACACTTTTGTTTGAGGGGTAGTGTATGCAGCCAGTGCATTTATGTAGATGTGGACCTTGAGAGAGTTGAAAACCAACCCTGTGTCCAAAAGGGAAAGCAAATACAGATCAATGTGTGAAGCAGAGCAATCAATTGGATTGATGTCTCGAGCTTTGAACAAGATAACAAACCGTTTCTATTTATTGTAGTAGCAATGTCTTGTATTAGGTTTTCATGCCTTCTTGAGGATGTCCATACATAATTGTGGCAAGTTTAGATGACCAAACTAGGACCTCAGGAGCCGGGCTGCCAGGTTCAGAGTTTGAGGGCACGAATGATCTACGGTCCCCTGATGTTAGGACATCATGTTGAATGGGCATGGAAGTCTCACTGGTGAGCTAAGGAACATCATAAGCAGGTGTGAGTACCATGCTTGACATGCTCACATTGGAGCTATTGGAAAGAGGTTGAGTTGTTCCTGGTACATCTTGTGGATGATCTTGAGAAGTCCTGTTGTGGGGAAAAGCATAAGCAAATCTCCCTGACCAATTCATCCACAAAACAATTAGGGCCGTCTTCCCTTGAATGAGGTGTTAAAAATCTTAGAGGGCTTTGAACAAAGCTAACAATTCTAGAAAGTTGATGCGTTTGCTGTGGACAGTGTGGTTGAGGAGATGTGCAATTAATACTGTATTACTAGGTTGAACCACTAGGTGAACAGCTAGCGGAACAAATGTGACATCCGTTGCTCAGCGAGGGAAATACCATAGAGAACAAAGCATAATGGAGTAGTGATTAAATGTCTATGCGCTACCATTGGTGCGCTGGGTCAGCATGTGTTAAAGCACCGAACATTTTCAGTGTGCAGGGACACTCACCTGGGGAATTTTTGGGGTTAGATGGTGTTGAGGGAATAGGGGGCCGCTTCAGGTCCTAGAATACAGATTTAGGTGAATTTCATTTCTTTAATGAAATATAGGGAATGCTGATTGAAAATAAAGAGAAGATGTTTTGGCGCAATACAGTTAACTAGTACCCACAAGATGGCTGCAAAATATTCAAGTTACCGGTATAAACCATGAAGGGACATGTGACCATCACGTGTATTGGAATGGTTTCATTTAAGAGCAACATCCACACAGGCTCAGTATTTTTATGGAGTTCCCATTTGAAGGATACAGGAAATGCTGCAGGTATGAGTTTTAGCAACAATCTTGGGGGGATTAGACACAAGAGGAACACTGGGTCCATGGTACTGTGAGTGATATGTAACTGGCTGATGTGTCACTTTTCTATAGGAAGAAAATCACCATTGTTGTGTAACACAAACAGTAGAGGAGTTAGCCTGTGTAAAATCAGGAAGCCTATACAGGTGGGATATCATCATTTGTAATTTATGGGGCAAACTTTTGATTGACTTGAAGTATTTTTTTTGTGAAGGGCTACACATTTTTATTTCATGTTGGGTTTCAGATTGACAATCAAGAGTGATGTGTCTACGATGTAAAGGTTAGTGTACATGATTTACGATAACTGTATACATATTTTCTAGGGTATTTAATTGAATGCAAGATTAGAAGAACACTGTACAGGCACTGAAGAGGATAATTTATCCAAAATGTGTCAGCTTTGAGTCGAACTGAATAACTACAGACAAACAAGAATATTGTTCAATGTTTGGTGATTATATAATAGGAGTAAATTCAGTGTCACTTGGGAAACACTGGGGGATATAGAGTTTGAGAGTGTTATGATTTGCTTATGAAAAAAGGTATAATTGTATCTGTATACCTTTCGAGTTTATTTCGAACTGTGTTTTGAATATACACTACCACATTGACTAGGTGCTGTCATTTATGTATAAACAAAAATATCTTTGAACATTGTTTTGTGTTGTTCATATACAGTTGATCGACTGGTTTGTTTTGCAAAGTATTCATAACGTTATGAATTGAATTTGGGGTATCATCCCCATAGCAGTGCATGTGGGTCACCAACTGGCGACAGTGGGTTCAATATTTCGTATTCTCTTTGTTCTCTGTTTGGCTGGAGAGTTATTACCCAGCTGCACCTGAAATGATATTTAGAAAACAAATATCTTCAATAGACTACAACCCAGAACGTATGCCTAGTGAAGATATTTTTTTCTCTTTTGTCTTTGTTAGTCTGTCTGGATTCCAGTCAGTTTTCAAGATGATTTGGTTGATGTTTTTGTTCTGTGTGTGTGTTTGTGTGTCGGGTGAGTGGGGGACTATTTTCTCTACTCTGCATCATCTTGCCAAGGTTATAGACATGATTTTGCTTTGTGTATTCGGACCACTTTATGTTTGCAATTTCTATTTATATGAACTATTGAATTGCTGATGGCGGGGACATTAAGTTTTGTTACATGGAATGTTAAGGGGATGCATTGTCCTAAGAAGGGGAAAAATATAATGTCAAAGTTGAGAAGAGAAAAAGCGGATGTCATTTTTTTGCAGGAAGCTAATTTGACTGAACAAACGGGAAACTTATGGGGCTTCAAAATATATGACGGTCCTGTTGAACTGTTATTCAAACAGGTCAAGGGGAGTAGGTTTGTTAGTTCGAAAATCCTTGGGTATGAAAGTTGAGAATGCTGTTATGGATGATGAAGGATGATTTATTTTGGTAGATGTAATATATGAAGGGAAACTTTTGACTTTGGGATCAGTGTATAGCCCTTGTACTAATGGTATTATTTTCTTTATAACGGTAACGGATAGTTTGAAATCGATGAGGGGCGATAAAATAGTTTTAGGTGGCGACTTTAATTGTGTATTAGATGCTTATTTGGATAGGTTATCAAAGTGCAGGTTTTCGGGTTCAACGCTGAGTGGTGTTTTTAGTGATTTCCTTAAAACATTTGATTTAGTGGATAGTTGGAGGTTACTGCATCCTGTTAAGGAATTTTCGTTCTATTCTCCGGTTCATGATTCTTACTCAAGATTGGATTATTTGTTGGTGACTGATGTGATGGTTGATGATATTGCGAGTGTAGACATTGGCGAAAGATGTCTATCGGTTCACGCAATGGTGAAGTTGAGACTTGAACGGGGAATAGTTAAGTCGGGTATGGATAAGTGGAGATTGAAAACGTTAATTCTAAAGGATGAGAAAGTTTGTGACAACATAAGTAGTTTTATTGATAATTGTTTTTGGATGATTTGGGTTCTGCAGATAATCTAATGGTATGGGATGCTTTCAAAGCTACAGTCCGGGGAATATTGATTAATTGGACATCCAGAAAAAGAAAAGAGGTGGAAAAACGGATCAGCGATCTTGAATTGAAAGTGAAGTCTATACAACAAAAATATGCATTGTCTGGTAATAAGGTGGATAGGTTAAAAATGGACGAGGCTAGGGGCGAACTGAAAAAGACTTTGGATGAACAAATTGAAAAAGGCATGTATTGTATGCGACAGAAGTTTTGGGAGTAAGGGGATAAGAGTGGTTGTTTATTGGCTAATAAACTGAAGAGTTTAGCGGAGAGATTGTTTATTCATAGGATTTTAGATGACACTGGAAATATAAAGGTTAAGCATAGGGATATTTGTGATTGCTTTCAGGATTTTTATGCATCCTTGTATTCGGACAACTCACAATCTGATGAAATGGTGTTGAATGAATTTTTTGCAAAAATAGAAATGCCCGTTTTATCTGTAGAGGGGAGATAGGCTCTTGATGCTCCAATTAGTGAAAATGAGGTAATTGGGGCCATTTGTCAACTTAAAATAGGTAAGTCTCCTGGTCTAGATGGGATTCCGATTGAGTTTTATAAAACCTTTAGTTCAGCCTTGGTTCCAAAGTTATGTATACTTTATAATCTATTCCTTTTGGAAGGAAAACTATGTCCCTCTATGCGGGAAGCGGTTATTATGCTAATTCCAAAGGAAGGAAAAGATTCTGCTAAATGCAGTAATTATAGACCTATTTCTCTCTTAAATGTTGATATGAAACTTTTTATGAAGAATATGGCTATTAGGCTCCAGAAGTATATAGGGGAATTGATAGATTATTCACAGGTCGGTTTTATGGGAAATAGGTATGATATGATAATATTAGAACCATATTGAATATAATTGGTTTATCGAATACAGAAGTGGTTGAGATTTGGATTGTTTTTTTTTTTATACTGAAAAAGCGTTTGACTGTGTTAATTGGTCTTTTTTAAATTACACGTTAATTAGAATGGGGTTTGGGCCACATTTTCTTGACATGATTGATGCCTTACAATATGATATCTCGGCTAGAATATGGGTTAATGATTTGATGAATCATTAATGAATGATTAATTCATAATGTAAGATAATGAACATTAATGAATGATGTCCAAGTCCTTTAATCTGTTTAGGGGAACTAGACAAGGTTGTCCGCTTTCTCCCTTTTTGTTTAACTTAGCGCTTGAACCATTGTTGTCATATATTATATGAGAGGGATATTCATGGATGCAAATTGAAGGATGGTGAGATAAAGGTACTAGCATACGCTCATGATTTAATGGTGGTGTTGTCGAATCTAATTGAAGGAGGGACACTGCTTCGGAATACGTTGCAAGAGGTCGGAAAGTTGTCGAGTTATAAGGTAAATTGGGGGAAAACAGTGGTCTTTCCGTTGAAAATGGATCCGATTTATAGAAGATTATTGGATTGGGATTGTCAATGGGCAGAAGTATCAGTTAAATATTTAGGTGTACATCTGGTTCTGGATATAAGGCGGACAGTGGATTTTAATGTAGACAAATTAAAAGATACTTATTGAAAGTTATACGTAGGTGGAATAGATTGACTGAGTTTGTGGGCTAAAATAAAGGCAGTTAAAATGGTGCTGCTTCCGAAAGTGTTGTATTACATTCATTCTCTTCCTCTGAAGTTTACTAAAAAGGTGTTGCACCGTATTCATAGGATTTTTATGGATTTTTTATGGGGGCTAGGTAAACAGCCAAAGATCCCAAGGTATATTTTGGTGCGTAGTGTTAGAGATGGGGGCTTTGGTTACCCATTATTGGAAAATTACTACAAGGGGTTTCTTATAAAGAAAGCTTCCCATTATTTTAGAGATGTTGGGTGTCCTGATCCATTTTGGCTTTGGATGGAAAAAGAGAAGTTGAACCCACTTCCTATCGATTGTTTATATTCGTATGGGAAGCTTCCGAAACCCAGATTGAAATTGGAGGCATTGGAAGCTTCGAGAACTGTTTTGGTTTTGTTTATTCAGGGATGTGATCAAACATTATCTATTTCCAAGAATGCCTCAATTTGGTTAAATCCGGGTTTACAGATAGAGAACAAAATGTTGTATTGGAGGGGTTGGGCGAACAAAGGAATCCTGAAAATTGAGGATGTGTGGAGAGGTGATCAGATGGTGGCTTTTGAAGATTTAATAAGCCATTATGGATTGGGTTATAATGAGATTAATAGGTATTTGTCCCTGAGGCGATTATTGTCAGAAAGATTTCTGATGCTTAGTGAACCATTGAGGGATTGTCTACAAGTGTGTGGGTTGTATGGTGCTACTGCAAATGTAGTCTCTGCGTTTACTAAATTGTTGCCTGTTCAAGAATGTATGCGGGTCTCCTGGGAGACCTTACGCATGAAGTGGATAACGTAGTTGAATCAGGATTTGTCGGGAAAGGAATGGGATAATGCTTGGAGGACAACTGTGAGAGATAAAATAGATTTGAACTTGAGATATATTCATCAAAGAATCTTGGGATGCATTTATTGGACTCCAGTGAGAATGAAGGAGAGAGGGTTGATTGATTCAGATTTGTGTTGGGGTTGTACTCGTCAAAAGGTACTTATTTACATATGTTATGGGAATGTGAACGGGTGCTTACCTTTTGGAAAGATGTTTTTGAGCGGGTACATTTGGTGTTGGGTAGTCCATTGCCTCAGACTTTTCTGTCTGCAGTTTTTCTCTTGCATGGAAATGGGGATTTTGAAGACTGTGGTGGTACTGTTTGGGTTAATAGGGCATTGATGATGGCAGTAAAACATATTATGAAAGTATTTTAGTCACGGAAAAAGCCAGATGTTGAAGGATGGTTGGTAGATCTGCACTTGTTGTCAAGTGATGAAAAATCACGTGCGTATAGGTTCTGGATTTCTTCCTAAAAAATCTGCTGAGGTTCCTGTGGTATTTTGCGTTGTTTTAGAGGATGATGTGGTTTTGTTAGGAACTCTATGGAGTATCCTTTTGGTACAGCGGAAAGCACCTATTGTCTGAAGTAATCCACTCCCATGCGTGGGCATAGTGTGATATTCGAACCCCTACTAGGGTTATCCATAAGGGGACCTGAACTGGAGCATCATTGTTTTTGGGCAGCAGCGCCTTTGGAGGCTGCAGCCCGTGATCTACCTCGATCTTGTCCAAACCTTCCTTGATGGGTAGGTTGAAATGGGGTGGATTGTGTGAATATTCTGATATTTATTTTGGCTGACTGTAGATTGAAAGGCTCTTGGGTAATTTTTGCCTCGAAAAAACCTATGTGTATTGAATACACCTCTTTGAACGTTAGATCTGTTTGAAATTTGCTCTAGAGATTTTAAAGTCTTGTGTTCTTTCTTGGACATTTCAAGGGCGTCATCTACTGTCCTCCTAAAGAGCACATTGCTCTCAATGGGCATATTTAACTTTGTGGCTTGTGTTTCCCATGTATGACTGATGTAGCCAAGTATGGCTTTTTAGTAAGGTTCCCTCTATAACAATTCAGCCTGCATTATCTGCAGCATCGAGGTTGCCTTTAATAATGTTATTTGCCACCAGTCTACCTTCATTGACAGTTTTAAAAATGTATGTACAAATAAGGTCTGGGACAGAATCCAGTTGTGTTTGTAATTTATCCTAAAGGGCCCTATTGTAACTGGAGAGCAGGGTTGTGTTATTAGCAATGCGCACCAGGTATGCGGCTGATGTTGCTACGTTTTTCCCCTAATGCAAAACGTTTTTAGCTCAGTAGACGCTAAGGGAGTCCCTGCTCCACTGTGTTTAGTGGTAACCACTAAGGAATCAGGTTTGAGATGACCCTAATGTACAAAGGGTCTGAAGGTGCAGGCCGAAAAGTCTTTTCTATTTTGGGGTTTACAGCCCTGGTAAATGAAGGTGTAACTGGAGAGGTTTGTATCCTCTTGTATATTGACTGTAGTAAAGTTATGAATTGACCTACTGTATATTTTTTTTCGAGCATTTAGTTAACAAAATCTAGATCCTGGGGAACCTCCTGCGTATGCATTTGAAAGTGATTTGCTGCTCTTTTGAGTAGATCACTGTATAAAGAATCAGCTATAGGACGATCAGCATGTGCAGGTGAGGAAAACAAGAATTGGTCGTCATCCTATTCATTATCATCCCAAAACTGATCATCATAATAGCCCGTATTAACCTGATCTACATTGTCCTGATCTAGATCAATGACCTGATGTTTTGGAACAGGGCATCCACCTGTAATCAGGAGGATTTAGATGGAGGCTCTCCTTGCATTATCTGTATTTGTTTCTCTCTAAGTGGGCATCTGTCCATAACGTTTACAAAAGAAGAGACTTTGTCCATGGTCACTTTGAATTTTTCCTTTGGCCAAGGATTAGAAGAATGTGTGTCATGTAAAAGGGAATGTAGCCTCTTCAGGGGTATGATGTGGGCTATAAGCTAAAGTCTGAGACAAAGGAAAAGACGCTTCTGTGTAATGATTTTCGGCGACGTATGAGCTTTCACTGAATTTTGGGAATGCAGCCGTTTCGACAGTTGTTTGTCTGTTGAAGCACACACTGTGGTGTGAATAGTACTGGGAATGAGTGTCTGTTATGGCGTACGTTTTGGCGAGTTCGCTGTCTAATTGTGCAGCCCGTGTTTTATATGTGTGGATGATCTTTCACTCAACGTGTGCCTTTGTGGCCTGACATTGCGTGCACAAGGTGTGGGCGCAGAGTACTGCGATGAGGCAGAACCGCTAGAGGAACATTTCTGTTCCGCGAAGCCATGCTTAGATAAACAATTTGTGGAAAGGCTTGGGGTTGAGAGTTTCTCTCTTGATAGTAAGATCCTCCAAGTTTTGTATGTCTGTGTGTGCCACTGTCGCCAGGTGTGGTCTCCATAGCGATGCCGCCGGCATGCCTTTCGGATGGGGGCCTGGTCCTTGGGAAACCGCTGCTCCCATTACGTCTTTACACCAAACGCCTCCTTCTTCGACTATTGCCTGCTGGCACCTCCATAGCAGCCTCTGCCTGCATGATGTGTGCTGCCCAACATTTTGTATGCCAGTCTTTGAGAGTCTTAAGCCAAAAAAGTTGCAGGCAGCGCAGGGTTTTTCGGGGTGATCTCGAGGAAGGCACCAATTGCACACCTTATGGGTGTCCTTCTAGGGATACTTTTTATGGCCGGAGGGGCAGAATTTAAAAGGAGTGGCTTACATGATAAAGGAAACTTAGTGGAAAAGAGAGCAAGTGAAACGTTAGCCATTCTTTAAGGGACACATGGAATGTGCCAACCCCCCCCTCTCCCTATTATAGAGGACAAGGCCTGAGGTAGGCCAATGCCGCGATGGCAATCCATGAGGAGTACCTTGCGATCTTCGTCCATCGAAAGCGCTGGCGAGAAGAAATGGCTATGTTAGTCAAATGCAATATTAATTTAAAGTAAATACTGATAAGTAATAAAGGCTACAAGCCACGAGCTCTGCAACTGGTGACCGTCCACTATGGCAGAAAAAACTATCGGCTGGACTTTGACACGTGAAGAACCAGTACAACGGACATCATACTAGGGATAGTATTACAGACATACCCAGTCAACGTCCCTTTTCGACTTTCGAAAACAAGTTGTGCAATACACTGCACGTACCACTAGAAGGCGGCCTATGCAAAGCATGTAATCCTAAGCAGATCCATTAGCCTCAGAAATACTGTTTCACTACAAGCCCAGTGAAATAGCCCAAACATTTTCTTTTTAAAAATGTTAGTGTGCGGAACAAAACTGTACTGAAGTCACTGCCTGACACAGCAAGGCATCACATTGTGCCTAACATCTGATCATCATAACCTAATCCCATTAGAAGAGGAGAACCAAATAAAGACTCCAGACCACTTTCATAGCACGCCAGATGGGAGGGTGAGGAGGAATCTGCGGAAGAACAATCTATAGAAAGAACATTACCGTAAGTAATTTCTCCTTCAATGGATTGCATTCTCCCACAGATTCCTAATCAGATAAAAGCAGTACAGAGTGTGGAGGCGGAATGAAAACCCTCAGAAAAGGAAACTCTGCAACACCACTTTACTGCAATGAGCTTCTGAACCACGTGCCATATCCAAGCAATAATGATTGGTGAACGTGTGGAGCGATGACATTTTACCTTTACTGGCACACCCCTCTGCAATGAAGATGATGCTGCCACACCATGGTCGAATGTGCCCTTATGCATGGTGGCAGATCTTTACCTGGTCTCTGATAATATTCTGCGATGCACAGAGTTATCCGCCAAGAGATTGTCTGTTTGGACACAGCCAGACCCTTCCTGGGCAACTAAAAAAACTTGGTCCTCATGCCCAATTTCTGCTATTCTAGCCAAACAAAAACTGAGAGCCCTCTTAAGATGCAGTCTATGCAGCCTCTCCTCATCTTTAGAAGTATGCAGAGGGGGGATAAAACACTAAATCAATGTTCTGGGACACGTGATTTCAGAAACCACTTTAGGCAGGAATTTAGAACACAATTGAGTGAAGCTTTCCCCTATAAGAATCGCAGGAAAGGTGGCTTGCAGCTCACTTGCACATCTTGCGGACGCGATTGCCACCGGGAAAGCTGTTTTCAGGGTAAGTAGCTCGATAGGAACCATAGTTGCAGCGGCTCCCTGCATAGGGAGAGAGAGCGAAAGAAAACATGTTTGTTGAGGTAGTGCATGCCCACTGTGTTGTCCATCAGAAGGACGTGTATCCCCTTGAGGAGGGCACAAAGGCCATCAGGGCCAACCTGATCGCCCATAACTCCAGCCTATTGATATGCCACCAGCAGCCCTCTCACCTGCAGGTCCCGCAGTGAGCACCCCAAACGTTCAAAGACACATCTGTGACCACCTGCGTTTGGGGCCATGGAAACCAAAAGGGTTCCCTCGTCGTGTTCTCCCTCCTGGCTCACCAAGATGGGTGGCTGGCCACAGACCTCAACACCTTTAAAATGTCCTTCATGGCATCAAAGTACTAGGGCCATTGATCCCTCAACAGCATCCGAAGAGATAGCATTCGCAGTCTGGCCTCTGGCACCATAAAAATGCCGGAAGCCATGCGACCTAAGAGGCGTAGGAAGGAAACCGCTGGTAGACTGCTCTGACTCTGGAAAAAGCTCCACCATTTGCCCGACACTTCTTTCTTCGGGGTCTATGGGGAGCATTCCCCACCCGTGTGTCCAGGACTGATACAATGAATTGGAGCTTCTGTGTTGGTGCGACTTCTGGAGATTTAGTGAGAAGCCCAACCTGTGAAGCAGTGAGGCAGTGAGCAGAGTCGATACCTGCTTGGATAGCCAGTCGTCCAGGTATGGGAATACGTGAACACCGGATCTCCCTACTACCATCAGCTTGGTGAAATTCCTGGGTGCGGAGGTTAAGACAAAGTGGAGCACCTTGAATTGATGAGTGTCCACTATGACGAATCTCAGGAATCGCATGTGCCTCCGATGAATTGGCACATGGAAATAAGCATTCTGAAGGTCCAGCGACACCAACCAGTCCTGGAGTTGCAGAGCCTGGACAATTTCTTTCAACGTCACCATCCTGAACTTGTCCTTCCTCAGGAACTTGTTCAAGGCCCCGACGTCCAGAATGGGAGTGTCCCCCCTTTCTTGGGTACTAAAAAATAACAAGAGTACAACCTGGAACCTCTCTGCTCGGGAGACACCTCTTCCATGGCACCCTTCAATAACAGCGATCTCAGGTCCACCTGGGGCTCTTGTTTCGGTTGTTGCAGAGGCAGGGGTGGCCTGTCTGGAGTTTCTTTAAAATGGTAGACAGTACCCCCAGTCGACGAGCTGCAGGTCCTTGGAGTCGGAGGTCATCTCCTTCCATCTGACCAAGTGCTCAGAAATTCTCCCTCCACCTGGGTTAACATGTGGGGAGAACTCAAAGCGGCTTAGCAGGCGTCGATGGCCCCTGCTGCCACAGTCTGCTCGCCCTTAGAGGTCCCTGTGCCCGTCTGGGATGTGTGAAACACCTCTCCCCTTGCCTTGCTTGCGGGAGCTGTGCTCTCTTTCTAAACGGAATGTACTGCCTGTAGCCTCTTTCCCTAGAGGAGAAGCTGTGAAGGCTGCTGCACAGCTAAGCCCAGAAACTTGGCAAAACATTTAGAGTATTTGGATTTCTCCAAGGATTCTTCGGCTTTCAGCTGAACAGGTGCTCACTGCCAAAAGCTATACCCAGAGGTTTAGCTTGGACATTTGCTGAGAATCCTGAGCTGTGAAAGTAGGCTGACCTTCACACATGGGTTTCATGAGTACAAGTAGCAGAGAAATGGGACGGTAGCTGTCAGGTAGTGCCGTATTCAGCTGAGGCTTTTTCCAAAGAGGAGAGACGATGGCATGTTTTAAAGGGGCTGGATAACACCATTAGCAAAGGAGTAGTTGAGTGCTGCTGTAAATAAGGGGTAATAGTCTAAATAAAGGGCTTGGACCAGTTGTAGAGGGATAGGATCAGCAGGCAAAGCAGATTTAAATGTGCTAATGGCTTCGACAACAGTCTTGTTTGCGACAGGTTCAAAAAGAAATGCAGAGGTGGGCAATTCACCTAGTTGTGCTGATATTGGAGGTAAAGTAGTTGGAGTACTAAGCACATCATCCACAATTGAGTTCCAAATCTTGGAGATCTTATCCTGTAAATAATCACTAATTTGGTCACACACTACTTGAGAGTGTGATGGATAAGTTGCCGGAAGAGGGGTCATAGATTGCTTGGCTATTTTGAACAATTTGCGCGAAGAGCAGGTAGCTGAGATAATACGGTCAGCATAATGTTTTGATTTGGCAGCTTGTATGGCTTTCTGGTAATTGTGGAGGGTGTGTTTACATATAGCTCTAGACTCTAGATCAAAAGTAAGATGCCACTTGCTTTCGGCCCTCCGAGCTACTTGCTTAAGAAGCCGCAGTTCTGGAGAAAACCACAGGGCTTAAAGTTTTGCGCGCCTGGCACCCAGTCTCAGTCTCATCAGGGCAAGTGTGTCTGTAGTAGCAATCAATGCTGCTATAAGGGCAGTACAGGGATCTAGAGAACCCTCCTTATGACTTATGAAGTTAAGCATACTAACTTTAAGGCAGTTAGCAACTTGGGCTGGGGTAGTCTTGGCCCAAATGCGCCGATAGGTTCGGACTTGCCTCTTAGGTTTGTGACGGAAAAGAGAGGAGATCACGAAAGGTAGAAAAAAATGATCTGACTAAACAGGAATAGGTTTGAAGGTGAGCAATGTCTCATCCGTCGAGAAGATGAGGGCCAACGTGTTGCCTCTCTGGCGAGTAGGCAGGTGATTTCAACCAGCACGTGTGCAGTCACCCAGGCCAGATGTAAACTTAAGCGCCTGCGGGTCATCAGTATTGTTTACATGCACGTTGAAGTCCCCCCCATTACAAGGAGGTTAGCAACTGACAGAGTGAGATCTGTAACCACCTGCAAAAACCTGTTTAAAAACTCTTGAAATAGGAAAGAGGGAGGGAGATATGCAAGCAGTACATAAGCAGTCCAATTAGATGAAGCCTGCAAAATTATAAGAATTTGCACGGTAGAGCATGAGTCACGGGAAGAACAGTGCATTCAAGGAGTGCAGAATGGATAAATGCTACGCTGCCTCCTGTTGCGTGGGCGAGATGAAACTGCTTTAACAGATAATTAGACGGTAACAGCTGGGCAAAGTCTGGGCCAGATAAGGCATTAAACCAGGTCTCAGACAATAAATGTCGGTCCTGTTAACAGACAGGACATCACAGATATTGTCCCGATGAGCAACAGCAGAATGGACATTAATCAAAAGCCTCGACCAGGCAATAGCATGATTGGAACAAGTTACTTACCTGTAACTATTGTTCTCCAGCATGGGTCTTGCATGGATTCACATGCTCATGAACATTCTCCGTCGTCAGGCTGGGAATCCTCGGTAAAAGAAAAGACATGCATTATTTACCATAAAAGCATTTCTGATGGTTGTATCTGCTTAGATTCACATGCTGTGCATAGTCCGACATCCAGTGGCAACCGCAGAGTATTGCATCTTGCCTTTCGAGAATCGAAAGGGGACGTCGACATGGGCGTGCCTGTAACACTATCCCTACGTGACGTGTAGTGTACCCAAGATGCCTCATGCGTCGAGGTCCCTCCGATTGTATTTTTTCTGCCAAGAGGGAGCCTTATGACTATCGTGAGTGAGTACAGAAAAGAGAGAGAAAGTAGTAAGACGTCTATTTTCCTTCCATACGAGCGGGGAGGAAGGGTGGGCGCATGTGAATCTAAGCAGATACAACCATGAGAAATGCTTTTAGAGTAAGTAATGCATGTCTTCTGATGTTTGTCAATCTGCTTAGAATCACATGCTGTGCATAGACTAGCAAGCAGTTCCCGGAGTTGTAGGTGGGCTGTGAGACAGAACAGTAGTGAAAAGATTTCTTAGTACTCCCTGTCCAACTTGAGAATCAGACCTAGAATGAGTGTCTAGGCAAAAGTGTTTTGTAAAGGTGTGTACAGAACTCCAGGTTGCCGCTTTGCAAATGGACTCAAGGGGAACATTTGCAATGAATGCTATGGACGCCCCAGTGCCTCAAGTGGAATGTGCTCTCAGTTTGAAGGGAAGTTCTCTCTTCGCAAGATGGTAGCAGAGTGTAATGCAATTGACAATCCATCTAGAAATAGTGGATTTTGAGACTGCATCTCCTTCTTTCCCTGTGGCCACTGACACAAAAAACTGATTAGTTTTCCTTAGTGGACGAGTTCTTTCCATATAGAACATGAGCAGCTCTGCGTACATCCAGTGTGTGCAGGGTTCTTTCCCCCAGGCTTGAGGGATTCTGAAAGAACGTTGGTAGCTATTGACTGGTTCACATGGAACTTGTAAATGAATTTAGGCGCGAAACTAGGGTGAGTGCGCAAAACCACCTTGTCTTTGTGAACTGTTACGAAGGGATCTAGGCTAAATAGTGCCAGCAGTTCACTTACCCTCCTAATGGAGGTGATTGCTATTGAAAAAGAAGTCTTGAGGGTGAGGTTCTTAAGACTTGCTTTATGCATGGGCTCGAAAGGAGCTCCCATAAGTCTAGTTAATATCATATTTAGGTCCCATCCGGGAGCCGGGTTGGAAATGGGAGGGTGAATTCTTTTTACCCCTTCCATGAAAGCCTTAATTACTGGTATCTTCCACCATGACACTTTCTGTTGAGATGTTGTATATGCTGAAAGTGCCGCTAGGTGCACCTTTATTGAGTTGAAGTCTAGGCCTGAGTCAAGTAAGTGAGTTAGGTATAGGACAATGTGAGTGGGAGAGCAGTGGATAGGGTTGATTTTGAGTTACACCATATGACAAACCGTTTGCATTTACTAGAATAGTAATATCTAGTGTTAGGTTTCCTTGCTTCCCTGAGAATGTCCATACATCTCTGAGGGAGTTGCAGGTGACCAAACTCTATGACTTCAGGAGCCAGGCCGCTAAGTTCAATGTCTGTGGGCATGGGTGAAGCGTCTACCCACTGTCTTGCGACAACATGTTGTACGGACAAGGCCGTTTGACAGGATGAGATAGGGACATCTCTATCATGTGAGCGAACCAGGATTGGCGGGCCCACATGGGGGCTATTAATATCATCGTGACTGGTTCTTGGTGCATCTTGTGCATGATCTTGTTGAGAAGGGGAGTCGGGGGGGGAAAAGCGTAGACAAATTTCCCTGTCCATGTTATCCAGAGCCCGTTCCCCTTGGATCGGTTCTGGGGGTATCTGGAGGCGTAATCTTGGCATTGGGCATTCTCCAGAGTCGCGAACAGATCGATCTGGAAAACCCCATTGTGCGAAAACACTGGCGACGATGTCTCTGTGTAATCGCCATTCGTACTCCCTAGATAACAGAAAGTCTCTGCGGAGTACATCTGCCAGTAGATTGAGTTCCCCTGGAACATTTTGTGATAACAGGAACATGTTGCGTTTGAGAGCCCACTTCCAAATGTTCTGGGACAGTTTGGACAGCCCTGGAGAATGAGTGCCTCCCTGTTTGTTCAGATAGTACATGGCCGTGGTGCTGTCTGTAAGGATTAGTATAGCCTTTCCTTGTAGTTGTGTTCCGAACGCATTCAGTGCTTTGAACACTGCCAGCAGGTTTATGTGGTTGGACGCTATGTCTGGGGACAACACTCCGCTGGCTGTCTGCTGGAGCAGGAGGGCTCCCCACCCTGTAAGGGTGGCTTCCACTGTGGGGGTGGTGAAGGATTTCCCTTTCAAGAGGTTTTCCCTCGACCACCACCGCAGTGAGAGAACTAGGGCCGGCGAGACCACTACCAAATCGTCCCACTGTCCGTTGGCCTGACACCACTGGTTGCTTAGCCACTCTTGCATTGGGCGCATGCGCAGGCACGTGTGAGAAACTAAGTAGATACATGATGCCATAATTCCCAGTAGACGCATAGCCTTGCGTACGGTTACCTCTCGACTGGCTACATAGTGAGGGATTTGAAACAGCATGTTTTGAACCTTCTCGTTGGAGGGGAAGACGAGGCCGTCCTTTGTTCGAATTAGAGCCCCTAGGAATTGTTTGACTTGACTGGGGTCTAAAATGTATTTCTTCTCGTTCATGGAGAAGCCCAGGCTGAATAAAAGATCTGTCGTGTTTTGGGTGTTTGACAGGCATGTTTCTTAAGAGTCCCCTGTTATGAGCCAGTCGTCGAGGTAAGGATAAATTGGAATGGATTGCCTGCGCAGGTGTGCTGCCGCTACTGCTAGTACCTTTGTAAATACCCTTGGTGCAGATGCTATGCCGAAGGGTTGTACCTTGAACTGGTAATGTTTGTTCTCCATCATATACCTGAGGTAGTTTCTGTGCGCTGGCAACATCGAAATATGAAAGTATGCATCTTTCATATCCAGAGTTGCCATGTAATCCCCCTGTGTGAGCAGAGGAATTACTTCCTGCAAGGTGACCATGCATAATTTCTGTGGTTTTACAAACATGTTTACTGGGCGTAGATCTAGAACAGGACGCATGGTTAGATTATTTTGGGTACAAGGAAGTACACTGAATAAATACCCTCCTTTACCTGTGATAGAGGTACGATCTCTATGGCTCCTTTTTGTTCCAGTATCTTGACATCTTGAAGAAGTATGCAAAGATGTTCTGGTGTTAGCCTTCTTTGACCTGGAGGTCTGTATTTTGGGGATTGGTTGACCTCTACACAGTACCCGTGGGCTATGGTCTTTGGCACCCACTGTCCGTGTTTATTCCCTCCCATGCTTTCAGGAATGATGTCAACTGGCCCTCGACCAGAGAGGCATGGGAGGGGACCCGAATCTTCGAGTCATTTGGACCCTGAGGCAGGAGAACCTCTGGGGGTCGGGTTCCTGCCTCTCACCTTACCACGATGCTGTCCCCTTTGGGGGTACGGGTGATTGCAAGTATTGGCTCCCTGTGGAGAGTTCCAGTTGTTTCCTGAAGGGTATTGTTGGTGAGTGGAGCGTTGGCCACGAAAAAACCTTCTGTTTCCAAATCCTCGTCTTGTGACAGGTCTCTGAGTAATTAGGTCCAAGCTCTTTAGGGTTTCATGTTCTTGTTTCGCTGTCTCTAAGGCCTCATCGACCGCCTTCCCAAACAAGTTGGATTCCTCCACTGGTTTGTTTATAAGAGACGTTTGTGTTTCAGGTTTAAGCCCTGAATTACAAAGCCACACGTGTCTTTTGAGGAGGATGCCTTGAGCGAGGGCTCGGCTGGCTGTCTCGGCAGAATCCAAAGTGTTCTTTAAAATACTGTGGTTAACTTGCCTACCTTCAGAGACTGTGGAAAGTAGGCAGGTCCGTAGAGGTTCTGGAGCCTCCTGTAGGCCTTCTTGCCTCGCCTGGTGATAAAGGGACCCCTGTTCTTTTCCTTGTGGTAGTGACTACCAAAGAATCTGGAGTGGAATGACCTCTAATATATAGAGGGTGTGATGGAGAGGGGCGAAAGAGTTTTTCAATTCTTGAGTTTACACCCCTTCTAAGAGCCGGTTTAAACAAAGATGGAGCAAGGCGTTTTTTAATCGAATTGAGTAGAGGGATGGCCTGGCTGGTTGGCGGCTTCTCTTTGAGTATATCCTCAATAAAATCGGCTTCAGGTGCTGCCTCGTCAGTGGCAATTTTAAAGTGATCAGCTGCTTTACGTAGCATTACATTAAATGTTAGTTGATCATCAATAGGAGAAGGATTCCTTGTAGGGGTGTTCTGAGGAGAGTCCAAGGCCTGAATATCTGGCTCTGGGTCTTGTGGCTCTGGGGATTGCCATGGTTGAGGGTCACCCACATCTGTTCCCTTCCCTCGACTTCTGAACACTATCCTTAGATCTCGGCGGATCTTTGGGTCTTTTGGAGACTTTCTGAGAGTCCCTAGCCTGGCGTTTATGGGAATCGGCGGCCACAATCCTTGCCAGGCTGACTTCGACGGCATTACCCGTCGCGAGACGCATAGGTACATCTGATGGTTGTAAGGGAGTCTGTTTCGGCGGAATCGAGGCCTTAGCTTTATCGGCTGCCTTTTCCGGCAGTGCCGTAACTTTCGGCGTCTAGGGTTGCCATCACTATACGCTTTCCCATGATGCGAGTTGATGGAACTACGTGTTTTGGGGGTAGTGCCCTTTGTCTTGGATTGCCCAGTCGCTAGGCGCGCATGCGCCTGCAGGGAGGGCTGCCGAACTCGTCGATCGGCGGGTATCACCGGAAGGACCGGCGCACCCGTTGGCCCCGAAGTCTTTTTTGACGTAGTCGAAATAAGGCTAGGGGTTGTGTGCTTAGTGTCATGTACGTGTCTGTCTTTGTCGCCGGGGTGTGACTTCCCTATACCAGGGCTTACGCCGTGCTTATCGGGGCCGGGGACAGACGATACGGAAAGTGAGCATTCCGTCGAAAGGTCAATAACCTCCGATTCGGAGGCCTGATAGTCACTCTCGCCGTCGTCACATTCAGTGGTAGTGGCAGTGGGAGAAGTCCCGGCCTTGGACATACCATAGGCCGCCCACCGTTTTACTCTACGTTCCTTCAAAGTCTTGGGTCAGAGGAGCTTACAGGCCGCACACCCTTCCTCTTTATGATCGAGCGGCAAGCACAACGGTTACACAGTCTGTGCTTGTCCTTCCACAGGAATTTGCCCTTACAAAATGAATCTAAATGAGTCCTCTCCATAGCTGAGGTAACACAGTAACTAAGACCAACTGGGAAAGAGGGAAGAAAGGGAAAGGCATTTTCATTTCTCAAAAGAAATGTCCACCCTGATCCCACTCTCCCTACTGTATAGGCCAGCGAAGGCCCGGCCACGTGGTCGGCAGCGCTGACAGGATCACTTTCCGTCGAATCTCGCAGGTCTTTGGCGGAAACTGGAACATCCGTCGAGACAAAGGACGGAAGGGGTGAAATTGAATATTTCTATAGAATAAATCGACCAAAGGTCCTTGGACAATAGCAATGTTCTTTACGAACTCCGCATAAGGGCGACCAGTTATCTGGGCGGACAAAAACAATCTGAGGGACTTCGACGTGTGAGGGATCTTGGGTACACTACACGTCACGTAGGGATAGTGTTACAGGCACGCCCATGTCGACGTCCCCTTTCGATTCTCGAAAGACAAGATGCAATACTCCACGGTTACCACTGGATGTCGGACTATGCAATCAAAAAAAAGAGTTTCACTTTCACTTAAAAACTGGATTTCTCCTTTAAAGCAATCACTGTCGTCTGGGTCATACTGCCCCCATCCAATGACAGTCCTCTCCCTAAGCCCCTCCTCTGGCAGCCATCTTCAGATTTGGTTAAGCACGTAAAGTGGCAGTATGACCAAGAAGAGCCGCAGATGGGTCGCAGGGAGGGGTTTGCACGTGAATCCATGCCAAAACCATGCTGGAGAACAGTTACAGGTAAGTAACTTGTTCCTTCTCTAGCATGGGGTCTGGCATGGACTCACATGCTCATGAATAACAAATACATAGCAGTAAAACATTACACAACCACGAGAGGTGGCAAGGCTCAACAGTAGTAATTATTTCTTACCTCTGGAACAGGCTCACCTCAAGCGAACAGGTTGCGTAGCACTGCTTGGCCGACTCTGGACTCCTCCCTGGAATCCCTGTCAACACAGCAGAACTTGGTGAAGGTGTGCGTGGACCTCCACGTAGCAGCCCTGCAGATGTCCAGCGCGGGCACACCAGACGGGAGTGCCATCGTCGCAACGATCACTCTGGTGGAGTGGGCTCTTGGACGGCTGGGCAGCGGTCGGTTCGCCAACCGATGACAGTGCGTGATGCACCCGGAGAGTAACCTTGAAATGGAAGCCTTGGACAAAGCTTCCCCTGGTTCACATGACCAAAGTTCACGAAAAGATGTGACGTCTTCCGAAAATCCTTTGTGCATGCCACATAGAACTTCAGGGCACAAGCAACGTCCAGCAAGTGCAAGGCCCTTTCGTGGGCAACAAAGGTTTCGGGAAAAAAAACATGCAACTCCCAAGGCTAGTTGAGGTGGAATTCTGACAATATTCGGCTTGAAAGAGGGGTGCGGACGGAGCACCACCCTCGATTTGTGGAAAGTCAGGTAAGGTCGCTCTCAGGATAGGGCCTGGATCTCAATTAACCTCCTGGCAGAGGTGATGGACACAAGGAAAGCGGTTTTCCACAAGAAAAACTTGAGGGGCCTGGTGCAAAGGCTCGAAAGGGGCCCCCCATGAGTCTCGTCAGAACTATGTCAAGTTCCCACGCCAGGGCAGGAGCCTTCACCAGTGGGAAAGATCTGAAAAGTCCTTTGAGAAACTCCTTGAAGAGTCGGTGGGACCAGAGTGAAGATCTTCCTGGTGACCTGGTGTAGCAGGAGATACCTGACAGATGTACCTTGATGGAGGCGTGCGCCAGTCCTGCCTTGGCCAAGGATAGCAAGTACGGAATGATCCGTGGAGCTCAGAGGGGTAATCTTATGTGCTCGGTGCCATGTAGCGATACACTTCCACTTGTGACCATAGCCCTTTAAGGTCGACTGCGCCCTGGCCTTGAAGAGGACCTCCCTGAAGTCCGCTGGCACTGCATACCCTCCAAACTCTAGGGTTGCAAGAGCCACGCCCTCAGGTTCAGCGATCCCGGGTCGTGATGAAGGATCGCGCCTCCTTCTCTGGTGAGAAGATCTGGAACCACTGGCAGCTTGCCCGGAGGCGACGCTGACAGGCTGAGAAGGTCTGGGTACCAAATATGCCTCGGCCACGCCGGGGCGATGAATATCATCTTGCATTGACACTGTGTGAGTCTGTTGATAACTCATAGCAGAAGATGGAATGGAGGGATCATGTACAGAAACAGGCCTTCTATGGAAAGAACACGGGAATCTCGGTTGGTGGAACCTGCTGGCGAACCTCTGGCATTTGGGAGTTTGCTGCCGTCACTAACAGATCAATATAGGATCTGCCCCACTTGACGAACATGCGGTCCACCTGATCCTGACGATGCTCCAACCCGTGGCAGGAGCACATTTCTCTGCTGAGGGAGTCTGCAATGGTGTTCTTGACTCCTGCCTGGTGGAGAGGGACGAGAACATCCTCTGTCCGACGGCCCTGCACCCCATGTCCTACGCATACATGGAGAGTGTGGGGGATTGAGTGCCCCCCTGCTTCCTGATGTAAAACATGGTGGTGGTGTTGTCCGTGAAGATCCTCACCACCTTGCCTTTCAGAGATGGGAGGAATGAATTGAGGGCCCAGAACACTGCCTGTAGCTCCAGGATGTTAATATGAAGATCCTTCTCCTCCGGTCGCCACAGGCATCTGGAATGCAGACATCTGGTGTGCGCTCCCCATGCCTCTAGGGATGTTTTCGTGGTGACCGTCTCCTGGTATGGCGTGCTTTGAAACCCTGTGCTTTGGGTGATGTTGGAGTGAACGCCCCACCATCCAATCGCCCGACGGAACTCGTCGTTGAATGAGAAGAACAAGTTACTCTCTTACCTGGTAACGTTCTTTCGATGGGATGGTCCGACGACGTATACCATATATGTGGCAGTAATCACCACAGCTGTGCTGCTTCGGAAAATCTTTCGGCGTCTGCATCCTGCGTCGATGACATTGATACGCTGTCCTCGAGGGCCTCCGTCAAGTCGACGTCACCGGATGTTATAAGTAGGACGCACGACGCCCGTAGCCTCAGTTGTAGTTTTTTCCCCAGAACGTGTGGCACCAATGTTCTGCCATTATGACCACAGAAAGCCTTGCGGAAACGTAAGCTGCAATCGCATAAGAAATTCTGTAGCGGGGTAGGCAGGGAGGGAGCGATATGGAATACGTCATCAGACCATCCCATCGAAAGAACGTTACCAGGTAAGAGAGTAACTTGTTCTTCGAGGGGATTGGGTCCTCCGACGTATTCTACATCCATGACAGACTCCCAAAGCAGTACCAACGTCAGGAGGAGGGAAAAGAATTTAGAATATACAAATTTAGAATGCCCAATCAAATTGCAGAGTAAAGGACCGCCTTGACAAAGGCCAGATCCTGCCCATGGATAGAATCTAGGGAGTAGTGACGTACAAAAAGTATGGACCAAAGCCCATGTGGCTGCATCACAGATGTTATGAATATGAACACCCCTCTGCAGGGCGGTAGAGGTAGCCATACCCCTAGTAGAATGGGCCCGTAAGCCCACCGGACGGTCCTTACCCGCCAGACGGTAAAATTCAGAAATTGCCAAGATGATCCATCTAGACAAAGTCTGCTTAGTCACAGCTTGTCCCAAACGCCTTCCAGGATAACCAATAAAGATCTGATCGTCCACTCTGACCCGGGACATGCGTGAAATGTAGAAACTCAAAGCTCTTCTAGGATCCAGTCTTTGGAGCCTCTCCTCTTCCTTACCAGGATGCGGAGGAGGATAAAATGCCAGAAAAATAACCTGGCGTAAATGAAATTCTGACACCACCTTTGGAAGAAAAGAAGGACGAACTCGAAGGACAACCCTGTCCTTATGAAACAACGTGAAGGGTGGCTTAACGGAAAGTGCCTGTAACTCACTCACTCTGCGAGCGGAAGTGACCGCAACTAAAAATACAGTTTTCAGGGTCAACAGTCTCAAAGGACAAGAATGCAAAGGATCAAACGGAGCACCCATAAGGAATTTCAGAACAAGGTTCAAATCCCAACCGAGCACCTGGAAAGGTGACGGAGGGAACACATTAGTGAGCCCTTTTAGAAACTGAGAAATTAAAGGGATTTTAAAATAAGAACACTCCTCAGACGAGCGCTTAAATATGGATAGCGCCTGTTAGGGAGAATTCTCTGTTTAGGCTGAATTTCCCTACCTAGTGAGTCCCCCAGCAGCTTTGCTGGATTTCTGGGGTTTATTTTTTTCTCCTGCCAAGAGTGAGACTCTTTTACCCTCACTCTTGGGCATGTTGAAGTGTGTTTTCTTGGTTAAACCTTGTGTTGAATGAGCTATGGGGTCTTTTACTCCATAGGGCCTCATGTATTTTTTGGATGTGGGTTACACAGCACCCTCTGTGCCGTAACCCAGGGGTGTCCTAGGGACTCCCCAACATAGACTCCATACCCTGGGACTGACTACTGTCTCCCAGGACATGTAAAGTCACCAAAGACTTTACTAGTCTTAAATCCTGAACAGAACCAGTACAAACCATCATATTGTGGACGTACTGGCTGGGGCAATTCGATTGCCCCAGGGTCTGTTAGTCGAGGGGGCACGTCTCCGTCCCCCCTGATCGAGTTTTGGCTGGTGGCAGTGGAAACTACTTTTTATATTCGACCGCGAATATTTTCCTATGGGATTTCCCATTGTTTTAGGCTAACACATTTAATTATTTATTTACGGTAGCCTTAAACATACCGCCGGTTTATATATTTATTATTATAACTCCGGTTGGGATTTTTTGCCAAAACTTGATACTAAAATGGCGTTGGCGTTCGCCTCTGTAACTCTGACCCAAAGTGGAGCCCTTTGTCCCACTTTTGGCGGGCTTCTCCACAGAAGCCCTCCAAAGTGGTGCCACTCTGTCTGGGGTACTTAGGAGGGGTGGAGGGGGATTTAGGCACCCTGGACTGAGTTACCTAGGTAACTCAAGTCGCACTCCGTCCTGATTGGCCCAAGTGGTGAGCCGGCCGGCTCACCACTTAGCATGGTTGAGTGACAGCTAGGCTGGGTGAATGGGGGTTTGCTGCATAAAAGCAGGGCTTTGGGGACTGGAACTTCAGTAGTCGCCACAGGACCTAAGAATCCAACGAGGGACGAGCTGAGCTGATCTGCTACGACGACACCGCCGGTGGAGCCCTGCTGAACCATCTCACCACTTTTCCCGACGACCGAGGAGAACTCTTAACGGAGTGGCTCCTTCCCTTGACTGGTGGGGACAACCAGTTTTCACCTTCTTTCCGTTCTTCGAGGTATCCCGTGGCCGCCTTGCCAGTGCCAAGCACCCCGGCAACCGGAACCCCACCACTTTTACCCCAACCGCGAAAGTCGGTACAACCCTTTAACCGGAGGACTCCGCGGCTGGTTTCTTCCCGGGCAGTGCAACGACCTTCTTCTTCTGTGCTTCAGCGAGATCTTCTTCTCCCCTGACCGACGTCGAGCCTTGCTGCCACTGCCTGGAACAACTGCCCCCGCTGGAGGATCCTTTCCGTTAAGGTACCGTGTTCCGCCTGGCTTCCCTTGCCACCGACTGTACGAGGTAGTTTTAGCCCTCGGCTTTCGATCCTGGGATTGCCTGGGACACTTTGGCTAAACTTTCTGAGCCTCTCTAACTCTTTTCCGAACTCTTTTGCAAGACTCTGAATCCCTACCAACTGTGTGATCTTGGGCACGTTTTCGCTCTGTCTGCTCTAAGAGTGGGCCCTGCTTAGTGACTTTTGCTCACCTGTGACTTTGTGCTTCTTTGAGCTTACCAAAAGTGTTCTTGACCTTAGAGTGGTGTGTTTATCCTAATTCTGCTCTTTTTCCCTCCCTTCTTTAACCTACTAGAGTGTCATCTAACGTTAAGCGCTCACCTCTGTTTTAATTATGTGGTGTTAACCTAGAGTTGTCTAGATAGGAATAAGGATTGGGACTGCTTTCCATATAACTGTGTTTGGAGTGTTTTATTATATTTTGCTAGAGTGTTTTCAATTTGTGTGTTCTTAAAAATAAATAACTATATACTTTTGAAACCAAGCTCTGGTCAGTGTTTGCTTGTGCTATTGTGCCTGAGTACATATTGTGTATACTTTGCATACTGCCTAACTCTTCTTGAGGGAAGTCTGACTGCTCAGCCACAGCTACCAGGTAACTCTGGGTGGTACAGACTGCTACCAAGTGGGTTTACTGCTATACCTGTAGTCTTAAATCTTTTGCAGTGTTCCCCAAGGGAACTGCACAGGTTTCTGCCTAACACTGGTGTACAGCGGTGGGATTTGTATTGAGTATACATTTTATTGTGCTCTAGATACCTTAGTGCAACTAACCACAAAGCTTAGCACTGTAAAAGTAATCCTCTAACATGTCAGTTATAGAAAGCTATAGTCAAGAGTCCCTTGCAGCCAAAACTGCTGATTGTTTAAGAGTGCTCTGTAAACATAAGGATCTCCTGACTAAGGGCAAGAAAATGGAGCTGATTGAAAGATTGTTAGCTAACCAAAGTCTGGGTGATGGTTCAGAGGAACCTACCACTCCAGCAACTGTAGATGACAGTATTGAAATTAACATGGAGCAAAATGTTGATGATTCTGAGGAAGAGTCAGAAGAGGAGGGTGAGGCTGTTGTGACTGTCCCCCCTAGGCCTCTGCCTGCTCTACCTGCTGTACCTACTGGACCTTTACCAGGTCCCACATTTAGTCCTCAGTACTTTGAACTGGAGAAAATGAAACTAGAATTGGAGTATAAGAAACTTAATGCTCAAACTGACAAAGAACTAAGGCTAAGGGAAATGGAGCTCAAGTATGACTTAGAAATGAAGAAATTATCTGTTGAAAATGCTTCTCTCTCTGGCTCATCTAGAAGTTCCAGTCCTAAAAGACCCCGGATGCCTAAAGAATTGGTTGGTATGTATGAGCCTAAGTTGGATGTGTTGGATTGGTTGTCTCTGTTTGAATATAATCATGGGCTCCAGAACATCACAGGAAATGACTTACTCACCTGGTTGTTCTCTAGGCTTCCCCCTGTTGCAACTGATGTGGTAATGGAGATGGGGGAGGAGGATAAGAAGGACTATGAATGTGTGAAGCTAGCTTTGATAGCTAGATTTGGGAAGACCCCTTCCCAGTATCTTAAGAGGTTTAGGAGCCTCAAAAAGCATGATGGTACCCCTTGGGCTACCTGGGTGAGTGAAGGGTTGAAAAACTTAGAGGGATGGATTAAGGGTTACAAGGTGAACACTTATGAAGGTATGAAGAATTTGTTTATGTTGGAGACTATTTATGATGCCTGCTCTCCTGAGCTCAGACAACACTTGGCTGATTCCAAGGAATTAGATTCCCGGAAGCTAGCTAAGGCTGCTGACTTGTGGGTTGCCAACAGGTCCACTCACAAGGACTCTGGGGTAACTCAGAAGAGGGATGGGGAGAAACAGCCTAAAAAGGACTCCAAAGAGAATTCTAATACTACAAATTCCAAAGAGGGCCCCAAACAAAACTATAAGGGTAAGCCACCAGGGAAACCGAGTCAGGCTACTGTACCTTCTGGCCACAAGCCAGAAGGAGGTCAGAACAAGCCACCCTTCCAGAGAGCATTTGGACAATGCTATGTCTGTCAGGGTACTGACCATATCAAAGGAGATCCCAAGTGTAAGGGTAAACCTTCAGGGATCAGCACAGTCTCCTTAGCCTTCACTCCAGAGGATGAAGTACAGATGGCTAGTGCCCACTTTGAACTCTTTGCTGAAGAACCCTTGGGTCTTCAAGCAACTATCAACTTAGAGTCTATGGATCTGGTTAGTAGCCAGAATAGGGAAATCTATAACTCTCTACCAGCAAACTCTAAGGTGTATTATGTGGACAGTGTTCTTGTCAATGGTCAGGATACCCCTGCCAGGAGAGACACTGGGGCCAGCAGAACAGTAGTGGATGAAAGCTTCTTTCAACCTGAGGATGTGGCCAAAGCACCCAAAGGTCCCACTAAGATGTCTGGAGGCCCTGTCCAGATGGTTCCTATTCTACCAGCCCTCATACAGTGTAACAACATGACAGTGTTATCCCTGTCAGTGTTCAGACTGAGGTACCTGGGAAGGTCCTGTTGGGGAATGACCTAAGAACTCTAGGAGGAGTGTCACATACCCCCAGGCCTCCCAGTATGGAGAAGCAGAACTTAACCAAATTGGCTAGAAAGGCTACCTTGAAGGACCCTTCTAAGCCTATGGGACCCTTTACTGAGAACCCCACTACAAGCCCTGGTGTTAGTAAGTTAACCTCTAACCCAGGCACATTTCAGGATAGTATGCTAGGAACATGGGAGCCCCAACCAAGCTCCATCATTGTTCCCCTAGTCTCAGAGTCTCTGACTCCCCCTGCTTCTGAGGAAGAGGTGGATAGACCAACTAGGCCCCTATCTGGACCTGAGAGAACTGGTAATTCTCAGTGCTGGTGGAAAACCAGAAAAGAAAAGTCTAAGGCCAAAAACCTTCAGACTGTTGGACCTTCTACTGAAGACCCCAACTCAAATCCTAATATTAGGGGGGAAACTCCTAAAATAGGTAAGGGTAGATCTAAGAGGAAGGGGAAGCAGGTACATTGCCTAACCCCAACCCCTCCAACCAAGAGGCCTAAGACCCAACCTGCTCCCACCAGACAGGTGGTGAGGAACCTTGGAGGCCCCTCTAGATCTAAGGGGATCCTTTATAAGGACCCCTTGAAAAAGCCTAACATAGGTTCAGAAGTTGTACCAACTTCTGAGGGACTGGTCAACCAGATCCCCTATAACAAAAAGACTGATGTTCCTCAAAGGGTCTGTAGGTCCTTTAGCTTGCAAAAGAAAACCTTTGAGTTCTCCATTGAACATAGGTCAAGGTGTCACCATCAAAATGCTGATGGACTCTCTAGGATGTATATCATCGACTAGAGGTATGAGGTTCATCCAGGAGTGGATTAAATCCTCCTGTCCCTTAGTCTGGGGGGGGCGAGTGTTAGGGAGAATTCTCTGTTTAGGCTGAATTTCCCTACCTAGTGAGTCCCCCAGCAGCTTTGCTGGATTTCTGGGGTTTATTTTTTTCTCCTGCCAAGAGTGAGACTCTTTTACCCTCACTCTTGGGCATGTTGAAGTGTGTTTTCTTGGTTAAACCTTGTGTTGAATGGGCTATGGGGTCTTTTACTCCATAGGGCCTCATGTATTTTTTGGATGTGGGTTACACAGCACCCTCTGTGCCGTAACCCAGGGGTGTCCTAGGGACTCCCCAACATAGACTCCATACCCTGGGACTGACTACTGTCTCCCAGGACATGTAAAGTCACCAAAGACTTTACTAGTCTTAAATCCTGAACAGAACCAGTACAAACCATCATATTGTGGACGTACTGGCTGGGGCAATTCGATTGCCCCAGGGTCTGTTAGTCGAGGGGGCACGTCTCCGTCCCCCCTGATCGAGTTTTGGCTGGTGGCAGTGGAAACTACTTTTCATATTCGACCGCGAATATTTTCCTATGGGATTTCCCATTGTTTTAGGCTAACACATTTAATTATTTATTTACGGTAGCCTTAAACATACCGCCGGTTTATATATTTATTATTATAACTCCGGTTGGGATTTTTTGCCAAAACTTGATACTAAAATGGCGTTGGCGTTCGCCTCTGTAACTCTGACCCAAAGTGGAGCCCTTTGTCCCACTTTTGGCGGGCTTCTCCACAGAAGCCCTCCAAAGTGGTGCCACTCTGTCTGGGGTACTTAGGAGGGGTGGAGGGGGATTTAGGCACCCTGGACTGAGTTACCTAGGTAACTCAAGTCGCACTCCGTCCTGATTGGCCCAAGTGGTGAGCCGGCCGGCTCACCACTTAGCATGGTTGAGTGACAGCTAGGCTGGGTGAATGGGGGTTTGCTGCATAAAAGCAGGGCTTTGGGGACTGGAACTTCAGAAGTCGCCACAGGACCTAAGAATCCAACGAGGGACGAGCTGAGCTGATCTGCTACGACGACACCGCCGGTGGAGCCCTGCTGAACCATCTCACCACTTTTCCCGACGACCGAGGAGAACTCTTAACGGAGTGGCTCCTTGCCTTGACTGGTGGGGACAACCAGTTTTCACCTTCTTTCCGTTCTTCGAGGTATCCCGTGGCCGCCTTGCCAGTGCCAAGCACCCCGGCAACCGGAAGCCCACCACTTTTACGCCAACCGCGAAAGTCGGTACAACCCTTTAACCGGAGGACTCCGCGGCTGGTTTCTTCCCGGGCAGTGCAACAACCTTCTTCTTCTGTGCTTCAGCGAGATCTTCTTCTCCCCTGACCGACGTCGAGCCTTGCTGCCACTGCCTGGAACAACTGCCCCCGCTGGAGGATCCTTTCCGTTAAGGTACCGTGTTCCGCCTGGCTTCCCTTGCCACCGACTGTACGAGGTAGTTTTAGCCCTCGGCTTTCGATCCTGGGATTGCCTGGGACACTTTGGCTAAACTTTCTGAGCCTCTCTAACTCTTTTCCGAACTCTTTTGCAAGACTCTGAATCCCTACCAACTGTGTGATCTTGGGCACGTTTTCGCTCTGTCTGCTCTAAGAGTGGGCCCTGCTTAGTGACTTTTGCTCACCTGTGACTTTGTGCTTCTTTGAGCTTACCAAAAGTGTTCTTGACCTTAGAGTGGTGTGTTTATCCTAATTCTGCTCTTTTTCCCTCCCTTCTTTAACCTACTAGAGTGTCATCTAACGTTAAGCGCTCACCTCTGTTTTAATTATGTGGTGTTAACCTAGAGTTGTCTAGATAGGAATAAGGATTGGGACTGCTTTCCATATAACTGTTTGGAGTGTTTTATTATATTTTGCTAGAGTGTTTTCAATTTGTGTGTTCTTAAAAATAAATAACTATATACTTTTGAAACCAAGCTCTGGTCAGTGTTTGCTTGTGCTATTGTGCCCGAGTACATATTGTGTATACTTTGCATACTGCCTAACTCTTCTTGAGGGAAGTCTGACTGCTCAGCCACAGCTACCAGGTAAATCTGGGTGGTACAGACTGCTACCAAGTGGGTTTACTGCTATACCTGTAGTCTTAAATCTTTTGCAGTGTTCCCCAAGGGAACTGCACAGGTTTCTGCCTAACAGCGCCGACAGGTAACCTTTAACGGTACCCACTTGCAAGCCCCTGTGGGCCAAAGAAAGCAAAAAAGACAGAACCACAGGAATGTAACATGAAAAAGGATCCACATTCTTAACCCTGCACCAGTCGCAGAACTTTCTCCAACAGCAACGGTACAGGGACTTTGTTGCCGGCCGTATGGCCGAAAGCAACACCTCCATCACGTCTTCAGGGGGGTCCCAATCCTTATACCTCAACCTTTTAGAAGCCAAGCGTGAAGATTGAGGGATCTGACCTCTGGATGGAGAACCTGACCCCCCCTCCCGTGAGAGCAGATCGTCTTGGTAGGGAAGACGACGTGCAGGGCAGATGGACATGTCGAGAAGGTCCAGGTGCCACGTCCTCCGGGCCCATGAGGATCATCCGGGAACCGAACCTCCGTAGCCTCCGCAGCACTTGCGGGATGACGGGGACTGGAGGAAACACATAAGCTGTGGGAAGGACCAATCCACTACGAACGCGTCTCCTAAGGCTCCTCTTGGAGGAAATTCCCACGAGCAGAATCTTTCGCACTTCCGGTTGACACTGTAGGCGAAGAGATCCACTTGAGGGATCCCCCAAAGGGCGAAGATCTCCAGGAGAATCTCTTGAGCCAACTCCCACTCGTGAGAGATCGCGCTCTGCCTGCTCAAAATTCCACCGTCTCGTTTTCGTCTCCGGCCAGATGAACTGCCGAGATCAAAATTTCCTGCTGGATGGCCCAGAACCAGAGCTGCATCGCCTTCCTGCACAGAGGAAGTGACCCTGCCCCCCCCTTTTTGTTGAGGTATTGCATGGCCACTGTGTTGTCCGTCAGAATCAGGACATTCTTCCCTCGCACAGTCGGCAGAAAAGCCTTCAGGGCAAGCCTGACGGCCCTCAGCTCTAACAGATTGATATGGAGTCTGGACTCTGACGGAGACCAACGACCGCTGACTGTCAGCTCGTTGGCATGAGCTCCCCATCCCGTGAGGGATGCGTCCGTCACGATCGTCACCTCCGGACAGGGCAGCCAAAATGGAGCCCCCCTCATCAGATTGGCTTCGACGGCCCACCACAGAAGGTCCTGTGCGACCGAGGGCAGCACCTGAATGGGGTCCGACAACCTGCTGGAGGACTGTGACCACTGAAGCTTGAGGGCCCATTGCAGAGACCTCATCCGCAACCTGGCCCCTGGTACCAGAAGAATGCAGGATGCCATGAGGCCGAGCAACCTCAAGAACTCGAATGCCGGAAGTGTCTGGGCAAGTTGAAACTTGTGCACCATCTGCTGAATGTGAAGAGCCCTTACCTGGGGAGGGAAACACTGCCCCAGGGATGTGTCGAGCACCGCTCCGATGTACTGGAGCCGCTGTGTTGGCATCAAGTGGGACTTCTTTAAGTTGAACGAGAAGCCCAGCTTGTGGAGGGAGTGGCAGGTGACGGACAGATGATCCAGGACTTGCTCGGGAGAGCGCGCCCTGATCAACCAATCGTCCAGGTAGGGGTAGACGTGAATCCCCCCTTTCCTGAGATGCGCTGCCACCACCACCATGAGCTTTGTGAAGACCCTTGGGGCGGAGGTTAATCCGAACGGCAGGACCCGAAACTGAAAGTGCGAGTCGCCAACTGCGAACCTCAAGTACTTCCTGTGCTTTGGATGGATCGGCACATGAAAATAAGCATCCTTGAGGTCGAGAGACACCAACCAGTCCTGAAGTTGAAGGGCCTGGAGGACTTGAGAAAGAGTAACCATTCTGAACTTGTCCTACCTGAGGAGCTTGTTCAAACCGCGCAAGTCCATGATGGGTCTCAATCCCCAGTCTTTCTTCGAAATCAAAAAATAAGGGGAATACCATCCCTTGTTCCTCTCTGCTACAGGCACCAGTTCTATGGCGCCTTTCTCCAGCAAGGATTGAATTTCCTGCGCAAGGAGCAGATCCGGACTCTTCAAAGAGAGATTCCCTGGTGGATTGTCGTGAGGCCTCTGCCGGAAAGGAAGACAGTAGCCGTGGGCTATGATCTCCAGAACCCACACATCTGAAGTAATGGCACGCCATTCCACAAGATGCTGCCCCAGCATTCCCCCAAACGGAGAAGCATGGGCCTCATGACTCAGCTGAAGCGGCTGCGGCAGTGCCTGAGGGCAAAGAGGCAACTGCTTGCGCAGCCTTGGCACCTCGAGTACCTTGTTTTCCACCTCTGGCACTCCTACGGTTGCCCCTTTGACTTGCAGCTCCTCGCGATTTACTAAAGGACGAGTAATATCGAAAGGAACCTCCCCTCCATTGCTGTCCCCTAGGACGAAAAGTCAGAGGTTGGCGAACTACAGCGCTGTTAGGCAGAGACCTGTGCAGTTCCCTTGGGGACCACTGCAAAAGATTTAAGACTACAGGTGTTTGGCAGTAAACCCACTTGGTAGCAGTCTGTACCACACAGATACACTTGGTAGCTGTGGCTGAGCAGTCAGACTTCCCTCAAGAAGAGTTAGGCAGTATATAGAGTATACACAATAGGTACAGAGACACAGTAGCACAAGCAAACACTGACCAGAGCCTAGGTGTAAAAGTATATAATTATTTATTTAAAGACACACTTGTAATTTACACTAGCAAAAATACACAACCCTAGTTACTTATTAGACAAGTCTTAGTGAGAAACACCACTTATTTTCAGACAGAGGTGAGCGCTTATCATAAGATGGCACTCTAATAAGTTATCAAAAAGGGAGGGAAAAAGGCAGAGTTATGGAAGCACACAAGTTTCAATACTTTTACAAGAACCACAGTAAGGCAGGATAGGCAGAGTTCTACTGGAGAGCAAGGAAGTCAATTGCAAGGCCCACCCTTGGAGAGAGCAAGCAGAAGGGGTCCAGGTTCACCCAGTGGGGTTATGCCCAAAGAGTCTTGTAGATAGTTCGCACAAAAAGGATGAAATTAAAGTCAGGAAAAGTTAGCTAGGTTGTCCCAGGCTAGCCCAGGTTAGAAAGTCGAGGCTTTACTGTCACCCCGAACGATCTGTCGCAAGGGAAGCCAGGCGGGACACAGTACCTTAAGTGTGAAGGAAGCTCCAGCGGGGGCAGTTGTTCCTGGCATCGGGTGCAAGTCGGTGTTTCATCCAGAGGAAGAGGAGGTCTCGCCGTGGAGGAAAGATGAAGGTTGTTGCACTGCCAGGGAAGAAACCAGCCGTGGAGTTCTTTGGTTAAAAGGTACTACCCCTTCTCTTCGCGGTAGTGGTAAACCGTGGTATTCCGGTTGCCGGGGTTCTTGGCACGGGCAAAGCGGCCACGAGATGCTCCAGGAAGGTGAAAAGAAGGCAAAACTGGTTATCCCCAGCAGTCAAAGAAAGAAGACTCTCCGGACTGGAGATCTCCTCTGTCGTCGGGAAAAGTGGTGAGACGGTTCAGCAGGGCTCCACCGGTGGTGTCGTCGTTGCAGGTCGGCTCAGCTTCTCCCTCCTCAGGTTCTTAGGTCCTGTGGCGACTTCTGAAGTTCCAGTCCCCAAAGCCCTGCTTTTATGCAGCAGAAACTCCCATTCATTCAGCCTAGCTGTCAATCAAACATGCTAAGTGGTGAGCCGGCCGGCAATCACACAAGAGTGCGACTTGAGTTACCAAGGTAACTCAGTCCAGGGTGCCTAAGCCCCCTCCGTCACCCCCTGTGGTACCCAGACAGAGTGGCACCACTTTTGGAGGCTTCTGTGGAGAAGCCCGCCAAAAAGTGGAACAAAGGGCTCGACTTGGGTTGGAGTCACAGAAGAGAACACAAACGCCATTTTAGAATCAAGTTCTGGCAAAAAATACCAACCGGTGAATTAATATTAAATAAATAAACCAGCGGTATGTTCGAGGCTATAAGAATTAAATAATTAAAGTTGGTAGCCTCGAACAATGGGAAAATCCCATAGAGATATATTTGCGGTCGAATATAAAAAGTAGTATCCACTGCCACCAGCCAAAACTCGATCAGGGGGGACGGAGACGTGCCCCCTCGAACAACAGATCCCGGGGCAATCGAATTGCCACGACCAGTACGTCCACAATATGATGGTTTGTACTGGTTTCTGTTCATAATTTGGGACTAGTAAAGCCAATGGTGACTTTACATGTCCTGGGAGACAGTAGTCAGTCCCAGGGTATGGAGTCTATGTTGGGGGGTCGCTACGACACCCCTGGGTTACGGCACGGAGGGTGCTGTGTAACCCACATCAAAAACACATGAGACCCTATGGAGTAAAAGACCCCATAGCCCATAAAACACATGGAAAGACAAAGGAACACCTCAAATCATGTCTAAGAGTGGGAGTGGGAGTCTCACTCTTAGCAGGAGAAAAAAAATAAACCCCAAAAATCCAGCAAAGCTGCTGGGGGACTCACTAGGTTTGGGAAATTAGCCTTTACAGAGAATTGTCCCTAACAAGTGCCCAACGACTTTGCTGCAGCTTTGGAGGTCTGCAACCTCTCAAGGCTCTCGTCAGCCTTGCTGCCAAAAAGATGGTCACCATCAAAGAGCATGTTGAGGAGCCGGACTTGCACATCAGGAGCAAACCCCGACTTGCGCAACCACGCAAACCTGCGTATTACGGTGCTCACCGCCATGGACCGGCTGATGCAATCAACCATGTCCAGATCCAACTAAACGGACTCTCACATGGCATCCTTGCCATCCTGCACAATAGCAAGGAAACCATCCCGTTCCTACCCTTTGGGCATATGATCAGCTGCTAGGGAAATACAGTTCCACAGAGTGTGCGTGAAACGGGACAAGGCACAAACGGAGTTGGCAGCTTGAAGCGCCATACCCCCAGAAGAAAATACCTTCTTCGCCCAGCCGTCAAAATGTTTGTCGCCCCTATCAGGAGGGATGGTAGGGTACGACGCCTGCTTAGCTGGGGCCGTAGACGCCTGCACCACCAAACTCTCCGGAATAGGGTGCCTGGTCAAGTAGCAGGGGTCGCCAGTTGCTGGGCGATATTTCTTCGGCAAGGACTTGCTCACTGCCGAGAGAATCTCCGGAGAAGTCCAAGCCGCAGCCACCCTTCTCTGCAAGGCAATATGGAATGGCAGTACCGGGTCAGTTGGGGGACCATGGTCGAGGATATCCGTCACATCATCCTGCTGAAAATCCCCGGGGGGAAGGAGGGCAGACCAACCCAGGTAATCCGTGACCCTCGACATCAGGCGCCGATAAGAGGAGTCGGCATGCGTGCCAGGCTCAGGCCTACCAAATTCCACCTCCGGAGAGGTGTCAAGCCCACTGGCGTCATGCAAGGACTGGCGCAGGTCCTCAAGCTGGCTAAGACCAGAAAGGAGGCCATCAGGAACCTCTGCAGGAACCTCACCTTCCTCAGACCCCTCATCCACCTCAGAAATATTATCCAGAGGCTGGAAAGAGGGAACTGAAAAAGGAACAAAGACATGTTTTGCCTTAGCCAGAGCATTTCTGGGGGGTTCCACCGTACCACGAGGCATCCCGACAAAGCCGCCTCGAAAGGCGTTGATGGAATCGGCATCGAGCGCGGCGCCGACAGCTTCGACACAGGCCTCGAGAGCGGAGCCCCGAGCGTGTCTCTCGGACAGCCTGGGCGCCGATGGCGTCAACGACTTCCTCTGAGGCGAGGCCTCGAGAGAGTCCATCGATGACCTTGGCGCCGCCGGCGTCGAAGTCTTCCTCGAAGACTGCACAGGTTATCGCGGTCTCGAGGGCATCGAGGTCCGGGACCTGGAACGGGCATGCTTAGAGCGACCATCCTTGTCCGACCTGGACCCCGAAGGCGCCCGGTGGTCGCAACGATTGCTCGAGCCCGAAGGCGGACGAGTGGTGTCTCTAGCACGGCCACGACCGCCGTCCTCAGACGGCGCGGACGGACCGGAGCCCTGCGATTGAAAAATCTCCAACATCTCCTTTCGGAAGGAATCCCATTCCTCAGGAGTGGAATGCTTGTTGGGACAAACAACCCGCCGACGGGCGGAGTCCTCAGAAGAGGATGCGGAAGGCAACCTGTGACAGCGCTTCCTGGAGTGCCTCGACGAGGCAGAGGAATGGCTGGACCGACTCCCAGACAGAGAGCCCCCGGACTCATGACGACGATGCGGAGAGTCGCCCCTCGAATCTTCCGTCGAAAGACCAGTGGAACGCGACTTCCGGCGCTTGGCCACCTTACCAATCGACAGCTTCTTCTTACGCTCCCGCAAGGCCTTCGATGTGAGTGATTGGCAGTCGACACAGTCGTCCGTATCATGGTCCTCCCTGAGGCAACAGAGGCAAGCGTCGTGTGTATCCGTTAGCGACATCTTGGACCCGCACACCCGACACTTCTTAAACCCGGACCGCAAGGTGGAAGAAGCCGAAGACATCATGCTTACAAGTAGCAACAAAGATACAGATTCGAAGAACCGAAAGAACAGGATTCAGTAGAATCGAGGCGGGCCGAGATCTCCGAAGCGAACACGTTCGCTGAAAAAACGGAACCGAGGCTACGGGCGTCGTGCGTCCTACTTATAACATCCGGTGACGTCGGCTCGACAGAGGCCCTCGAGGACAGCCTATCGACGTCATCGATGCAGGACGCAGAAAGATTTTCTGAAGCAGCACAGCTGTGGTGATTACTGTCATAGATATGGAATACGTCGGAGGACCCAATCCCCTCGAACTTGTCCGTGAAGCTTCTGGACACTTTTATGCAACGGGCATCCAGGAATTCTTGAAGTGGTCGCATCTGCAACCTGCAGAGTCGGACGAGGTAGATACAGGAGGACATCATGCCCAGTAAAGACTTGATAGCCCGCACAGTGACCCTCTTCATCTACAACAGCCATTGCACCTTGCCTAGAATGGCTGCTATACTCTCCTCTGAGGGCGACACCATGCAGGACACCGTATGGAGTCTGGCGCCCAGGAACAGCGTGTTCCGTGATGGCGTTAAGCAGAACTTTGAATAGTTGAGAGAATCCTAGAACCGTTACTAGCCAGATTGGCGCCTCCGTATGTCCGCCGGCCAGCTCCCGCGAGCCGGTGCTAAACAGCCAATCATCCAAGTGCGGCTATGCCCTGTAGAGAAGGGTCGCCACTGGTACCAGGCATTTTGTGAACACTCTGGGGGCCGACTTCAAGAAGGAAGGCAAGGCCTTGAACTGGTAGTGCTGTCCCTGCGCCACGAATCATAGAACTTTTGATGTTTCTTGTGAATGGGTATGTGGAAGTAGGCGTTGTACAGGTCCACGGACGTCAAGAAGTCTCCCTTTTCCAGATGGCCAAGCACATGTTGCAACGTGACCATCCTGAATTTTCGGGACTTTAGATATATTTGTTCAGAGGTTGTAGATCTAGGATGGGCCTCCAGTCCCCTGTCTTCTTCCTGACCAGAAAGTATCTGGAACAGACTCCAGAGCCCCAGAGGTGTTGGGGAACTAGCTCCATTGCCCCTTTTCACAGCATGGCCCATACCTCTTCCAGGGGCTGAGGGATGTGTTGCTCCTGATGGGTAACCAGAGGGTTCCGCGGACACCTGCTTTGAAACTCCAGAGTGTGTCTTTGGGCGAGAGCGTCCAGCATCCATCTGCCAGTGATCTTTCTCCACTCGCTGACGAACCCAATCAGCCAGCCTCCCTCTGGGGTGCATGAGTGGGGGCTTGACATCCCGGACGGTTCAGGCTTGCTTCGGCGCTGGCATCCTGCCATGCATGCGACAGCAAGGCTGTCCTCGGCTACCGTAGGCATGGGAACAGCCTCTGTAGGCTTCCCGAGTTGTGGATCGGGAAGGTTGGCGGAACGAGGAGGAGAAACATTTTGAAGAACTGCTCGACTTTCCCCTGGAGGTGTGAAAAGAACAGCACTGCTGCTGGAGGGTGTCCAGGGAACAGGCCGTCTCCGTATCTACTTTGATGGCCTAGAGGGACTCTAAGACTTTCCCGAATCGGTTATCTGCATCAAAGAGCATGTCCAGCACCTTCGCTTGGACCTCCTGGCGGACATTTGTGGCCTTCATTCAGCCTTGGCGACGAAGGCAGACACTGTTCCCCTTTTGATGGAACCCCCTGTCGGCGACGTCCAATGCCACTGTGATGGCGTGATCAGATACCACCGGCCCTTCCTGGAAGAGAGCAATTGCCTCAATTTTCTTATCATCTGGGAGGAACTCCAGAATAGGCCCCAGCTTGTACCAAAACTGCCTGTCGTACCTGGCTAGGATAGCCAGTGCGTTGGTCGCTTTGATAGTGGACGCCGCAGTGTAAATCACCTTCCTTCCCATGGCATCCATCCTCTTCCCCTCGCTGTCTGGAGGGACTGAAAATGAAGGGTTGGCCGACCGTTTCCTTGCGGCCGCCGAAACCACCGAATCCGGCGATGGCTACGACCACAGGCACTTGGGAGTGCAGTCCAGTACCCAATATTTCTTCTCCAGTTCATCCTGTTTGGCTGGAGCCATGCAAGGGTTCTTCATGAGGGCCAGGCCCTTTTCCCAAACGTTGTCCAGAAGGGGTACTGCCATGACCGTCTTTCTCTTGGCCTCGCACCTCTGGCCCTCATTCTCATGCACTAGCTGAAATAGCTTGGAGGCTCTTGAGATCATTGAGTGGAACAATCCCACCTCATCCGGTGGAGACACCCTATGTGGAGGATCCAAATGTGGAAGTTTGCTGTCCACTGCAACGATCTCCTCGTCAGTTGTCATTGTGGCCGTATCCGTCCCCATACCCATGTCTGGGTCTGCTTGCGGAGACGGTACCAGAAGCAGTGGCAGAGGTTGAAACGGGGGCGTCGGGTGACGCTTCCTCTTCTTTGCCGGAGGCTGATCAGGGACCTGGGTTACCCAAGGTGCTGGAGCCGGAGGCATCCTCATCTGGATCTCTGACACCAAGGTGTGCAGGGTCGACAGAGGATCGAAGGAAATGTCCCTCAGGTGAGCAAGCGAAATAGAAAAACTAGGCCCTGTGCCGCTGTCCTCTTCAACATCCTTGTGGACCATGTGCAAGGACTCCTGGTCTTTGTCGTCCGTGGATGAGACCTCCATGGCTTGGGCCACGGCCTGGGAGGGCTGTTTCGGCCCACCCTTTCCCACCCCCCCCCCCCCCGAGGGTCTTGAAGCAGGACCTGAGCCGGTTTCCCCCCTTTCTGGCGTGCCAGCAGAATTCGCCAAAGTCACTGAGGCAGAGTCGCGCCTTGGGGGTAGGGACACCTGAGCAGGGGCTGCCTTCGCAGGGTCAGCGCCCTTAGCTGCCGTGGCGGTAGCAGAAGCCAACTCTGTTGCCAAGGAGGTCTTAGTCTGTCCCGCTTGGGTTGTTCGCCCCTGTTCTCCTCTGTCCACGGCTTCTCGGTTTTCTCACAAGTTTAGCCGAAGGTAGATGACTTCCTTATCGAGGAGGAGCTTGATTGCCAGCTGGCAATGGAGGTGGACGGTGATGTCGATCGCGCCCTATCCACCTTGGGACCCGCTTCCGCAGCGAACCCAGTGGACTCAGACTTGCAGTGCTTAGCCTTATCTTGGGCCCCCATGGATGAGGTGCCCTCAAAGGACTTAGAAGACCACACCTCGGACCGGCCGGTACTGGATGAGGCAGGACCCTGCTTGGAGCCCGGGTCAGAGGCCTTGGCATTGAGCTACGCCGCCAGTCTACTGTGCCAGACTCTGGTCTTCTTGAAGAACCTGAGGCAAGTTTCGCACTCCACCTCCTTCTGGTCCGCATGCAGGCAGTAGAGACATTGCAGGTGCTTGTCCTCCACAAAACCGTTGCTTAACCCGCATTTTGTGCACAGCCTGAAAAGGGACCTTCCCTCCTTCGCCTATGTCTAGTTCGGAGGGCACGAAGTAGGCCCGATGGCCTTCTAGAATCTTCGACGATCTTCGCCCTTGAGGGGCGCCGAAATTCATTGACAATGAATCGATGCTGTTGGCAGATGGAGAAAAGAGCACACAGGCTGCTTTGAAACAAAAATAGAACTTTTTTCTGTTGCAAACCACAAACATACAAATAGCTTGGGGAGAAAACTCGGACTCCTAATACTGAAGCATGCAGTAACAATCTGAAGATGGCTGCCAGAGGAGGGGCTTAGTGAGAAGATGGTCATTGGATGGGGGCAGTATGACCCAGAGGACAGTGATTGGTTTAAAGGTGAAATACAGTTAAGTGAAACTTTTCTTTTACCGAGGATTCCCAGACTGTTGACGGGGAATATTCATGAGCATGTGAATCCATGCCAGACCCATTCCGTGCAGTCCAAAGGTTTTAAGGCAGGAGGTGTCAGCTGGTGCCAAGGCGAGGACCTCAGCCTTAGTGTAAGAAATTGCCACCAATGGGAACAGCCCTGCCCGAACTGCTAGGCCAGGTCCCCTCTGAATGGAAACAAAAGCAACCCCAGACATGTTTCGCCTTGTTGGGCTTCTCAGTGAGGTGCAGCTTGGTTCCCTATGGTGCAGCGAGCAAGGGACCCACGTCTGGGCATACCCTCTCTCACATAGGGAGACAAACTAAAACCAAAACCATAATTTCATTTGTATACACTAATTGGTGTTGCTTAAGAGTTCTCCAGGTTTCTTTAGTGTTTGCATGGCGCCATCGTCTCTCTGAGTTTGTTACTTTATGTTGAAGGAGGTTACATTCTGGGGTGTTAGGCAGAATCCAGGGCAGTTCCCTTAGGGAGCACTACCCCAGGTTAGGACTACAGGTGAGGGCAATAAATCCCCTTTAGTACCAGTCTGTACCACAAAGATTTAGTTGGTAGCTGTGGCTAAGTGTCAGACTTATCTCAAGAGGGAGATGAGCAGTACTATGGAGCAAGGAAACACTGACCAAAGTTTTGTATTAAAAAGAGAATATATATTTATTTTATACACTTCTAAGTCAACACATAGATCACAGTTAATAAAGTAAGTTAAGTTTAGTCAAAAGAAAAGCATATACAACTCCGTATTCAATTGTAGACACGTTTGCGGTAGAATGAAAACTGAGCAAAATGGCACAGTAAAAACCAACTACAAATGGCACTCTAGCAATTCAACGAAAGGGAGGGAAAGTAAGTCGAAATATCTTCAGACACCCCCTAGCAACACTTCCCTGAAGTTTGGTGGACAAGTAATGCACAGTAACACTTTAACCAAAAGATAAGTGAATGAAAACGGAGCAAAATGGCACTCCACAGGTTAAAACAGTAGGAAGGAAGGTTTAGAAGATTTCAGTGCATCAACACATTTCTCATTGAAATCTAATCTAGTGAGAGCAGATCTAACAAATCAGCCAAAGTCAATAGGCCTGAGCCAGAGTCAGCGGTACAGGACCAAGAGCCTAGGAGCAAAAATGTTCTTGTAGCTGCAGTCAAGTCTTTAGTAGAAAACTTTTGAAGAGGTAGATGCAAGGCGAAAGACAATGTTAAGAGAGAGGGCAGCCGACCTCACAAGTAGTTAAAGGATTTCAAACACCTTTAGGGCTACCACGGAGAAAGGGCGGCCTGGCGGAACAATGTACCTTAAACCTGGAGAAGTGGCTCCTGTGGTTGCGGCTGTTCCCGGTAGTTCCTGCAGGTCGAGGGATCCAACAGAGGAAGAGAGGCTCTCGTCGTGGAGGAAGGTTCGAGTCGCTGCACTACCCAGGGATGAAACCAGCCATGGTACTGCCAAACGAAGTTTAAAAGGTAAGCACCTTTTAATCGCGGTCCGGGTCGATAACTGCCTGGCTATCCGGTCCCCAAGTGCGGGGCACTGTCGATTCAACCAAGGCAGGTCCGAGGATGCGATGGGCGAACTGGTTGACCCCACCGGCTCAAGGGAAGGAGGGACTTTGCTGAAGATCTCCTCTCGTTGTGTGGAAGAAAAGTGGTGAGACGATCTGGCAGGACTTTACCGGTGGTGTAGCTGCTGAAAATGTCTCTGGCTCCTCTTCCCATCGGTTCCGTAGTTCCAGTGGCAACGTCTTGCTCTTCCAGTCCTCAGGACCCTGCTTTTATGCAGAAAGAGAACCATTCATACACCCTAGCTGTCACTCACGCAGTGGAGTGGTCTTATTGGCGGGAGACCCTCCAGCCTATCAGGTTAGAGTGCAACTCTGTCCAGGGGTTCTACTCCCCCTCCCAAACAGACCCACCCCAGACTCAGTGGTGCCTAAAGGAGAACTTCTCGGCAGAAGCCCGCCAAAAGGACGAACAAAGGATCCCCGACCTGGGTTAGGAAAATGGAGTAAGACTCGAGAAAGAAGTTTTATCAAAGTTCTGGAAAATAAAACCTATCAGAGTAAAGTTAATAATAAAATAGACCGGCGGTATGTTAGAGGCTGTCAGAAAAAGTGGTAGCCTCAAACAATGGGAAAATCCCATAGAGAAATATTTGTGGTGGAATATAAAAAGGTAGTAACCACTGCCACCAGCCAGAAACTTTGTAGAGGGGTACTTTAAGGTACCCTCTCGAAAATGAACATAGGGGTAAAACTATTAACCCCTTCCAGTACTTCCATATTAAGATGGGGTGTACTGGTTAAGTTCATAAAAATCGACTAGTAAAGTCAATGGGGACTTTACATGCCCTGGGAGACAGTAGTCGGTCCCAGGGCATGGAGTCTATGTTTGGGGGTCGATACGACACCCCTGTGTCAATGCACGGAGGGTGCTGTGTACCACATGTGCATAAAGATGGTTCCTATGGGTGAGAGAAAAGATCCCATAGGCATTAAACACAAAAATAGCCTAGAACACACATAGAAAAAATGCCTAAGAGTGGGAAAGAGAGTCTCACTCTTAGCAGGTAAAAAGAAATAAACCCTTCAAATCCAGCAAAGCTGCTGGGAGACTCTATAGGTAAAGGAAATTAGCCATGAAATGAGAATTCTCCCTAACACGGGGTGAGCCCTTTCTTCGCTAGTTTCTGATGATGCCATGATTTAGTTAAGGTATGTGGAGCTAGTCTGTTAATCGTCGTGATATTTAATGTGTTCAGAACCTCATTTCAGTCTGTGTTGGTATTAATACTCAAGGTTGAAAGGGGAAAAGCAGTTAAAACTTCAGAAACATTCATTGGAGACTTGGTTCCAGGCCAGTTTCCAGAAATGACAGAATAGTTATGAGGGAAGGAATTTTCTCATTTGAACTGTAAGGTATAGGGACACCAAAATGGTCTTTCCACGATTAATTAATTAATCTTTTATAATGCGCTTAATACCAGAGACCAGTCTCCAAGCGAGGGACTGGGATTCAAACCTGTGTTGCTCTGCATTGTCTTGTCCTCCAAGATAATACAATCGGATTAGTTACTAGTATTTCCAGAGAAAAGGCAAACATTTGGTCCAGAGTATGGTTTGCCTTATGGGTAGCATGAGTTATCCGGGGTAGAAGATCAAAGTCTTGTAGTGAGTGGATTAGATTTAGACCAGATGTATCTGTTCTGGATTCAGTCCAGATATTGAAGTCACTAGGGCTAGGAGTTTATTATTTGTCATAAACAAGTCTACAAGGGAGTTCGCCAGCTGGTTAACAAAGTTGTATTTGACAAGAATGTTATCTTATCAGATGATTCAGAGTGCAAGTGGAAAACTAAAGATTCTGAAGTTAATTTGGGCTGAAATGGAGCGAAAAATACTTCCGGGTTGGATTTAGCTTGAAATTTGTAGTAGTTTGGTCTAAGATTGTCTAGTATGACAAGGTTGTATTATTGAATCACCGTTTCTGTTAATATCAAAAGATTCAAGTTAAAAAATGGAAGTGTGTCTCCCTACTCTCCGAAAATGACTGGTTGATCATACTGTGGGACATATTCACGTATGAAAAACTGTCAGCTATGGTGAATGACCGCCTGGAGTAGTTTCATATCGAATGGGAGATTTTTATGCTGGAATGGGGCAGTGTCAAACCTAATCTCTGCCCCCCTACACACTTCTTGCTACGGAGTTAACTTGCTGGCCCACGAGGATGAAAATGTCTAGAGGGGGATTCACAAGCTCGGCAATGATCTGGTGACGCCGTTGAGTTTGCTTTTTTTTTATTTACTCGTGTTATGTAACTGATATTTTGTGCTAACTGGTGGAATGGTCAGTATGTTTAACCCAAATAAGGGAGGGGGAGGTGAGGAGGAGGTGGGGGGTGCCCAAGGGAAGTTGATGATTGATTGTGCCTTATTCCTGCGTTTCCAAAAAAATGCTAATAAACCTCAAAGTAAAAAAAAAAAAAAGATCTAAGTTCCAATCTAGGATTAGGTCATGTTATTTTACTGCAGATCTAGTATTTAGCAATAAACAATTGAGCTGCTTTCTGCGAGCTGTGATCTGCGATTGTCAATTATAGCTGGTACCAAGTGTTTAGTCAGAGGGACAACGTGGCACAGATTTAGGGATTTCAGCCTCTGGATAAGATGGTCTGTATAAAAGTTTAGTAACATTGGCTGAGTTGATGAATGGTCAGGAGTATTAGGTAAGCATGGTTTAGACTTGTGAATCCTTGCACAGGCGGGCTTTCCTTAGGCACACCAACAGCGTTCACATCGCGCATGCCCTTTTAGATAGTAGAAGCAATGGAACAAGAAAGTGGACAGTCGCTGGGTTGCAAGAAGCAGCAGCACAGTTCAGACGGTACAGTCAGGTAAGAAACCGCTCCAAACTAAATTTGAGCAGCTTTACAGTGCTTCAGCAAAGAGTAGCTATTCGGTTATCTATCAAGTAATCAAATTAAAATGCAACCGAGTTGTTTTCAAAAAGCAAAGGAGTTTGAGGTCAAATCAGTCTATCAATAATGCTACTACAGCTAGATGGCAAAATACATGTATAATCTATATGTTATACAGCCATGTCAGGCAGGCACTTAATGATGTGGCAAGATGTGTGTGAGCAGTGCAATAGGGCAGTCTGGCCAATATATGCAGCAGCAAGACGCCACTGCATTCAATCTAGCCGATATTGTCAATCAAAAACGGGCTTTGGCCAATGATGACCCTAAATCTTGTCCCTGTAAACATTTTAGCCGGGAAGATCAGTGTTTATGACATTTTCTAAAACATGTTACGCTGCTATCACTCAGTATAGGACAATGCAAATATAGATGTTCCAATGTTTCCATTTAATCTATTGATTTATAGACTGCATTGTCGATGGAACCTTCCCAGTCCTGTTATTTGTCCTATTAGTTCTCCAACAAATGGGGTCTAAATTATTTTTTATATTTTGTTAGGAAAGAAACATTAAAGTATGGCTAGCACAAGATGGAAAAACATAATGGCCTGTGAGCTTCATATTGGATTGAATCTTTAGTTAGTTATATAGATCCCATAATTTCTTTTTTTTTCATGTCACTTAAATTTAGCCCAAAAGACATAATAGGTGAATACTTAAAATCTATACTGTTAGAAAAAGAGTTAATTTGACACTCTAAAGATCACCATTTGACTCAAGCTTGATTTTATCATCTTTTTGTGCATTCATTATTTTCACAAACCTGCAGCTTTCATCGCAACTGTAATACTAATGGCCAATAAATACAGTTCAATCTGTAGAAGAGGCAGCAACATGTTACGGCTGGGTGCTTTTCGAAGCTACAATGATTATACAAATGAGAAAAAGAATGTGGTGCAAAGTAGCACAAAAAGGGTACATATACTAAGGAACGGGGGGAAATAAGATGGACATATGGGTCCATGAGCGAGCATGGTAAGAGGTGATATTTGCATATATAAATACAAAGGACACGCGGGGCGAGTGGTCTGCTGCCGAGGAATGTAATGGTGGTTGATACTCCCTTCACTAGCTAGCAAATAGCGTTTCAGCCTGTTTCTGAACAATTCCACAGAGTGAATTGTTTTGATAGCTGGAAGGAGAGCACTACATGGTAAGTGGGCTATTAGTGAGACGGAGCAAAGCGTAATGACGTGCAAGCAGTGCTTAATTTGTTGGGATGTTTGCCAGTGCTGAGCCTTGGGACATATTTCTGAGCTCCAGAACGCATTGTCTCAGACACAGTTTCGTTATGATTTGTCATTTGGGCATCTTTATTATTTGAAGCTTCAGCTAGTCCTGTCAGGGAAACAAAGTTCCCCAGTACACGTCAGATAGTAGCAAGACAGATGCCACTTTGTTCTTTTGGAAGACATTATACAGAGCTATATGTTCACCCTACAGTAACAATTTCATAACACGCTGACCCATCTACTAGACCTCCATCTTTACAGGCTATGCCCTCATGACACAACCAAAACTGTTCGAGTCTTCAAGAAATTAAATGAACGTAGAGGGCGCTAGAGGGCCAACCAAGATGGCCGCCTTGGTCTGAGCTCCCGTGCAGCCCCGCATCAATCCTGCACAATCCTGCGGTTCCCTGTACAACCACGTCCCAATCCCCCGACTCCTGGACTCCTGAACCATCCAGCTGCCTGCCACTGTATTCCTGGATAAAATTGGCCTTTCCACGCCTCAACAAGACCTGTGAGTCCTCGAGGCCGAGTTCTGCGTGAACGGCCCGGCGAGGCGTCTGGCCCTAAACAGCCACCCCCCACCCGGCTGTGACCTGAGCGCCTGGACCCCCGGAAGGCACCTGGGGTGATCTCGCCGAGAGACGAGCGTGCGACATCCAGCAGGGGTCGGCCAGCAGCGAACTTGTGGGATGTCAAGGGTTTTGACCCATGTTGAATCAATAGACTGGGTAGATGTGGGGATGAGCTGTCGCCGCCCACATTCACGCCAGAATCCAGGAGAACTGCGCAGTTTGCGCACACCAAAATGGTCACCCAACATGCCACCCACCAGTGCAAAGAAAGATGGTTCTGTTCAAAATCCGTTTTTATTGATATCAAAAAGTTGCTAAAATCATGGGCACAAGACCACTCTAAAGATACAACCTTCTTGTGGGGGGTTCCACATCACCACTCTACTGTAAGGATGCCATCAAAACAATGTTAAGCAAGGATCCTATACTATCAAGCAAAAGACCACGCTATTGAAATGCATTAATTCAAGACAGATCACAAAAATGGGTGCAGTACCAGCTTTGTCCACAAACCGGCGCTAGCGGTCTAAACTCTGACAGGAGAACTGCTACTTCAGAAGCTAATCAGCCTCCTGAGACAGCTGGAAACTTCAAAGGCCCGCTGGTTAATTAAAACTCTTAACCACCTGCTGTTCCCAGAGACAATCTGATTGCATTAACAGGCCAAGAGGCTGGGAAACCTCCTCACCTCAGAGACCCACACTACAGCCCAGGAAATCACAGGTTCATGCTAACCAAATGCAGAGTGGCCCCCTGGCCTGCTGGCCTCAGCCGACACAATAGACTCTTGCAATTGAATGGGGTATGTTGATTTTCAGTGTGGACTGTAAACAGAGCCCTGCCTGGGAGAGGAGAGACATGTGGTACTCCCCAAGTTTCTGGGGGGTGGACTCAGACACTTTTGTGGAATTATATTGCAGCAAATATATGTTTAAGTTAAATGCTTCTAAAATATTGTATTACGCTCACAAAAATGTGCAATTTGGAGAACCTTAATCTAAGAAATGTACCCACAATTCAAGACTTGATTCAACTCTGTACCATGTTCTAGGACCAAACCCCGCTATTTATTGATATTACAGACACTGGGTTTATGCTAGAGACCTAGTAAAGTACTGGAATACGTGGAGTTTTCAGAAGGGGGGTGTACATTTGTGTAATTTTTGATGAAAAACCAATGTTGCAAAACCCACTAAAAACGAAAATAAGTTGCCATTTCTTAATCCAAGCGCTTAGAAATATCAGAGTTGGAACAGAGACTACCTTATGTGATATATGATGTGTGTATGTAATGTCAACCACTTGTGTATCTGGGAAAGGTGTTTAGTTATGAAAATGATTTTCTAAGGTAAGAGCAAAGCGACGTGTTCTTTCTGTATGCCATAAAGATGACACCTCATGACTCACTCTGACACACAACTCTGTTCTTCAGTGAGAGCACAGAAAACTCTCCAACCTATCAGAACCCTTAGTGGGTTGGGCATGCAGAATTAGCCGACCCACCCACTTTCTAAACACATAAAAAGAGCCACTGGAAGCCAGATAGGACTTTCTTTTTCACTTTCTGCGGAGCATTTTGACGTCAGTCTTCACATCCAGAGATCCAGACCTCAAATCCATCAATCTCCAGAGACCAGAAATTAACGCCAGAATTTGTAGCAGAGGGGCCTGAATCCACAAGCTGAATCCTTTTTCAGCAGGCCTCCAAATCATTTGCAAACTATTCAACAGCGGGCGAGCTGTTTGAATTTTTGCCAAGAACTTTTGTCAGAACCAGATATCCAGACCGCTGTGCAGTGCCGCTAGCAGAGCTGACCCAGAAGGTAGAATTATCCAGTGAGCAGAACCAGGCCGAGACCGTCCGTGGCGAGGGAACCGCAGTCCAATCCTGACCCGATCCGTGGCGAAGTCGCATTCCTGTCCAAAATATAGTGCGAGTACCGCCAGAACTGTGCAAAACCCAATCTCTTATATTTAAAATAATCTAATCCAAACTATTTTAACCTATTTAGAACTGCCTCCTAGAATCGTGTCATTCTGTCATCTTTAAACCTGAAAACTCATCTGTCATTCTGAGCTTTAAAATTTCAAATCCGAAAAACTACCTTTACTAAATCGGCCGTATCTCCGGAAACGAGATTTAACTTTTGTTTTGAAGCTGAGATTCTAAGCTTTCCAACAAGCTCTAAACCGACTTGCTACTCCTCATACTCCCTCCGTAATTGCGCTCGACGCACGCGAATAAATTTGCCGCGATTTGACATTTTGCTTAATTTCAGCCACGTTCCTTTGCTGAAATTCATTTGCAACCTGACTATCATTCATAGAGCATTGCTAAAGTGATCCTGAACTAATACAAAGTAGCCATCACCTACCCTGAACCTACTATAGGGAATTAAAAGCATTTTTTGCATATTTTCACTTAATTGCAACCACATCAAAGTATATTTGCCTGTGTTGAAGACTCCTACCTGTTTTCCTCTAAGCTTGCTAGGGGGGGGAACTGAATTATATTTGATTGCATTCCTGAGAACTGTGTGCTTTCCTCCCATCTCTTTACCTTGCATAAAGGGGGTGGGGGAGAGGGTGAAGTGTCAAAGAAAAGTGATTACATTGTCTTTTGTTGAAGTCATATCAAGTTTATTTTCTGTACTGCATTTTAATTCATCATTGCATTGTTCTTGAAGCCATAAAAGCATTCTCAGCTACTTTATCCTCTCTATATCACTTCTAAGCCATCAAAAAGAGTGTACCACTGTAACATTATCCATTGTTGATCACTATCATCTTCACAAGTGTGCTATCAAATATTAAGTTATTATAAAAGTGTGATATACATATATATTGTTTAATTTTCAAATAAACCTTTTAATTTGCAAAACAAACCTACTTCTTGGCTCAGTGGGGTCACGGGGATTCTAAGAGAGGGGTGTTATATAAGGGTTGTCATCCAGAGTAAACGAACTGGACATAAAAATACATCAATAAGGGCTTCCATCAGCCTCCCAGACTAGGCATTCACTTAGCTGTAGTGTTTAATTGAAGTCGCTTTCAGGGAGGCCGCCTCCGCCCCCCCCCCCGGCTGACGGTGAGAACGAGTCCAGAGCATCGCTCGCCTGTGCCCGTCAGCACTGCCGGGGGCTGCGGAGGCTCAGAGGAGTCGGAGGCCCGGTTCCCGCCCCCCCAGCACTGCTGGCTTCTGGGCCCGTCCGCCCCTCCTACGGAGCTCCCCAGCACCTGGGAGGGCCACATCTCCTTCGGAGCTCCCCGGCGCCTGGGGTCTGCAGCGACCGGAGGCGAACAACGGTGAGATCGGCCAGGATACGAGGTACGGAGGTGGGGGGAGGTAGCGCTCCTAGATCAGAACTGGGCCATCCTGAGCCGGCCCTCCCCCCCCTCCGCCGACCCAATAAAACCCACGCAGCGGCGGAGCCGGGGCCCATCCGGCCCGAGCGGGGCCTCGGTGGCGTAGTGAGAGGCGACCGGAGTCACCCGCAGCCTATCAACACAGCTAACTCCAGTAGAACCAGCGCCTCATCCCAGAGGCCTTGTGGTCTGTCCCAGACTGAGCGGATTTATGCGCTCCGCATCACAAGGAAAACTCCAGCATTGCTCTACAAAGGATGCAGTCAGTGTCACAAGTGTGCCCCCCCTGCCCCTGTTTCTACAACGCTTACCTTTGTGCTGCACCGCAACAAGCAGTGGCGCCCATCTCAGGAGAAGGGGCCTCTCCCCTCACCCCCCAGACTCCCCAATACACACCTCGCTGCCAGGCCGGATACACTCAGACACACCGGCGTACCCCATCCAGGCACAGTGTGCCAAAATCCAGCATCGTAAGACAGAAGCCAGAAAGCAGCAATACCTCCATACTGAGACAACACCACCCTGGGGGGTGTCGGATCACTGAAATCTCAGCCACTGCAGAAGCGCTCAAGCTCCCCTCACGAGAAAACTAGGGACAGTCCCCACTGTGTGTTCAATAGATCGCTCGAGGCACTGCCAATTGGAACAAGGCCACTTATCCAAACAGCTGAACCCCCAACAAGTTTGCCCGGTCGGGTAGATCCTCGCAGCCCTGGGCGGGTCCACAAGGCGCTCTTGGCACTGCAAGACACAGCCGAACACATACAAACGTCATCGGAACCGCATGTAGGATGGGGATTTTCTCTGATAAATCCCAGAGAAAACTAAATTTCGAGGGCGGCGCAACACCTAAAGCCCCCGTACAGCGAGAGGACCAGATGCCCTCTCCCAGCCATTCACACTAGATGGAATCAGATGGTAACTCATCCGAAATCAAAGAACTCCTCTTGGAATTGAAAGCCGACATTGGGAACTTAAACAACAACATGGATGGCCTCGCCTCCAAAGTTGACCTCTTACAACACCGCATTGATACACACTCTGAACGTTTAAACGAGGTCGAGCAAAGAGTGTCTAATCTGGATGATAGCACAGCGACCCTCTCAAACAAAGTCTCGCAGTTAGAAGCTCAAATGAAAACGACAACAGCCAAATGTGAGGACTTGGAAGTTCGATCAAGAAGGAATAACATAAGAATCATCGGGGTGAGAGAACAGCAGCCACAAGGTAAAATGGAGGAATTCGTGGAGTCTCTTTGTATATCACTCTTCAGCAGAGAATCATTGTCACAGGTATTCATAGTCGAGAGAGCACACAGGATACCATCTACCAGACCTGCCCCCGGCACACCGCCCAGGCCGATCATCGCAAGGTTACTCAACAACAAGGACCGTGATACCATCCTCCGGGTGGCTAGAGAGAGAGGAGACCTACGCCATGATGGAGACAAAATACACTTTTCTCCCACAGTACAAACTCAGAGGAAGTCCTTTAGCGCCATCAAACAAAGACTCAGAGCCAATCAAATGCCCTACTCGATGCTCTTTCCAGCACGGCTCAGAGTACAGCAAGGGGAGAGGGTCCACTTTTTCCAAACGTCAGCCGATGCAAGCATGGTTCTAGACCAGATAGGCTGGCCTGACCCAAATCCCAACCGTCCCAGGCCTCAAAAGAGACAGAAATCTCATGAATCCACCATAAACCGGAGAAACCAGAGTCAGAATACAAGTTCACATTAAGATGCAAAATGTACAGGTACAATCACGAAGAACACAACGCGGGGCGGGGATGATCGGAAGGCCCCAAGCGCCCCTAGCACAGCACCAGTTCAGTTACCAAGGTTAGCTCAGCAACTGTTTGGTTTACAAGTTGAGCTTTTTCGGGGTGAAGTTCACCCAGCGACATGTTCCGCTGTCAGTTCTAGTTGGTCGACGAGGGATCTCCCTGTGGGCCAGTTGGGGGTTGTCCACCTTAAAGAGAGAAACGTCACGGGCCAGTTGGGGTTTGCCCGAGGACGGTGCCCTCAGGGTTCACCAGGAAAGTTCTGCGCCGCTAGTTCCCAGCCGTCCCCCCTGCTCCCCATCTCCCAGCCAGCTGTCAATGACGCCACTTCAGTCAATGCCTCACTCTTCAAGCACCACACCTAGCACAGAGCACTCCGAAGCCACATCATGGCTGACATCTGATAAAGAAAAATGGTCAAATATAAAGTCTAACTCGCCCCATTCAACGTTCTGACCTGGAACATAAGAGGCGGCAATATCCCAGCCAAAACCAGGAAAATACTTCAATACCTCAGACGTCACGAAGTAGACATGGCCATGATTCAAGAGACACACCTTCTCCCAGGGAAGGACCACCAGTGGGCCAAGAGTTGGGGTTGCCACGGATACTTCTCCTCCTACTCCACCTACTCCAGAGTAGTCGCTATCCTCATACACAGGAGGATGAGCTTCCGCCTGATCCGCACGGCGAAGGACACCGAAGGGAGAGTGATCCTGGCAAGTGGCATCATGGCGGGCCAGAAAGTGACCTTTGTCAACTCCTATGCACCAAACACAGACGGCCCAGACAATTTCGGATGGGTGCTTACCCAGCTCTCGACCCAAGACCCGGCAACCATAATCTGGGGTGGGGATATGAACACGGTATTAAATCCTACAAGAGACAGATCAAAGGCCACACCACAGCCTCTTTCCAAAGTCGGACTTCAAATAAAAGAAATCTGCAATGCTTTCAACTTGCAAGACACATGGAGGGTCTTGAATGGCGAGTCGCGTGAATTCACATTTCATTCACCGGTTCACAACACGAGCTCCAGAATCGATTACTTCTTCGCCTCTGCAGGCGGTCCATTGTCAAGCGGCCGGTGTTGTATACATCCTAGAACGCTCTCCGATCACTCCCCTCTTTTCCTCAACCTCAAGCCTTCCAACCCCGCTCTGCCACTACAGCGGTGGCGCTTCAAGACGGGCTCATTAAGAGACGAAGTGTTTGCCTCCGAGCTGAGGGAGGAGATCAACGTGTTTCTCGAAGCCAACGTCGGTTCGGTCCCCACCGCAGGTATAAACTGGGAGTCTCTGAAATGCTTTATTAGAGGAGTCTGTCACGCCAAAGAAACTGGCATCCTCAAGCTCATCAGGTGCGAGCTTACAATTAGCGAAGAGAAGCTAAAACTTCTTGAGCTCCTGATCACAAACACGGCGGATCCAAAAACTGCAGCAGCTCTGAAAGAAGAATTGCAAAACTTCAATTCAGCGGCTGACCGTGAGGTTAAATTCCTGAGTCGCAATAGTCAAGTCCGACAATACGTGGAGGGCCAAAAATCTGGCGCCCTTCTAGCAAATCTAATCAGAGCCGATAACAAACCTGCTCAAATAGAATGGATTCGGACCAACCAAGACGGGTCGGTCCACACTGATGAAGAGATAGCAGAGGAACAGTCGAACAGTCTCTCCGTGAACCCTTGAATGAGATGATCACACAAGAGGAGATTATAGAGGCCATAAAGTCCCTCCCCTGCTCCAAAGCCCCGGGCCCGGACGGCTTGACGGGAGAATTTTACAAGTCATTTGCATGCACCCTGGCTCCCCTCCTAGCGGCCGTATACGAGGAGGCACTGGAAAAGGGGTACTTCCCTCCCACCGCCTTTGAAGCCAATGTCATCCTGCTGCACAAGCCAGGCAAACCACCGGAAGACTGCTCATCTTATCGCCCGATATCCCTCCTCAATCTCGACAGTAAAATACTCGCCAAGGTGCTGGCTAAGACGTTAATGCCATTGATGCCCGCCCTTGTACTGGCAGACCAAGCCGGCTTCATACCAGGCCGATATACGACCTTTGGAATCAGGAGAATGTTCAGTGTCATCGCGGCACTGGATCCCTCAATGCAGGCTGTTGCGGTTATTCTCGACGCCAAAAAAGCATTTGACTCGGTGGAATGGCCGTTTCTGTTCATGGTACTCTCCAGGATGGGGCTGGGAGCCCGCTTCATCAACCTTGTCTCTCTCCTATACACCAAACCACGTGCTAGTATTATCGTAGGCACAGCCAAATCAGCGCCAATAGAACTTCAACGAGGCACGAGACAGGGCTGCCCACTATCGGCACTAATCTTCGCCTTGGTGATGGAACCACTGGCCTCCAATCTTCGGGAACAGCGTCAGCAGAGGGGACTCATCATAGGTCCACACATGCTCATCATCTCCCTCTACGCTGATGACGTGGCACTGTTCATTCGAGACCCAGAAGACAATCTGAATCCAGTCATGAGGGAAGTCATCAAATTTGGAGCGGCCTCAGGATTAATAATCAACCAGTCAAAATCCATCGTATTCCCACTGACCCCGGCCACCAAACAGTTCTCAGACGACTTCCAACTCACATGGAAATCTTCCAGGGTCCGGTACCTTGGGATACAACTGTCACTGAATCATCAAGAGGTGTTTCGAGATAATTACGAAGTGGTCAAATCTCTTCAAGACAAGATGTCTCGATGGAAGTCTCTTCCACTTACCCTTTGGGGAAGGGTCTCACTGGTCAAGATGGTGATCTTGCCAAAACTGTTATACCTATTCAGCAATATTCCTCTGCTGCTACAGCAACCCTTTTTGAAAAAACTGAAAAGCCTGGTCCTGGAGCTACTTTGGGCGGGCAGGCCATCCAGAGTGGCGCACACTACGCTGACACTTCCGGTCACCAGCGGGGGGCTTGCCCTGCCAGACCTAGAGAGATATTTTTGGGCAGCTCAGGCACAGTTCCTCAGCCATTGGTATGCCTCTCAAGTAATCCGACCTCATGTACAAGTGGAGCGAGCTCTGGCTACACCTAACTTTCTAACCATGCCCGTACCCAGTTCCAGGATGAATGTGCTGCTTACGACGTATAAAGTCTGGAAGACTCTAGCCCAGAAGCTCAGGGTTCAATCACGGTATTCCCCCCCTTCTACCCGTCAAGTTCATTCCTGGAGTCCCACTGACCTCAGAGAAGGTTTTTCACCAGTGGGTCGATAAACTGAACATACAAACCCTAGGAGATCTCTTCACAGAAGACGGCTTTCTAACCCCAGACCAAGCAAAAATGAAAGGGGGCAACACTGCTCTGGATGTATTCCTTTACTTCAGGACTCGTTATACCATACAGGCCCTTCTGCCAGACTTCCCGTGTCAACCACCAACCTGGCAATTGCTACATAACGTCATTCAGGCACAGGGTGAAGGTAGGCTGGTATCGCAGATCTACAAATCCATTATTCCCAGCACAACCCCCGCCATCACTAGTGCAAAAGCTAGATGGGAAAAGTCATTGCACGTTGCCATATCAGATGAGGACTGGTCCTATATCCTGAAACGGATGCAAAAAGTGGCACTTAACTCACGCCTAAAACTTATCCATTTCAACTTCCTCCATCAGACATATTACACACCAGCGAAAGCCAACAAACATCACCCCGATGCAGAGGCGAAATGCAACAGATGCGGCACTGTCTCAGCAAACTTCGTTCACCTGGCTTGGGAGTGCCCTGAGTTATCTTCTTTCTGGAAACAAGTCCTGGAGACGACAACTGCAATTGTGGGAGAAACGATACAACCAATCCAAACAGCAGCCTTGTTGGGCATGACCAGGCTGCTCTCAGCTCCAATAAGGAAGTTGGCCGGGGTTCTGCTGACGCTGGCTCGTAGGAGGGTTGCCATGGCCTGGGGCCGAGGCCCCCCCCCTTTCATTCGCCGCCTGGCGCAGAGACATACTTTACTACCAAGATGTAGAAACAGACTTCATCAAACTCCTACCTTTGCACGCCCGTCCACCGGACATTTGGGGCCCTCTGACGCTGTTCTTGATGGGCGAAGCGGAGGAACATGGATCAGACACCTCAGACTCGGAGGGTACTCCTCGGTGAGGTCAAGCCCATGGCATTTCCACTTCCTCGGAACGAATGTCTGGAGAAGCACATTTCCAGCTAAAGAGGGCACTGAACTCAAGAAAGGGGGGTGCAGGAGGCGGGGGGTGGGGGGACACGGGGTGGGTCCTGGGCTACGGCGCAAAGTTTAATGTCCACCCTAATGTGGGTGTGAAGTTGTATTGTGGTTTAAATACCAAAAATAAAGTTTATAAAAAAAAGAAATTAAATTAACAAATGCAATCTAAAATGGATGCCTTTCCCTACTGTCCAGTATATAAAGATGGACAGACAAGTCATCGACTCGGATACCTTTTACTTGTCACCTGACCTAGATACTGGTCACCATTGGCCATATTCCTCATTACACCTGCTGTACATGTTTATGAACCAATACTTGAGTCCAGAGTCTTAGCCAGTTCACATCATGTTGCATAAAGCTTCACTCTGAGGCTTTCATGGTCACAGAGAAACACGACACATACCTATAAATCACGCATAATTCAGTTTATACGTATTAACTTAAAGGGAAAGGATATCAAAACTATATGTGAACAAAATGCTATAAATGCATATTACTGCAAGCAATCATGTAATATGGGTAGAAAGCTTAATTAAAACAAATCTGCTCCCGCAGTCCTAGTCATAGAAAAAGCAAGAACAGTGTGCTTGGGCCGTGTGCCTCTGCATACCATGCCAGCTCACTGTTATTTATAAAGCTGCTTAAACACTATGGCAGTCCTGTGCCAGCTATTCATTTGAATTCAAAACAATTTGCTGTAAGGTGACTGCGAAGGTCGCTCATGCTGGCTATACCCACACACTGCTCCAGACAGCCTGCGTGCCTTTGCTGCCATGCGGCCACTGTAATAACCGACAGCACGGCCGCAGAAGGGTGGGCGGCTCAGACATGTGGGGCTGGCAGCAGCTCGGCATGGGCAACTAAGCAGTTCAGCGGGTAGGCAGATGCATATGTGCCAGTGTTTGCGATATGGCTGGAAAATGACGCACAGCTCTGGCTTCGTCTTGCCACTTCAGGAAGAGGCACTGGCAAGTTCATTAAGGGTCCTGGCAAGTTGGGTACTGCCCTACTCTCCTGCTGTGCAGCCCGTATGGGGTGCTCTGATACACAGGTGCATGCCAGGTCTTCCACTCATCGAGTATGAAACACACCTAACGTGACAGGAATAATTGCTGCAAAGTCGCCAGTACCTACCATTAGAGGGTTAGAGGGGCGCCCGGCACAGAGGGCGACAGAACAGTCACCTGCCAGCACAACCACGAGAGCAAGACCAAGGAACAGGCCAGGCAAAGGAGGTGTGTCTGTGGTAACCTTTACAAGATCTTGCTGCATTGTTTGATGGACACGTTCATCAGTGCAGTCCTTCTTTTGTATGTTTTTGTCCATAACTTTACTACAGAAAGAAAGAACTTTCAATCTATTTTCTGTGAACAGATGGTAAACACGTTCCACTTGCCACCTATAAGATCAGAGAAATAAAAACGAGGGTGATGTGCTTAAAGAAGCAAAACAAAGAGGTGATTGTTGGAATGTTTAGAATTAATCCTACACTGGCAATTGCTCTGGGCAACCCTCCAGACCATCGTTCTTTGCGTGCCAAGCCATTACACAAAGAGGAAAGACCATATGCAAATCAGGCTTGGTCCCACCCCCAAAGGGGCAGTCCAGCCCAAACTGCTAGGTCACATCCATTTTGCACAAGGCCACAAGGACCCCTAGACATGCTTCGGTCTCATTGGGCATCATCAGTATGGAGTAGCTTACTGTTCTGTCTCTAGAACCAGCAGGCACGGGACCCAGGTCTGGGCATACCCGTCCCACTCGGGGTGACTATAGCAGAGGGTGTCAGAGGTTAAGATTAATTCTAAACCTTCCAGCCATATGTGTTAAAAGAAGCAGTTAATCGTGATGTCTCGTTTCATGATAACTAGTTTGTTGCGCTATACTGATTTATATTTGTAGATTGAACATCTGCCATTGTTAATGCATTCATCAGTCCTATTGAGCAGGTGAAAACACTTTTGCTGACACTGAGGAGCAGAAGTGGTTGGCAAGTTGCTACCCTGACGTGGCAAAGGTTCGTTTGGAAATATTTGAGCTCTGACTCTTGTGTTTTCACAAAGTAACCGATGGGCATAGGGAGACCTAAACGGGTACTAACAGTTAGGTTGTGAGAAATTAGGACCACATAGTTGAAGAGGGAGATGCAGTCAGGATGGTAGCGGTGGGCAAGGCAATGAATCAATTTAAAGGAGTAGAAAAGATGGAGTGGTTTTGCATATTTATGCCATAGTAATTGGTTATTTATAACGCGCATAATACCCAGAGGTTTCTATGTGCGACCCGGGGATCGAACCTGGTCCGTGTCTTGCTTCCAAGGTGAGCGCATTGCCTCTGAGCTATCCTCCCGCGACTGTGACTGTAGAATGTTAAGGTGGAAGAGGTTGTGGGTAGGATGTAGGGGGTGCATGTAACAAAGTTTAGAGCTTTGTTAAGGGGGAGAAAGAATGGGGGAGGGGAAGGAGTGGACTACGAATCAGGTTTGCTTTGAACCCAGGAAGATATGATTGAGTTTAAGGTCGCCCTTAAAGAGGACCCAAAGGTTGAGAGCCAGCGGTGATGGAATGAGGATGGCAAGAAAAAAAAGGAGAGGGCATGGGAGAGTATGGCTGGCATTAGGAGGCTGCTGGTGATGGGTTCCAAGATAGCACGAGTGAAGGAGGTAAAAGAGAAAGATCTGGATATGGTCAGAAAAAAGTCTGTAGTGAAAGACAAAGCATGAAATTAGTTTAGCCAGGAAGGCAGTATAAAGAGTCAAACGCATTCAGTCCCAAGAGTGATCCCGAGGGACGCCCTCTGGATGCCTTGTGGGGGAGGAGGAGACAGAGTTCCAGGAAATAAAGAATGTCGGAGGTTGGAGGCTATCCAGGCAAGTAAGATGTTCTTGAAGTCAAGGGAGGAAAGTGCTTGGAGGTAGGAGGGATGATCATAGTTACTAAGCCTGCCGATAGATCAAGCAGAATGGAGTGGAGTGTGGCGAGCAGTGGTCAGAAGAATTCAGAAATTAGAGAGCAGTTTCCACTGGGTTTTTGTTCCAGAATCCAGATTGGATGGAGTACCATAGTGAACATCTGAAGATAGCTGATGATGCAGTTAAACACAACGCTCTCAAGGATTTTGAGTGGTGAAGGTGAAGAGAGGGAGAACGGCCCGGCCCTGTATCATGAGAAATTGTTGGGATGTGCAGTGCTGATTTCTTGTACGGGTATGAACAAGGTTTTTTGTAGCAGGCAGGGAAGATACCCATTGATAGAAAGATTTAAGATGCAGGAAAGGGAAAGGAGGCGACGGGTGCATGGGTCAATAGGAGCAAAGGATTGATTGTCTGTGCCGACCAATATATTTCTTTTGGGGGTACAGATGGTGTAGGTAGTTTGCTAGCAGTGGAACACCTATTTAAGTGGGACACTGGGCTTTTGGTGTCCTGTAAAGGCGTCAGGTATGGAAATATGATCAACAACGCTCAATCTGTTAGCCACGTAGGAGCACAAAATCCTAAACTGTTTTGAGACCAATTCACCAACTAGAAAACAGAACTAGGCACAATGTACAGACTGAATGAGCATTTGTGTTACCAAGTTTTGCATTAAACCCCTCACTACCTTTAAGCATCATGGGTCACAGTGGCAGCCACATAGCAAATGCAAACACAGCAGCAAAATACTATTGTTTCCTTGCAGGCCAACGAGGCACACGTGCAAACATCTCCTCATTAATATTCATGAGGCAGTCAATATGTTCCTAATTTCACAAAGACCTTTCACATAATGCAGCATGTCTATGTCCTGCATACGGTAAAGGACTGACCTAATTGGAGCACCTCCGACACAATGCAGGATTTCTAAATGCTGAACTGGAGAAAGGAGTGGCCTAATTGGAGTGCTGCACTAAGCATACAATTTGCTGCAAACAAGTAAATTAGTAGATTTGGTCCAGCATAGAATGATACTATGTCCATGAACTGGAGAGGAATATACATGTCCTACACTTAATTGGAACTGAACATCTTTTTGAAATTGTAGAGCCACAGAGAGGGCAGTATAACATTGGACATTGCTCCACAGAGAGTACACATACCAAGCACAATTACTTTAGGTGTATGGGTGATATGCCCTCTGGTCTATATCTGAGGAAAGAATTGTCAGAAAGGCAAATGAGTGTATTATTCAGATGTACAGAACTGTAGAGACCAATAACATACCATGCTGTGGTGGGCATTTAAAGTACTGGACACCCCCAACACATCCATTATTCTTTCCTTCCGGCTCGTCCATCTCAATGCCAGCCCACTGTCCACTGGCAAACTCGGTTGGCCCGCAAAATCTTAATGTACCAACCTGAAAGAGTAAAGAAGAATGTTGGCGCTAGAAACATCAAAAGAAAAAGTTACCTTTCGGGCGAATCCGGTACAGCAAGGGATCTGAGCTAGTTTAAACTCTGGGTAGGGACCGGGGTCTCTGGTTTTATTCCTCACTCAGAAATTGCCTCACAGAATGCTGTTTAACAAAATGTGTGTGCACCTCCCATGTGTGCCACTTGCTCACCTCCCAACCAAACAGATGCTCACAATTCAAGGTCCACGCCCCTAGACAGAAGTAAACAGAGGTCAAGATGGGTGTGTGAGGCATAGGAGGCTTTAATAAAAAGAGCGTCTTAAGATAATACCAGAGTTGCAATCAAGGCAACTTCATCGAACAGCTATTGCCCGGTGCCCCACTATTCGCAACCAGTGGGAGATTGCCACAGTATAATTATGACAAAGGAGGGAACATAGAATCTGATAAACAATTGGTAAGTACTTCCAGGTTGAAAAGAGCATCATGTTCACTAATAAGTGACGCGGGCCACTCCCCTAATGATAGCACCATGAGGCACATACCTACAAAAAGTCATCACTTCTCCCTTTGGTCTAATGAAACCAACACTGATTCAGGAAATATGTAACTGACAAATGCGTTAAACGCACAAGGTTATCCTGGAGTCATCGCAATGGGACCAACATAGGCAGACAAAAAAGACGCCGCAGATCCAGATGAAAACAGCGTTCAGAAATAACTAGTGTCTTGTGAACAGCCAGGATTTGAAACACACCCTCCACAGAGGAAGCCTGGGGAAAAACGTGCCAATAAACTCTCAACTGGTATGTGATGAAAAATCTACTGTTAAAAGAAACAAATCGAGTAGTCTGAACAACTTTGTTGTGAAGGGAAATAGTTTAAACCTATGAAAAAGTAAAAGTCTGCAGCTTCTCACTACTCTGACCGATGAGGCCACTATCAGGAAATGGTTCAAGAGTGAACGTCCGAGATTGTGGAGGCCCTCTGTGCAAATGTTTGTGCAGTCGTCTTGAAATGACCAAGATAAAATCATAAAGCGGAGTAGGATCTTCCCTCCGTAACTGGGTGCAGGATCTTTCAACAGTGGGAATATGTGGAATAAATCTAAGAAGTATTGTTGGTCTGGATTGCCCCATGTTAAAAACAGGAGTAAATCATCAAGCAACCAATCACAGCTGTGCATCCAAAAACAACTCTGACAACGCTGCATGCTAAAAAGTTATATGACGCCATGCTGCAGAGCCCAGTGGCACTATATTAATCCCCTTCTTTAATATTTAGACCAACCTACATTATTTTTAATTCTCACCATCAGCCTGTTTTTAGAATGATCAAGGCGATTAAAGGCAATACCTCAGGATCCAAGTGCTGAAGTTGAGTCAAAAAATGGAGTGTGTGCTAAATCAGCAGAGACAGAACCCTGGGCCCATTGGAAGGCAGGGGAATTACCCTAGTAACAAAGTGACATGCAAACCGGAATTGAAGTCCAAACTAGAGCAATCAGGTTAAACAAGTAACTGAAAGTGAGCTTAAACTTACGAGTCTTTTGGCTCCTGGTGGAATGGAGCCGAATGCACTTCAAAGCTCCCCTGATCAGTCCAGGAGAAGCGAGCCTGCCCATTTTGTAATGGGGCAGATGAATATGCAAGTATCACCTTTGCCCATACTCAAGTACCTATTCCTGTCCCTCTCATCATTAGCGTACAGGTGAGAAACTATACCAGCTGAGGGAGCCCTACCGTCCCATGAATCTAGGGGTGAGAGACGAGACAACCTAAGGCAGGTTTCAAGATACTTTAAATGGTCAATGCACACGCCTCTGCCATAAAGAATTAGTTCAACACTAGTAGGTATTACAGGTACATATCAGAAGGCACAAGTAGTGTGTTGTGTATAACATAGAAAGGAGGAGGATTCTGGATTCCCAAGAGAGGGACTCATAACAATGATAAGGCAGATGGAATTGTAGGCAGGTTAGATGCAGCATAAACGGGCAGGAAAAACAATGTATGGCAAATGGACAAGGTGAATTTAACATACAGACACAAATATAGGTATCTGATATGGAGGCGTGAAGCGCAGCAGAACAGCCATTTTCTCTAGGAGAGAGGCAGCAGCAGGCCTAGTATTTAGCAAGACATCAAACAAGATGCTTAATTCATAAGGATGCATTTATTTTAGAAGCTTTGATGCTGCCCAGACAGTAGGTCGTAGCAAGCGCCAATGTCAGATACATGGAAGGGAGCAATGGATGCGCAGAATGCAAGGATGAGATCAGCTCCCAGGGTGCAAAGTTTATTAAGTTCCAATAAGAGCACAGTCATTGATACCCAGGTGCACGAGATCACAAATGAATACAGCATGCACTTTATAATTAGCCCAGTAAATAGGAAGACATTAATTTTCTACCATGGTCCCCTAATACGCGATCAAGATGTAAAGAATACTGGCTATTCATTATGTACCAAGCACAGATGAGACACCTGCTGAACTCCCTAGCTTACACACAGACATGAGATGATGCATAAGGCCATATACAAAGGAACAGCTAGGTCACGTGGCCTGAGAATGATGGGGAGTACGTTTAATTGGAATTATTCCAGACCATGGACTTCTCTCTTCCCCTACCCTAGGAGTCTCTCATATCTTGATATCTCGTTAAAGTGTCCAATGTTTGAGAGTAAAGTGCCAGCCAATAGAACTCTCTCTTGCTACACCAATCATGATGAATAACGCCAGCCAATTAGTGGCCAATGTAATGAGGTAGTGAAACTATTATCTATGATGGGTTGGGCTCATGAAGAGCCATCAAAGATGAATAAGCCAATGAGGAAATTAACACTTATTTATTATATATCAAGATATCAACCAATCCTAACCACTTATACATTTTGTAACTGATATCGTATTAAGAAGTCAATGCTTACGTATTTTTAGCACACAATCCACTCACATACATAGTAATGCTGAGAGCTACTTGTATGCTGTCCCTGCCGAGATTCAAGGTTTTGAATAAAGCTGGGTTTTACCATGTATTTAGAGTACTCCGTTATTGAGTATTGCTTTTACTAGCAAACTGGGCCCCTCTCTACAATTTACTGCTGAGAGATGAAGGGAGATACTCCAGGGACAGACCTCCGCTCCCCGCCCCCCCTCGCCCGCCAAGTTTGAAACCCTAGGGAGAGAACTTCATGGCATAAAATAAGAAGTATTGTATTGCAATTTGCCATTTAAAACAATAGGTTTTTAAATTGTTTTCAAATTTGTTTAGCACAACTGGCAATTTAAGCACCTTCTTCAGAGGAAAGGCAGCTCATTCTGCAATGAACTCATCCTCACATCTCCATGGCCCCTTCCTTTGTCACATCAAGCTGAAAGAATAGTGGAGAGTGAAGTAAGAGTGGACGAGATAATTACTTCTCTTAAGTGCCAAGGACATGTCAGAGTGTTAGCCAAGAAATGTTTAGTTTCTTTTCAAATTATTACAAACCAGCAGTAAACATGATGTCTTTATTTATTTACCATATCCCGTTTTCCCAGGGCCAGTATTTCTATCAAAGTAAGTCCTGAAATTCCATACCTTAAAATCTAAATTGCTCCATTTCAGATCATTAACAGAAGGAGCCATAAAAGGTCAAAGGAACGTAATTATAGCAAACATAATAAACCTGAAACATATAGCGATCAGTTCACACATTTAAGTACAGCAGTGCATTGCTGGTTCAGAAGATGGATGATCAGCTGGTCTCCTGGGAGAAGGCAGAGTCTGCTACTTCTCAGACCCCTTACACAGTGAACATGGACAGCAATACATAAGCCTATTGAGCCAATAGTCCCTCGTGAGACCCCCATGTTCCTTTGTCTCACCTCCCTTATTTACTCAAATGGCCCCAGCATCCCAGCCAGCTTAGGTAGTGCAAGGCGAACACCACCCTTAACTCAGTCCACCACTGCCATGACCCTGAATATGGCGTTCAATGCGATGGGCTTCCTCCACCACCACTCATTTCAGCATATATCTCCACCAATTCTCAAAACGTGTAAGGAGTGCATCTGTCCCGCATTTAACAAAACAATTTTTACAAAATCCGTCCCAATGCCACCACTTTTCTCCATAACTCATCTTTCCTCCAGATAGGCAGGAAGCCCAAAATAGAGATCTTCAAGTGTAGGTTAACCCACCATATTCGAGCAAGCCCTTACCAAGTTTAATTTGGTTGGTCCACCTGAACGGTGCACCTTTAGGGGAGTTAGTTTACATAATATACACTTGCAAATCCTTTGGCTAATGCCTTCCATTCACTTTCCACTTTTTTGATAGTACACTCGGTGCTCTTTTCTGTCCATGCAAATGTTTTAAGTGTGTTTTTGTGAACGAGACAGGCACACTCATGCTAATGAATCTCTGATTTTGAAAATATGAAAATATGAATACTCTATCACAGTCTTTGGGTCAGCCTACAATGTTCAACACGTATGGGGACCGGGGCTTGGCTTTTGGTGAAATTTCTACACATCAATAGGAACACTGAGGACACGTTGAAAATAGCGGTGATATGCATGCTCAAAGCAGTGCAGCCTTACCTGATGTTTAACTGTACATCAGGATTTCGGATCTCAAATCAGCTAAAAATTGGTTCTCTTGTATTCCAGAGTAATTGGAGTCTATTCGTCTGAGACGTATACACACTACACTCCAGTGTTTTTCTACACACGATTGCGGTCAAGTCCCAGTGACAAATCCCACCTCTGGGATAAAAAGGTTCGTAGAAATTTAGTATTTTTGTTGTGACACTGGTTGACCTAAATACGGCTATAATAGCAATCCCTTTTCACATTTACCCATGGGAATCTACGGTGTGAACACACCGACCAATCGGAATCATTAGCAACCTTAGCCCTCAAGATGGACTCTTGCTCAGTCCGAAACGTGTTGGCAGAACAATGAAAGATTGGTGCTATTTGGGACAATTTATAGTCAAACCAAGATCCTCTCACATGACTAAAGGTGGATGTTGTGAACATTAGTCAAGAAAACCATTGCAGATGTGCTTGCAATATACCTTGGATGACAGAATTATTATGTTTGTGTGTCTAATGTTGAAATCTACGCCGAGTGAAGGCGGCCTTCCTTACAAAAAGAAGTTTTTTGCTTTGATATATGTTATAAGGTGCGAATTATGTAATAATTGTTCGAAGATAAATACCTTGAGTATTTGAATTAAAAATATTTAGTTTGAAACAGGTTGTTTTGAAACGGATTCCTTGTGTACCTGGCAAAGTCAAAACACAAAATTACAAGCTAAATCGTGTATATATAACTGAATACTTTCCTCCTTTTGAGGACAGTGAAATTATTTAGTTCTCCTTTTGAAAAAAAACACAAATTTAGGCTACTGGAGTATCGTTTATTGTTTATATTTCTGAACCTGTATAAATTACATACATGGGACTTAGGTTCCTTAGGAGTGCATATGGGGCTATCGCGTAGCGATACACGATTTTATTTTGCAAGTTTAATTTTGCTCAATTCATTATACTCAGTACGATGAAAGTCCGGGTCGAACATGCCGCAGGATTCAAACATTCAAAGTGCAAAGAGGCCCATGTGAGAGGGAAGCACTAACTTTGTTACTTCTTTTGTATAGCAGGAAAGGAACGGTTAGTGGGCATAGTTTTGACTTTTTTGTTATGTAGCTTCTCTGTAGCCAGAATTCCAACCAACCGTCAACTGCCCTCAAACTCCTTGACATCCTATTGCATCAATTAACATGTCGCTTTAAATTCTCTACTCTGACAAAGTGGCAGATGGCTGCAAACTACAATTTTCTACATAGTCTGACCAGTTCCCTCCATCATGTAACTCCATAAATTCTGCCGAATCTCTACATTTGTCTTTGCATCCTGTCACAGATGGTGTCATAATTGTAATGGTAGACAGTTAAATGTAGTGTCTGGGTTAAAAACAGGCTTAGGGAGTGGTGCTATGGCCGTCCATCTCTTTCTCATCTCCCTTGAGATGCCCACCCTGGCCTAAATGTCCAACCCCTGGTTAGTACTACAGATCGGTAACCCCTACTGCCTTGTCTCTGGTCTTATGCTGAGGTGATTTCCCTGAATGCTGGATCAGACTCCCTCCGGGAATTCCTAGCTGTCCTTAATCTATCCCACGTACTGTTCTACAGTGAGTTACTCCCCTCCCTCCACTTCTACTCCCTTCCTTCTACTACTGCCCCCCTCCTTCAACCCCACTAGACATACACCCTCCTTTCACCATGTAATAGTCACTTGGCATCTACTCCTTACACTTACTTCTATCACCTGCCAAACAAACATGCACACTCATTATGCAGTACCAAACTCACAAAGCCAATACCTCACCATTTTTCAATAAGCCTCTCCACTCTCCGCTGCTCCTTCCTTCCTCCTGCTGGTCTCTTAGTCCACCTCCACCTCTGACCTCACCCATATAACCCACACTTTACTTTTCCTGTCCCATTTAAATGTCCCTCCTTCTGTCCCGATTATCCAGCTTTCGCTAGCCAATCCGGTTCTACCTTCCCCTCCTGGAAGGTGCATGTACAAGGAGATATTTTCAAAAATTGGGCTTAAGGTGTTACATTTGCAATATGCATTAAATAGTGGGCTAGGACACTCCCACTTTCTCTACACAGGCTCTCGGCATAACAAAGGTAATGGGGTCCCAATAGGGCAATGTTCAAGTTCATGTTTCAGGGTTCCCCCGGTAGGCAGGTTGGCCAGGGTGCCCAGTGTGTCCCAATGTTCCTTGGTTTTCTAGGGATTAGCTTGTGTATGCGGGTATCCTCCGCAGCTTCTGGGCGGCCCTGCTCTGTATCCCTGAATGTCGAGTATGGCAGCGGCTTGCTCCGTCGCCTCCCTTTCTCGTTTTTGAGCATCTCAGTGTGGACTCTGCTGTGATATTGATATTTTATTTATATCGCGCTCATACACAAGTGTTCTGCTTTCCCTGCTGTCCGGTTTGCTGGCACACCTCCATTTTCTTCCATCTTGGCGATCTCTGCAAATGAAAGAAAACACTGGCAAGCATTTTGGCAATGAGGTATTGCATGATGCAAAGGTGTACTGCCAGCATATAAAGTGGCACCAAGGAACGGGGCAAGGCTTAGGTCCCCCACGCCCCAGGTGGCCTTCCCCCCCTTAGGGCCAGGACTGGCTCTGGACTGCTTTGTGGTGAGACTCCCCCTCTTGACAAGGGCCGCATGCTGTCCTGGTCACATCGCACATAATGAACACATCTGCTACACACTGAGCTCGATTTTTATGCAAAGTCGCGAAGAGTCATGCCTAGCCATCTACAGAACTACGGTTAACACTCAATCTCTGATTCGCATACATCATATTAGATTTTTAGACAAAATTATATCCATGGCTGGTCGAAGGTCATCTTGTCCATACTATCATGCCATTAAGCCTTTCTACTGCAAGACCATTCTTCCTACTTAGTCACCAGCTCTGACCCGGCTCTAACATTGTGAACTTGTTGTGTAGGATTTCCAAACTTGCCTACCTGACGCATCAAGTATATAGGGACACTACCCTGTACAACACTGACTGCACCTAACTTCATGTTTTCAGAGCCTTTGGTGTTTTATGTGGTTACCAACAAAATTCTTATCACAATCAGAAATCGGTAAAGGGTAGCAAAAAAGTGGACTATAGGTACCGGAATTATTCAAATTAAAATGGGTTGGGAAAATGCCTCTGTGACCCCATTCTAAAGAGGAGTTTCCCTACATAAAACTAAGGATCTGATTGTGTCAGGATGTCAAACTAAAAAGCCGTCCTTGTGTCCAAAACGTCCTAACCAGACCCTCACACTATAAACAAAATAAAGTGAGAAAGGAAATGTCTTCAGGCGGATATTTCGAAAAAGTGTCCGTAAATGAAAATTAGAATGGCTCCAACCAACAAAAATATTCTCCAGGATGAAAAGAGCTTGGAGCCAGAGGGTGGATCCCTTCACTAGGATTCTTGAATGGGATGGCAATTTCTCTTTACTAACAGTTGCTTTTTGCCTCTCCTTGATTCACAATACTCCTGTTGAGTAACAGGTTTTGTAGTAAGCTTTCTTTAACGCAAGTTTCTTCTTTGTCTAACAAACAATGTCTTTTTTTAACATTTCTTCTAGATTTGCAAATTGCATGGAATGCTCTCCTGCCAGGACTTCTGTGGCTTCAATTGCCTGGTATCTTTCTCTTGCCAGGACGTCTTATTTGTTTTACAGTTACTCAGCATCACCAAAACTTCATATACCGTTCTTGGTTCGGTATATCTGTCTGTTTCGTTCAAACCTCCCCCTCCCCCATTTGCATTTCCTGCTTTCATGTTATTGGGGCTTGCATCTGCACTTTGCCTTTTCTGGTTTCAAACAAACAACCTTCTTGTTACTGTATTAGAAACCTCATAGCATTCAAATTGTTGTTGGCTCAGTCGCCGAAATGCACCAGGGACCCCACTTGCATTGGGCTGACTCACCGGCTCTCCGCAACATCTTCGGTCTAGTTTGCGCTTTTGCGGCGAGGCTCTGCCGCTCGCTTCCCACTCTGGGTTGTTCAGACATCCTTCTGGCTTCCTTTGTGGCTCAGCTGTCACACGCCTACTTCCCCTCTGCCTTTTCGAGCTGCCGAGCACCCAGGGTCTATCTCACTCCATCTCCACGACACGTCCTGGTCATGAACTGCGTATTTCCTTTTTGGCTGGTTAACTCCACTGCTCCGCACAACTGTATTGTGTCTCCAGCGTACACAATCCTCTGCAAAAGATCACACGTCTTCTCCTGAACCACCACACAGTGCGGTTGCCATCTTTAAATGGCCATGCACAGGTGCTTTCATTAAGCAACTAGCACTCACATTGAACTTGATGCTACTGTTACTTTGCACCAACTCCTTCATGCTCCTTTTCTCAGTGGTGGTTGTGGGAGTGAGAGTCCATGGCTGTCATTGGACATACATTTTTGGATAGTCTCTCAATTGTTTCACATGAAAGAACAGTCACATAAAAAAGGTGAACCAGAAGCAAAAATTGTTTTGTTGGAGCTTTTATCCTTCAAGTCATAGGTGGGAGCTTGACCTAAAGAATTGTAGACCCCACCCACATTCCCACGTGAAATGGATCTTGTGTTGATCCAAATGGCAGGAGACGTCCCCACGTTTGTCTGTCTATTCTAATAATTTGGCCTTAACGTAGTCACAAATGACGGTAAACAAAGCCATTTGGTGAGACTTTCAAACTCCATTCTGTGTCACCCTAAAACGCCAGCTTTTTCTAGGCCTGTCATGATTTCTCAAAAGTCATCTCTCACTCTGTCCAGTGCCGGTTCCATGTGTTAAAAACACAGCAAAAATGGCAGTTTACACATAAAATCGCGGCAAAAAAGCTGTGGTTTTGCCGCCGCAATCCATATAAAGGATGCGGGTGACACCCCGGTAACCCACAGACCCATTATAGCATATAAGTGGAGCCGGGGGACACCCCCGCTCCACTCAAATGGTATAACCGGGTACACCTTTACCTGGGTCAAACCTTGGCATTCTTGCCACTATTTTTTTTGCACTGGCAACATTTTTGCTGCAATTTTATTACTGCATACCCCAGCGCCATGCACAGAAAGCCGAGCCTCACCACTCATCTCCTGGCAGCTGCGCACAGACCCATTTCTCACGGAAGCGCTTGGCCATGTATTGTTCCAAATATTCAGTATCCTTCTCTTCCTCCGAGCTCATTGCCCTGCGTGTGACTGGAGCAAACCCTGGCCTGCATGCTCATCCGTCTCCACAGACCTGCCTGTGCCACCTCGACCCCCACCTTTAGAAGTTACAGCTTACAGACCCTTTGCCCGCATTCTCCACTCTCTTTGAACGTAACTGTTGGAAGACCCTTCCCCCTGGACCACCCTAAATTTCCCACCATAAAACTAATCCTGTGTGATTGTATATCCGTCTCTAAACTAACATCCATCCATCCATCCATTTTGTTTGAATCGTGAGGCACCAGGGAGAATAAATGACAGGTCAGACCCTGTAGATAAGGCACCTGGGAGAAGGGCCACAGGTACCCTTGCCCTCATAAAGGCTGGGTTAGAATGTGCATATATTGGTCCACATTTTATAGCCACCTCCATCTAAGTAATGGTTTCATGTCTAGCATTATTCTTTGCATTTCAATGGTCATTGTGTAGTTTAGATTAGTTAGGATTGTGACACGTTGTGAACTAAGCCTGACCTTTACCCTGTGAAGATGAGCCCAGCTGACCCACGTGCCAACTGACCACCGCAGCCACAGCAACCAATTAGAACTTGACATCACCTACACTCGATACTGCGCTGTTTGGGCCAACCAACCGAAACTGCCATATTGTACTATGTTGTTACATCACTCATGACGATTTTTGGTTCATAATGTGCTGCCCGTGTATTGTTGGGCAGAGCGATCTCAGGGCAGCAGAGTTCTCTGCGTGCATATTTTAATGATATAAAGCTTTGTTCAACTTGCAATATATCTCCTGGTCTCATTCCCTACTGGGGTGCATCCTTTTATTTGGTTTATTTTGTATCATGTTGGGACTAGGCGCCTTCAAAGTCGTGACCTGTCCAACGTGATATTTCTTGACGTCCCCATACTGCAGAGAGATCCGGGCCTTCCCCAGGAGGGCCAAACGCTACCTACGGTCAGCAGAATTCTACAAAAAGCATAAACTCTTGAGCAGGTTCTGTGGGTCCCAGCTTTGCAAATACCCAATAGCTCGCCGGGCAGGGCCCGCCACGGGGAGGCCCCCGTTCTGGATAAACCGCAAACGGAGGCTCTTGGAATACCACGGACACGTGAGTGTTGACTGCAACAAGAATTACAGGGGGAGGGGAGTATGAAGGGTATGGAACAGATTTAATTAAGGGAACAGCGTTATGGGTTGGGTTGCGTACGAGTGAATAGAGTGATTGTTGAATTTAATGAGATTGTTCTTTTTTTTTTTCCATGGCCATTAAGTCTTTATATGAGTAAGGTGATGAAGTAGGAGATACGGGAACCTAGCTCCGAAAGGGGGTGGAAGGCAGCGCCGCATAGCACTGTCCGGACCAGTGCAGGAATAGAAGTGGAGATGACGAAAAAGTAGGAGCTGCACATATTTGGAGGGCTCGGGAAAATAGTAGCAGTTCTTTTAACTACCTATAATCTTTTGGAGGAAGGCCCAGGAGGGATGGAGGTGATGTGAATGTTGAATGGGAGTAGGGAAACAAATTCTTTACTAACAAAAGGCTGGGGTATAAGGGACAGAATTTAAGGTTTCATGTTTATGTTCAACGTTGTTAGTAAAATGTGTTGGTCCGTTATGTTTAAATGTAAATTGGTTAAATGTTTTTGTGCTTCTATTTGTTATCATTGCAATGCATAAGTAATTGATCTATTCATGAAATTGAAAGCATAAGTGAAATATTGAAGGTTGAAGGGTAGTGGTATAAGCACGTAAATATACACACTTTAAGAGGAAAAGAAACACAGTAATACCATAGGTTTAGATACGCCACTTTCGCATTTCTGTAAGCACCTCCCTCTCTATAGCGACAAAATAAAGAAATAGTAAGGGCGATGGTTGACGGAAATAAAAGGGGAGGTGCCACCCCGGGTCTGGCCAGAAGAGGGGTCTTTTGATAAAGTAGTATTGGACCATGTAGAGACATACTTAATGGCTAAGTATAAGGGGAAGAAACTTCAAAATAGGGGAGAAATGTTGATTTGTAGAGGTTGTTTGAAGAAGCACCCGCTACAAATGGCAAGGGAAAAGAACCAGAGGCCCCAACCATACCAAAGAGCGAGGCAGGGGAAAAAGATAAGGAAGGGGCAGAACCAATTAAATTATAACCACTAATCACAAGACCAGCTGAAGGGTATTGTGACCCCCTGTATATGCCACAACCCAGCGCACCGACCACACCAGCAGCTGGACCACCTCCCCCATATGCCCCAGATTTGGAAGTATTAATGATGAATACACCGGCTGATTTAGCTTGATTGCGGACATTATGTGAAACAGCATTGCCAACTTCAGCGGGAGGGCAGCCACAGTTGCCGCCCCCATCACAAAGGTCCACTGCACTACCAGAAGATGAGTAGAAATCTGGAGATTTCCTGTTCCGAATAGACAGTAAACCAATCAGGAAGGTTTGGGTGGAACGAGAAGGAGAAACAATGAGCACAGGATATGACACAGTAGCATCAGATGGGGAAGAGGAACGTTAGAGCGACTGACAAGTTGGAGGAGGGGGCAGTGGGAGGACCACAACAGATAAATGGGAAGGAAGGCTTTGCAACAGACCAGGGCGAATGGCAATAGCAAAAAAGAAAGGAGTGAAGATAAAAGTGAGGTCAAAATTGCAAATGCCTCTCATTCAAGAGTGCAGGGCATCCCCATTACGTCCCTTGGGTGCTGATGGAAAAAATAAACTTACTAAAAGCACTCCCTCCACTCTCGGGGGGGGGGGGGGATGGGCGGGAAAATGGATATAAAAAAAGGAAAAGCATTCGACTTGGGAATCCTCCCGTCCCCTGCACACATTTAAGTGTTTGGAACAAGTCCAATAATGTTATTTTTATGTATACAAAAAGTATTTCACAATAATTAACAAACGGATGTCAATAGACAAGAATGTACAAAAATATTTCTTATGTAACACAAACAATGTGATTCAATTCTTTCAAAATGAAATTAACAACATGAAAACACATCAATGGTATCAAAAGAGCACATCAAGTTTAGAGAGAAAGTGTGCATATAAAAGGGGTTTATATATGTGTGAAATCCAATTCACTTGGCGACGCGTTTCGAGGATGTTTTCCTCTTCATCAAATGGCCCAAATTGGATTCTTTAACAAAAAACAGAAGAATAGTTATTTAGTTACTTATAAATCTGGAAACTATTAATCAATTGCAACGAGTTAAGTAGATGTACAATTTAAATGTGTTGTTCTCAGTTGCTTTAAATACTGCAGAATTTCCTTCATTGTCGAAATAGACATGTATATAGCTTACTCAAATATGGTAATTCGGTAAATGAAATGCTTTTCCTGAACAACATAAAAGTATCGGCTGAGTACTAATCACTCTGTGGGACTAGCAGTATACGGAGTGCAAGGACCTAGGGGAGGAGGACAGGGTGCATGTTGGTCGTTCAGGACGTGGGGCCATTTTGCGAGAGAATGTTGCACATGTTCTATGGCTAACTATCGGAACAATCAGAGATACCAATATGGACACCCACACCCAGGGGGCACCTATGGATTTCCCACGGGACGATATGCACAGGAGGAGCAAAGCGACAACAGATACACAACAGGGCCTAATGCACCCAGAAGGCCACGCAAAACATACATATGCGTCTCACATGTCAAAACCAGATGGCACAAACGCATGCCAACCCCTTAGTTACCACGGCAAATGGTGCGCCAGCACCGTTTCGGGGAGCATGTATGCTCGGCAACAACGTTTTCTCTTGCCCGGAAACAGACACTCATCCAGATTATGACAGCCCACAGAGAGCCCTTGTGTGTCCAGGCCTATCGACTACACAAGCAACCACTGGTGGGGGCAGAGTTAGGAAACAAGCAGTTCATCTTTATGGTGGGCTCGGGGGCAGAGAAATCATGTCTATGTGAAGGCTAGTTTCTGCTAGCTGGAAAAAATCTCAAGACGCAGGGATTCTCTGGGGCTGTGGTCACGGTTCCTTACACTAAAGATTTGGATGTAAAGGTAGGGGGTAGAACAGTGAGAGCACCCCTACTGTACCATGAAGACTCACCTAAATTCAATGGAAAGGGATCTCCTCAGTAAACTCAATATGACCATTATTTTCACAGAGAGGGGTGTGGTATATTCAACACCTGGCATGTGCTCCCTACGGATGATGTTAATAATACAAACAACAGCAAATGAAACAGCAGTGCAAGGAATTCCCACCAATGCAGATCTGTTGATATATGGCATACAGGTATTAGCAAGAGCAGTGCCAGAAATAACACGGAAAGAGTGGAGAGAAGCTTCTGATTATGTTTTTGGCCCCGTAGCAACACCCGACATACTACCTGGTACAGTGCTCTCACTAGACTTGCAGGGAGTGCAGGTGTCGGCAGACCGTATTGTGGCGATTGGACTGGACACGCACGGGTGTGAATGACGAACAGTGTTATGCATAGATCCAAACAAAGCTTTGTGCGAATTGACAGATGATGAGTTGTTCACTGACTATGTCCATGACGGAGAAATAATAATGGAAATATGTATGCCCTGTGACATAATGGTACAGAACAGATGGGTCACAAACCCCCTCATGGCTATCGTCAGAGCACTGCCGTCATTTTTCAATAAAGACTTGTAGCAGGTACCACTGCAATATATATATGGACCACCAATTCCCATGATGTAGGGTTATTAAAAGAAGTGACCCCATAAAGATAAAAATAAAGCCTGGAGCAGTGCCTGCCAGGTTAAAACAATACCCTTTGTACAGAGAAGCAGAAAAAGGAATATGTGAAACAATTTATGCATTACTCCAACAAGGTATTATTGTCCCGTCCAACTCCCCATGTAATACTGCAATTTATTCGATTAAAAAAGCAAAGGGGGGGGTATGGAGGATGGTGCAGGACCTTCGCCCACTTAATGTCATTGTCCAAAAGGAATTTCCTCTTGTGCACTATTCCAAAAAAAGGCAACACATTTCACTGTAGTGGATTTGAAAAATGTTTTCTTCTCAGTCCCCCTTGATCCAGATTCACAATACTTGACGGCATTCACACTAGGGGGTGGTGGGGAGAAGATACGAACATTGAAGATTGCCCCAGGGGTATTGTGAAAGCCCAAGTATTTTCAACAGAATATTGCATTAAGACCTTGGCAATATTGCAGTGCAAAGAATAATAACTCAGCACATCGATGATCTGCTAATATGCAGTGAGGGGGAAGAAATGTGTAGGAAGGATACCATTCACTTACTTACCTTATTGGCACACAAAGGGTACAAAGTAGACAAAAGTAAACTGATTTGATTTGAGCTTTGCTTTTTTGCACGCAACAAGCACACTAAACTGCATTCAAGTGCAGATGTTAACTATATACTGAACAATAAAATGTGCACATTATTGCGAATGGGGGCAGGGGGTGACTTTATTTGAATAGGAAAGTTTTTAGTCTCTTCCTGAAGATTTCCGACGGACAAGCTCGGATGTCCCAGGGTAACTGATTCCAGATTTTTGGCCAGAACACAGCAAACCTCATATCCCCTTTATATACCCTTTTAGTCCGAGGTACACACATCAGAAGTTTGTCCTTGGAACGTAGATCGCTTGTTGGGTGAAAGGCACACACTTTGGTTGCAACACCAGGCATGCCACCTTAAATTTAATGCGATCTTCAACCTTCAGCCACTGCAATGATCTACGTAGGGAACATGGCCCTGCTTCACTAAGTGCCCAATGAGCCTAACTACTGCATTTTGTGCCTTCTGTAATCCGTTGATCTGATTACCTGGCAACCCTGCTAGAAGGCTACTACAATAGTCTAGATGTGAGAAAGTTAAGGCACCCACCACTATTGGCTGGTCCTCCTTTTGTAATAAATGGAAGCATATTTCTCAACACTCGTAATGATTGGTAGACTGCCTTCACTTTGGCACCCACCTGTGCTTCTACAGTATTGTCTCACAGAGGTATTGTACCTGGGTCAGATAGTGTCCAAAGACGGCAAAAGGATCATACCTGACAGGGCTGCCACAGTGCATGCTGCAGCAAGACCTCACACAGTGAAAGACATGCAGAAATTCCTTGGTATCTGCAACTATTGACGAGCATGGATTCTAGATTATGCCGCATATAGAAAGCCCTTGCTGCAGGGACTAAACAAGGTCCATAAAGAAAACAAAACAATAACATGGACTCCAGAAATGCACACATCATTTAACACATTGAAGGAAATGATTTGCACCGCTCCCGTCCTTGCCACACCCGATTTTGAACAGGAATGTATTCCTGTTTTCACACTTAAACGGCACATTAATGACAGCGGTATGGACACAAAAAACATCTTTGGGACATAAGCCATTAGCTTATTACAGCGGTACTGAATCCGTGATGCAGGGCCAATTTGCATGTGAACAAGCCCTTGCAGCCACTACCTTTGCTATTAAAAGATCTCCACAATTGTGATGGGTTGTTCCGTCACGTTGTTTGTGGAACACTCCTAGTTCTCCATCCTCGAACGCTCTAAATCAACACTCACAAAGAGCAACGGCGTATGAAATTATAATATCAAGCCCAAACATTCATGTAGTGCATTGTAAAACAGTAAATCCAGCCACCTTTCTCACAGAACCATGCATGTGGAAGACATGCAAAATCACGATTGTGCCACGTATGAAGGGGAAGGAGACGACATTCCCAAAGCAAATGAAAATGCACTAAGTGAAGGAGAGGTGTATTTTGCAAATGGGTTGGCCTCAATATGGCCAGAAATATGTGAAAAACATGTGGGAGCAGCAGTAGTAAGATTGGAAGAAGGAGAATATGAAATACTGGTATAAAAACGTTTGCCCATGCACTATTCAGCACAGTCTGCCAAATTGGTTACACTAATAGAAGCACTCCATGCAGCTAAGGGTTGTGCAGTGACTATTTATTCAGACTCAGCATACTTAACCACTATAGTACATGCTGGGTTGTCTAGGTGGAGAAGAAGGGGGGGGTTCAGGGGGTCTCCAGTACAACATGCTGAGCTTTTGAATGAACTGATAAAAGCACTCGCAGAACCATCGATGGTAACGCTGCATGCAGAATGTGTACAGAAAAGTAAAACAAGATGAGAGGGAGGATGGATATTAACCAGGTTACTCACCGTAGTGGCCACCTTACTCTTAGCCCATAGTCCCCTTTCCTCCATACTTATGGGACATCTCTCCGTCCTGTGGGACGGGACCGGAGCACTTTGTAAAAAGCATCCAAAATCTTTTTTCAAAAATGTGTCCTTCCTCTCTTTCTTGCGTGGGGCCCGGCACGTGGCCATAACCCCGCCCACCTTGGCTCCGTCCCGCGCATCACCCATCAGGCCTTTTCTATTGCCAGGTCAGAGACCTATTAGCAATAACAGAGGAACCTTATTAGAGGGGACGGCGGGCGAGCGTATGGAGGAAAGGGGACTATGGACTAGGAGTAAGGTGGTCACTACAGGGAGTAACCTGGTTATACTCCTACATCCCGTCCCCTTTCCTCCATACTTACGGGAGATTCCCAAGCACTCCTAACAGGAACTACGGGTAGATGGAAATACCCCTTACTGAAAAAGGTTCTTCAGCACAGCCTGACCAAACTGAGCATCAGCTCTTGAGCTCATGTCAAGACAATAATGCTTACAAAAAGCAGATGGGGAGGCCCAAGTAGCTGCCCTAGCGATGGACTCCCAGGGGACATATTTCTGAAAAGCAACCGCAGCTGCCTTGCCCCGCACCAGGTGTGCATTAATACCCTTAGGAGGTTTCAGCCCTTCGACGGTGAAAGACTCCGTAATGCAGGCAGTGATCCACCAAGAAATAGTCGCCTGCTTACCCTGAGGGTTACCAAAAGTCACAAACAGTTGGGAAGAACTCCTAAGCTCGGAAGTTCTGTTCAGATAGAACTTAAGAGCCCTTCTGACATCGAGACAATGAAGAACCCTTTCTGCCTCTGAGGTAGGGTTCGTAAAAAAGACCGGCAGGGAGATTGACTGATTCAGATGGAATTCAGATACCACCTTCAGCAGTAAAGCAGGATTCGTCCATAGGACTACCTCATGCTTGTGAAAGACCAAAAAGGGATGCTCCACCGAGAAAGCCTGGAGCTCGCTAACCCGCCTTGCTGATGTAACGGCGACCAAAAAGGACACTTTCCAGGACAGGTACTTGAGGTCCACCGTGGCCATTGGCTCGAAAGGCTTATGACAACGCCGTCAGGACTACATTTAGATCCCACGACGGGTGCGGACTACGAATTGGAGGATAGAGGCGTGTCAAACCAGCAAAATGCCTCTTAACCACTGGATTACAAAGAGAGTAAGAGCATTGGTCCGTAGAAAGGTAAGCGGAAACCGCTGATAGGTTAAGTTCTGCATGACAGAACATGGACACCCGACTCTGCTAAGAAAGATACAAAGGACAGCACTGTGTCAATTGTATCCCCCCTTGGTTCCAACTGCTTGTCCAAACACCAATGACAGAACCTGAGCCATTTGCATCTGTACTGGGACCTAGTCGAGGGTTTACTGGCTGCCTGGATAATACGCATGTTATCTGCAGACAAGTTAAGATGTTCTAAAGACTTGAACTCAGGCACCATGCCGCCAAGCTGAGCGATTGTGGGGAGGGGTGCCACAGCTACTGTTCTCCCTGATGCAGAAGATCGGGGGTCACTGGTAACCTGATCCGTGGATACACCGACAGGTGTTGAAGTTCCGAGAACCAAAACCTGGCCGGCCACCAAGGGGCTATGAGTAGAAGGGAACAGTTCACCAAGTTCTTCAGCTTCCAAATTGCTCAGTGGACTAGAGGCAGAGGCGGGAAGGCGTAAGCTCTCATGTTGTTCCATGGAATCTCGAGAGCATCCCCATAGAGGAGGCTCCCAGCCCCCCTCTGGAGGCACACGGAGGAAGCTTCTTGTTTACCGCCGTAGCGAAGAGGTTCACCTCAGGTGTGCCCCAACGCAAGAGAATCCATTAGAGGACCTCTGCCTTCAACTCCCACTCGTAGCTGACCACTGTCTGCCGGCTGAGGGCATCCGTTGTAACATTCAGCTGGCCTGGGATGTGCACTGCAAGCAGCCAAACGCCATGAAGCACAGCCCACTCCCAGATCTGGATGGACAGGTCCACAAGAGGCGGAGACTTTGTTCCCCCTTGCTTGTTGATGTAATACATTGACACTGCATTGTCCGTGCGTATGCGGACCACCTTGTTGGCTATGATCGGTCTGAACGCCCTGAGCGCTAGGAATATCGCCAGAAGCTCTAAATGATTTATGTGGATGAGCTTGTACTGAGGCAACCAGAGATCCGAGACCTGAAGAGGATCTAACGTCGCACCCCACCCCAGGAGGGAAAAGTCCGTCATGATAGTCACCGTAGGGGCTGGGTCGTGAAACCCCGCACCCACTGACAGGTTGCTGAGAGATGACCACCATTCCAGGTCCACTCTCATGGAAGCCGGAATCATTATCAGCTTGGAATCCGGGTCCATAGCCCGACGCCAAGAACTCCGAAGAGCCATCTGAGTCCACCTCATCTTGAGACAAGCAAGAGGAAGAGCCAACACGCACGTGGCCATGAGGCCCAGAAGCCTCTGGAACCACCAGGCCGATATGCTCTCTGACTGTGCAAACATCTAATACGTGGCTAACAGATCCGCCATTCTGTCCCTGGTCAGGTACACTCTGCAGTCGATTGTGTTCCAGCAAAAACCCCGGGAAATCAAGTCCTCCGAGACCGGCATGGAAGATTTCCGCCAGTTCACCGACAGTCCAAGATGGAACAGGAGCTGAAGGAGAGACTGAAGATTGCCCATGGCTTTCAGCGAGCAAGGGCTGCGTAAGAGCCAGTCGTCCAAATACGGATACACATGGGTACCCTGCAGACGAAGATAGGCTGCAATCACCGACATCTTCGTGAAGACACGGAGCGCCGAGCTGAGGCCAAAAGGAAGCACTCGAAACTGGAAGTGCTCCTCTCCCAAGGAGAAACTGAGCTATCTCCTGTGTGGATTCCAAATCAGAATATGCATGTACGCATCCTGAAGATCCACCGCGCTGAGCCAATCTCCCATCTGCAAGGAGGACCGTATCTGGCCGGGCGTGATCATCCTGAATTTCTCTTGGGGTAGGAAAAGATTGAACTGGGAAAGGTCTAGGATGGTGCGCAGGCCAGCCTGGTTGGGTTTGGGCACCGTTAGTAGCCGGGAGTAGAAGTCCTCCCCTCGCTCCCTAAGTGGAACAGGTTCTACAGCTCTGAGGTCCAGAAGTTTCTGAACCTCGGCTTTGAGGGAGGGCAAGCCGACAGCTGAAAAGGAGGGTTGGAAGGTGGGGTAGGGGTAAGCGGAAGCCCGCCCGAGCGGCTGACAAGACCCACCTGTCTTCGGTGATCGTCTGCCACGCCTCCCAAAGAGACGCGATGCGTCCTCCCACCCGGGTCTCATGCGAGCGCGGAGAACCCTCATTTTGTAGGTTTCTCGGTGGTGTTGCCTCCGGTAGTTATTCCCCGTAGGGGTATCCACTCTGCAAGATTTCCGGTCTAGGAAGCCCCTAAAGCCAGAGGAGGGTCGGCTTTGCGACAACAGTCTCTGGGTTTTGAAAGGGGTTTTAACCAGGACCGACAAGGACTTAGCTGTCTGAGTGCTATCTTTCGTCTTGGTCAGCTCTACATCTGTTGTAGTATGAAATAGCTCCTTACCATCAAACGGAAGGTCTAACACCTTGTCCTGCACTTCTTTTGAGAATTTGGTAGCATGCAGCCACGCCTGCCATGAGGTATCAACCCCCAGCATAAGGCCTCAAGCCGAGGTGTCTATGTGATGAGCCACAGCCTCCAGGAGATCCTGGGCCAAGGCCCTGGCGTCGGATAATCCTGCTTTGAATTCTTCCAGCTTCTCGACCGGAATGAACTCCTCAAACTCCGACAGACCTTTCCGCATATTAGCCCCCGCTAACACCAGTTCGGCATTGGCCTGCCTGAGCTGCAAGGCCGAGTTAGTGAAAATCTTCCTCCCAAGGGAGTCAAGGAGCTTATCCTCCTTTCCCAGAACCTGAGTAGCCGTCGTGGAAGTGGATGCTGCAGGCCTGCTGCAGGCCTGGAACGAAAAGTGGCCGCAGCCACCACTGTGGAGTAGTGGGGCGGACAAGACAACAGGGCCACCTCTTCCGAAGAATGCAGCCTGTATTGTGCATCAATTTTCTTATTGACGAAAAGTCCAGAGTGTGGCTTTTCCCAGACCCTGGAAAGGAGGAGACAGGGTGAACGTCCCAGAAAGCACGCCCTCCCGCGAAGCGGGTGCCTCAGGCACCGGAACATCCAAGAAGCACATGTCCAGTACCCGGTCATGAAAAGCTCCGATAGAGCGGGGCAGGTCCTTGTTGTCCTGATCACCTTGCCCGTCATCAGACAGGTCAGTATCCTGCTGAACTGTGTCGGGCACTGCCTTGTCCACGGGGGACAAAAGGGGTAAAGGCGGAAGAGTCGGAGAAGGCACCGTAGGCAAGGGAGGCGCCGGCGGAACCACCGGAGGTACGGGTGGAGCCAGAGGCACGGGCAAACATATCTTCCTAAAAAGCCCTTTGAAATATTCCCTCATGGGGTCGGTACGCATGAGCGTTTGAAATTTGCCGAAAAAGGCGTGTTCCAGGGACTGTTTTGAACACGAGGAGGCCTCTCATGAGGGGAATAATTCCAGGGATGCAACAGGGAAGGGTGCCACACCGGCCCCTCCACCGATGTATCCACATAAATCAAGGGTGCCGACCCAGCAGGCAACAAAACATTGTGCAGAAGGGGCATCCGGGCATTCCAAACATAAGCTGGCCGATAAGGATGCGCACAAAGAACTCTATGTTCACCCACGGAACCAAGCCCTACACCTGAGGCGATGACATAGTTGTAGGGGTAGCACCCAAAATGGCCACCGCGGTCGTGGCGGGAACAGGTGCCGTTTTATCATCGTCTGAGGGGAACTGCGGCACGTGAGAAAGTGAGGCATGGGTCCCCGTCGATGGATCAGGGGTCTTAACTTTAGCCTTGACACAAGGAAGCTTGGCCAAGCAGGTACTATGATGCTTGGAATGTTTCTGCGACATACCAACCGCCAAAAAAGCCTTCCCAGGAAGGATCTCGGCACTGCCGGTAAATGAAGAATTTTCCTTCTTTGCCCCCTCAACAGATCTGGTGTCGCCACAAGAGCGGGAACAGTGAGAAAAACCCTTCACCGATAAGGCCTTGTCAGGCCTCTCAGAAATGTTGGTAGCTTTAGCCTCTGTACGAGGGACCTCGGACCCAGGTCCGTTAACAGCCTTATTCGCGCGGGCCTCGAACATCCGTTCAGTGACACCAAGCCCCACCAAGGCCTCAGGGCGCACCCCGGTCTTATTTTTGGGGGAAGCCAATATAGAGGCCTCAGAGCTACCTCTGGTATCCAACGACTCAGTAGAACCGGGCCTACAAGCAGCCCCCACAGGAGGGGCCTCGGAGCGTGCTCCGGTATCCACAGGCCCCTTACAGAGACCCTCTGAGAAAAATCCAGTACAATTATTAGGCCCAACGGGCACCTCAGGGCAATCCCCGGTGACGGAGCGATCAATGCCCCTCCTGACCCGGGAGGAACCCGGAAAGGTATCCCCCCGGCCGGGGTGCTCTGAAAAGTAAAGAACTTACCGGGTGTTTCTTCTTTTCGTCGATGAACTCCTGAAAATGCGAAGGAGGAGTTCGTCGAAACACCTCCTCCCAGTGCTCCAACCGACGTTGAAGTGCCCGGACCGAAAGGGAATCGCAGTAAAAACAGGAGTCCCAACAGTGATCTGGACCCAAACACTCTAAACAAAAAGGATGGGGATCCGCCCTTGCAAAGCGTCAGTGACACGATGAACAATCTGGAAAGTCTAGTTTGAACGAGATAGACAGACTAGTACACGATCGCTAGCGAGAGCCAGAGAGGAAAAAAGGGAAGAAAATCTTCAGCGGATGCAAGTGCGTCCAGTCCCGAACGAGCGGAGAAAAGGACTGATGGGAAAATCCGCGGGGCGGAGCTAAGGTGGGTGGGGTTACGGCCAAGTGCCAGGCCCTGCGCAAGAAAGAGAGGAAGGACACATTTTTTTAAAACATTTTTTGATGGTTTTTACAAACTGCTCCGGTCCCGTCCCACAGGACGGAGAGATGTCCCATAAGTATGGAGGACGGATATGACAATGCATTACTTACCGTAAAAGCATTTCTGATGGTTGTATCTGCTTAGATTCACATGCTGTGCATAGGTCCGACATCCAGTGGTCACTGCGGAGTATTGCATTTTGTTTTTCGTAGTCGAAAAGGGGGACATCGACAAGGCGTGTCTGTAATACTATCCCTATAGTGACGTGCGTTGTACCCACAATCCCTCACGCGTCGAGGTCCCTCTGTTTGGATTTTTCTGCCCTGAGGGAGCCTTCTATACGTGAGTGAGTACAGAAAAGATAGAAATATAGGAAAGGATGTCTATGTTCCTTCCATCCGAGCGGGGAGGAAGGGTGGGCGCATGTGAATCCAAGCAGATACAACCATCAGAAATGCTTTTACGGTAAGTAATGCATTGTCTTCTGATGTTTGTTAATCTGCTTAGAATCACATGCTGTGCATAGACTAGCGAGCAGTACCCGGAGTTGGCGGTGGGTTATGAGAAGGAACAGTAGAGAAAAGATGTCTTAATACTGCCTGTCCCACCTGGGAGTCAGATCTAGAGTGTGCATCTAGACAGTAGTGTTTTGTAAAGGTGTGCACAGAACTCCAGGTAGCCGCTTTGCAGATGGACTCAAGGGGAACATTTGCAATGAATGCTATGGAAGCCCCAGTGCCTCGAGTGGAATGTGCTCTTGGCTTGAAGGGTAGTTCTCTCTTAGCAAGAGTGTAACAGAGAGTGATGCATTGTACAATCCATCTAGATATAGTGGACTTAGAGACTGCATCTCCTTCTCTTCCTGCTGCCACCGAGACAAAGAACTGATTAGTCTTCCTCAGTGTTCTGGTTCTTTCCATGTAGAACATGACAGCTCTGCGTACATCTAGTGTATGCAGACTGTTTTCTCCCAAGCTGGAAGGGTTTTGAAAGAATGTTGGTAGTTCTATAGATTGGTTTACATGAAATTTCGAGATGAATTTTGGTGCAAACCTTGGGTGTGTGCGAAGCACCACCTTATCCTTGTGAACTGTTACGAAGGGGTCTAGTACAGAAAGAGCCTGTAGTTCACTTACTCTTCTAATGGAGGTGATAGCTATTAGGAAAGCAGTCTTAAGAGTGAGGTTTTTAAGAGTTGCCTTGTGCATGGGTTCGAAAGGAGTGCCCATGAGTCTGGAAAGTACCACGTTTAAGTCCCATCCGGGAGCTGGGTTAGCTATCGGGGGGTGTATTCTCTTTACTCCTTCCATGAAGGCCTTGATAACTGGTATCTTCCACCACGACACTTTAAGTTGGGAAGTGGTGTATGCAGAAAGTGCCGCTAGGTGGGACTTTAATGGAATTAAACACTAGACCTGAATCCAGTAAATGGGTCAAGTACAGAATAATGTTAGTGGCAGAGCAGTCAACCGGGTTGATGTTCTTACTTCTACACCAGATGACAAATTTTTTCCACTTGCTAGAATAGCAGTGGCGAGTATTAGGTTTTCTGGCTTCCCTGAGGATGTCCATACATCTTTGAGGGAGATGTAAATGTCCAAATTCTATGATCTCAGGAGCCAGGCTGCTAAGTTCATGGTCTGAGGGCATGGATGCAGTGTCCTGCCCTTGTCTTGTGACAGCATGTTGTAAGGGCAGGGAAGTTTCATTGGGGGAGATAGGGACATCTCCATCAAGTGAGCGAACCATGGCTGCCGGGCCCACATTGGGGCCACTAGTATCATGGTAACCTGCTCTTGGTGCATCTTGTGCACCACTTTGTTGAGGAGGGGAGTCGGGGGAAAGGCGTAAACAAATTTCCCTGACCATTGCATCGACAGACCGTTCCGCTTGGACTGGTTTTGGGGGTACCTGGAAGCGTAACTTTGGCATTGTGAGTTCTCCAGGGTTGCGAACAGGTCTATTTCCGGGAAACCCCATTGCGTGAAGACGTCTAAGACGATGTCTTCGTGCAATTGCCATTCGTACTCTTTGGGCAGGGGGAAGTCTCTGCTGAGTTTGTCTGCTAGCAGATTGAGTTCCCCTGGTACATGTTGTGATAGTAGGAACATGTTGTGTTTGAGAGCCCACTTCCATATATTCTGGGACAGCTTGGACAGTCCTGGAGAGTGAGTGCCCCCTTGCTTGTTGAGGTAGTACATGGCTGTGGTGCTGACTGTGAGGACCATCACTGTCTTTCCTTGTAAGTGTTCCTGAAAGGCTTTCAGTGCTTTGAACACCGCTAGTAGTTCCAGCAGGTTTATATGCTTGGATGCTAAACTCGGAGTCCACACTCCGTGAGCAGTCTGATGGGATAGGTGAGCCCCCCATCCTGTAAGGGATGCGTCTGTGGTTAGAGTGGCTTCCACTGCGGGTGTGGCAAAAGTCTTCCCTAATAACAGGTTTTCCTTTGTCCACCACCGTAGCGAGAGAACCAAGGCCTGTGAGACCACCACTAGATCGTCCCATTGTCCGCTGGCCTGACACCAATGGCTGTAAAGCCACTCTTGCATTGGGCGCATGCGCAAGCGCGCGTGAGGTACCAAATAAATACATGATGCCATCATCCCTAGCAAGCGCATTGCTTTGCGTACCGTCACCTCTCGACCTGCCACATAACAGGGGATCTGAAACAGCATGTTTTGGACCCTCTCGTTGGAGGGGAAGACGAGGCCGTCCCTTGTTCGAATTAGAGCCCCTAGGAATTGTTTGATTTGGCTGGGGTCTAAGCTGGACTTCTTTTCTTTGATGGAGAAGCCCAGTTGGGACAAAAGGTCTACAGTCTTTTGGGTATTGGAGAAGCATGTTTCGTAAGAATCCCCTGTTATTAGCCAGTCGTCGAGGTAAGGGTATACCGGGATGGATAACCTGCGCAGGTGGGCCGCTGCCACTGCCAGTACTTTCGTAAATACCCTTGGTGCAGATGCTATCCTGAAGGGTAGTACTCTGAACTGGTAGTGTTTGTTCTCTATCTTGAACCTGAGGTATTTTCTGTGCGCTGGCAACATTAAAATATGAAAGTATGCATCTTTCATGTCTAGTGTTGTCATGTAAACCCCAGTGATAACAATGGGATTACTTCCTGCAAGGTCACCATACGAAACCTTTGGGGTTTGACAAACTTGTTCGCTGGACGCAGATCTAATACAGGGCGCATGGTTAAATCCTTTTTGGGTACAAGGAAGTACACTGAATAAATACCTTCTGTTACCTGAGATAGGGGGACAGCCTCTATAGCTTCTTTTTTCAGTAGCTCTTCTACTTCTTGAAGAAGAATAGTGAGGTGTTCCGGTGTCATGCATCGGTTCCGTGGGGGTCTGTATTTCGGGGAACCGTTGAATTCGATGCAGTATCCGTGGGCTATGGTGGATAATACCCAGCCGTCTGACGTTATTCCCTCCCATGCTGAAAGGAACGATGTTAGCCGGCCCCCGACCGGTGATGCATGGGAGGGGACCCGAATCTTCGGGTCATTTGTTGGTATTGGGCGTGGGGCCTTTGGGACTGGAGCCGCGCCCTCTTCCTTTGCCACGACGTTGGCCTCTTTGACTGAACTGGGTGCTTTGGTTAGAGGGCCAGTTGGTAGCAGAGTAAAATTGCTGTTGGCTTTGTTGCTGGCGTTGGCCACGAAAGGAGCGTCTATTGCCATAGCTGCGTCTGTTAGGTGGCCTAGAAATTTGGTCAAGAGTCTTGATGGTATCAAACTCCTTCTTCGCATGTTCTAGGGCCTCATCAACTGCTTTTCCAAACAGATGTGTTTGTTCTATGGGTTTATTTATCAGGGAAGCCTGTGTTTCCGGCTTAAAACCCGAATTGCGCAACCAGACATGGCGTTTGAGAAGTATTCCCTGAACCAGGGAACGGCCAGCTGTCTCTGCGGCATCTAAGGAGTTCTTTACGATGCCCTGGTTTACAAGAGTTCCCTCTGATATTATAGCTAGCAGGCGTGAACGCAGGGGTTCTGGTGCGTCCTCTGCTTCGCTGCGCAGCTTGCTCCACTGTGCATCTGCGTAGGTAGCTAGTAGGGGAATTGTTATTTGCAATCCTGGTTGAGAAGGCGGCGGAGGTCGTGATTCTCTTCCCAAGTGCATAGAGCTTCTTGCCCTCTTTGTCAGGTGGTGCCTCACTAGTAGATAGTGGTACCCCCGCTCTTTTTCTTGTATTAGTCACTACAAGGGAGTCCGGAATAGAATGTCCCCTGATGTACAAAGGGTCAGAGGACGAAGGGCTGAAGAGCTTTTCTATCCGAGGGTTGACCCCTCTGACTAAGGCCGGATTGGAAAGGGAAGGAGTTATTCTTCTCCTTATAGAAGCCAGGAGCGGAATAGACTGACTGACCGGGGCTTTTTCTTTAATAACTCTTTCTACAAAGTCTATGTCTGGAAGAGTCTCCCCTGTGTCTATTTCAAAATGCGCTGCTGCCTTGCGCAACAGTGCATTAAGTGAAGGTTGGTCATCTATGGGGGAGGTGTTTCCAATAGGTGAGTCCGTGGGAGGAGAAGGCTGAAAGACATCAGGGTCTGAGTGCACTGATGGGGAGTGCCAGGGCTGTGAAGTAGCTGTATCCTCTTCAAAAGCTCCTGCACTAGTGTAAGGGTCTTCTTCAAACCTCTCTTCCTCATGTTCTTCCTCTCCACCCAAACACTCCTCATCTTCCTGGAGGTATTGCTCCTCTTCAGTGAGGTCATATGCGTCTGTAGAAGGGGGAAACAGCCTAGGAATCTTGACCCTAGGGTCATCCTGGGTCCATTCTCTTGGTCTTTTGGGTGTGGGTGGGTTTTGGCTACCCAAAAACCTTTCCATTTTTTCCATACAAGAATGGAGTTTTTCAAGGGTCTCATGGGGAACCCCTGAATAGTCTAGAGGGGGGGAATCAGTGTTTTCACCTTCAAAACGCTTAGAACGCTCCCACAACGTCGACAAAAGGTTTCCGTCGCCCTCAGAAAAGCCCTCCGGTAGTTCAGAAGTGCCCTTAGATGAAGGGGGCAGTTCCTGGCTACTTTTGTGCTTTTTCGGCTTTTCTATATCTTTCGGTGCGGTATTCGACGTCTGTTTTGTCGTCCGCTTACGTTTGTCCTCGGAAACAATTCTCGCCAGGCTCTCGACAACGAGTTCGTCAGTAGAGGGTTCTGGAGTCGACGTTGCCTGCGTTACGCGTTGTTTTCTCGACGGCCGCTCTATGGAGCGTTACGCCGGATGTTTTTGAGGTAGCGCCCGTGTTAGATGAAAGCCCAATCGCTGGTCGCGGCTGCGTTTGCGGGTGGGGCTTGAGACCCTTACGGTCTGAGGTAGACGCCGGAGTGCCCTGCGTCCCCTTCGGCACTGATGGATCCTTCGTCCTCGACGAAGAAGAGCCGTGGGTTGTGTGCTTAGGCCTATGGGGTCTGTGTGCGTCCTCGTCGCCGGGGTGTTCATCCCCATAAGCAGGGCGTGAGCCGAGCCCGTCGGGGCCGGGGACGGACGTCGAGGAGCGCGAGCGCTCCTTCTGGGGGTTAATGACTTCCGTAACGGACGTCGAGTTATCACCCTCCTCGTCACTTTCCGTTCTTTAAGAGTTCTTGGTTTCAAGAGCTTACAGGCCGCGCAGCTGTCCTCTTTATGATCGAGGGGCAAGCAACGATTACAGAGCTTGTGTTTGTCCTTCCAAGTGTATTTGCCCCTACAGCGTGGGCAAAACTTAAAAGGTGTCCTCTCCATAGCTGAGGCAATAAAAACTGGTGATAACAACCCCAAGGGAAAGATAGGGGAGAAAGAAAGACATTCTCGACGAGAAGATAAAAGTTCGAACCCCCACTCTCCCTACTGTATGTTGGCCGGCGAGGCCTGGCCACGTGTTCGGCAGCGCCGAAGGATCTCCTCCGGCTCTTCCCCTCCGTCGAAAACTTGCTCGGCGGAGAAACAGCTTCACAGCTAACGTCGAGGGGAGGGATCTTTAACAATAAGTATATATAAAGGACCGAGGTCCGTAGTAAGTGTTTAGCAATGTCTCTCTAGGAGCTCCGCGTAAGGCGACCATAAGCTGGGCGGAAAAAAACAATCTGAGGGACCTCGACGCGTGAGGGATTGTGGGTACAACGCACGTCACTATAGGGATAGTGTTACAGACACGCCTTGTCGACGTCCCCCATTTCGACTACGAAAAACAAAATGCAATACTCCGCAGTGACCACTGGATGTCGGACCTATGCACAGCATGTGATTCTAAGCAGATTAACAAACATCAGAAAATACTTTACCAATAGCACAAATCATTGAATTACAAAAGAGAGCTCCCCCGCAGAACAAGATCTATAGTTAAAAAGGGGTTGTACATAGTCACCAACTGACCTCCTTTGGAGACAGAATGCAACGGGAAAGGTGGTAATGCCCATAGAGTTATTACAAGTAGCATTTCCCTGCCCACACTACAAAACAACACATAGCTGCAGACATCTTGGAAGACTGGTTTGTTCCAAAACTCCAAGAATACTTTACTCAAATGTCTACTGAGTGCATTACTTGTCAGACATACAGCTCAGGAATGACCCTTCGCACACTACGAGGCACGCTGCCCTGCCCCATTGGACCTTTCTATGAGCTGCACATTGATTACGCAGACATGGGAGAAAGATGCAATGGAGCATGATACTTTATAGTAGTGGTCTGCCCCTTTTCACGATGGATGAAAGCAGGAACCTGTGCACACCCATATGCGAAATGCGCAGCGAAATTTCTGGTAAGAGAAGTGATCTCATGTTGGGGGTATGTGATGTCATTCGCTCTGACAATGGAACGCATTTTGTTAATGACCTATTCAATGAAGTTACTGAACTAGTGGGAACAAAGCATAAAATGTGCTCGATTTATCACCCACAAGCAAACAGGGTGGTCGAGAAGATCAACAGACTCCTTAAGAGCAGGTTATCAATATTGTGTCACACCCTCAAGAAAAATTGGGTGTATTGCCTACCTTTAGTACTGTTCCAACCCTGCATACAGCCATTCAAAGACCACCACTTGTCGCCCCACGAAATAGTGACGGGGAGGCACATGCAAACACCACTAGCCCCAGTAAGAAGAGTGGCAGACAATATTAGGGGAAGAGTTTAGAGAATACTTAACGCAGCTAACGCAAGTGGTAATGAGCATTGCTAATCAAATAGCACCACCCTTCACACAGAATAATGAAACAGACAACAACCGCAGCAACAGACAGTCCTGCAACACAACTGATGCCAGGAGAATTTGTATACGTCCGCAGCTTTGTCAGGAGATGGAATTCTCCAAGATTTCTTGGCCCTTATGAAGTAATATATTGTACTTCTTCAGCAGTGAAGGTAAAGGGCCTGAAATATTGGATCCATCTATCTGACGGTAGGAAAGGGCATGACAGCATAGCACCACAGACAGTAGTGCCAGAGGAACATGAAGTAGCAGTGCCTTAATGTCGATATTAAGCAGGGAAGTAGGAACTACTAAGATACGAAAATTACTATAAGTATTGTGCACTGGTTCTATTCTTTGTGAAAATGTATAGTGTATAAATGAATAGTCTCTCTCTCTCCTAAATATAAGCATTTTATTAAATATGAAAGTATTTTAATGATAAAAAAAATGTAATTAATCCACTTTAATCCACTGTACAGGAGCAACAATGGCTGAGACGAGCCTTCTGAATACAGACAGAAGATAGTTAAATAGCAGTATGGACAATGTTAGTGCCACTAGAGCTTACTCTTACGACTGCTGACTTTACTTCGTAGCAATTGTCTTCTCCATTATGTTGTGTTTGTGTCTCTACTGGAGTTTGGCTTTTAGCATAGAAGATGTAAAAGAAGGGGGCAAAGGGGGAAAACTATTACAAGAAGGCACTAAGCTAATATGGGATGGGATAAAATGAATATGGGACCACAATGTTCCTGCACATCTCACCACATTGCATAAGACCCATACCATTAATACTGTCCAAAATGAATGATCTACAATGACTACCAGTGAAAATGTAATATATGTATATGATGACGACCAACCAACCGCAGAGGCATTGGCAACAACACACACTCATTTGCAGACAACCTTTGAACCTACCTCAAAGGCTGAACGGATGTATAGCATGTCTCAAGCTACCACACTGGTTACTCTTCCATATGTACAGTTTCGGCAGTATAACAATTATCAACGGGAAATGTTAAACACTGGTATTTTTCCCATTTATCTCCTGAATGGTATGTATGTCCATAATGGCCTAGGGGGGAAAGAAAGGAGGAAGAGAGGGATACAACAACACAAATACGATGTTCATCATGGACTAGGATTAGATGCAACTGAAGACCCCCGTCACCCAAAGTTGCTATGGGTGTTCACTGATCCCCCATGCATCATGAACACCTAAGGTTTTAGTGCCACAAGAAACTCCAATAGGGGAAGCCCAGTGTCTCCTTCATCCAGCACTGTGTAGAATTCGAAGTACCTTCCAGCCAAACACAGTTAAACTACAGTTACTACCTCCTGACGAAAATGTATGTAAAAAGAAGCCAGAAGGTGATACATGTTTCAAGGAGCCGTTCTTCGCAAAATAAAATAACCAATGTTTAGTGAAAGCAAATGGCATGATGCAACAGTGATGTGCAAGGCTGAAGCACTACGCGAGAAGATGGACGAGAGACTGAAGTGGATGGAAGATATATGTGCAGGAACCTGGTCAAATCACATCGCAAAGCTTACTTGAGTCACAGCTCTTAAGAAACCAATCAAAATACACCATGAAGACACATTCGAACTTTGCTTTCGTGGAGAAGGAAAAGTGGCACTGAGATCAAACAAACATTACAATAGAACACTTTTCATCCCTGACATGCGAAAATGAACTACTGCTTTGATGGACATTTATTGGGTATGTGGCAACCAGGCATACTTGCATCCCCCGCAATCATGGCGGGGCGATTGTGCTCTGGCATCGCTGCATTCTGCCCTAAATGTAATTCCGGAAAGTCATGTGCAGGGGGCGCCCACCAGACTGTCATCGGCACCCCAGTCACCAAAGGAAGAAACCCCCACCACATCCATAATCTATTAACAGAGAATCAGCTGCAAGATCAGGTATCGTACAAAAAGGGAGCATCCAACTACCTCTCTCTCTCGAGACTCTTCTGACCTCCTGGCGCACATACCTGATCAATATAAGCTGTTTAACTCGGCAGAGACATTCTTTGCATCACTCATATCAAGCATTCAAGCTCGACCAAATGCCAGGTGGTTGCAAATAGTAAGGTGGGAGCTGATCCAACTGGCTAACGACACGGAGGAAGTGTTCAACATCATCAAGGTGGAACTTAAAGCCTTGCGGTAGATGATGATGCAGAACCGCTACGTCTTGGACCTCCTCACAACAATGGATGGCAGTGTTTGCCGAAAAATCGGGAGCGCATGTTGCACTTTTATACCTTCTTCAGATGCCGACAATGGGACACTGTCATATGTGATTGCTGCCATGCACAACCTCGGAGTAAAAATGAGGAAGGAGGATGGGGGGGGGGGCAGCCCAGTGATTGGTTCGACACAGTGTTCGACTGGTTACCATCATGGTTCGGGACTGCAATCAGGTTGCTGGTTCCTATCATCGTGTATCTGCTGCTGATTTTCTGTGTGTGCCAGGTAGGGATTCGATGCTGTGCTAAAGCAATCCCTAGTAGTGCGATGATGATGGTGACAGAGGGTAACCCAAATAAGGTGCCTCACGATACTGGGAAGCACAAGTACAAACAGGTGAAAATAACGTGCCCAAATACCACATGATTGCAGTATACGACACAAGAGATATGATATAATATATGATTGGTTATTTATATAGGGAACATAGGAAATACAGTACATTCAGTAAAGTCCTTGAGCAATATAGAATGTGGAAAATAACTACCGTAATAGGCCTGACGACATTTCTGATAGTGCAAGTGCCAAAAAACAAGTAGGGTAGGAGGGAATGGAAAAGGAGAACAAAGCAAGCAGTAACATTACTGTGTCTGCCGACAATTTTCGCAGTGCAGGAGGAATACAAGAGGAGGGCGGGGAGGGGAGGGCAGGGATAGAGGGGGAGAGGAGGGACAAGACAACTGCTGAGCCAAATCCATCAGATAAATTTAGAAACAGGGGAGCGGGGATGGAGAACAAAGGGTAAGAGGGGGGACAGACAAGCTACTATCATCGGTCGAGGAACAGATGATAGGAGTAAGTGCAAGGAGGGAAGACCTCGAGGAAGTGTATAGGTCCCCAGAGGAGGGGGAGATGCAGGCAAGTGGGAGTAGGAAGTAGAGTGGGAAGTAGAGAGGAAGGTTTTGAGGTGCATAGTACAGGGTAGGCACCTCAAGAGCGTGCGTAGGGTCAGCGCAGAGCAGGGGTAGGAAGGTCACGAAGGTCCGGAGGCAGGGGCAAGAAGTGGACAAGCAAATGGCAATGTCAGGCCGTTAAGGGACCAAGTCTCGACAGTCGGGCACGCTTAGGCATTTGAGGAATGAGAAGAGAGAGGGAGGAAGATGATCAGCAGGAGAGGGAAAGGGGTAAGGGGCGAGAAGGGGGGAGAGAGGTGGAAGGGTCAGAGTAGGTGTACAAGGCACAAAGTATGCAGAAGTGGGCAATCAAGGTAAGTTAGAACAGTGAATGCAACACAGGAACATGCATAGATAATGGATCAAGCATATGCAGTGTGTTTGTTTAGAGGAAGGGTGAAACATGAATGAGGTACGGGAAAATACCCCAATGCAATGGAGGGCAGATGTGAGGTATACAAAATTAGTGCAATATTAACAGTGTTAAGCTACAAAGATTCCACTGCAGTGGAATTAGAGACTGTAGTGGATAACCTGTGGTACACAACCATTGACAAACTCCAAGGCTTAGAGAACCATTAGGAGGTATGGATGTACCTGGCTGGTGATGGGGGTTTTATCTAAATGACATGCACTCCTGAAGAATATGCTCGAAGGGGCGAAAGTCTGAGAAATGTATGCCGTGCATGGATGCCCATGAAAGGCACCCCAGCATGGGACGCAGCAGTACAGAAAGCAGAATAACGCAGAAGCACTGGTGAAAGGTATTTGTTACTTTAGTAGTAACCAAAGGGGGGAAATGTAAGGGAGGAAAGGTCTTTTCGGACCCCCCCTGACATTCTCACGTGAAATGGATCTTGTGTTTACCCAAATGGCGGGAGACGTCCCCACGTTTGTTTATCTGTTCTAATATTTTGGCCTTACCGTAGTCACAAATAAGACGGTAAACAAAGCCATTTGGTGAGACATACAGACTCCATTTTGTGCCACCCTAAAATGCCATCTTTTTCTAGGCCCCGTCATCATTTCTCAAAAGTAATCTCCCCCTCTGTCCAGCGCCGTGCACAGAAAGCCCAGCCTCCCCCCTCATCTCCTGGCAGTCCGCACAGACCCATTTCTCACGGAAGTGCATGGCCATGTATTGTTGCAAATATTCAGTATCCTTCTCTCTTCCTCCGAGCTCATTGCCCTGCGTGTGACCGGAGCAAACCCTGGCCTGAATGCTCATCCGTCTCCACAAATCTGCCTGCGCCACCTCAACCCCCACCTTTAGAAGTTACAGCTTACAGACCCTTTGCCCGCATTCTCCACTCTCTTTGAACGTAACTGCTGGAAGACCCTTCCCCCCCGGACCACCCTTAATCGCCCACCACAAAGCTAATCCCATGTGATCATATATCCTTCTCTAAACTAACATCTATCCATCCATTTTGTTTTAATCGTGAGGCACCAAGGAGAATACATCACAGATCAGACCTTGTAGATAAGGCACCTGGGAGAAGGGCCAAAGGTACACTTGCCCCCATAAAGGCATGGGTTAGAATGTGCATATATTGCTCCACATTTTATAGCCACCTCCATCAATGTTTTATGTCGAACATTAATTTTTGCATGTCAATGGTCATTATGTAGTTTAGATTAGTTGGGATGGTGACACGTTGTGAACTAAGCCTGACCTTCACCCTGTGAAGATGAGCTCAGCTGACCCACGTGCCAACTGACCGTCCCAGCCACAGCAACCAATTGGAACCCAACATCACCTACACTCCATACTGCGCTGCGTGGGCTAACCAACCGAAACTGTCATATTGTACTATTTGTCGTTACATCACTCATGACGATTTTTTGGTTCATAATGTGCTGCCCGTGTATTGTTGGGCAGAGAGTTCTCTGCGTGCATATTTTATTGATATCAAACTTTGTTCAACTTGCAATCTATCTCCTGTTCTCATTCCCTACTGGGATGCGTCCTTTTATTTGGTTTATTTTGTATCATGTTGGGACCAGGCGCCTTCAGAATATTGGGAATAGGTTTCTTTACTTCCTCTACAAGGGGGAAGCAAACACATGGAAATAGGCCATTAGGGTATTGGGAATTAGGGTCTTCCCCATGGTGAAGCCAGGATAAGAATGAAGACATGACATCTCCCCGGTAGTTGTCTCCTCCCATGTGATCCTCCCTCATATAGCCACCTCCAGGGTCAGGATGAGGTAGCGGCTGCCGTCCCCTGGCCACATGGGAGGAATTCACTGCCGGGGAATCCGTGATGACTCCATTGAATACATCACAGAGTGCTCCATCAAAGCAAGGGCATCTATATAAGAGGAGAAGTTTGGACAGGGGCCTACTGGGCCAACTGCAAAATGCTAACAGATGGATGGAACTATTTTGTACCATTTCAATACATTACGAAAAGACAAGGCCAAGAAACCTCTTGTACGACAATGCTTATGGTCAAGGACTCTGCATGAAACGAGACTCACATTCATGAATAATAGATTTGGCCAGGTTTGAATATGATATCGAGTCCCAGATAGGAAGTTGCAAATAAAATATTATAGGTAGAAGAAAAGTATGTCCTAATGTTTTTTGTTTTGGCGTTTAGGAATATAAGTCTAAACAGTTTTTTTTCTCAACAATACTTCTTTGCACCAAGTAATTTGTGCAAAAAAGATTAGAAGATTAATCTTTAGCTTGTAGTTCCTCTTCAGATCAAGCAGCAATAATAGAGTTCCTTCTCGTAGCACTGCGCTACTCGTACCACGGATCTAAACGCATGCATGTAGCAGGGTGGACGGATATAGGGGAGCAGGTTTGTTATGCATAATTTGTTTTCTAATTTTATTTGGGACTATTTTTAAGCCCATCATTTTTCGTTTGGAGAATTTGCCTTTTCAAGGAAGTAAAAGTGGCTGGTAAGCTGCTTACCAGCAGGACGGTCTCCTATAAACTGAAATTACCTGGATAGACTCTAGGTGCATTCCAGGTTGGAGAGGGAGTCGAGTAACACATGGCAGTCTCAAGTTGTCTTTTCCGAAGATAGTTCCCAGCTGAGCTAGCCATCCAAATAAACAAATGTTGAACCCTTAAGTCGAAGAACTGTGAACACACCCTCTGTGATAAATCTGTTTATACAGTTCCTGCGTATGTCGTGCTCTTGTCCTGCAGTGATTCTGTACTCAGAAGCAACCAGATCCTGGTTCATGACATGGCCTTCCCTGGACGCTGGGACAATGGGTTCTTTTCCTGAGGTTTGGTGGATCCGAGGATTGGGGCAACTTGGGTACTCACACCAAGAAACACTTGTGTACAGGTGTGTTATAAATGTCATTATCATATTTTCCTCTGAGCTTGTTTTTTGTGGTGTTCTTTGTTTTTACTCGCTCCTCTCCCTGGTTGGGTTGAAAATCGGGGTGGGCTACTTCAGTGCTGCACTCATGACCCAGCTGGCATTGGAGGGTCCTTGGGCTTTTTTGGTTGGGGGCTGGGGGGGCGTTTGGGGTTTGGTTTGTTTTAGATCCAAGGGAACATCCTATGGTACTTGCGATGTTGGGCATGGTCATGGAGGGGTGGGTTGATTCCTTTTCGGATGGATGCACTTATTTCTTGCCCTGAACTTACAGCTTATGTCTCCCATACCTTGCTTGAAGGGGTAGGGCTGAATGGCCTGAACTTCCCGGTCAAGAGGAGGTCCTTGCTGGGCAGGCTCCAGAAAGCAGACACTCATTTGGGTCTTTTAGAGAAGACTCAATGACAAAATTAGATTGAGATGTAGGACCTTCCCTAAGCAAAATTCGCTTCAGGTGTTCGCCAAGAAGACAGCTGTTGATCTTAATCGAAAAGGACGTCCCAATCATTTGCAAGGACATCCTGCTGTACCCTGATGGCAGGTTTCTTAATTTGAAGGGCACCTTATTTGGGCACCTCATGACCTTGAAAAAAATCCCTATACCTTCCCAAGGATAACCAGCATGGCTTCTTATCCTCTTTACTGCTCACCTTTGCAGCATTATCTGAAGGCAAATTGTTAATTGGCGGGGAATTCAATTTGACCCCTAACCCTGCGTAGGATAAGCCACGTCCCCCATCTGCCCCACCCTACAGGAACAGTCGAGCCTTTATGAAGTTCCTGTGGGAGTTGGGCCTACTGGATGTCTGGAGACTCTTCCACGGACAAGAAAGGGAGTACTCATTGCAGTCACATGTGCACAGCAACTTTTACCGAATTGCTCTTTTGCTCTCACCTTCCCGGTTTCCCTATGTCTTAAACTCTGAGATCAGCGCTAGGTTGTTCGCGGACCAGTCAATGGTTTTGATGCATTCGCAGGTTGATGGACTGCCGCCCCTGGCCAAACTTGTTTGGAAGCTCTATGATCCCCCTTCTTCAGGGTGTTTTCATCCGTTGGGGACATTGCCACGGTTATTGACCTCTGCTTCTTAGAGAATTATGTGGCAGGGACCTCCCCAGCGATTCTGTGGGACGCTATGAAACCAGTCTTGCCCTGGGAGTTTATTAGCTTATTGGCAGCCTACTTTAAATCTAGGAATTGTGATATAGTGCAGCTTGAGTCCCATGGATGTAACTGAGAGAAGATGCACATTCAGACTCGCTCTTCTAAGCCTCTCTTGGAGTGGGGTCTCGCCAAGTTTAACTTGGAGGTGTGATGAATCTGATGTCATCATCACTCCTTTCCCAGAGGTACCCTCTCCTCATGTGGCCATGCAGCTGCTACCTGATCCTGACTTTGGGGGTGGCTATTTGAGGGAGGCTCAAATGAGGGGAGGAGATCCTCAAGGGGAGGGACAGACATGATTAGGTGATGCATAGTATCCCCCATTCCCTTTTAGGGACAACCATTCAGTACCTCAGGCTCTCATGGCATATTATGGCAGGAACGCTCAATATTCTCCAAAGCTTAGTCATAGAACTTTTAATCACGTAGTAACATCAGTAACAAAGACTGACCCGAGGAAGACAGCAACCAGAATTAATTATAATTATAATAAGATTACTCAACCAGACCAAAGAGAGTGATCTAGCTGCTGGAGACATCGGATTGGCTCCAAATGGCTCCATTTAGTTACACGGGAGTTCAAAGATAGGGCTGTGGAGAAATGCAGAGATCCCACGGCTAGACACTGGCAGGGAAGCAGTGCAGTCAGGTAGGCAGGCGAGCGCGGCGACACAGGAGAACCGTGGAGAAGACTTCCCAGCTCGGGCTGGGAATCCAGGAGATGGCGAGCGAGGCAAAGAAGTGGCACGGCAAAGGAGGGAGGCGGCGTCTGGACTGGAGACATATTCTGGAAAGCAGGAGAAACGCTGAAGCAGGACTTAAGGCAAAGGAGCTTCACACCGGTAAGAGAAGCTGGAGCGACACGCTGACCGCCACCAGCCACAGAGACACACCACCCGAAGTCGAGAGAGAGAGTGTAGACTGAGAAGTACCCGACTGGGGTCGGAGAAGCCAAGGGAGCCGTCCTAAAGCTGGTGAGCCCATAGTGGAAGGTCCAGGCCCCAGGAGGGAACAGGAAAAAGCATTCAGGGTCCCTAACTGGAACGGGAGGCAAATTACCTACATCACAAACTGAGTTGCATAGTCCCTGCATTTGGGGAGATACAAATGCACCAGTGATTAGAGGAACCTGGAGAAAAGCATATGCCCTCAGATCTTGAAAGTGAATGAACATACGAGAGAACCTGGAAGGAATGTATACTGGGAAATGCACCCACATTGCATCAATGAACTCTATGAGAGATCCTGGCGGAAGAGTATACCAGGTGTTTTGCAAGTCATAATGCCAAGGAAGATTCATGCCCTTAGGATTTTTAATTGCATTTAATATGGAAAAGACCTGGGAAAGGGAGTAATTTCCCCTGGAGTGAATTGCAACAACAAGAGGATGGGGTTATCCTCTTGGGCAACAAAGAACTTGGTTATTCTTTTTGAACTTTTATTTTGGTGGAGAAAAACCGGAGCAAGGGAGCCATTCCCTGGAACTGTGAACATTATTAATTTGGAACTTTTGTTGGACTTATACCATTGTTGAATTTGAACATTTGTGCACTTGTTAAGCCATAGACAATAACCTTAACATCTTATAGTTACTTTTAGATTTCGGACACAGAACATTTTTGCTGTGAACATATTGACACATGTAGTGCAATACCTCCTAGATTAGTGATAGTTTATACCAATCACCATGAGTGTTCTGTGTCCATGTCTCATTCCTGGTTCCTCACGGAGGCGTTGCTGGATTCAGAAACAGGCCAATTCCCTGCCCACAGTAACAAGGTCAATAGGTTGCAGGCCTATAGGCTCAAGAACAGAAGACCATAAAGCACGTTACTGCAGTAAGGGAGAGTGACGAAAGGGATAGTAATGAAATCCTCTGGTTCACGGATGCCGCAGAGTTTGACATATTCCTAGATTTTTACTATCACTGTTTTTCAGCCGAAACGCTGGACTCAGACCTTGATCTGCCTGGGATGCCTTGGCTGACGCCTGGCCTACAGGACAGGCTTAAATTTACGATCATAGAGGAGACCTACCGGACCATAGCCTCACTTCATAACTAAAAGGCATTGGTCCGGACGGGTTTACTCTGGCTTTTTGCAAGGTGTTTAAATCCTGTCTCTGAGGCTCTTTGACCATTTTGTTTAAATATCCTTTTTTTTTTTTTTTTTAAACTCAGGCAAGATCACCGACTCCATGGTGGAATCTTTGCTTTTGCTTACATTGAAACCAGGGAAGGACGCCAATCAATGCGGCTTTTACTGTCTGATCTCCCTCTATTACACTGATGCTTAGATTTATTCCTAAATTCTGGATGCTGAACTAATGGTGTCCCTGCCCTTGTTCATCGGGGTTCATTGTAGGCCGCAGTACACAATAATATCAGATGTGCCATTAATGTGTTGGAGGTTGGGCGGTGTATTAAGATTCTGATGAACTGTTGGTGCTGGACGCCAACATAGCATTCGATAGGGTGGAATGGAAATTTGTTCTTCATACCCTGCGGAGATTCGGATTTGGCCCCAAGTTTGTCAGAATTGTTATGGTCTGTTACACCTCAAGGACTAGGGTTTGCCTTAATAGTTAGTTCTCATGCCCTACACCAATTACCAGAGGGACACGTCAAAGCTGTCCCTTGTCTCCCTTCATATTTGCTCTTACCGTTGACACTCTGGCATATTGGGTCTGATCTAATCCCAGTATTAGTGGAAAAAGCCCTCCCAGAACAAGGCCGCAGTGTTGACCGATGCAGGTGCATAAGAGACGCTGCCCGACGATACGCAGCACTATGCCCACGCTTGCGATCGTTTAAGAAGCAAGGTTCGGACTCCCTGTAGCAAAGCCCTCGCAGAACAAGGGCACATGTGTTGAGCGGCGCAGGTGTTTGGCAGCGATGGGGGTAGCGACACAGATTGTGAGCGCGGACTACCTACTCTCCGTTCTGTGGGCGCAAGGTAGGAAGGTGTGGGCAGTGCAAGTAAAATAACTACACTCCACGCAACCCCTATGAACTTGTATGTCTGTCCCAATCTCCCTCTTGTACACGCGTCATTCGCCCTGCAACTGATCCACGCTTCGCATGTCTGCCCTTCACTCCTCCCACGCTCGCTCCCTTCACAACTCAGACCGCTCCCCCGCCTGCCTTCACGCCTGTGCCCCCTCATAACCTGCCCCCCGGTACCCTGGCCTAGCGCACCCCCCTCTATGTTGCTCCCCATGCATCACTCTCTGCGTAGCTCCTCACGCATCCCTCGCTGCATTGCTCCCCATGCATCGCTCGCTGTGTTGCTCCCCCTGCATCGCTTGCTGTATTGCTCCCCCTGCATCGCTCGCTACGTTGCTCCCCATGCATCGCTCGCTACGTTGCTCCCCATGCATCGCTCGCTGTGCCGCTCTCCACGCATCCCTTGCTGTGCTGCTCCCCACATAACTTGTCCCGTACGTTATGTGACCATTGTTTTGTCATTCCACTGTATTATACTCACTACCGTGATATTCCATTGCATTGCCTGCATATCCTCCAACTTCCAAGTTTCCTTGTGCTACCAGTGTTTTTGTATTCTGTTTGTAGGGTTACTATTGTAACGTATATGTGCTGCATTGCTTGCATTCTCTTCTTCCCCTCTAGGGCCCCTTGACTTCCTGCTCTGTATTCTGTACTTTACTTGTATTTTCACACATTTGTGTTGCATTGTTGTGTTCTTTTGTTGCCTGCACTGTTTTTCCCCATGCATGCTAGGACCTTGCAAGGAACCAGTGTTCTTGATCTGTGTTGTACATACCTGCTGCCCCCCCTTGTCTTGTGTGACCACCCCTTTGTGCCCCCCTCTTGTTTGCCCCTTGCAAGTGACCCCCGTTCCTGTTTGGGCTGCCCCACACTGCCCTTACTCTCCACCCCACACCCTCTATGGTGCACTCTTTCTCCCCCATCATCTCCAACTGCTATTCTATCGACTATCCTATCCCTTTCACCAAGTTTGAGAAGCTCAAAAGGGACATCCTGGTCTCCAACCCAGGACTCCCAATCACTAATACCTACACAAGTACTTTCTCCAGACAGACTCACTGACATCCTTTGTCACTCCGGCCGAACTTTTCAAAATCTGCAATGAGCTGGACAATCCTACTGCAGTCTCTACCTCTCCTGTTCCCTCACACGGCATCGGCATCTCATTTCACCACTAAAGCCTAGGACATCCTGGCCACCATATCTTCCCATTCATCTACCGTTCCAGTCCCCTCTCTGGCCACTCCTAGTCGGCCTTTCTCCTCTTTCCCCCTTTTCACCCCTGATGATGTTTCTAGACAAGTCTGATCTATGAAAGTCTTGTCAAAGCAGGTGCTCCCCTGCGCCTCCAAAACCATTAAGGACCACATTGACCCCCTCGCTCCAGCCTTGGCGGATTTCTGCAATCACTCTTTTGCCACTGGAACCTTCCCCTCCCCCTCCTTAAGCACTCCCTTGTGCACCCTCTTCTTAAGAAGCCCTCTGCCGATTATTCCACCCCGGTACACTATTGCCCGATCTCCATCATTCCTTTCCTGGGCAAACACCTTGAAAAGCTGTCCATCTCCCAGCTTAACATACACACTGAATCTGTTGGTTGTCTCCATGACCACCAGTCTGGTTTCAGAGCAGCCAGAAGCATGGAAATTTCTCTCCTGAACACCTGTGAAGACTTTCTCTCCAATCTTGACTCTAACCTTCTTTCAGTCCTCATTCTCCATGATCTATTCACTGCTTTTGACAAGGTCAACCATGCCATCCTGCTCAATTGTCTCTGCGACAACTTGGGCATCTCAGGTCAGGCCCTCGCCTGGTTCACCTCCTTCCTTACTGATCGACCCTCCCAGGTTCAACTTGGGTCTTTCCTCTCGTCTATCTCTTCCTATAACCTCTCTCCCTGGCTGTTTAATAACTTCCTGGCACCTCTGGCCCACCGCATCTCTACCTTCTGTTCTAACTTTCAGTGTTATGCGGATGACCTAGCTCTCCTTCAGCCTCCCCTCAGCCACTTCTGCTCCTTCTTTCATACCAGACTGTCCGCAATTCAGGAACGGTATGTCTCCAATGATCTCTGCCTTAATGCCAGTAATACTGACATCCTCCTCACTGGGACACCTGCTGCCACCTTCCCTCTCACTCTGGCAGGCCACCCTGGGCCCTCTACCTGCTCCTTCCTGTGAGGCTAAGAGGCTTGGGGTCATCTTCAATTCAACCCTCCCCTAACATCTATGACATCTCTAAGAAGTCACACTATCAGCTGCACCTCCTCAAGGGTATTCTTCCTTTTCTTACTTTCCCCCAGATACTCACTGTCTCCAGAACCCTGGTCCTCTCTAGGCTGGACTACTGCAACAGCCGCTTTCTAAATCTGTCCTCCTCTACTCCTCGCCCTTTACAACTTATCCAGAACAGTACTGCAAAACTTGTCCTTGGCATCAAGCCTAGGGATCGTATCTCTCCAGCCCTGAAATCTATCCACCGGCTCCATGTGACTGCAAGGATCAAGTTCAAGACCCTCTGCATTGTCCACAAGGCTTTCTGGGGCCGGGACTATACACCATCCAACTTTCTCTTCCAAAACATCTTCCATCTCAAGCCTCCGCTCATCCACCTCCAACTCAGCTGGGGCCTCCCTCTGGAACAACCTTCCTTCCTCGCGCAAATTTGACCAGGTCCATCTAAGGTTCCGGAAGCAACTCTAGACCTTCCTTTTCACTTCCGATTTCTCTCTCCCTCTCCCTTGCTGACATCCCCAACTGCTGCGCACCCTGTTTACCTGGCCATCGACTGAACTTACTGGACCAGGCTCCTGCACGACGAGTTGCCCTTGCACTGCCTCTTGGCCTCCCAACCACTTAAGGGACTCTATCTGCAAGCCTACAGTGCCCTGACCGTCTGCACTTATGAGAATCAACCGGACCATTTACAAGTTACTTGCACTCTCTCTCCCCCTCCTCCTTGGCATTTCGCTCCCCACACCCTGCACATACGCGATCTGAATCACACAATGCCTAGTAAGATCATTGTTTGTCCTCCTCCTCCTCCTCCTCATCCTGCTCCTCCTTCTCTCCCCCTTCCGTGTCTTGTCGCGCCAAGAAACACTTGTGTAAAACACTTTAGTTTAAATGTTTCTTGCAAACTTTAAAAGTGTGCAGTCACGTTATAAATGGCATATCATTCCAGTTAGAGGGTCCAAACACATGCTTGGCCTCTATGCTTACACTATGTCTCGTACACTCGCTTTGCTTCCGACATAATATACTCATGCGATCTAAGCAGATTCCACAAGCCTCAGAAACTCCATTATAGATTAACCTCCTCTCCGAAAAGCTGGTGGAGAAGGGGATATCCATACTGAACCAGGTCATTAATAATAATATAACACCCGCTTGATGAAATTGAAAGCCAAGTGTGAAAGGGATGTGTGGGCATTAGAGGAAGATGAATGTGTTGAGGCATTGGTAGCAGCAAGGAATATCATCGAGTATGAGATTGATACAATACAAAATACTTCACTGAATATGTTACACCAGAAACAGACTACATAAAATGGGAAGGATAGAGGTTGAGAGATGACTAAAGTGTGTGGGGGGTTGGGAGGGAGGAGTGAGTTCCTTCTTTCACTTGCTTTGGGAATGTTCTAAGATCGCAAACCTATGGGATAGGGTTATGTGTTGAAAAGGTACTAGATAGAAGACAGCGCCAAATGTAATTTGCAAAAAACAAATAATTATTTTATCTTGACAGATTTGCCATTGTTGACGACACGTGTTTCGGGTGTACTTGGAGCCTTTCTCAAATCAGAGCATTACTACTGAATATTTATGCAATCTATTCTCAAAAAGTAATTGTTGTAAATTAACATTCAATCAATTCAAAAACCATTCGAAAGAAAACAAAACATTGTAGAGTGCATTGATAAACATAATCAGGTTGAACCAGATTAAAGAAAAAAATCAAATAAAAACCAATGTAAAGAACATATAAGCACATAGAAAGCGGGGTGGGAAATGAGGAGTACAGAGAATCAAATCGCATTCATTAAAATGAATATATTCCACAATGTTCAAAACAAAAACACAGAAAAAACAGGGGTTGGCAATAGAGAGGATTTGTGGGTTGTAGAAAAGCAAGAAAATGGAATAAGTTTAGTCCATTTTTTGGGTGCAAACATATTGTAGAATTGTTCTTAACTTAAAAAATACAAATGGATAATTTTATCTTAAGCGCTGCATGCCCCCATATTAATATCTTATCGGTGCTCATCAATATTTGGGTTCAATCCCTTAAAAGTAAATATAGATTTTGTGAGCATTTGCGTATAGACATTACATTTAGTATAGTCCTATTTAGGTAAATGGATGTGCCGTTCTGTCCATTAGTAATGTATAAATTAGCCCTCTAGTTTTATTGTCCGTACAAAACAATCAGTTATCTTCTGCAGACCGCTTTTTACACGTGCAACTTTTACATGTGCAGCTTGTAACGTTGGTTGTCCACATTAACATAAAAATAGCCTAAAAAATTCTTAACATTAGATGGAATGCCACATAACTAGATTTCAGGTTCACCGTTTTAATGTAAATTGTAAAAATTAGTTGTTCGCACTATCCTAAAAGTAGCCGCGAAAAAGTCTCAAGACTTTATATTTAGGTTCACTGTTTAGACGTTATGCATAGCGGCTCTCGCTATGAGGGTATTGTACGTCTAAGTGGCACCTTTTAGAAGAAGACTATTTGTTGATAGTTTCTTACCTCGGGTGGTCGCTTCAAGCGTTCACTCGCGTGCGTCTTATATCAGGGGGGAGCCGAATGCCGTCTGCACAAACTATTTGTTGTGGTCCGGTCGTCATAGTGATGGAAACCTCAAGTCCCTTTTCTATTTTTGTTGTTAGTGCTGAGGCTCCTATTCACGTCGGCCATCTTTTGGGATGTGAAAGGCCACAATCTAGTAGAAGCGGCGCAGACTTTGCCCAATTCACAATGATCAAAATAGGACTGTGTATAACTACGTGAATCTTTTTAATAGGTTCACTTTTTTATGGGTAATTACATTAATTTGTAAAACATGTTTCAGTAGATTCTCTTAGGTTAAGGGTAATTACATCAATTTGTAAAGCGTGTTTCTAAAAAACGTATACATTTCATTTTTAATGGATTTTAAAGCCGTAATATATGTTTAATTCGTATTATGGACCAATAATATTAAAAATGTGGCAGTTCATCCATACTAGCCGCAAAATGGGGATTCGGTAATTTTACCTATGTATAATATGTGAATCAACTAAGATTCAACATATATTTGGTGTGTCCTTCATAATTAGATCAAATAATGTGCTCTCATTAAGAGTCTCAGATAGTACAATAGTCGCCCGAAATAAAGACGAAATTGTTACTAATCAAAATAGGCATTGGTCACAATTGGTTCCTCAAAATTCATGGGTGTTAGTCTATCTAGATAGAGGTAAGCATTAGACCCTTCCCATGGGTCAATATCGAGTTGGCCAAATAACGTAAATGATAACCATGTCTGGGAAAGTAGTTGTTATAAAAAGGACACCATTTCATTATCTGTGTTGAGACCATGTACAGTAGAGTTGAATTTACAGATCATTTTAGCCTCTGATTGTCTTAATTTTTTCTCCTTGTTTCCTCCTCTTTTGCCTAATGTATGGAATAGGGCACTGCATAAACTGCCAAGGATACTGGCTCATGTGGTCCCGAAAAGAGCCCAAAATGTGGATACTACACATTAAAGTGGGGGCTGAAGGGAACAGAGGGGGGGGGAAGCTGATTCATATTGCAATGATGGTGGTCAAAAGAGATTTGGCTGGAGGAGCCGGAGAAACTCGGAAAGAAAAACCGCAGCGTTTTCCAACACAATAACGTTGTATTTATGTTTGCGGTCGCTTCAAAAGCGACCGCAAACATAAATACAACGTTTTTAAAGCTGCGGTTTTATTTCTAAGTTTTCCGGGCTCCTCCAGCCCGGAAAACTTAGAAAAAAAAACCAGCTAGTGCTTATTTTATTTTTTTTTAATAAATAGCACTTACCGAGATTCAGCTGCAGCTTTCCTGCTCTGGTCTCCGGTCCCCGTCCTCCGCGTACAGCACTAATGAAGGGAAAGCCACCCAGCGGTAGCTTTTGTTTACTACAGCTCGCTGGCTTTTCCTTCATTAGTGCCGCAAAAGCCAGCACAGGAGGGCATCCATTTCACAAAATGGATGCGCCCATGTGCTTGCTTTTGCGAATTTTGAGCTTGAATAGCTCAAAATTTTTACATAGGAAGTTTTAAAAAGAGAATGCAAGTATTTTTTTTATGTTGCCTATCTATTTTTTAAATAACATTTTTTACTAGACCATGCCTTTAAGGAGGAAAGTCGCTGCCCTAGAAGACAGGGCAGAAGAAGCCGAAGGCCGGGCTAGACGGGGCAACATTAGGATCCTGGGAATCCCCGAGGGAAGTGAAGTTCCCAACACCACATCCTATGTAGAAACCCTCCTGTTACAAGAGATCGGGGCCGGGAAACTGACACAGGGCTTCGCGGTCGAGGGGGCCCATAGATCCTACCAGAAGCGTCCCCCCCCGGCTCGGACCCACGGCCAATAATAGCCAAGATAATAAACTTTCAGGATAGGGAAACTATTCTAAGACATTCCAGGGAAGAAGGCCCTATTAAACGGGGGGACTCTACGATAACCATTTACCCAGTCTACACTCAGAAGGTGCAGAGAGAGAGGAATTCTTTTGTACCAATAAAAGCAAGGCTGCGCCAATTGAATCTGAAATACAGGCTCCTCTACCCTTCGCGCCTGAAAGTCATTCACAATGGGCGTGCAATATTCCTGGACAATCCAGAGGCCGCCAACATGTGGCTGGAAGATAATCATTTTTCTGACGGCAGGGACGCTCCACATACGGAGAACTAATCCCATCAGAACTTTCGGACAAGCCACATGCAACCACGATGGAATTAAGAAAATGCAAGAAGCCGGATCCCAGAAGGTAATACAACTTACAGTATGCTACTAAGAAATGGCCCTCGTTCGGCCTCTCCGCCGGGCACCAACACGACCCCCAGCGAAAAACCCAGTCGGGCCAGTTACCGCCTGACCCACCTCGCGCCAGATACCCGGATGAGTTTGGACGGCGCGAGAACGCCCGAGCACCACGACAGTGTTGTAGTCGCTGGGCGCACCAGTTTTTGTTACGTTATTAGTTTCATTCGTTACACAGTCTTCGCGTTACTACTTCTGCGCAAAGAAGAGATGGATACAGGAAACGACCTAGAAATTGGGGAACCAGTGTATTCTTGCCCGAAATCCGCTTATTGCAGATCGACACTATTCCAGCCCCTGGGGGTGGACCCTCCAGCTTGGCCCGACACAGCAATCAGATGGCGTCACAACTCATCGTGATGACATGGAATGTGAGGGGAATAGGCTCATATCTCAGACGGAATCACATACAATCGTCCCTACGAAGGAAAAAAGTCTCGATTGCAATGCTACAAGAGACTCACCTTACGGAGGACACTATGTCCAAACTAGCAGACCGATGGGATGGGACCGTGAGGGACTCCCCTTACTCCAAATATGCGAGGGGGTGATCACGTGGGTCAACCCGAAGGTGCTCTTCCGGCTACATGGGTTGCGAGTCTGACAAGGAAAGAAGATATGTAATAATATGGGGCTTCATCGAGCAAGCCCAGATCTGCCTGGTTAACTCATACTTTCCACAACACGGAATACCATCCTACCTTAAGGCAATGAGCCCAAAACTAGCACACCACCGTAACAGTACCTTTATATGGGGTGGGGACTTCAATTGCGTTAAGGATGTAACTATGGACAGATCAACCCCACCTCCCCAGCCACGTAATCCTGCAACGTGTGCCCTGACAGACACACTTGAGCAACTCGACTTGGTGGATATCTGGAGAGAACAACACCCAGATGAAAGGATATATTCTCATTACTCAGCCCCACACGGAGTCCACACTAGAATTGATTATTTGTTCATTGATAAGGAACAAGTTCCATTGGCGGCAAACACTCAATACTTGGGGAGATCAGTTTCTGATCACTCGCCCTTGCTCATGCAATGGCAACCAAAAGGGCCCAGACCCCCAATACCCACGTGGAGGATGCCCACTGCGGCACTTGATGATCCAGTTCAGAGAGGACCTTGCCGAGAAATTAGAGGAATACATTGAAATCAACAAAGGCTTAGTGTCTACCTGAAGCACATTGTGGGAAGCCATGAAGGTGGTGATCAGAGGAGAAATAATATCGAAAGCCGGTGGCACCCGCAGGAGGTTAAAGACATCACTTGAGGAACGAGAAGCAGAGATCTCTCACCTAGAGTCCACCTCCAACATTTCTCCAGAGATCGAACAGAAGCTGAAAGAAGCCCGTGAGAAGTGTCAATCATCTTGGGACAGGCTGGAGAAATTTGACTTTGCAACACACACTGTCAGATCCCACAAAGAATCTGACAAACCAGGTAGACTGCTGGCCTGGCTGTGCAAGCGAGAACATCCCAAGCATCTCCCAACGGAGATACTGGACGAGGAAGGGATATCACACAAGACACAATTAGGGATCAATGAGGCATTCGCCAAATTCTACTCTAAATTGTACACCCATGATGTCCCAATACCCAAGAACGACATAATTGAAACACTGGATGAGATAGGCCTCCCCAAAATAACTACTGAACAGAGAGACGAGCTGGAGATGGAGATCACTGCCGAAGATGTGAAAGAGGCAATCAGGACGCTCCCCACCGGTAAGACCCCTGGAAGCGATGGCCTTCCGCCCGAGTTTTATAAAACATACGAACCCATACTTACCCCAATCCTACACGAAGTCTACCAGGAGGCCTACACAAACGGGGTCTTGCCTAGCACCATGAAAGAAACAATCATACCCATGCTTAAGCCACACAAACTACCTACTGGATGTGACTCCGACCGCCCTCTGGCCATGGTAAATTACGACAGTAAGATTCTCACCTCCATACTGGCCAGCAGACTCGCTAGAGTTGTGGGATCCATAATTCACGAGGATCAGAATGGGTTTGTTCCAGGACACAACATCACAACCAACCTGAGAAGGCTCCAACATATCATGGCCGAAACATATGAGAGCGAAGAAGACTTGGCGGTACTGTCACTTGATGCCATCAAGGCCTTCGACTCCATCTACTGGGAATGGCTCATAGAGGCTCTGAGGGGATTTGGTTTTGGCGAGGGCTTCATCAGATGGATCAAGGTACTCTATAACTCTCCAATGGCCCGAGTGAAGACAGGCAGAACAATATCGAGATCCTGGGAAATACAGAGAGGCACAAGACAAGGGTGCCCTCTCTCGCCCATGTTATATATACTGGGCCTTGAGCCACTCGCTGTATTCTTTAGGCAACAGTTCTTCGACGCTGGCATCAAGGTGGGCAATGCCTATAACATAATATCACTATACGCTGACGATGTCCTCTTATACGAGAGACCCCAAGGCCAATGCATCGATCACACTAGAAATACTAGACAAATACACGAAATTCTCAGGGATACAATTCAGCAGACACAAATCCTCTGCATTCCCCCTGGCCGGTCTGAGAGACACGACAGCGACTGATCTCCCAGACATGGTCATGATCTCTGCTTCCAAAAGGTCAGGGTTTTCCCAACTCCCTTGGAAGCAGATCCATAACCCAGGTTCCGAGTGCCAACCAGTTCCAATTGGGACCTTTTGGACCCAGTCCTGGCGCCAGTGGCACCAGGCTCATAAATATGCACAGTCCCAGCGCTGGAAGCGCCGGGCTCATAATGCTTGGGTGGACTTACCTGCAGCAGACCATGCTGCTTACTTGCCTGCCAGTTGAGTCTCTGATCCTCTTCTGTTTGGAACTACTTTTCCTGTTGGGTGGGGCAGGAGCCACTCCCTAGGTTCAGAACACTGGAACTCTTCTGGAAAGCAGGAACTCTTTTCTTACCTAGGCATGGCTGTGGAAGGAGACACCTAAGCACTACAGAAGGCTATTTAAACCAAATCCGATGGATGAATCTAGCTTTGCGTTATTCTGCATCCTCTGCAGCAGAACGCTCATTGTGTCTTCTGCATCTGATCCCGGGCCTAAGGAAAAAGGCTTACCATCCTGAATCCAGTCTTCAGCAACACCTATAAAGACAAGAAAGAACAGGTTAGCATTACGGTCTTCAGTGACAGCGCTTCACTTACCTGGTCCATCGGCTGTCACCAACGCCTCGCGCTGCATTCCGGCATCTGAAAGACAAAGGCTTACCTACTCTTCGTGCGCTCCGGAGGTCTTCGCACTGCATTCCGGCATCTGAAAGACAAAAGCTTACCAACTCTTCGCACGCTCCGGAGGCCTTCGGCGCTGCATCCCGCATCTGAAAGACAAAACAAGGTGCGTTTAAAGACATTGGGGAACTTTAATACTCACGTGCCATTACTCCTTTCCACATCTAACCCAGTGGGTATTCCGGCACCCTGCAGCCGCTCCGAACTTGTACCTGCAAAATAAAAAGACAGTTCGAGCGCATTGTGAAGCAGGCAACAAGCGCTTACTTACGTGCTTCCAGGCGCTTCTATTCATCACACAGGCTCCATCTTCAATTCACTTCAGCCCGTCATCCGCCATCGCCGGAACCCTGCAAAACAAGAGACATCATTACTAAAGACTTTTAAAGACATTAGAATTACTCGAAACTTACCGTTCGTGCAGTAAACGACGGACAGCAGTCCTCTGAAGTCAAGAGGCCTGCTCCCCTTATCCAGTGAAGAAACTGGTTACAGCACCCTGCCCCGAGGCAGATGGAGAGCACGGCGTTCACTTACCTAAGGTGAGAGCGTTAACCTTTGGGGTTCTACAGGAGAAGAGAAAGGGAAGAAGAGAGAGACATTCAATAACCCAGTTCATTAATCCCATATTTTCTATCTGCAGACATCTTACCCTTCGAGTCAGACATACAGTGCACAGAGGTCCAGCCCAAAGAGCCAGCCGTGTGTTACACATCACCTTTGAAGATACGGTATACGCCCAGTCAAGACCGGCGCCTCTACGGGAATCAGGTGAGCGTTACAGACATAGGGATAAAGTGGCAACTCGACAAGTTCCTGTATCTGGCCATCAATGTGAGCCACTCTCCGATGCTCACACACGAACATAACACGGAAGTTGCAATATCCGGCCTTCGCCGATCAATACAATTTTGGTCCAGACTCCCACTGGCGATGGTAGGAAGAGCAGTGATTGTCAAGATGATAGTTCTTCCCCGATCTCTGGATTTTATTTGTGAATATTAGCCATTATATTAGACAACCTTTTTTTAAGAAGTTGGAGGCAATCATCAAGGACTTTCTGTGGGGACCTAATAGGCATAGAATATCATTGACTACTCTAACCCTCCCACACAAAGAGGGAGGAATAAAACTTCCGGACTTCCAATTATACTATCTAGCGGCCCAACTCAGCCACATGACGAAGTGGCTTTCAGACGAACATTCGGCTGAACTGGGGCTCCTGCAACAACACGCTACTAAAATAACTCCCAAAGAAACTATATGGAACCCTCTCCGACAACTTACAGAAATCCCCCAAATCGTTGGTCTTGGCAGGCAAATATGGGCCAGGAACTGCTACATCATACAAGAGAAATACCTGTACTCCCCAGACAATCCCATTCTGGTTGATGTGTGCAAAACAGTGGCAGACCTATCCACAGCAAGGAGATGGGAAGAAGCTGGCATCTACTCATGGGGAGACATGTTTGAAGCAGGGAAGTTTAGAGACTTTGAGTCCATACAGGACAACGAGGGACTACCGAGCGGCCAGTTCCTCTGGTATCACCGGCTGAAGCAGACCGCCAAGAAGCAGTGGAGTAGTTGGCCAGAGGAGCCCACCCCAAACCCACTGCTACAAGAAATGCACAACCTCACTGACGGCTGGAGACCAGTATCCAGGCTCTACAACAAGCTCATTGACAAGCCTAATCCCAAAGGAGCGGCACTGAAGGCGAAATGGGAAGCAGATCTAGAAATCATGCTCACAGACAAAGAATGGGAGAGAGCACTAATATTCCCCAAGAAAGTGTCGAGGAACTCCAGATTTGGCCAGATCCAGCTAAACGTCCTCTATCGGACGTATATGACCCCTCATGGGGTGGCTTCCTTTAATAAAGAGTCCTCCTCAGCATGCCCATGGTGTGGGAATGACAAAGCTGATTTGATCCATATGTTCTGGACCTGCACTAGAGTGATGGCTTTGTGGTCTAAGGCCAAACAGACCTGCACAGAGGCCGGCATGGGAAGATACGAATGGACCCCCGGGGAATGTTTATTAGGAATATACCCCAGACCGAGCAAACTCAAACATGTTGTAAAGGTGATGGACATTTCGTGCATTTTAGTAAAAAGAACCATAGCAATGGCTTGGAAGGCACCAACAGGCCCCAGACATGATCGCTGGCTGAGGGACATGGAGAGATGGACAGCTGCCGAAACCAGGGCCTGGCAGGAAGGAGTCAACTCTAGGGGAGACGAGGCGAGTGGCACTTTGGACTCCTGGAAGGCCATCCTGAGAGACATGCGCTTCAGTGCAGACCACAAACCCCCATGAAGGTCCCCAACACCCCGCTGAAATGAGCCATCCACATCACTACAGAGAATGAGATTCTTGTTCTTGTCCCCCTTCCTTTCCCGTAACTTCTGTATTTTGCTCCACCTCACCCACCTTTGAGTTAAGCACTGTACTACGTAAAGACTGTAGTTGTAGTTTTTGTTCACCTGTTTTATTTCTATGTTTGTATTGTTACGATCTTAACACCAAATGCCAATAAAATACGTTTAAATAAAAATGAGGAGCCCATGCGCAAAATGCCCACACTGGTCCCCATTAACCCGGTTTATACACCAGTATCTCTTTGTCCGGGTTGCCATGCTCCTTCTCAAGTCCCCCCTTTTGGTTGTTAGAGTGTGAAAAGTTTGGATGGGTGGAGTGATGAGGAGACAAGAAAGAGTGGGAAAATGAGCTACAGAAAGCAAGAGGGTGAAAGAGCAAGGAAGCAAGTGGAAAGAGGGAGAGCGGAAGACAGAAGAAACTCTTCTGAGCTCCACACTGAAAACAATTACCCCTAGATCTCCTCCCTTGCCAGAGTACACACTAAATGAAGTTTCCAAAAACAACCATATGAAAAATATAACCCCCTCACCAGCGCCTTTGACTGCCATCAAGGTAGACCCCTTTCTCCCTCTACCAATAAGGCGCTGCAGACATATAAAGCAAACTCTGGATCATTATAGCTTTATTGAAAATGTGTGTAACAGAGGCCTGGGTGGGGCTGCAGCACTATCTGGATCCCTTCATAACTCCCTCACGACCCTAATCTTTTGCATGCTTCTGGTAATGTTCTGCCAATCTGGACTGTGGATTTCTGAACACTAATCTTTGGTAGATTGTCTGGAATTTCAATATCCAGGGTGTGGTGCTATAACCAGTCATTGTACTTGGCACATTCCCTCCCCACCCGCTCTCCTCACCTTTTTTTTATTTGTTTTTTCCCCTCCTTAACCCGTGTACAAAGGACTGTAGCAGTTGGGGGAGATAGTTTATCATTGACCAGGCCTTTCCTGCAGAACCCGCCACGAGGAACCTTCCATTGGCATGCTTAGTCACCATGCCCAAGCATCATGTGGCGACTTGATTGGTGCTAAAAATAGGAGCCCTCACTTCAATCAGGAGTTTGTCCCCAGAGCACCTAAAGATATACATATAATGCATTCATGGATTATCAATACATTTTACAGCCAAACACGTCATACTCCCAAATTACACCATCTGTCTTCCTACAGCGATTATATACATCATAACTATATCATAACTAAATACTAAATACATATTTTCATCACATAATCTTTGTATCTCATTGGTAGGTTTTGTTTCTCATATTTCTTTTGTGGTCATATTTCCTTGTCTGGAACACCTCTTCCCCATGACTCACACACTTAAGTTTCCAAACAATCACATTTTTGTTTCATATTTTATTGGTATTTCTTTTTACAGTGTATCTTCTACTTTCCTTTACCAATCTCAGTGCAGAGTATTTGGATTTTACTTTCTAAACAAGGCCATGTCATCTGATATTTACAGTTACCCTGTTCAACTAATATTTCCTTTGTTATAAATATTACATCAAAATCTGTTTTAGTAAGCCAAGGGCTACTCATCATTCTTCCCCTTACATTCTGTCGTCGTACTTTTCAGAATCTCGTTTCAATCAACCGGGATATATACTCGAGCAGGGGTTGCATGCTTTTAATATAACAAATTGAGACATCCCTGTGGTGCTATGAGTTGCTTTGTGATGAGCTATATATTTCTGCAAATCCTCTTTACAATTGTTACCACAGAACCAAGACATTTTAGCTCCCTCTGAGGATGTTATCCATACTTTCTATATTACCTTTGCTTTCTGGGTGATATAAAGAGGATACAATGCTTTCCACTCTATCAAGGTCTCCACTGACTGCTCTGTGCATTAACATGCTCAAATTCTACATTCCAACAACGAGAATGCAGAGTAAGCGATCCATCCGCACATGGCAATTGAGCACTCCTTCCAAAAGACTTATTAGAAGAACAAATTACTTACCCCGGTAATGTTCTTTCTGATGGATGCTCCTCCCACGGATTCCTCATCTTTGATATATGCGATATCCTGCTTGCAGCTTCGGAACAGGGCGTTGTGTATAATCGACTAGTGGGCCCTCCGGAGCTTCCATCCCATTCTTAGCCATTACGTAGACACTCGTATAAGTAGCCATTGACTCAGTTCATGTTTTTCCCCTCTTGATGCACTGTGGTTTCGAAGGTTACAGAAAGTCAGACGATGAAAGAGAGAAGGTGTAAACCATGGAAATTCTCCCAAAAATTGAGGGGTAGGCTGAGAGGGAGATGAGGAACCCATGGGAGGAGCATCCATCAGAAAGAACATTACCACAGGTAGCAATTTGTTCTTCTATATCGATTGTGTCCTCCCATGGATTCCTCATCTTTCATAGACTCCCAAGGAGGTGGGAAAAGAGAATTTACTTTTGATTTATGCTGTGGAGAACAGCTTTACCAAATGTAGCCTCCTAAGCTGATACAGAATCGCAGCAGTAATATTTTGTTAAAGGTGGGCAGCGAAGACCAGGTTGCAGCACTGCAAATGTCCTGCACTGGCACCCCTCCTTGAAGAGCCGAAGAAGTAGCCACCCTGCTTGTGAAATGTGCTCTCGGACCCTCAGGGACCTCTTTGCCAGCCAAAGGGTAACATTCAAAAATACACAAAACGATCCGAGACAGGTTCGGCTTAGTAACAGCCTGTCCCAACCTATGGCAGCATATCCCACAAAGAGTTGATCCTCCTGTCTGACTGGAGCAAGCCTGTTAATGTAAAAGCTCAACGCTCTCTTGGGGTAAAAGCGATGAAGGTTGTCTTCATCCTGGAAGGATGAGGAGGTAGATAAAAGGATGTCAAGAAAACTTTTTGTGCCAGGTGATACTCCAACACCGCCTTAGGCAGAAATGAATGGCGAACCCTCAAAATAACCTACTCCTTATAAAAAGCTAGTAAACAGTGGTTTGCAACTCAAAGCCTGACGCTCGCTCACCCTGCGGGCCAAAGTGATCGCTGTCAGAAAGACAGGCTTCAGAGTCAACATCCTAAGAGGACACGAATGATGAGGCTCAAAAGGAGCCACCATTAAGAATTTCCACACTAAATTAAGGTCCAAAACCGGAATAATAAAACAAACCTGTTGGAAGAAGTTTGTCAGTCCTTTCAGGAACTAGATAGCAATGGGAACTTTAAAATACAAGCCTTGCTCAGGTGAGTGAATGAAGAAGTACAGCGCCGCCAGATAACTTTTTGCAGTAAAAACTTGTAGCCCCTGATGGGCCAGATGTAACAAGAAACATAACATTGGCAGTGTGTCGCAAGAAAAAGCGTCTATATTTTTATCTCTACAGCAGCTGCAAAACTTGTTCCAACGGTAGTGATTGTTGCTGGTCTTGTACAAAAGCAACACCATTACGTCCTCCGGGAGATCCCAATCTCTGTATCTTAACATCTCAGAAACTAGGTGTGAAGGTTCAGGGTTCTGATCTCTGGATGGAGAAGGTGACCTCCCTCCTGAGTGAGAGAGTCTGCTCTTTGAGGATGATCAATTGGAGGGCAGATGGACATGTCCAGAAGTTCTGGGCACCATGTCCTCCTGGCCCAATCCGGGGCAATGAGGATCATGGATTTCCCGCACTTCCTCAACCTCCTGATGACATGAGGAATGACGGGTACTGGTGGGAACACTACAGGACTGAAAAATTCACAGTCCACTAAGAACGCATCCCGCGGAGGTCAACTCTACACAATTTCCTCGGAGCAGAACAGGTTGCATTTCCTGTTGATATTGGACATAAACGGATCCACTTGAGTAATTTCCCAAAGGCAGAAGATCTTAAGAAGGAATCACTGAGCCAACTTCCACTGGTGAGAGACTGTGCTCTGCCTGCCCGAGCGTCCGCTGCCATGTTCTTGGTGTGGATCCATGATGGACATCTTTGGCCCACAGTCAGTAGACATAGCGAAGATTGACGAAGCGAAGTAGAAAATCAATGAAGCGATTGAATCGTTTGGAGTGTGCAGTGCATGCAGAAAGACGGCACAGAAGCAATGGGCACGGTGCATTCTACTTATACCAGAGATGACGTCACGGCCAAGAGCGGGATGGAAGCCGCCGAGGGACCACGAGTCGATGACGCACAGAGCCCTCTGCTGTAAAAAAGTTTACGAAGCTGCAAGCAGGATATCGGATTTATCAGAGATGAAGAATCCGTGGGAGAACATGATCCATTAGAATGCTCCATATGCATACCAAGAAATAAATAAGTGGAAGGGATCAAATATTTTCTAACATGCCTGTGCCACTTTGGGATAGGAGCGAGCAACCCACTACTGCCCGCACACACTGCAGCTCCCCTAAGTGTCAACATATTTGGGACTTCAGCTGCAACTTTCAGAAGCTCACTGGAAGGGATGTGTGCACTGCCTATTGCAGATGTGTGATTCACAAATACCAATCATAACAACATAACACAGTAGTTGTGTCTTGAAACCAGACAGCAAATGCTTCTTTAAACACATCCTCTTGGCTATTAATTTGCTCCATGTGTAAAAGGTGGCAATTGGAACATGCTGACCATCTATTCAGAGAAAATTAAGCAAAGATGAATTCTTCCTATAGTCTAGTGGCGGATAAATGCAGACAATTCATTGTTGAACTGAAGCTTTGGAGTTTCAAAAACATCAAGATATTTTCCTATAGTACAGCACTCCACGTAGAAACTCCTTGGTGGTGGCCTATTCCCTGGTTTGCCTCTCTGGTGGTACTGTTGGCTGGTGACTTTCCTGTTGTCCTCTCTGTGTCGGGGGCCCCCCCATTTCCCACTAATGACACTGGCGAACCCAGCACCGATCATAGTCATATGTCCGTGTGCGTTTAAGACTCAGGAGTTGGCGAACTGGTACTTGTGTGAATATTGGTGCACCCCATGCTAGAGGAGTACCAGTGGGTCCCAGCTTAATAAGGCCCTACGTGCCTCTGCCTGCAAAGTCAATGCCATAATTACACTGGCACATAAACTTGTGTGTGCCCACCTGCCTGCTGAACTACTGAGCTGTGCCTGGTACCATTGCTGCTGCCCACGTGACACAGCCCAGCCACCCATCCTGCTGTGGCAGCGCTGCCAATTATTAAAAGATTATTATCTTTTTTTAATTATTATGACCAGCAAAACAAAACAGGTGATGGCTGGAATGTTTAGAATTATGCCTTTACAGAAAAGGCAAAGACTATATCCAAATCAGGCGTGGTCCCACACCAGAAGGGCCAAACTGCTTGATCTCATCCCTTCTGCACGTGACAACAAGCAACCCAAGATATTCATTGGGCATCATCAGTGAGATGTAGTTTGGGTCTCTAGGCCACTCGGGACGACTAAAGCAAAACAAAAGTGGTTATGGCTGGAAGGTTTAGAATTATTTAGGCAACCATCCAGACCATAGTTTCTTGCCTACCCAGCCATTACAGAAAGGGGAAAACCATATGCAAAATAGGCTTCTTCCCACCCCAAAAGGGGCAGTTCACAATGTCAACTTCAAGTTCATTATTATTCATGAAAGTTGATAACTAGCGCAGCAGCACAGGTGTGCTCACTCTGTTGTTGCAATCCACTTGCAAGCAACCCTTACTGGCAAACGGGTCATGATCCATTTACAACTTGTGTGCATCCTATAGGTAATGGCTTAATTATATGTTTAATCCCTGCACATATTTTGCTAATAAGAGTGATTTATCTGCTAAGACATCAGTGCCATACCTGCTGTGCTACAATGGAAAAATGTGGCTAGTCTGCCTCACTGCTTGATTGCATAGAGCATTAACTTTCTTTAGCTTTTTGTGTATATTGAATACATCAATTGGCTGTGGACACCTTTACCATACAGTAATCTAGGTATAGATAATCATGCATCACTTCTCACCTTGCTGTGGTCAGGTTATAATCTATATGAACAAAGTTGTCACTGGAGCCATAAGAGGGAGTGTTTTACCTGTCTTTATGGTTTGTCAGTGTTGCCAATGGGAAATCTGCATCATCTTCCTCTTCCTGCATCTTGCTATTAAGTGCTGTACTTCACTACGAATGGCACAGCATTTTGTCTATTCATGATTGTGGCTTTCCTCTGCCCTCTAACTTGGGCCCAAAGTCCATCCCCTGCGTTAATGCCCTCCTCCTCACTATGGACTGCTTTAAGACTTACCTTCAAGCACTCAATATTTTTACTTGGGGTACAAATTTACCATTTTGATTACACCTTGGGTCTCCATTTATATTACTTTGCTCTTAACAATTTAAATCTGCAATGCCTTGGTTGTGCCGAGTCCACTACCACATCAAGCTCTAGTCTAATATTATTTCATGGGATAAAAAAGAATGTTGGGTTGCGATCAACAAGCATTTACGGGTGAAAGGGAATAACAAGAGAAGACAATTTTAATGAGATGCAGAATAGTTAATCTTGGCAAAGCTGAAACGAATCCCCGTAGAGATTTCAGAGGACTATGGGTTGCCAGTCACCGGAAGAATTCTGTGTGGTAATGGATTTTACGGGTCCCTCGATCATGGAATTATGTACAAAACCAGTGAAATTCCTGCATGCGCAAGAATTTATAGCTGCCCTATGATATTTAAATGAGGTAATCCATTTGCAGACGCAGAAAAATTGACTCCTATGGTAACAGCAAGTGCTCCTCTTTCATTCCTGCTGGCATTCAATAAGGATAACAAAGGATTCTATGTCCTTCTTTCGACATGTAATAATTTCAACCTATACTTTTAAAACCTGTTTTGTCTAATTTGGCAACCCCAGATTATTTTGTGACTTGTTTATTTATTGTCCCAACTGTTGTCATCAAATATTTTGTGTGAAAGGGCATGGCACATCGCTCTGCATTTCTGTTCCCATTAATGCTGAAATAAAGGGCATAAATAATTCCTGTTCTATATTATTCCTTTCTATAATTTTCAATCTAAATTATTATTAGTCAAAGGGACTCATTACAAGTTGTGCGGTACGATAAAAGTGCCGATAATTCCGTCACCAGCACTTTTAACGTGCAGCAAAACTACCAGTTTGCCAGTGGAAGTCACTAATTTACCTCCAGACAAGAGCTGCAGGCAAATCAGCAGAAAACTACCAGTATTACTGCCACCGATAATACTGGCAATCCCCTCCATGAGGTCCCATGAGACTTCATGTAATGGGGATTTACTGGTCTTTCCGCCACCTGTAATATCCCGGAAAATTCAGGGATATCAAGCAGCAGAAACGGTATGGCAGTTTGCTGGTATCCCGCCGGAATTACCGGCAAACTAATAATGAGGGCCACAATTATGGATTCTAAATTGATCACTACATGCATGAGCTGCTCCTGTTCCAAATTACATTTTTACGATGTTTTAATTGCCCATGTTATGCTGTTGAAGTTAGCAGATTCTAGCCCTTCCTCTAAGTGAATGCTGGAAGCAAAGGAATACCCAAGTGTCTGGCACACATGCCAAAACCTAGCTATTCATAGGGATATGACTTGCTGAATTGCATAACCAGCCCACCAAATATTCACAGGTTACCTTGGTGATTAATGTGACCTGCATTTTTTTTCCCCAATGGAACATCGGAGAGGTGCCTCAATTGTGTTTTAAAGAGGTAAACAATTCTTTGCAATGTGGGTCCTAAATGCATCTGTATTCGCATTCCCTACTTTTCAGTACCACCAATTATTATTCAGTTCTCAGTGACCCCTTCTTTGTGCCCTCTTATATGCTTCATATGTATTGATTGGTTGCTCATGAATACTAACACAAAATCATGTACATAGAATAACTCTGGGATTAAAAGGATGCAACACAGACTGAGCAATGTTTAGAAGGTCTTTATTGCACACTATGAGGATGTATCAAGATCAGAGGAAATACAATAGACCAGATCTTCCTTCAGATCTGACTCTGGGTCGTCGTCACAGTAGTCTTTCAACACACAAGCTAGGCCAGAAATCTTACTCTCGATGGTACACGACCTGGGTTACGTCGTCCTCACTCACAGACTTCCTATGACCTGTGTAACAAACAAGCTGAAGATGAAGCACCTGGTCTGCTTTTATATCATTGTATCTAGTCTCTAGCCCTTCCTTTCAGTTCTCCCAGAGTAATTCACTCGGTTTTTCTTTTGTGTACTACTGATTTTCCCCTCTTCGTCTTGTTACCATACCTCTTCCAAGAGGTTCTCCTGTGTGATAAGGTCACATGAGGGAAGCTCAGGGACATGGGGCAGGGAGACACAAGGGGACCGGGCTTCCCACTACCCTTTGATGTCGACTCAAAATGTGGTATACAGGGGTACCTTCATGGCCACCTACTCATCCCTATGCCAAGAAGAGCCTGCCATCCTTAAGACTCCACCATGATCAACAGGTCGATTGTTCCATAACACCGAGAACCCAGTTGTGGCCGAAGTAGAATAACATAGGGCCTGACGGAGGAAGTGGAGAGTATGGGATGAGCTGATCATAGGCCAGTGACTGTGGGGCTCAGTGAGCTACATATTCACTATTAGTACCCGGCGAGAGTCAAGCAGAATGCAACACATATTCTGATTGGCTCTCGCCGGGTCTTTACCCGGCCGAGAATCCTTCGTTTCTCGGCCGGGACTCCAGCTGCCTTGTCCTCGGCAGGGGGGGGGGCGTGGCAACCCCTCAGCCAATGAGGAGGCTCGGCCATCCCCGCTCCGAGCCTCCCCACGGCTGCAAGGCTGCCTCCGCCCCCCGCTGGGTACTCGGGTAAGCTTTTTTTTTCCCCCCCTTCCCTCCCTCCTCCCTACCCCACCCCGCTTACCTTCTTGCTCCTGCGTCCCTGATGGGGGACGATGGCAGCCTCCAACAGTGTGGAGACTCCGCGCCTCCACACAGCTGGAGGCGTCCATCGTCCCCTGGCAGGGACGAAGGTCCGTTTTTTTTTTGTTTTTTTTGTTTTTCCTCCCCCCTTTCCCCTCTCCCACCCTCCCAACCTCACTTACCTTCTGCTTATTTTTTTTTTTCGGGAGCGGACGCGCTGTGTTCCCAGCGCGTCCGCTCCAGAAGGCCGCCATGGAACGAGAAAACGGACTCCCGTTTTCCCTTTCCCGGCGGCCATTTTCTTGGTCGTTTTTTTTTTCTGTCCCGAAACGCCGCAGCTTTTCGGGACAGAAAAAAAATGCTTTTAGTGCCCTGGTCACACATAAAATGCAGGCCGGGGTACTAATAGCAATATGACCCTCGCGGCAGGGGCATTACCGACTCAGGTAATGCCCCGGGGCCTTCATTAAGGTCCTCGCAAAACTATGGGCCCCGGGGCATTACCTGAGTCGGTAATGTCCCCGCCGCTCGGGTCATATATTGCTTAATAATGAGTCACATCTGTCAGAAACAAGTCAGCGTGCACTGCTTGCAGGATACTACCAAGTGGCCAGCACTCCTCAGACCACGGGGGCCTACAAATCATCTTGAAGAAACTGGACTTCAGCCACAAATCCAGCAGTGTCATCACGAAAATGGGTGGCTGGAAGATTTGCGATGCCCGATTCAAGATTGCGGAAAGCCCTTACATCAGTAAAGAGAGCCGATTGGCGCTGTGCCTTGCAAATCATATCACCTGCTTCCCAAGGTTAACAAGCCCAGTTTTGACCCATAGATATCTTCTGTTTATCTTACACTCATTAAGCCTGTCCCCAACCCTGAAAGAGTATAAAACGGGAGCAGACTGGCCGATGAGTGGGAGTTTAGAGATGGTGAGCGAGAGAGCACAATGTAGAGGTTTGACAGAAGAGGTTGGAGCGTAGGGAGCAAGATAAAGGGGTGAAAAAGGGGATATGATGGGTCAGAGGAAGGGTGAAATGAAGGAAAAAAGAGGAGGAGGAGGAATCGGAGACCAACACAGAGAGGGGTGGGGGGTGGAGGCGAAACATTGAAGAGGAAAGAAGGATGAGAAAAGAAACCATGGGAAAGGAGAGGGTGCAAGAACAGTGTCGAAAGTGGAGCATTAGAGAAGGAGGTCAAACAACAAAAAGAGGGTGAAAGAAAAATCACATGTTGGTGGTAGAAGGCAAGGAGATGAAAGAAGACTATTTTAAGGGGCACATATGTTATGTAAGCAGGGTCTGAACAACCTACAAGTAAAATCAATCTATATGAATTCATTTACGTAAACTACTTTCTATGGGGATTAACATGTTGCACCCACAACCATATTTGTGCACCTATTGAAAAGCTCCATTTAGTTTAAAAAAAAATGTATTGGCACAGGGGGCCTCCGCCAGCACACACCACCACGGCTATGCATTATTGTTAAACAAAGCACACTGGCTGCAAAGTGTTTCTGTGCTTTGCAAAAACAAAATGTTCACAGAATAAAAATGAAAAGACGGAATCTGATTTACATAGCGGCTAGTTTTTCACATGCAAAACATTGCATTTATTGTTAGATTGTTTATGCTTATAAAAATGTTCTGTTTTAAACACACACACAAAACCACCTTAAAGCATATCAAATTGTTTTACTATAAAAACACAAATTTAAAAGTGTATTGGATTCTTCATTATAAAGAATGTATTTGCACTGTAATTTAGATTTTCAGACATTTTGAAAAATCAATTGAATATGGAGAAGGGAACTAGCCCAACCCTTGAATAGTTCATGGTTGTTTGCCCAAAATGTTGGGTGTCTCACCAGTTAGTTCCTGGGGATCTGTCATTCAGGTGGGAAGGACACAGCCATCGCTTTTGGATCCAGTTCCTGGGGGTGGACTAATGCGAGAGGATCACCTGGAGGAGGGGTCTTTGGGGAATGGAAGTGGGACAACGGATAGTGAGACGCGGTATCCCCTTCCCTGCAACACCTTTTCCACATCCAAGCAGGTAGGATACCTAGGCACTCAACGCCGACCCTTTCACGACACAAACACTTTATCACGGACGGCTCACCACAAGCGAAAACGGACTAACACCAGATCCCTGGCATGTCCCAATGCAATGGTCAGGAAATGTCAGGCAATTACTGATCATTACACACACCTGACTTCCCCACACGGATAAAAGGCAGAGCACGAAAGTACACTCTGAGCAAAGCAAAGCACACAAGGAAACAGCAGTTCCAAGATGGCAGTTTAATACGAGGAGAAAGACTACGAGATCATAGAGGGTTCTAAGGAGGGAAGTGCCCTTGACGTTTTCAGACCGTTACTTTTGTGAAGCTTGGAAAGTAAGAAACCCAACACTGGGAACTAAAGCTAAACAAACCTGCATTGTGCGTCGGAGGTACCCGGGGCTCTCCCATGTCCATAACCAAAGTGGAGAGGAGCATTTGCCGCTGTGGTACTGTCCTTGGCTCATACAACAAAGCAGCACCAGTAAAGACAGCACAGCCGGTGAGTGGGAGAGACCGATACCAAACCAGCCTGTTTTAGAACCAAGGTTGCAAGCAACAACAGTGTATGAAGAAATCTAAAAAGAACAGTGTGTGAAACATTTGTGACGAGCAACGCAAATATAATTGAAAACCAGAGGAGTGATTGAACTTTGGGAGGCCAAGCAAGATACCATAGACAAAGTGGTGCAGCGCCTCGTGGGTGCCCATTCGAACGTCTGTTAGGTATCCAACTGAGTGGCAACTGTTAAAAGGGGAATTTTGAGATCGAAGTGGTCCTGCAATGGGCCATGTTAAATCCTGTGCACATTCGAAAGTCTTCGATAATTTAATGAAAACTGCAATTGGTCCGAGCACGGCAGAGGTAGACTAATTGTGTAAGAAGGATTTTAGCCTGGCTGAGGGGGATCCAGGGTGAACCATGAGTCACCCGTGAAAGAATATTCTCTGAAAATTGTAAAAAGGGGGATCTGAGCTCAGAAGAGGGGGATCCACAATAACGACCGTGATATAAGAAAGGGATCTGAGCCCGGCTGAGGGGGATCCAGGGTGAGTCACTCGAATTGGATAATTATAAGAGGAACTTTGTGTTTGATTTTTGTACATCAGGCCCTCTGAATCAAGAGACCTTTGAGAAGTAAACAGACTTGCACCACAAGGCCCTGATGCTGGTTATGGAACTGTATCCTTGTGCTGAAGAAGCCAGAGTGTGTGCTCTACTCGAGTGAACCGCCTTGTCCCATGTTGAAAACGTGGGGAAGAAAGGCCAACTGCCTGAGCATCCTGACGTATCATTTTGTGAACACTTCTTTCTCTTTCTTTTACACTACCCCACACTATGTATAGCGGTAAGGATTAGCAATAGTTTTTTTAGTATAGGCCGAGACTCCACTAGGACTGAATTATTATTATTTGATCAATCACAGAAGGTTTTGCTTCAGTTGAGGCTTGTCTAGTCGGCAACTCCTTAGATACCCGTTGAATAAATGATCTATGTAGTTGTGTTATACGTACTGATTAGGTAGTTTGTCGCGTCTCACTGGAGTAAGCGGATAGAAGCCAAAAACTGCTGTATCAGAAAGAGAAAAAAAAAGTAAACTCCTGGAGATCTGCGCCAATACTTTTTAGATTTCAAGATGTATTAGTGACCTCATAGCACATGATGCCCCTGCTGATGACACGTGTTTCGGCTAGATATAGCCTTTCTCAAATCAGGGTAGAATCATTTTAAAAGTTGACGCTATATATTCCAAGCGTGGTACGTCATGGGTCTGATCCCTTTGGTCACCTATGAGCGGCATGAGTTACACGCATCGGCTCCTTACACCCCATTATTATTTGATGGTTGTAGCTTGCTCCCATCTGTAGATTTAGGATTAGATGGGCATTTATCATACCCTTGTTGAAGTTCAATAAACATCCTTGAACTGTGGTCACTTGTGTCTGTCTTACTGTTGATTACATGTCTTCCTTACACATCTATGTAAAGCTATGTGAGAAAAACCCATTCAGGTGGCATAGCTCTTACGGCCAGACTTTTGTTATGGGCTGGATCATCTGTTTCGTAGGCGACCCTGATTGCATGCAGTGGACTAATTATGCCATTAATTTCCAGTTTTTCACAAAACAGACAGTGACTGGTTGAATAGATAAATAATTAATCCCGACCCTGACCAGTATGCCTTCTGGTGTGGATTATAAATGGAGGGCTGGGGAGGGTAGGTCTTATACCCATGTGAAGAGGGCATTTACAAAGAAGCAGCTGAGCGCCATATTCCTGAAACTGAATCCCCAGCAGCAAAGCAAGAAGTGGGTGCTAGAACCAGGAGACTGCAATACCTTAGAGATCTTGGGGGAGATCAGTGTTCCCATGTTAATAACAATCCCGCCATTTTATTGTTCATCCCATCACAATTTGTTTGCACCAATTCCAAGGAGGGAATCCCAATTTAGTTCTAGCTAAACCCCAAACATAATAGGCATTCATCGCAATCCTGTGCATGTTCTAAATACAAACATGCTTGATCTGCTGCATAATTAGGTCATATGGCTGTCGATCCGCCACACTATCCGAGAACTGGGTTGCTCTTGCGGCTGCATGAAGGGACTAAATCCATCTCATTGAGTACAAAGAAGATTAGAATGGGCGAGAGTGTTTTATCGCAGACAGATATGGCATTTTATCAGCAGATAGATGACTGAGGGCTTTGGAGAATTAGAGTGTGAAATAATGACACGAAATAGAGTGAAAGTGTGGGTGTTAGAGTGTCTCAGGGATGGGAGGAGGAGAAGGATAGATGGGAGACCGATTGAGAGGCTATGGGGTGGCAGTTGGTGAAGGCAAGAGGAGTTTACAAAGTTTGTACTTGCCGAGGGCATACAACCCTACAATTGGAGGCAGAGGAGTAAGATTAGTGCTCATGTGTGGGGGATAAGGAAGCTAGGGGAAAGCATGGCATGAAAGTGTTCTCCCTACAAGTCTTCTTAGATACAGGTGGCCTGCAGATCCTTCCATTCAGGTCCATCTTAAATGTAATCACAATCTATTTCATCCAAAGACAGAATTGTGGGGAGTCTATTCAAAACCCACATTTTCATGCAGCAAGAACCACAGCATGTATATATTGAAAATCTTATTCCTATGATCACAGTTTAAAGAAAAGGTTTATAGAAATAAAAATGACTGCAGGCTATCGAAAAGGAAGACAGGCAAATAGTAGAAATAGAACAGTGGATGCGAAAAGAGTTGTCCTCAAATAAAAAAACCTAAGGAAGAATTAGTTGGAGGAGCCAAAAAATCATGTTGAAATGCATGCCTCCAAAAACGTAAGACACTAAGAACAGTCTTGTAATGCAATGTAAAGTGAGCTTGGGTAGTGTAACTTCTGCCATTTTAGTGGGGAAATCAGCATTCTGTGATGGTGGGTGAAAGAAAACTGATTGTCGCTGGAGAAGGACTATTTTGAACAAATTTGCAGACCTCAATCCACTCCAGTTTGACTGAATTCCACCTTTCGAAGGAAAAACCGTTCAAGCAATTGCTTAGCATGTGACGACCATACACTTGCTTTGCTAGGCAGTAAGAATACTTGCATATGTTTACAAAGCAAAGCTGAAAGATACTGAGGCAGCGCAAGTGCATAGAAAATAAATATAGTGCATGTAAGACAAATGTTATCATTTTCTGAAACAGCTTTCTAATAATTTATCATATTCATTAATAAGGTAATACAAACATACAAAACTTTACACAACGCAAATGGATTAGGCAGACATTTTAATTTATTTACTCTACCTTCTGTCCAGCAATGACAACCCGGTCCCCCAAGTTGAGGCCAACTGAGAGAAGCATGTCCTTGCCAGAAACATGATCATAATTTTGCAGAAGGGTCTTTGAAATGTCACAAGCCATCGGCAAAGCACCTAGAAGCATCTGCTTGAGTTCTTTAGCAGTGGCAGCGGCATCAGCCATCTCTAGCGGCATATCAACGGGATCAGGTACAACATCAGCAGGAATCTGTCCTTTGTCATTCTACAGCAAAGCATGAAGAGATATTACATTGAAATGGCATATCATTTCACAATGTTGTGCAGTACAAAAAGCAGCACATAGATTTTGGTGTTTTTGATTACAGACAACCTGTAATATTGACAGCTGAGAAGATATTTAGATTATCTACAGCTTTAGAATATTTTCTAGCGCTCAAAAGTAGGAAAGCAAATCATACACAAAGATGAAAAACATGGAGAAAATGGATAGATTTTGGTGTTTTTGATTACAGACAACCTGTAATATCGACAGCTGAGAAGATATTTAGATTATCTACAGCTTTAGAATATTTTCTAGCGCTCAAAAGTAGGAAAGCAAATCATACACAAAGATGAAAAACATGGAGAAAAATGGCTAATAGCCACCTAAACATCAGAAGTCAAATATGATACTGCAGCTTATTTGTTTCAATATCAGATACCAACTGTCAACAGCATTTTATTTCCGATGAGCCACAGACATACGTGAGCCACTGTGTTAAGTATTTCAATCAGGCGATACACCCTGGTCTCAGCCTAGTATGCAGCGCGCATATGAAATGCCTATTTTATTAGGTCTATAGGTTCAATATTCGGAGTGATATACCACTCATATCACACCCCTTCTCAAAATACTCCCAGGTCACAATGGACCAGGAATCAGGCTGGTTGGTTAAGGTAATATTTATTTATTTAAAATTCAAATTAAACATATACTTTTGAATAGGGAGCAGCAATCACCAATGTGGTGACAATAACTGATAGGAAGTATGTAAGGCAGTTAAATTCACTTTTTAGCAACACACATAAAACACAGAGAAAAGAACACTTTTGGCTTGTTTGACAAGATAGTACTTCGGTTAGGTTTTCCCCCTGCACTATTCCTCAACCCACCAATAAGCAATTCTGAGAAGATATAAGGAAGCAGCAGGTATTCAGGAATCAAGAACAGTAACCAGAATTTAAATACTACCTTCTGTAAAGTTTTACACGGATTTTCAAACCGTCATCTGCGACATACATACAGGAGCCAGCATAGACGTTAACTGTCTTTATTCTCTTCAGGCTGTAACTGTCGAAACCGTCCCCCAAACCCTCCCTAGCCCAAAGCCATCCCATGTATGCGGAAATGACCGCAACTGAGAACAGCCCACATAACGATGTGGGAAAGGTAAACAAATGACCCGTAACACAATCTGACATCTCCCCCCTTTTTAACATTAAAGGTCATTGTCTTTCTCGCTCCATCTCTTCAATAAGTCTGAGGTTTCATTCGACTTTTGTGGTCGTCCCCCATTCCTGGGAGTGCCATCAGTTTCCTCATATTGCATTTTGTTGTCCTCTTCTTCTGAAGCCTCACTGTCACCTAAATAAGGTTCATCTCGCAATTTTCTTTCATCATTGTCTTCATCTCTATCTCTAGTACATTCTGAGATGGACGTTCTTCGTTTGAAATGCGAAACATTGCGGGTCACAGATGTCTGATCAGGTCTCTGTGCTGTGATCATAGTTCAGTTTTTCTGTGTCACAATTAGTGGTTCTTTTGCAAAAGTTGCATCTTATTTTCGTTGTTTCGGTTGACGTATCCACACCTGGTCTCCAAGATCCATAGTAGACTCTTGCGCTATCCTTTTGTAGTCTGTCTGGTTTTTCATCTTGATCTTCGCATTTTGATCTCTTTCTCTAGCTTCCAGTTCTAATGGTGTCACCGGTACAGGACTGGGGTCTTCAGGTAAACAAGTTCTGATGGGTTTTCGAAACATAAGATCCGCCGGGCATACCCCCGTTGTGCTGTGCAGTGTATGTCTATAATCTCTTAGGAATTGGTATAGAGCTTGTTCAAATGGTTTATTGAGTACCGCAGCTATTTGTAGTGTTCTTAACATTTGCCATAAATCGCTCAACGATGCCATTTGCCTGAGGCCATCTGGGCATTATTTTCCTGTGTTGGAAACCCATATATTTAGAGAAATTTTCAGAATCTTGGCTCATGAAAGGTGCACCATTGTCAGACTATCACTCGTGGTATTCCATATGTGGATAACATGCGAGCAAGAGCTGACACTTGATGCAAACGTACTGTCAATAATTTGTGCTTCTGGGAATCTTGATTGTTCATCTATTAATACCAAGACATATGTGCCATCTCTCAATGGTCCAAAGAAATCTGCAGCAAGTTCTTCCCACACATGACCAGGTAAAGGAGACATTTGAAGTGGGTTTGGATGAGGGGGTGGCGCTACTTGTGCACACGTCGGGCATGTACCCACGATTTCTTCCACCATGGCATCTAGCCGTGGGAACCATACCTTTTGTCGTAATAATCTTTTGGTGGCAACCACTCCTCGATGACTTTCGTGTGCCAGGTGTATTGTTTTGGCTCTCAATGATCTAGGAATGAGTACTTAGCACTCTTTCAGCACAACCTTCTCATCAACTATAGAGAGTTCATCTCGTACTTGGTCAATCCATTTGATGTCCTCTTGAACCTCCTCCGTTTCCTGTTTTGCTTGTTGTCTCATGTGTGCTTTTCTTTCCTCTTGTATGCAGTGTCGAACTATTCTGAGGGCCGGGTCCAATTCCGATTGTGAGATGGTGTCTGTCCATCCCACTGGCAAAGGTTGTAAGTGATGAACTACATAATTAAAGTACTCATCTGCAATGGACGGTTGAGGACTTGCCGATCCCGTCGGGTGACGTGACAGATAGTCTGCCGGATTTTCTTCTTTTCCTGGACGATGTTTGATGTTAAACTTGTAGTCCTGTAATCACAGACCCCACCTGGCTATCCTCAGGAGCATCCTTGCTTTTGGATCTCCATAAATTGTGAGCACGGCTTGGTGGTCAGTTATTATAAATTCCTTCCCATATAAAAATAAATGAAAATACTCGCATGCCCACACCACAGCCAAACTTTCTTTTTCCGCTTGTGAATAAGCCTGTTCTGTGGGAGTTAAGCTTCTGCTGGCATATGCTACTATGTGTACATTTGTATGTGCTTCAGGATCTTTTTGCGTTAGTATAGCTCCCAGACCTACAGGACTTGCATCAACTATTACTTCGGTGTCTCTTTTAGAGTCATAATAAGCCATGTCTTCAGCTTTTGTAATGACATTTCGTATTGTTTCAAATGCATTCTGACGTTCTTCAGACCATATAAATGGTTGTCCTTTCGTGTTAATATACGCAGTGGATTACTCACAGTGGCATAATCTTTGAGATAATGAGAACAATAACTTGCCAAACCAAGGAACGACCTCAACTCTGTTATTGTCTTTGGAGGTAAAGCTAAATTAAGAGCCGAAACTTTGTCAGGGTCTGGTCTCATCCCTTTGTTAGAAAAGATGTGTCCGAAAAATCTTAGAGATCCCTTACTAAATTCACATTTTGCTTTGTTAAGTGTTAAACCTGCATTTTCCAGTACTTCACACACTCTGAAGAGCCAAGTCATGTTCTTCCTGATTTTTGCCAAAAACCAATACATCATCCGAATAATTTAAACAGTTAGGTACATGTCTAATGACTCTGAATCTCTTCCTGAAAGATTTCAGCCGCAGATGAAATTCCGAAACTTAGTCTTTTGTATTGAAATAACCCGAGGTGAGTAACAAATGTTGTTATGTACCTCGATTCAGGAACTATTTCTATATGATGGTACCCTTTTGTGAGGTCCAATTTCGAAAAAACTTGTGCTCCATGTAACAGATGAATCATATCCGTAATTCTGGGGGCTTGGTGTCTCTCTCTTTCTATTGCTGCATTGGCTCTTCTCATATCGACACACAACCTTATTGAACCATTGGGAGATTTTTTTGGAACTGGAACTATGGGAGATACCCAATGTGTGGGTCCTGATACTGGTTCAATGACATTGAGTTTGATAAGCTTATGTAATTCTTCTTCAACTTGTTGTTGAATGTTCACAGGTATTCCACGATAGTGTTGAGCCACTGGGGGAACATCTGTATTGATGTGTAGATGTACTTTCCTGTGTTTTAGTTTTCCCAAACCTTTGAAAAGCTTAGGAAATGCTTTGTCTATGGCTTCCGTCTTGGCAAAATATTTGTGAGCCATTAGTTGATATAGAATGTGAACTAAACCCATTTCTACTGCCGTTTTGAAACTTAGAATACATCCACTATTAAATTCTGTTTTCAAAATGTGTAGGGGAATCTTCGCCGCATGAGCTTTGTGCACACACCATGCTGAAATGGTCCCTTTGCAGGGTAGCGGTGTCGTTGCTCCGTATGGATAGATGCCAATAGTTGCTTTACGTATTTTTGGTGGGCTAGTGAGCGAATTGTATGCTTGTTCACTTATAATGTTGACTGTCGCTCCAGTGTCTATAAGAAATTCTAATGGAGTGTTATTTACTTGCAATGTAAGAGTGGGGCTCTGCTGGGTGGCTGTAGCATTGTTGAGAGCCCACACATCCTTTTTTTCTTTGATCATTATCTGATGACTGAGATTCACTACTAGATGGAGAGCGGGTCTCGATGTATCTAACAAATCTTCTTCTCTGTGACTTTCTGGAACCCTCTGATGGTCTTATCTCTTGCGTAAAGATTTTTCCTAGTTCTTTCCTCCCGTCTTGAGATCGTCTGTGCTCCAACCTCTCTTCGATCTGATGAACTAAGATGTGAACTTCTCCTTCTTTCTTGCTATTTTTGCCTACTGGTTACAGGTCTTGGTGCATTCTTGCATACCACTCAATAGTGATCCATTCCGCCACAAGCCGCACAACGTTGTCCTATAGCAGGACATTCACCTATGTGTGGATATTCAAATCCACAGCGATAACAAGTTGCATCTGTCCTTTTTCCGCTTTGAGTAGGTGCAGTGTGCAATATGTTGATGGTGTCAGTATTAGTTGTTGACTGTTGAATGGTAACTTTTCCTAGATTGTCTAATTGGTACTCTACAGCCGCTTCCATCCGGGCTAATGCCAAAATTTCTTCTAATGACCGTTGTTTTTGAAGCAATTGTTTTCTAAAAGGTTGAGACATGCATCCTGCTATAACCTGTGATCTTAGTGCTTCTTCATTTTAATATTTATGAAATTCACAGTATTTTAGCTTAATGCGTAAGTGCATCACAAAACTGTCCAAAGATTCCCCTTTTTCTTGTCTTGTAGTGTGAAACACATGACGTTCATAGTCAATATTGGTGTGTGGGGCAAAATATTCGGACAATTTGCCATTAAGTTCTTCATAAGATACTGTTTCTACATTTAGCAGCTCACCAGCTATGTCTCTGACAGCTGGACCTACTGCCATGAACAACGTGTTTTTGAGCCCAACATCTTCTACAAGTCCTATTGCGCCTGCATAAAATTTGAAATCACGCAACCATATGACCCATCGGGGCCCCAAGTTAGAAGTGTCTCTGACATCAAAAGGGCCTGGCATAGGCATGTTTTGTGAAGCACTACTACCACTTTGCATATGCTGAGCATCATCAGCAGTTGTATCTGCATCCCTTGATGAAGATGCTACAGGATTGTCAGTTTCTGACATGATGACTGATGACTGGTTTCAACAATGATGTGAAATGTTAACTCTTTATGTTGAAATACCTTCAGCACCACTGTGTATATCAATACATTTACCTTTTGTATAATACTTTTATGCCACTTGTTTTTTTAATTGGCATGATGGTTCACAGTGAAATATGGCATTCTTTGCCTTTTGTAAAGCCTCTTTGGGCTATAGAAATTAGCTTTGTTAAAGTTTTCCTTCGTATATTGTAGGCAGTTCCTTGTTGTCTCAATTTCTTTTTCAAAACAAACTATATTGAAACATTCAGCATCAGGCTTTACTAATTCTTGTCATGCATTTTTGAGTTGCTAACAACAAATCCATTCAGACAGCAACACTAGGCGTGATAGTACACAAAAAGCTTTCCTCAGCTTTTCTTAACTGAACTCCAAGTGTACATGACCAATGTTCTGCCAATTAATTAACAGCAATTCCTGCGACACTGCCGTAATCCAAATAGCATGTGTTTTTTTTTTTCTTTTTCAGGCCAATATATTTGCCTGCTTTAGTGCAGGAATAGAGCTGCCACCACCACTTTGCACATGGCTTTGGCTCTACATTTGCTGGGACACTCTCACCTGAGGAGCGCCGACGCGCCTGGCCGCACGACTGCAGTCCTCAGTGCCGTCCCGTGTCGCAGGCTTGAGGTGCGCCGACACGCTTAACCGCTCGACCCGCGGTCCTCACGTAGGCACGGGTGGGTGTAGAACCCCTTGTCGCCAATTGTAAAGTTTTACACGGATCTTCAAACCGTCATCTGCGACATACATACAGGAACCAGCATAGACGTTAACTGTCTTTATTCTCTTCAGGCTGTAACTGTCAAAACCGTCCCCCGATCCCCTCCCTAGCCCAACGACATCCCGTGTATGCGGAAATGACCGCAACTGAGAACAGCCCACATAACGATGTGGGAAAGGTAAACAAATGACCCGTAACACAATCTGACAGAGTAGATATAAGGAAGCAGCAGGTATTCAGGAATCAAGAACAGTAACCAGAATTTAATTACTACCTTCCCTCCCCAAACAAGAGACAAAAACGGGTTGAAAATCTTACACTTTTAAAATGACATTTCAAAATGGCTGTGGAAAACAATGAATGTGTGTAAAAATCCTTACATCAATACAAATTTCTATGGGAGCAACACTGGAAATATGCTAACAATCATGAGCTATAGTTTGAGCAAAATTAAACACTTTCAATCTGAATGGAAGGTTGGAAATAATTTAAATTGAAAATCACAAGTGTAAAACTTGGCAGAAATGTGGATTCCCGCCTAAAGTTGACCAAACGGTTTTTAAGAAAAACGGGTGAAATATACTGATTCTGAGTGCGGTTTTTAGGTTCGGATGCAGCTATGGGTCTTAAGTATAATGCAGAGTTGAAATGAAGTCTTTAGTTATTAAATTAAGCGAGTTATGCAATGTTGAATGAGAGGCATTTTTGGAAATAAAGGCACAAAAAAGAAAACAGAAATCAACTTTTACAAGGATAGTTTTATTCTACACTAGGGCATTCAGGCTAGGTTACCAGATTGAAATACCGTAAGCTCCACTGTTGATCCGCGGAACCAACCTCAGCACCTCCGTGTCCGCCCTGGCGGACTCAGTCCGATTACCTGAGGGAGGATTTAAGGGTTTGGGATTTCACAAGACAAACTTATTTAAAGAAGTTAGCGCTAGCGCAAAGAATCAAAGGCAAGGTTTCAAGAATGGTTGTGCCAATATTACAAGTTCTTAAGGTAAGGATATGATGGTTTAGGGATTGGGATGGAACAAAACAAGGCAAGGTATGCTATGATGTTCTATGCTTCCTATTAATACTTACAGTCCACTTTTATTTAGGATTTTGGACCGTCAAGGGTTGTGGTCATCACACGGATCAGGTCTAAACAAGGACAGCAGGGCACCTCAGGCGGGATAAGGTCAGCTGTGCGGTTCTGGTCACTGGAATGGCATCTGAAGACTGCACTGGTTACTGGAGACGGGTGATCAGTGGGATGGCGAGTTTGGAGTAGGCATGCATTTAGTAGTAGCAAGCCAGCTGGATCAAGATGCTTCCCTGGGGATTTGGGATTGCTTCAGAGTTTGAGGCCTAGCTGAAAAAGGGGTCAGCAATGCTTAGGCCTTGGCTTTGTAATGAAATCAGGAATCGGGAACAAGGATGGAGAAATCAGGAACAAGGCGCCACGCAGAAAACCAGGATGAAGTCAGGAATCGGTGTGTCCTGGTGTGCTGTCGGGTTCCCCTATTTATCATGCCAAATGACATCACTAAATTATATGGCAGGGGCAGTCTTACTGTCCACACCCCTACTGCTAGGATTGGGCAAAAGCACAGTTTCTGCCTTGCTTTTCGCTGATTTGATCACAGAAAATGATGTCATGTTTTATGGTGCTACTTTTACAATGTCTGGAAACCTCCCATAGCTATTGGGACCCAAATCTAACTTTCCCACAAATACATATTTATGTAGTGATGATCTCTAAGAAAATCAGGTGCACAGGTTACATATTTCGTGGGTCACATTTCAATCCAAGTCCCAAATCTGAGACCTGGCTTTACCTTTCTGCTACATTTTGGCAATTTTAACCATGAAAGATTTGGCCTAACATTTCCCAATGATGTACATAGATGCGCAATTACCCCTGGAATATGTATACAAAATGTTATAGTTGCTGCATTAATACTTTTCGTGCAATTGGTCATTCTTCACAACTTCTGTTCCTTACGCAGTAAGAAGCTCTACCAAGTTTTCAAATGAATAGCATAAAATTAGATTTAGAATTATGCACTTTTCACATTTTTCCTCATTCTTGTGGCAAAGTTAAATATCTTTGAAGTTCAGTCACAAATGGGCTTTTAAACACCAAATGTCCTTGTCAGTTTTTTTTTTCTTTTTCAACCAAGTGTAAGCACAAGACAATCCTTTGATGTAGAATGAGGGGCCTCTTCCTTGAGAGTGAAGCTTCCTGCCCCTCCCACTGGAAGGGTGAGTGTCTTAGCATGCTACTGTCTTGGCCTGGGGCAAAGACGAATGTCTAATGTGACTTGAAAGGCTCCATTGTCCTGGGGATTCCAAGCCTCCAGCCAGCAATTAGCCTTTTCCTGTTCCAGCAGTTGAGGAGTCACCCTTTCTCAGGGTCAGCACTGACAGAGCAGTTTTTTTTTTCTTTGACATAGTTTGCCAACTCAGCCTGGGTTTTAGCTTTGATTTATACTTTAAAATCTTAACATTAAACAGATAGGGCCTCATTCCGAGTATGGCGGTAAGGGATAGCGGCCACCGCTAACGAGAGCGGTGGCGGTAATCCCTTACCGCCATACTCCGAGTTCCCTTAGCGCCATGGTGCTTTTAACACCTGCTTTTAGCAGGCGTTAAATACCATGGCGCTAAGGGACCTTGATGTTAATTACGCCACCGTAATTTACGGTGGCGTAATTGACGCCTTCCCCACTCCCATTATGCCCTATGGGGCAAGAATGGGAATGGGGAAGGGTAAATGGGGATTGGGGAATTACCGCCCCGCCAACCTTGGAATGGGGCGGTAATTCCGCCAACCACCAAGGCGCTGCCGGTCCGGGTACGGTGTCAACCAAGGCGTTAATAGCGCCATTGGTTAGCGCCGTACTCGGAATGAGGCCCATAGAATTAAACAGTTTATAAGTGTGTCTTTACCATTAACAAATCGGTTTACATTTCTTAAGTAATTAAGCCTTGACACAACAATGTACTTTTAAAATAGGCGATTTACCCCCTTCATTCAGGAAAAAGCCCATTTTACCTTTTCTTAAGTTCGGTTTTCCTCTGCAGCAAATATACACTTTGGACAGCTCGAATCCTTTCCTCGAGTGCTTTAGTTGTTTGCAGTATGAATAAACTTATCAGACATTTTGTTAGACCGTGATACAGTTGAGACAAATCTGCCTTTGGCCTACCCCTTAGTGGGCGACCATGCATCAGTCTTAGACAATCTCCTAGGAGGGGTGTGGATCACTATGCCCCCCCTTCTCTTGTATCTCAGGGCCTTTGTGCACTGTGTTACTCCTAGATTACTCCTATCTTACTCCAATGGACACATTAACGTAAGACACAAAGAAAACACATGAATCGATTCAACAATAGAAACACTTTTATACATACATAGCAATGCATGATGCAAACACTACTATAATGCAAATCTCGAATTTGCACCTTTTATGCTTTTGGTGCAAATCTACCATGCAATGCAATTACTATAAACCTTACAGGCTTCTAATGCAAGCATACTTCACACTCTCTAAGACAAACCTTGTGTGATTACCCCCATCTATAGCTCTGTGTGAGTGTCTGTTCTAATTCCTCATGCACGTGTCTTATTCAGCAATACTCCCCTTTTTCCTGTTCTTTGCCCTGTCTCTACTCTCCCGCTAACTTCTGCAACCAGTCAGTCAGTGTCAGGGCCAGGCTTCTCTCTGCCAGGTCTCATCAGCTTTGCTCAGAATGCTTCCCCAAGCTCTCTTGATCTCAGAGTCATCCAAACGTCTCTCCTATGCCACTGCCAAACATCTCTCTTCCATCTCACTGTCAGCTCCCTCGATCTCAGAGCTATATCTCCAACTACATCCCATAGAGCAGAGCAGCAACTAGCTACAATCTCAGAGCCTCACCTCTCATTATACTGTTCAATGATGTATTCAAATCTCTATGGTTACACTTACTCTCTAAGCTAAAATGTCTCTTTCTGTCTGTCAGCGTTTCTAAAAATGAGCAGTGCCTAAATGTCTGTGTTGCATGTACTTGTACTTTGCAATCACTGTGTGTTCTTTGTCAATGTGACATTTCGGCCCATCAATATTATGGCCTTCTTCTATCTGCCTGCAGTACAAAATGCCATCTCCTCCTATTTCTCCATTCAAATCCCTCTATCTTTCTGCATGCATACAAATCTCTTCTCCCTCTCTATGGCACAGTCCCCACCTTCCCTCTCTGCGAGGCACAAACCATGCTGATAAGGCCAGCATCCCTCTCCTCTTGGACAAAGATCATGTTATCTGTGTCTCTGCCAAGCAAACTGTTTACGAATTCTTGCACACTAACTCATAACAATCTTTGCACTCCGCAGAAAGGAACAGCGTCTGTGTGTCTCAATGGAATGGCTTCATAATGCCATAGGCCTCATTCTTTCTCTATTCCCAAAGATAGTGCCTAACTCATTCATTCATTCATACCAAGCACTATACTCAAAGCTCAATGCATATTCTAAGTGCACACTCACTGCGTGTCTCTCTACAATGCATACATAATACATAACAAAATATCTCTACATGTGTCTCTAAATGTCTCTACATGGCACTTCAAATATAACAGGCCTCATTCTATATTCAAATTGCAAATGCATACAAAGTGGCAGAATAATGTGGATAGTCTAATGTTACTATTTCATGTCACTACTAATCAGTACTAATCAGAATGTATGATGGATAACTAAATAGGATGCAATGATGGATAACTAACCCCTAAATGGGTAATGATTCTCTTACAATGGGTAATGATTCTATAATGAAAGCAAACCAGGTCTGTCCATACTATCAGGTTCTACAATTTGTTTCAAGTCACTCTCTGCACAGCTCATTTTTGATACTTGTTGCAAAGTTTTAGCTGTGTTTCCCTTAGAAAACAAAAAACACAGTCCCTGGTTTGCTTTTCAAAGGATATTATTGCCAGGAGCTGTCATTCAATGAGGCCCGGTTCCTCTGAGCCACAATGAATAATCCTGGGCATTGCAGGGCCCTTTTTGATCATAGTGGTTTATGAGAAATGAATGGATTTAGCGCCAAGCAGCACTTTTTAAGATTGGGAAAGTGTCAATCTAAAAGGCCTTTTTGGGGTTTTCAGTACAATGATGCTGCTTCATTTACTTTGCTCCATGTAAATGTTATAGAGCCCACTGGCATACTCCTGCAGTGAGGACTCTGTTTCAACCCCTCCTGAACTGTGTGTGGCAGGGGGTGTGCAGCCATTTTCTGGTTGCGACACAAACGCAGTTTTAAAGATCTTGGCACGCTCAGGAGTCAGCAAAGTCCTTTTGGACCGTTTCTTTCACCATTGCAGTAAAGTGATGTAGTCAGGCACATCTGAGTAGGTCAAAATATCCCACAACTGACAGAGGTGAACCACACCCATTACTTCACAATGATGCAATAAAAGGGGTCATGTTTTAGGGAGGTGGCGCAGTGAGAGATCAGATAGTGTGGTATGCACACAAGGCTGTTCAGCCATGATGCACAATACAATACGCTCACAATACAATACGTGGGTATGCCCTGTGCACCCTAATCTTCCAATAAAGGTCTACTTAGCCGTCTGAGAACCAGACTAGGGAATCACTTGGGCACTACGTGCCTGTCATGTTGTATTATGTGTAATGGAAAGATCTGCTAGACGCAGATGTCACATGGCTTGTCCAATTGAAATTGCACAGGTCTTGACTGTTGCTGTAAAGCAATCCCTGCAAAGCTAGAGGATGCTTATTAAGGAGTTTGCTGTAAATGTAACCAACTACATTTATCTTACTGACTGTAAGGGGGCAGAAGAAGGACTCCGACACAAAGGTGGCATGTTTGGGGCTAAAGAATTTTCCTGCTATTTGCAAAAACAATCTCTTACAAACAGGGTGAAATGACTCCCTCCCACTAGTCTTCTCATTTAGTTTCCACATTTACAACACCCAGCTCGGAGTGTTATGAGGGTCTGCAACCCTAGTTCCTTTCTTCGTCTTTGGTCTGGTCCCCATGGTCCATTTCCCTGCCAAGTACTGGCATGAGGACAATGACTCTTATAGCTCTCTTGATTTGGGGTCCGCCACCCTTCCTTGGTAGCCAGTGGGCTTGTGCCTACTAATGAGGGGCATCCTCTTTAGCGTTTCTAATATGCAGGGGGTGGGGGTTCTCCAACCCGTCACTGCTATACAGTGGGGTTATCCCTGCCACTGGAGTGAAGTCTGTGGCACTCCCCTGCCCAGTGTCAGCAGAGAGACTGTGGGGCAATTGCTACTGCCGGCATGTGGTTCTCTCCCGCATCAACTCTGGGTTTCCTGTGCTTCCACTTACCTCTCTCGGGGTCGTAGCATGTCACCGGGACGGCACGGCTCCCCCGGTGTCCAACTCTCACCAGCTCTGTGGGGCAGTCTTCCCCACCGAAAGCCTTGGCTTGCTTGCCCTTCGGTTGCTTCTGTGTGTGGGACCACTCCTACATGCCCACCGAAGACCAGGGTCAGCCATTGGCCAGCGTCTTCCCGCCTCCCTCTCCCCTGCATCTCGCAGACCCGTTTGAAGCTCCCATCTCCTGCACACTCGACGTCTGCAGCCTTTCAGGGCTTGATTCCACACAGGAGACAATCCCTTATCTATTTTTATACTTTGTTGCAGTTTGTAACCATTGAGTCCTTTGTTGGTTTCCCGTGGGTAATCCTTGGATCTTCACAGGGCTTCCTAGTCTCAGTACCAGCATGGTTAGTACTTCAGTTCTTCTTCGTCCCAGTAATGGCCATTGCCTTAAGCAGTTCGCTTTACAGCAATAGACAGTCTTAGAGTCCAAGTAAAGACTGGAATCAGACAAAGGGGCTGAAGGAGATTGGGGTGCGGTGTGACATGATATGCTACCCCGTAGAGGTAATCGTCCTTTTCCCTGGGGTGGGGGGTGGTCCCTCCCCACAAGATCCTCCCTCATTATTCGACCTCCAGGGGGATTATCTGGTAGTTGTCTCTCCTCCCTGGCCTCATCGGGAAAAGGCTCTCCCTCAGGAAGAAGTGATGACATGTAGCGAATCGTCACACTACCCTACCATTATACTCTAACGGGTCAGATGAACACCACATGGGGCAACAAGAAGGTCCTGACCATTTAAGGGGACAATGGAATTAGTGCCAGTAGAAATGGTACCGGGATACCAAATAGGCATACAGTCCCATTAAGAGCCCCCCACACCCCTGATATCCGAAGATGTGCCCCTTAATCCACAGTACTCACTATTCTGCCTGTCACTACCCCACAAAGGGAATCCCCCACCGTGACCCAGTCACTTCATGGCTTCCAGGAGAAGGAGGGTTTAAAAATGCGAGATCCACAGGCAGTAGAAGTGCAATGTGAGGAATGCCAGTCAGTGCACATGCATGAGTCGCATCTGAAAACCAAGCCTATTATAGGTTTGGCCTGCATGTAATTTCGGCCACATGCTTTCGGTAAATCAATATAACATTCGACCCAGAATCCAACAATCACACAATCATGAGAGTGGCTGCACACAAATGTAAAAAGCTAACCCAGCGGAGGGATGAAAGCCCTGTATAAGCCAGGAGAATAAAAGGGATAGTGCTGTTCTTTGGAGAAGGCAGATGTTCTCATGTAGTTGGGGCCAGGAAACAAACTTGGGAGGCTGAGGAGGCACGGCTGGGGCTTGGAGAGGAGTAAAGGAGGGAGGCAGATGGAGGCACAAAGAAGGAGGAGGAGAGGAAGCGAAGGAGGAAGGGGTGGGTGGCGCAAAGGAAGGTAGGAGTGGGAGGAGCAATGAAAGGAAGTGGTGGGAGGAGCAAAAGGAGGGAGGAAGTGAAGCAAAGGAGGATGGCGTGAGAGAAGCATAGAAGGAGGGAGTGAGGAGTAAAGGAGGAGGGAGTGAGAGGAGCAAAAAAAGAAAGGATGGGGAGCAAAGGAGGAGTGTGACAAGATGAAATCTGCCCTTTGTACGCAAGAGACACTTGACGCAGACAAAAAAGAAGCAGGAAGAATAATAGACCTTTCCACTCTTTCAGTTAAAGAATGAGAACAGGGAACTGCGAGGCAACTTTCCCTTTTTAGTTCTTCTTAGGTTTTCTTGTAAGCGATGACCGATGCATACAATCCCTACACCTGGTCAGACATAGCAGGCCTCTGGAGAAAGAAGAATCCTGACTTACAAATGAACAGAAAGACTTTTATGCTTTGATCTCTTTTTGGCGTGACCTTCAGGATAGGCCATCCTGTCACTATCCGACGTGGCTCATTTCATCTATCCTAGTCAGATTAATGTTCTATTGTCCTTACTACAAGAGGTTGCTCTCTGGTACAGCAAGAATGTACCAATTGAGTTGCTGAATGAGCTGGCATCCACCAGGACTTAAAACCTCTGAACATGCTCGGGGCCAAGAGCGCAAGATGTGGGTGGGTGGGAGGGTGAGGATAGGCCAACTGGAAGGAAGGGGTTCCTAGACCACGAAGTAAGTAAGACGAAGGGGACTATGGGAAACAATTGGGATGGGATGGGACTCTGGGTCGCGGGGGGGGGGGGGTCAGGCAAAAATTGGATGTTGAGATGGGAGGGTGGAGGAGGGTAGACGGGGAGGGTAATGTTAGAGGGGATGGTTTCATTGTTGTAAGATAAGCCATATAGTATTATATAGGAGATATGAGCCGGGGCAGAGGCCAGCAGAGGGGTAAACGCACATTAGTCAATCAGACAACGGTAAGGGAGAGCCTGTGGCTGGCAGTGCCTTCACCACCGGATGACAGATAGCTCTGAATGTAACACTGAACGATATGCGAGTCATTTGATTGGGAGATGCGGTGAAGAACCGGAGACGGGCACCTCCGCTTTGGAGAATGGTAATCGACCCGCTAGAAATAAACAAAGGAATTCTAGGTGCCTCAGAGGAGAGTTAACAGATTGAGCTCTAGTGGGAGCAGTATTTGGTGGTTCTAACGAACTGGGCGCAGGTGTGGGGCACATGAATGTGCAATGAACGTAAGGTGTCAGTGAGGACGATCTCTATATTTGTAAAACATGAAGCTATCTAAATTGAAATGTTTGGTTGTTTTGTAATTTGCACAACTTAAAATAATAAAAAGAAATTGGACAAAAAAAGAATTAACGAAGTAACCAGTGAAGAAATCTTTTTCTTAACTACATATTGGACTGAAAAATACGGCTTTGAGCCATTTTACTCTTCTATGCTGCCTAATGTTAGGCCTTAGGTTAGGCCTCCATGACCTTTTATTGTTTCTCTTGATTTCTAGCTCAAAGGAGTGGCTTTTCCTCCTATACTCCGAGAAAAAGCCTGGTCGGACTTTTGGATATTTACTGTCACTAAATCCAGGTGAATGACTACTCCTAGACATGGGAGGACTTACACATACTGTTAATTAAGATATCCACATTACACATAATTCATTATGTTGTGTTTTTTGGCTTATACATTTTGAATTGAAAAATCCGGAACTAAGATGCACAAGCTTTTGCTCCTGATGAAGGCCATTTAGCCGAGAGAGCTCAGCATTTACTATTGGATGAATTAATATTGATGATTTCTGTTTCTTTTTTGATTAAAACTCCTTTACAAGACAAGGCTCTTGATTGAGTAAATAATGTATGATTCATGGATATTGCCATTACTATTGAATAATTGACTGTAAGCAGTTTAATGGTATACAGGGGGCTGGCACGTCCTTACATTTAGGACTCTTATCTTCTTTTATTTATTTATTTATTTGTTTATTTCTATCACGCCGAAGCCCACAGGCATCAGGGCGCGCACACAGACAACAAATGGAATACGAGACAGCAGTCATTGATACAAAAGGAAAGTCTTATTATTTAAATAATAGCGTCTTCAGTTTTTTTCTGAAGATCAAGTAATTTGATTCAAGTCTGAAGGGGCAAGGAGCCCATTGCATTTTTCTGCTGCTTTAACCGCAAAAGGAGCATCCAAACCCATTTGCTCTTTTGGCACCTGTGTGTCCGACCAGACCTTGAGCTTCAGATCTCAAAGACCGACCTAGTTTGCAAAAGGTTATTTGATATTTCAGGTAAGCGGGAGCTAATCCATAAAGACAGTGATGTACAAAGGTCATAGCTTTAAAGGCAATACAATCTTCCAGGCCTAAACAATTGAGTGACTTCCTGTCCTCAGAGATGTGCTTTCTTCTTATTTTCCTTTTGAAAGGTCTTACTGCGTTGTTTTGAATAATCTGGCATTGCGCAATGCAGCCCTTCTTAGCTCCGTTTAGCAGTGCATTGCCATAGACCAGCCTGGAGAGGATTGTAGCCCTGGTGATGGTGGCACAATTTTTTTCGCTCACGATGGGTCTAATTCAATTGAGCAGCCTCTGATAGTACTGACATTTTTTCTTCAAATAAGCCACATGTGCTTCAGGCCCAAGGGATGCTTCAAGATATACACCCAAGGTGTTAATCTTGAGGGAGACCAGAATGTGCAAATCTCTGATAGTGAAAGAGGTATAGTCAGAATGACGTTTGGCTCTGGCCTGAGATGAACCGAAGATCATGATCTCGGCCTTGCTTCCATTTAAGCAGAGGCAATTTGTCTTCATCCAAACCTCTATGATATTGTAGATAAAATCCAATCCTGTCTAGTTATAACACCCACTCAGTTCAATAACGAATTGGGTGTCATCAGCAAAGTTGGTGAAAAATATCCCTAAGTTGGTAAAAAGGGTGCAAAGACAACACAGATATAAGTTAAACAGAAGGGAGGAACAGACTCTCCCCTTAGGGTACTCCACAGTCGATGGTGCAGTGAGGATTGGTCACCCCAGTGGATTTTGGAGCTCCTCTCTGCAAGGAAGGAGGTTACGCAATCTATAGCGTCCTGCGAGCAGCTGCCTGATTGTTCTAGGGCCTGTTGGATTTTCTAATGGTCTAACAAATCAAAAGGATGCTGATAAATCCAAAAGTATCAGCATGCCAGTTTTTCCTCTGTTCATGATATTAAGCATTCTGGTCTGGAGGTCGAGCAGAGCAGTTTCAGTGCTATGCGAACCTCTAAAGCCGGATTGCTGTATGTGGAAGAGATTGTTTTTGTCCAGAAACGTTTAGAGTTGCCTAGCTGCTCCCTTGTCTAAGATTTTTAATTAAAAAATTGCACTTTGTGATCGGACGAAGGTTATATGGAGCGGGCTGGTCAAGTCCAGGTCTTTTGATCAGGGGAGTAACTGTAACCGCTTTAATAGCTGCTGTGGCCTTGTTGTCTCTAAATGAAACATTGACCATTCTAAGAAGGAAGGGTGCGAAGATGTCTACATTTTCCAAGATTAATTTGGGGATAGGATGTTTTCTAGGCATGCTGTTGGTCTTGTAGAGGAGATAAGCATCTTCATGTCATCTAGGGAGAGGGGGTTAAACTTAAAAGTGCCCCTATTCACCCTGTCACTATGCACAGAAGAGAAAAGGGGAATGTTTAAAGGACATTATAGAATCAGTGGGGAGGGAAAAGGTTGAACATTATTTTTTCAAAGGCTTATCCAAGTTAACCTATTCAAGAAAATCTAGAAATAAAATGGCTGTTGAGAGAATTAATTTTCACTATGTCACAGTTCCCCAAAGAAAAGACTCAGGTGCGAAGTATTTGTATAGTGCAACATCCACAATTTCCATTGCTTCTTGCAACATCACAAATAAAATCACAGATGACTAATGTTAGGTTTGCAGTTACCTTAATGGCTGATCTTCTTACAGTCTTTTTGCATTACCCTGTAACCTTTAATTGAAAAGTGTTGAAACAGACTGCTTATAAAGTAAAATATCCTCTAGTGAATTTCTGGGGTTGTGGGGGGATATGCCTCTCTAAACATATATTTTTTTTATTTTCCTGTATTCCAATTTGTATTGAATAAGAAAAAGAGGCTACTGAACCTCATCCCTCACAAAAGCCTCCAACCATTAGCAGACTACTCTCCAATGGGACAGACTCAAATAAAGGGCCCTTGGCCTGCCACTCTCCTATGGGACATCAATGGGTTTAACCCCTTTTGAGTGCAGACCAATGCGAGAATCCAGCATGCGGTAGTCTACAAATCAATGCACCCCTTTGCACAACTTCTTTTCTAGGAGACCACATATTTTGTCGTCCGATCCAATGGTCTGAAGTTTTCATCCTTCAAAGTGGCTTACATTTTACTCGGAACTCCTGAGAAAAAAGAAATCAGCATAATTCTAGTGACCTATGTGAATTGGAGGCTTAGACTTTGCATGTGGTATTATTGCCCTTATTTTGGAGACAACGATACTGCTGAAATTTACAGGTCCAAGAAGACACCCCATAGACTTTTTTTGATTACACTTAGGCAGCATGAAACTTCCCAAAACATCACAACATTCGTGGTGAGGAGACACAATTAAAGTCATATTTTGGAAAATTTAATGGATGGGCTCCAACTATGGCACAACAACTATTGGCCATGAATCTTTGGAAAAACCCATCCATCTCCATAAACCTGCTCTGCACCCCCAGACCCCACTCGGAGGACATACTACTCATACAACCTCTAACCTTACCTCTTATTTGATGTAACAGATGCCTGCCCCATGACTGTGCCTCCCAGACTCAACCCTGGTACTAATCCCGCGTGTGACCATATGTCCTATCCTGTACTGACTTATGATAACGCTGATTTCACGAGATCTAAAAGGATGTTTTACGAATGTGTTAGCCAACTGATAATGGAGGGTTGGATATTCGGACCCACATACCCTTGTCTCACAATGCAAACCAACTATCTCCACCTAATATATATGCATGTTAGATGTTAGAAGAATTATGTGTTATGATGTATTATGTGTGGCCCACGAGGCAGATGGAACCAGAACAATTTTGTTGTACACTGAGCAGTGATAGACTTCTGTAACTACCTATATTAATGTACAGTCCTAACCAAACTACCCCACCATATCCTGTACAGAAAAGACCATACGATACCTGTTCAAACCCCATTCTGTGTACCTTTAACTCCATTATCTGAATTAGGCCACGCTATGGTAACTGAAGGGCCTTCTCTCCCCTCAGCAGCGCCGCACACAGCCCCCACCTTTTTTCCCTCCTCATGATTGTGCTTCCAAAGGCCCATTTCTCATGGATGTCTCAGTGCAACAAATGTATCCTTTCATCCTCCCACCGCGTCCGCACTGAGTGTTCACCCCTATACCCCCTGACAGTGATGACCCCCACCACACCTCTCACCTGAACAGTGACAAACGTATAAAATACAACATGTGAAATATATGGTCTTCACCCCAACTGTCGAAATACAACTGATGGTAATTTATCGTTTACTTTGAAGTAGTGTTTAGATTAGAGAGTTAGCATCAATCACCTCATCCAGAACCACATGACCTTCACCTCGCAGCGACCAGCCCAGCTGATGCACGTGATGTCCCCCTTCCCGTCAACCAGCCATCCAATCGCATGGGAGCGGCCCATTAGGAGATATACTGGACCTGCGGCTCCACCAATTGAAATGTAACTTTTGTACTGTATATGTTTCGTCACTAATGACGCTGTAACCCTTTTTAATGCTATGACAATGTAATATTTGGCAGAGTGCTCTTGGAGTATGCAGAGTCCTCTGCGTGCCCTATTTGATTTAGATAAACTATATCTCTTAACTTCACCCGCACTTGGTCTCATTCCCTTCTGGGGTGTGTCCATTAATGACTCTCATTGGGGAGTTTGTATTGTATTTTGGGGACTGCTCACTTTCATTTGGTGACCCCGGGATGTGATGGCGTTCTTTCAGTTCCTTCTGACACGATACGTCCGCCGGCCACAGCGGAGACCCAGGGCACACCTCCTCAAGAGCTGCACGCCTACGGAAACCGGTAACCCTTAGACGTGCGCACACAATACGACGAGAGGGTCAACGGGTCCCGGCTTTGCAAATACCCACCGTACCGCTCGCCAGAGCCAGGTGCGGCCATTGAGTGTGGGGCGGCGCCTTGACAGACCAGGTCTGGAGGGTCTCGGATCAAGACGGACACGTGAGGATCAAGTGCGAGCGACATTAAAAGACAGTGGGCGGGGGGAGAAACAGTAGGACAGGGAGTCAGATAAAAGGAGATTTGGGATTGAACGGAGGGAACATAAGAGGGGAGAAGGTTCACAGAATATAGGGGAATTCTTGTTTTTATTCTATTCTTTTCTTTCTGCACATGCCCATTAGGACAGCTAAGGAGATTATGAGGTGAAAAGAGGTACATGAACCTAGCTCTGCGAGGGGGTGAAGGCGGCGCTGCATAGAACTATCTCAACAGGTACAGGATATAACGGGTAAAAATAAGTGGAAATAGTAGGAGTCTTATATAAGGAGAGGACTCAGAATAGTATTTAGAAACGCTTCTTTTTCTTTTATAAAGGGACGCTCATAGAGAGGAGAGGTGGTCCATAAGGGACAAAGACAGGTAGACGGTCTCGGGTAAATAAGAGGGAATATAAGGGGGGAGAGGGACAAGTAGGGAGGATTTGTGTTTAAATGTTAAATGTGGTATGTTTAAGTCCTGTGGTGCATAATATATGTTGTCTGTGTCTGCTGCGCGCTGGTTTTTGTGAATAATTAATGAAAACGAAAAAGAGTCTTACATAAGTGCTTTGAAACATGCATTTCTAAAGAAAGTATGACAGACTGTGTTTAATCAAAGGTATTGTCATGGAGGGTGACACAAGAGGTGTTGAAGTATTGTAGCCTATTGATTTATTGTCTTGATTTGACCCACAAAGAAGAGAAAGATATTGATAGAATTAAAATGGTTGCAGAAACACCACTTTCACACATCTGTCAAAGGTTGCCAGGGTATGCAGACAGAATTAACAAATACCATGATCAGTGGATCACAGAATTGAAAGGCGAAGGTTTGCCCCAGGTATGGCCCCAAGTGGGGTCGTTTCACAAAAGTATTTTGGATATGGTAGCAACATACTAGTTCGTAAAGTACAAAGGAAAACGGCTCCAAAACAGGAGAGACATATTGGATTTGTCGAGGCTGTTTGAAGAAATACCCCCGAACAAAAACAAAGGGCAGGGCACGTCTCCCCTGGCAACAAGTAGCGGTGAGGGAGAAGGAGAAAACAAGGAAAGAGGGGTAGAGGTAGCAAGGCTGTACCCGCTCCTGTCGAAGCCAGCGCCAGCTGAGGGATAAAGTGATACAGTGTATGTGTCAAAGCCCACGTCACCCCCTGCCAACAGCCCCAACAGCCCCAACAGCCTCAGCACCACCCCCATATGATCGTCGAGGAGCAGGTGGACAGCCGAGTACCCCAACTATAGACACAGAGCAGTTTACCCAAGACTTAGACTCGAGATTAACAACGGCCCAAACAGAATTGGCACGATTAAGAGGTATATGTGAACAGAGCTGCTCGCCCAGAGCAGAACAGACACAAATGCTCCAAATACCTGACAGGTCAATGGAGGAAGGTTGGAAAAAGGGAGAAATACTGTTCCGAATTAATGACACCCCCAAGAGAATAATAGAAATAGACCAAGTGGCTAGTCACACGGGTGCGGAAGGTGGGGACACAACATCAGAAAGGAAGGAAGAATACTGGTGCGACAGAGGAGCAAGAAGAAAGGAGACTAGAGGGTGCAACGGGTGGAGGGCCATTAGGAATAGAACAGTCCCCCTTGGGGAGAGTGATGGAAGAGGAGTGGCAAGGAAAGTTAAGGAATAGAACAGGAAGAATGGCGTGTTAGGGAAGAAGGAAGCAAAGGTAAGTACAAGGAGACCAAGGAGCAAATTACAACTACCATTGATACACAGAGGGACGGGAAGGCCCAATTACGTCCCTTGGGCCGAGATGGACAAAGCAAATCTGCTAAAGACGTTACCCCCGCTCTCGAGAGGAGCAAGTAAGTGGAGTTATGCATTTGAGAAAAATACTGCAGGGGTCCCCCTAGCAATTGGCAATGTCAAAAGCCTGCTAGTCGCTGCGGTAGGTGACCAGACTAACAAGGTATGGGCAAAGGCAGGATTCCCTTGAATAACACTAGATTGTGATCGTCATTATGGAGCATCATTCAACACAGTCAGAGCCAGGGTATGGGATGCATTGAGAGAAACGTTCCTAGACACGCCTGATCTGCAATCAGTGATGCAATGCACAATGGGGGAGGAGGAAGATGCGATGGCTTACATTCTCTTGGTGCAAGAGATGTGGAGAGCGGAGACAGGCACGGCTTGGGATCAATCTACCTCACGGTTTTATTTTCACGGCTTGGGATCAATCTACATCACAGTTTTATTTTATAATTAAAAAAGGGCTCCCGAAGAAGGTACAGAAAGGAACAAGTTACTTGCCTGTAACTGTTGTTCTCCAGCATGGGTCTGGCATGGATTCACATGCTCATGAATATTCCCCGTCGTCAGGCTGTGAATCCTTGGTAAAGAAAAATCAGTATCAGTTTCGTTTCTGATCTGTCTTTCGCAGTAGTAACCAATCACTGATCTCTGCGTCATACTGACCACAGCCAATGACTACCATCTCCCTAAACCCCGCCTCTGGCAGCCATCTTCAGATTTGGTAGCACGTGAAGTGGCAGTATGACCAAGTGAAGAGCCGCAGAGGGGTAGGCGGGAGGGTTCGCATGTGAATCCATGCCAGACCCATGCTGGAGAACAACAGTTACAGGTAAGTAACTTGTTCCTTCTCCAGCATGGGGTCTGGCATGGATTCACATGCTCATGAATAAAGGAATACATAGCAGTACATACATGCACAATCACGGGAGGTGGCAAAGGCTCAACATTAAGCATTACATCCAAAACTCAACATTAAGCAATTCTTACCTTCTCACCAGGCTCACCTTAGGCGAACAGGTTGCGCAGCACTGCCTGGACTCCTCCCTGGAATCCCGATCGACGCAGTAGAATTTCGTGAAGGTGTGCGTCGACCTCCACGTAGCAGCCTTCAGATGTCCAGCAAGGGCACACCAGATAGGAACGCCGTGGTAGCTGCGATCGCTCTGGTGGAATGGGCTCTCGGACGGCCAGGCAGCGGTCGGTTTGCCAAATGATGACAGTACATGATACAACGGGAGAGCCATCTGGAAATGGAAGCCTTCGAGAGAGCCTTCCCCTGATTGACAGGTCCAAAGTTCACAAAAAGTTGTGACGTCTTCCGAAAACTCTTCGTGCGGTCCACATAGAACTTCAGCGCTCTAGCCACATCCAGCGAGTGCAAAGTCCTTTCAGCCGGCGACGAAGACGACGGGAAGAAAACAGGCAACACCAAGGGTTCGTTGAGGTGGAAGTCCGACGGCACCTTGGGCATGAAGGAGGGGTGCGTCCTGAGCACTACCCTTGTGTCGTGAAAAGTCAAGTACGGGGGATTCCAGGAAAGGGCCTGGATCTCTCCCACCCGTCGTGCGGAGGTGATGGCCACAAGAAACGCTGTTTTCCACAACAAGAACTTCAACGGAGCTGAGTGCAGAGGCTCGAACGGCGGTCCCATGAGCTTGGTCAGCACCACGTTGAGCTCCCACACCGGGGCCTTCACCGGCGGGAACGATCTGAACAGTCCCTTCATGAATTCTTTCACCAGACGATGAGACCACAAAGACGTCCGCCCCGTGGTTCTGGTGTATCGGGAGATCGCAGCAAGATGAATCTTGATGGAAGCGTGCGCCAGTCGAGCCTTGGCCAGCGTCAGCAGGTATGGCAGTACTTGAGGAGCCGTAATCCGTAGAGGGTTAATCTTCTGTGCGTGGCACCAGACAGAGAACTGTCCGTAGCATTTAAGAGTTGAGGACGCCCTGGCCTTTGCAAGAACCTCTCTGCAGTCGGCCGGTATGTCGTAACCTCCAAACTCTAACGCTGCAGGAGCCAGGCCTGCAAGTTCAGCGACTTCGGGTCGTGATGGAGGATGGCGCCTTCTTCCCTGGAGAGAAGATCCGCGTCCACTGGCAGCTTCATTGACGGGGACGCTGACAAGTCCAGAAGGTCCGGGAACGATATCTGCCTCGGCCACGCAGGTGCGACGAGGATCATCCTGCACCGTGACCTCTTGAGCTGGTTGATGAGCCAGATCAGCAGCGCAATGAAGGGAACGCATATAGGAACAGGCCCTCCCAGGGGAACGAGAAAGCATATCCCATGCTCCTCGGCTGGGGAAACCTGCTGGCGAACCTCCAGCACTTGGAGTTCGCGCCGTCGCGGACAGATCGATCTGGGGTGTGCCCCACCGTCGGAAGAGGCGGTCCACTAGATCCTGTCGCAGTTCCCACTCGTGGCACGAGCACAGCTCTCTGCTGAGCGAGTCGGTGATGTTGTTTTTTATCCCTGCCAGATGAAACGGCACCAGAAACATCCCTTGGGCGACGGCCCAATGCCACAGATCCTGAGCCTCTTGGACAGGGCTGGGGATCTGGTACCGCCCTGCTTCCTGATGTAGAACATGGTGGTGGTGTTGTCGGTGAAGATCCTCACCACCTTGCCCTTGAGGGACGGAAGAAAAGACCTGAGGGCCCAAAACACTGCACGGAGTTCCAGGACGTTGATATGGAGGGACTTCTCCGTAGGCAGCCAAAGGTCCCTCGTGCGCAGATTTTCGGTGTGCGCTCCCCACCCTTCCAGGGAGGCATCCGTGGTCACTGTCTTCTGGTGGCCCGGGGTCTGGAAGTCCATACCCGCCGTCAGATGCGCGCGGGTGCCCCACCACCGGATCGCTCGTCGGAAGCTCTCGTCAAGTGTGATCCTGTCCTTGAAGCTGCCCGTCGTCTGGATCCAGCAAGCGTCCAGGAACTCCTGTAACGGGCGCATCCGAAGCCTGCACAGGCGGATGAGATAAATGCAAGAGGACATCATTCCGAGGAGGGACTTGATGGACCTCACCCTGGCCACGTCCGCAAACAGCATCCGCTGCACCTTGCCCAAGATGGCCATCGTCCTTTCTTCCGACGGAGAGGCCAGAAGCGCCACTGTGTCGAGCTTCGCTCCCAGAAACAGTGCGTCTTGAGCGGGCACCAGGTGGGACTTGGCGTAGTTTATGGAGAATCCCAGGTCCGTGAGTAGTTGGACGGTCCTCGCCGTGTGCTCCGCGGCGAGCTCCTTTGTCTTTGCTCGGATGAGCCAGTCGTCCAGGTAGGGGTAGATGTGGATCCCCTCCAGGCGCAGCCGCGCCGCCACCGGTGCGAGGCACTTGGTGAACACCCTGGATGCCGACCTCAATCCGAAGGGAAGGGCTCTGAACTGGTAGTGACGCCCTTGGACCACGAATCTGAGAAACTTTCGGTGTCCCTTTAGGATGGGGATATGGAAGTAGGCATCCTCCAAATCCAACAGCGACAGGAAATCGCCCTCCTCCAGTTGACCCAGGACGTGCTGGAGGGTGACCATCCGGAACTTCTGTGCCTTGATGAATTTGTTCAGTCGTCGTAGGTCCAGGATGGGACGCCATCCTCCGGTCTTCTTCTTCACGAGGAAGTATCTTGAGTAAACTCCGGAGCCCCGAAGCCTCTTTGGGACGAGCTCGATGGCGCCTTGCTTGAGCATCGCTTTTACCTCCAAGAGAAGTTGAGGGACGTGATGTTCCTTCCTGGCCATGGGGGGGACTCGCGGGCACTTCTTTAGAAACTCGAGCACGTGACCCTGGGCCAGGGCGTCCAGCACCCAACGGTCGGTGGAGATGGACTCCCACAAGCTGACAAAGCTCGCCAGCCGGCCTCCCACCGGGGTGCTTCGGTGGGGGCCCGACCCCACGGCCGGTTCAGTCCTGCTTCGACAAGGCTTTGCCGCCTTGTCCTCCTTGGCGACGACGGCGGGGTCCGCCCGACTTGCCTCATCCCCTGTAGGCTTCCTGTGACAACGAACGGGCCGCTTGACGATGGGTGGAAAATCCGCCGCCGGAACCTTTGGAGGCACCCTGCTTGCCTCCGCCGCTCCCAAAGGGCGGCCGTCGTTGCTGGAGCCCGGGCCGTCTCCGTGTCCGTCTTGATGGCTTGTTGGGAATCGTCCACTGTTTTCCCAAACAGGTTGCTCCTGTCGAACGGCATGTCCAAGACTCTGGTCTGCACGTCCTGACGGAAGTCAGTTGCCTTGAGCCATCCACGCCGTCTAAGGCACACGCCGTTGCCCAACTGGTGAAATCCAGTGTCAGCGATGTCCGTCGCTATCGTAATGGCGTGGTCCAACGCCACTTCTCCTTCCTGCAAGATCTCTAGGGCCTCCACCCTCTTGTCTGGTAAGAAGTCCAGCAGGGGGGCGATTTTGTACCACAGCTCCCTGTCGTAGCAGGCTACGATAGCCAAGGCGTTGGCAGCCTTAATCGTCGTCGCTGCCGATGAGATGACTCTGCATCCCATCGTGTCCAATTTCTTTCCCTCGCCGTCCGGCAGGGAGGTTGACGTAGAGGCCGAGGCCCCCCCCGCTTTCTTCCTGGCCGCCGCGGAGACGACCGAGTCCAGGGTCGGCTGTGCCCGAAGGCACAAGGGGGCCGCGTCCGGGACCTGGTACTTCTTCTCGTACCGATCCCTCCTCGCAGGCGTTGTGGATGGGTTCTTGAGGAGGGCGAGACCCTCATCCCAGATATCGTCCAGTAGAGGTACAGCGAGGACCGTCTTCCTCTTGGTCTCGCGCCGTTGATAAAGGAAACCTTCCTTCTTCTCTTCCGGGCAGAGCTGGAAAAGCTCGGATGCCCTGGCGATCATGGCATGAAACGATCCAATCTCGTCGGCTGGGGAAGCCCGGGGAGGAGGTGACGACGGGGGATCCTTGTCGTAAACCTCGTCGTGTGTGCCCGTCGCGGTCGTGTCAGTCCCCGTATCATCCCCACGGGTCGTGGAGGAGGGCTGAGCAGGGCGCGATGGTTGAAAAGGAGGTGGAGGATGAATCCTTCTTCTCTTAGGAGGAGGGCTCCCAGAAGGGCCTGGCTCCGGGTCCCCCGTCGGGAGAGGTTCCTCCGTTGGTGGTAACGGCAATCTCGTCCTTATCTGTGAGCATAACGACTGTATAGCCAACAAAATGGCCGCCGAGTTGTCTTGCGGCACTGGTTGAGGGGAGTCCGACGGGCGGTCAGGAGCCCCGTCGGCACCCTCGACGTTCTCGTCGTCTCCTATGTCGGGGTCCCTCCCGACAGGCTGGTCTTCTTCCACGCCAACGCCGTGGCTTAAGACTTCGATCAGCTCCTCCTCAGAGGTTGAGGCCGAAACCACGACGACCTCCTGCCCCCCCCTTTTTCTTCTCTGTCGGAGGTTTCACGGGGGTCCTGTCGATGGGCATGAAAGAGGACTCCCTCCGCGGTGGCAGGGAGACTCTGGGCCCCGAGGTCGCCACCACTCGTGTAGCCTCCACAGGCTGAGCCAGGGCCGCCACGACTGACTCGATAAGAGGCCTTGGCCGGGTGGATTAAGGCTTTCACCACCTTAGGTACGCTCACCGCCTTCTCCTTGGGGGGAGGGTCACCGGCTCGCTCCCCCTCCGATGGGGCCTTTGAGCTCGACCGGGGTCTCTCCAGGAGCTTCGCCGGGTGCTCGGCCTTCCTCTTACCCGAGCCAGAGCGTTGGCTCGTGGTTGATGGCGCCGGGGAGGATGCGCCCAGAACCCGACCGTTCGGCACTCCCGGTGCCAGCGGACTCGCGGTGCTTGGCCTTCTGTTGAACCCCCGTCGCCGGGGCGCCCTCAAAGGTCTTAGAAGACCGCTCTGACTTCTTCTTCTTCTCGCCTTACGGGCTCTTCCCCTCCAGCCAGTTGGCGAGACGCAGATGGCGGTCCTTCATGGTCCGCTCCGACATATTGCTGCAAAACGCACAGTCCTTCTCCACATGCGTCTTGTCCTCATGCAGGCAATAGAGGCAAAGGGAGTGTTAATCCTCCTTAAAGACATTCTGTAGCTGGCATCCAGGGCAGACCCTGAACAGCTTTCCGGGCATCGCGCTTCCCTTCTCCTGGGCCATGATCGAGATGGGCCTGAGAAACTTCTGGAGGCCTCCAAAAGCGTGGCTCGACGGAATCTTCACCCTTGAGGGGTGTAGAAGAATCCGGCACGGGTCCCCGTTGATCGGATAAAGAAACAGTGGAGCTTGAGGCTCTTTTGACCGAAAAGAGAACATTTTCCTAAGAAAAAGCACGAAAAAAGCACTAAAGCTCGAGAGCAATAGCACGAGGATCCCAACACTTGAACGAGCGGTAAAAATCTGAAGATAGCTGCCAGAGGCGGGGCTTAGGGAGATGGCAGTCATTGGCGGTGGTCAGTATGACGCAGAGATCAGTGATTGGTTACTACTACGAAAGACAGATCAGAAACGAAACTGATACTGATTTTTCTTTACCGAGGATTCGCAGCCTGACGACGGGGAATATTCATGAGCATGTGAATCCATGCCAGACCCCATGCTGGAGAAGCCCTAGATAAAATAGCTGGGATAGAAGCCAAGGGTTGGCCCGAAATACAGAGCATCATAGTACACCATTGTAAAAGGATGAAGGAGATTGCGCAGAGAAGGTTGGCAGACGAATCAAAGCTAATACAAACGAAACTGGTGAAGGTTGCAGCTGCAGTAGCAGCCCTCTCCCAGGATAGAGGAGAAGGAGAAGAGGGACGGATAGCTATACAGGCAAGGATGGCAGCGAATCGGGCAGCAAATGGACAGGAGCAATGGAACGGTGAGGAGTAATATGGAGGGCCACAATGGTAGGGAAGGAGCGCCTGTGGAGGAAGAGGTGGGTATAAAGGGTCCAGAGGGGGTGGGTACAGGTGTGGAGGACAGGGCCCCAGGGGAGGAGGACAAGGGACATGCCGGAACTGCAGGAGGTGGGGACATTTTTCGAGAGAGTGTCGAAGATTCCCATGGGCCCCTATCAAAATGATAAACAATATGGCCACCCCCACCCAGGCAACCCGAGAGAAGAGCAACCCGATCCAAGGTACACAGACGAACACAGGGCACACCCACAAAATGTACAACACCAACCACAATCGCGGGAACACATGCCCCCGGCCCGCGGAAATCCTTTTGTTACTACAGCAAACAGTGCACCAGTACCTTTCAGAGGAACAGCAGTGGTAGGAGGTAATGTTTTCGACAATGGTGAAAACACAAGATACTCAGCATAGGACAGCCCACAGAGAGCACTTGTGTGTCCAGTACTAACAACGACCCTCAATGCAGCTGAGGAACCACTGGTGGGGGCAGAGATAGAGAACAAACAATTCATTTTCATGGTGGAATCAGGAGCAGAAAAATCGTGCCTAAGAGAAGGCAGGTTTCCATTATCAAATCATAAAATGGAGACACAGGGATTTTCTGGGGCGGTCGTCGAGGTTCTATACACAGAAGTGTAGAGGAGCCCCAGATAAAGCCTGCACCCCTGTCGCCCATTTCAAAGTACCAGGAACGTTCACACCAAAATACGAGACGTATGATGAGCAAATAAACCAGCAGAGAGCCGCAGTTGGGCTCTGCCCAGTACCTATCAGGAGAACGACACCTGTTGAAAGACAGATACCTAGAAAACCATGGACAGTAAGGTATCCATTGAGAAAACCCTACCAGCAAATAAGAAATGAAGATAGCCCAAACACTGTCCCAGAAGAAACCCCAAAGGCCTTAATGCAAGACGAATGGTGACGGCATGAGGGCCCAGACTAACGTGCAGAACCAAAAAATGACACAGAGATAAAAAGCCATGAATAAGGATATCATGAACCTAGAAGGAGAGAAGATGTTGAAATATAAAGAAAATTAAGCTGTAAAGCAGGATGAAGCCGTTCAACCAGCTAACGCATGTACATATGCTTGAAACCGCAAGAAAGTTAACAAAACAGTGCGGCTTGCTATGCTTAGTAGAAGATAGACCGCAGCAAGCGCCACCTATACATATCTACCTCAACGAAGCACATTATATAAGTGCAAGTCCACTTGCCACAAAAGCAGAATCAACTCAGGTTACAAGAGGCCAAACAGGACAGGATTTGTTTTCCAGCTAAAACGCGAAGAGATGGCTGAATCGAAACTCAGCAGATCCAACGTACGCCAGGAAAGAGCCAAGGTCAGACCAATAGAAGGAGCGAACAGTAGCTTCGCGGAATTGAAACTTAAGAACAGAATAGCCTATCTCAGGAAGGCCGAGATAAGGAGGCATAGGCAGGTGTCAAGCCGAATAAGTACTAAATGCACAAATTGAGGGAAACTAGGCAGGTTCACGGTGTGAGTAGCATGTGACCATCCGAGCAAGAAGAGGCACGGGTCCACACCTACGCCTGGCAGTAGCCCAGACAGAGATATCATAACTTTTCCTGACAAGAAGATACAGTTTCAAGGCCAACCACAGCCAACTAATTGACACATAGCCACTAAAGTAATGATTGATTGAAGGAAGCCTGGGTGAATCGTGGGGCACCCTGCATCTGGCTGACCATTCTGCGTGCTGCCAAGTAAAGTGTAGATTTATGCATGGGGTTGAAGCTAACCCAATCACAATGGACAAAATAATCTAGGGTCCTATAGATAGCAGAACCAATGGAATGTCGTACTCTTAATGACGTCTACAATAGTAATGTTAGAAGGGCTTAGACGCCCACCTGATAGTGTTTATCCAATCCTCTCACTCCGTTACCATATACAGATATAGTACCTATATTAAAGCTACCTTTTCCTAACCAATAGAATTGCGTGTTAATTTTTACGTGTTACACGTCAATTATGACGAGTTTTGAGTATAAATGTTATTGTTTGAATGAGGTTCGTCAGAGTTGAAGCGAGACGGACTATCGCATCACTGTCGATTCCCATGACGCCCCATTTTTTGTACTTGTCATTAAGCTGACTCCCTTTGTCAAACCATTGAGTTGTCCTTATTGATTGGTGTTGGAGTAGAAAGCCTGCACCCCCATCCATCTCAAAGATGCAGCTACCTTGTCTTAAAGTACTCTGGAGCAAACCCTGACTCTATGGACCGGCCGGGAGGGAGTCTCCCCAGTACACTTGGTAGCAGAGGATGGTTATCGACTATCTATAATTGGCTAAAGTAAGACACCTATTGTCCGTCGACATAAAGTAACTCTAGGTCTTCGGCAATATCACAAATCCTTTGCCATTCGGCCGAGTAGACCGTGAAGCTCCCCGTAGACAATGGTAGCCTAAGAAGAATCTGCAGAAAGGGCCTGAAAAGGACCCGTTCTCCCCACACATCCCTTCCCATTCCTGCGGGCAGCTGAGCAGGCAAAAAGCTGAAGGAGGCGGTAACAAAGACGGTGATACTGAGGGTCCGGAGACGAACCATGCGAACGGTGAGTGAAACAAAAATTGAATGCTTTGGGAAACAGTGCATGCCTTAGAACAAGTAAAGGGAAAAGGTAACATAGGGAGGAGGGAAAAAACTAAATATAGTTAGAAGTAGAGAAGATATATATATATATATATATGGATAATGACTCGAAAGTAATATGAGTAAGTAAATGAGAGGTTACCGGGGTAGACACCCGAGAGGAGAGAGGTTACCAGGGCAGACATCTGAGCAGTGCGAGGATTAGCCTTATTCCTGCGCTTTAAATATAGCAGCTAGAAGAAACGTGTACCCAGAGTCACACATAATGGGGAACAATTAGAATACCACAACGTTTAAAGATGTCGCAAAAGGGGTAAGTTTATACTCCATGAAGGGGTAATGATTAGAGGCAGATATACCTGTGCCCAGCTGATGTCCGTCTAGTCTATCAAGCGTCTGTCTTATATGTTTCTTTGTTGTGACGTCATACGTATTGGACATTTTTTTTAGAAAACTGATTTAAAATGTCATGCGATTTGATAGCTAAGACAAAATCGCACATGAATTGATGTTTTTTGAGCAAATCGGAAGATATAAAATTTTATGGAAATCTGGGTTGGAGCTTGCTCGTATTGTTAGAAGCTGTTTAAACCACACGAAAACATTGACAAGTGTTATATAAGAGGAAAGGGAACAGATTTAAGTATGGAAGACATAACTCCATTGGCACACTTATGCAAACAGTTGCCAAACCACGCACCCAAGCTAAAGAAATATAGTACCGAGTGGGTTAAAGGTACCGCCCACAAGATGTTTATGCCATGGCCACAAAATGGGTCTTCATTTAAAGCCGTTTTACAGCATATGACGACATATTTGCATACCACATATATAGGCAGCAAGTTAGAAAACGCCTTGCTGTTCTTGAATTGTGGAAAATGTATGAACAGGGAAAGGAGGAAGAACCACCAACAGATTGGATACTTAATGTGTGCACAGAGGGGGGGTGTGACGCCCTACCGCACCACCTGCCCCACCTGAAGCGAAAGTCGAAGGACAAGGGATTATACCCATTGAGGGAATTTAAAGCAGCCACGGGGTACAGCAACCCCGCATACAAGTCACCTACACATAGTAGTGACGAAAATCAAGGGAAGGATAACTACAAGAATATTACCTCCACAGTCCCAAGGGACAAGGGGAGACGCGATGACGAAAGAAAAGATCAGGCACAGGCGAGTGCATCCAGAGAGAAGGGAAGAGATGGAAAGGAAGCGAAGACAGAACTGATGTGATAGCATTCGCAAAAGACGAATGGATGGGAGGATAAATTTTACTAAATCTTGATGGGAAAGGCATTGATGGCACAAAACAAAAAGGAGAGGTTACAGGAGACACAGAGGAAGGGGAAAGAAAAGGAGTTAAGAGACGAAAGGATAAGAATGAAAGACAGACAAAGGGGAGAACAGCTATATCGTGAAGAAGAAAGACAGCTCGATCGCAACCCATGAGCAGCCTATGATTTAGACAGACAGAAACAGCAAAGAACACGTAAAAAAAGGATAAGGAGACGAAGAGATGAGGAAATTCGAAAGGCAGAAGAACGTAGAAATGAAGAGAAAGGAAGAAGATAGGGTCAGAGAAGAGGTGAGGAAGCGCAAAGAATTTGATGACGATCTAGAACGTAAGCGAAGACAAAGAGCACGCGATCTTGAATATCTGGGGAGAGAGGTTAAAAAACCCACTCCAGTTGTAGATAGGGAAGACATCGAAAAATTCTTTCCTGCGTACAATTCAGTACCAGGCACATCTAGGACAAATATTGATGATGAATTCGACACCAGAAGCATCGGAGAAACGAACAATAGAATATATGAGGAAATGGGGCTAGAACAAATACCCCAAGGGGAGGAAGAAGACGAGCGCCTGGAAAACACTTAGCTGTATGACACTGAGGAAGTCACCCGAAGTAGTAGGGATAGAGAGCTATCCCTGGATAGATTGGAAATAAGCAGGAACAAAGAGGATACGAGAAGTCGCACTAGTTGTGGACAACCAATGTCCGACTCCGAAAGGGAGGAGCGCGAGGAAAATGAGGAAGAGGGACAGAGCGAAAGACGACTCCCAAGAGAAAAAGGAGTAAAGTGGTCAGACAATAGCGAACCTATACCGAGAACATCAGAGTCCGCCACGCAGCCGGACCGATATGAAGAAGTATCTCACGGTCAGAGGGGGGGTGTCTTCACCGCCCTATGTGGACAGACTAAGGTCATTACGAGGTAGACGGCGATGCAGGAATATTACCCCTGCAATAGACAGGAGAACAATGAGAGAAGAGAGAGAGGGTTACGCATTCTAATTTCCATTGCTCAAGATGGGGCGAATAAGACCACAGTATATTCCATGGCCACACATGGATCGAGAACATTTGAAAAATAAGCTTCCAATGCTGACATCGGGAGCCGGAAAATGGATACGTGAGGCAACACGCTAGCTATAGGGGACATCAAAGGTCTCCTGATCGCCATACTTGGTGAGAGTGCAGACGATGTGTGGGCACGAGCAGGCTACCCTGGCGTAACCACAGTTAATACCGTGCATGCCGGAGTGCCATTTAACAATTGTAGAGCCGCAGTATGGAAAGCGCTACGAGTACTTTACCAAGATACTTCTGATATGGGAGCTATAATGACTCGAAAAATGAAGGAGTCTGAAGGTCCGTTAATTTATATACAGAATTTCCAAGACGCATGGGTGCTCGAGACTCATGAATCGTGGACAAATCTATACCTGTGTTTTACTATATCCTGCGCCAAAGGCTGCCAGAGCCGGTGCAGAAACAACTAAAGAAATGGGTGGGAATCGAAGCCAAAACTTGGGCTGAAATACAGTTGACCATCACACATTATTTTAGACTATTACAAGAAAAGAATCGCAAAAAGGAAGCGACTCGTAAGGGTGAGGAAGCGAAATTGGTGCAAAAGAAATTGTCAAAGTATGCTCCTGAGGGAGCCATGATAACGAGCACAGCTGCATCAAGCATGCAGCAGATGGCTAGTCCGCAGAAAAGTAACCAGGGAAATACAGGATTTTATCCAAGGGGAAGAAAATTTAGGGGAAGAGGATGGCAGTGCAATCAGGGGGGTTTCCAAAACAAGCAAGGAGGCTTTCAAAATATGCAAAATGGTAACCCAGATATGTCAAATGGGCAAATGATCCGACCACCGCCAGTTTGTTGGCTGTGTGGAATGACAGGGCATTTGGCGCGCACATGCAGAAGTCAAGGCATGATGCAGAACGGCCAAGCAACAGGAGCAAGCATGACAAACCCACCTGCAGTTTTACAGCAGGGTGGTGCACAGAATCACACGGTGCAACAACAAGCACAAGGAGCGCAGCAAGGGGTGCAACTGCAAAACATGGGGAATTTTCCATAAGGACAATCCCAACAGGCACCTCTGCAACTATCACAGACCATGAACCCTGAAATGGGAGGTAACAATGGGAATGAGGGAAATCCACAAGCACACAATGGGCCGAATTTATATATAAGATAGGACAGCTCACTGGGAACTCTGATGGGTTCTATTCTATCAGTGACACCAGACCCTCACAGGGAACGCAGGGTAGATGTCATAGGGGATAAAGAATATTCCTTCCTAGTTGGCACAGGTGCGACACGCTCGTGCATACATGAAGGCAAATTTTCCTTATCCGCTGAGGCCATAGATACTCAGAGTTTTACAGGAGCGTCCCGTCGAGTTCCCTTTACAAAGGCACTTCTAGTCTCTATAGAAGATTGCGAAATGAATGTTCCTCTATTATATTCTCAACAGACCCCAGTAAATATTTTTGGTTGAGATTTAATGATAAAGTTGAACATGACAATCTCGTTCACGGAGGAGGGCACAGTATGTTCCACTCCAGGAATGCACTATTCAAATGTTTGTGAAATTGTTAGAGCATACTCAGGACACACAGCCATGAGGGCCATACCTTTAGAGCCAGAAATCTTTGCATAAGGCATGTGTGTGCTTATGGCAGGATTGCCAGGCCTTGCAGACAAAACCATGAGAATCCCTGATGAGTTCCTGTTCAGACCCAGAATACCTATGCATGAGGAGAAGGGACAAGTATTTCCCTTGATGATGCACACCGCTGCAATCCGAGGGAAAGTGGCCTTGGTTGACGGTTACGATGACGAGGGCAGCCAATGGTGTGCGATAATTGCCATTGAAGAAGGATACCGAGTGACTGACGTCACCGATGACGATCTGTTTGAAGAACAAGCAGAGATGGGAGAGACAATGGTGGAAGTGAGTCTCACCTTTTGGGTAAAGATGATTGAAAGAGAAGTACCACAGAGAATGATGTTAGCACTAAAACGTCCTGAATATTTTGACGACGACAAAGCCAAGGTGCCGGTCTCAGTGCGGACTACAGCACCCTATGATGTGGGTCTCTTGAAGGGGGTTGGAGAAGTAAGGATTAAACTGAAACCAGGAGCAATTCTACTAAGAGCCCGACAATATCCCATCTCCAGAGAGGCAGAGGAGGGGATTTTCAAGACAATTTCTGCCATGATGGACCAGGCATTTTAGTGACGTCAGAGTCACCATATAATACGTCAGTATATCCTGTGAAAAAAAGGAAATGGGGGTCATGGAGGCTAGTAAAGGATCTAAGGCCAATAAACGATATTGTTGAGGCTGAGTTCCCTCCAGTCCCTAACCCGTCTACAATCCTATGTAATATACCCGTTGAGGCAAAATGTTTCACAGTGATTGACTTGAAAAATGCATTGTTCTCAATCCCGTTGCAACGAGACTCACAAGATCTGATGTCATTCACGTTCAGACAGATGTGTCTGAAAAGCACGAGCCTGCCACAGGGGTACTGTGAGTCTCCTATTTTCAACAGAGTCCTGTAGATGGACTTAAGCAATATTGCATTAAAAAGTGTCGTCCTGCGGTATATGGATGATATCTTAATCTGCAGCACAACAGAAGAGCAATGCAGGCACAATTCTGTTCAGCTATTGACTATACTGGCTGAGAAAGGATATAAGGTTGACAAGGAAAAGTTACAATATCGTCAACAGGAAGTGTGAGGCCAGCTGATCTCACATGAAAGAAAAAAAGTGACCCCAGAAAGGGCTGAAGCTATGTTGAACATGGCTAAGCCGCACACAAATCAGATGCAGAGCTTTTTAGGACTATGTCAGGGCATGGGTCTTCGACTACAGCTCTTACACTAAGCCTTTACTTCAGGCTCTAAAGAAGGCCCAAGTGACGAAAGAAAAGATTGAATGGTCTGAGGCCATGGAGAAAGGGTTTGCTGAACTCAAAAGAGCCATTTGCACAGCTCCAGTTCCAGGGATCACCAATTATGCAGACAAATTTTACCTGTTTTCACACACAAATGGCAGCCTCATGATGGCAGTGCTTGCTCAAAGAACCTTGTTGGGGTACACGCCCCTGGCTTACTACAGCGGGAATCTGGACCCAGTAATGAGAGGCCACTTCCCATGCTAACAAAGTTTAACTGCTGCAGCGTTCGCCATAGAGAAGGTGACAACCATTGTAATGGGATGCTCAATGATATTGTACGTTGAGCACTCATTGTTTTCTATTTTAGAGAAACCTAAAGGCACATTGACATCTCAGAGAGCTTCTGCTTATAAAGTTATCATATTGAATCCCTCGATAAAAATAGTCCGATGTAAAATAGTGAACCCAGCCATGTTCATAGCAGAGCCAGTCACTGAGGGAGAGCCCATACATGACTATGTAAATTATGAAGAATTCTATGATGAAATCCCCAGGGTGAAGGAAAATGTCTTGGCAGGAGGGGAGATCGTCTTTATTGACGGGTCTTCAAGGATCGATCAAAATGACAGACAAAGATATACAGGCATCGCTGTAATAAAATTCAGAATACTTATTAGTGTGCGAATACCACCCCATTGTTCAGCACAGGATGCAGAATTATTGGCATTGATACTCGCCATTGAGAATCACGCAGACCAGGAAGTAACAGTGTACAGTGACTCGGCCTATGTGACGTCAACAGTAAACGCAGGCTTAGCGCGCTGGAAAAGGAGGGACTACCTCCGAGCAGACGGCACGCCAGTGCAGCACGCAGCCCTATTGGAAAGGCTGATTAAGGCACTACAGCTCCTAGTGGACACAGCGGTTGTGAAATGCGCCGCCCACACGAAAGGGACAGATTTTATCTCACGAGAAAACCAAGCAGCAGACACAGAGGCCAAGCGTATGGCATCCAAAAGTGAGATGATTATGGAAGTGGAAGTCGCCTGGACCAATGAAAGAATGTTGGTTGCAAGAACAACACCTGAAGCCTATAGTAGCCTTGGGCAAACGCAGCTAATGGAACTGCAAGGGGAGGCACCACAGGAAGAGAAAAACTTGTGGAAACATTGAGGGTGTTCTTTAAACCCCTCTGACAGCTTGTGGCAACAAGACAGCACTGGTAAACCAGTAATGCCTGCAGCCCTATTAAAAATAGCGCTGAAGCAGTTACATTACCCGGCGCATATGACAAAGGAGAATCTAGCAGCAACGCTTGCGGAAGACTGGTTCATACCGAATTTAGCTGAGCATGTTGCATTATTTATGGTGAACTGCATAATTTGCCAGCAATTCACTGCTGGCCACACTCTAAAAGTAATGAGAGGAGTCATCCCCAGGCCAAATGGGCCTTTTCAGCACTTGCATGTCGATAAAGTCGACATGATTCAAGTATGTAACGGGTACAGATAACTGTTGTGGTGTGTCCATTCTCTAGATGGATAGAGGCAGGTCCATGTACACACCCAAACTCTACCTGTGCAGACAAATTTTTAGTGAGGGAAGTGTTCCCAAGGTGGGGGGTATGCAAAGTCATGAGATCAGATAATGGCCCTCACTTTGTTAATACAATATTTGAACAGATTAGCTTGCTGCTTGGTATAAAGCACAATTTCTCGTTGGCTTATCATCAGCAAGGTAAATGGGATATGTGAGAAGCTCAATGGCTTGTTGAAGGAGAGAATGTTACACTGCCTTCCACTGGCACTATATGCACTTTGAAACCAACCCTGCTCCGACCATCATCTTACGCCACACGAGATAGCCACAGGAAGAAGAATGAGAACTCCACTAACACCCAGAGATAGAGCTAGATGTGATGTCCATTCAACAGGAGAGGTTTTAGGGTCTGAAATGCAAAACTATCTGAACTGCATGACATCTTGCCTTACTGTAATTTCAGACCAGCTGCAGTGACGACGGAAAGGGTGCAGCACAGCACAGAACACAGAAGGAGACACTGCAACAGACCCAGCTCAAGGTCTACGTGTTCCACTAGTCTTCCCTGGAGACGCCGTCCTTGTGAAAAACCATACAAGGAAAAGGTGGGATGAGCCAAGATTCAACGGTCCTTTTATCGCAGAGGACTGTACTCCGTCCGCTGTGAAGCTACAGGGCAGGAGAGGGTGGATTTTTCTCGGTGATATCAAACCCTACATCAGAGAAGGCCCCCTGCCTACACCCCAACAAGAAGAATCGACGAGCGATGGGGAAGAACCACAGCACGTGCAGACGAGATCCATGACGAGGAAGAAGGACGCATGACCAGCAAAGTATAGACAAATAACCTTTTGCAAGTTGTGGCTTTATTTGGACATTTTCTCTAAGCAAAAGAGGGGATAAGGACATAAAAAAGGACACTGTGCATCCTAGTTGCAGGGTGAAGAAGAAAATTGCACGCATAAGCCACAAGATAATCTGTTGACTTTGAACTTTGGACTGAGGCACACTTAAGCCTTGATGAGAAAAGAATATGCCAAATTTTGACAGAGGACATTTACATTGGAAGCAAACACAGTATCCCGACTCGTTCCACACCGGAACACTATTCGGAATCACTTATGGTGTCCCACAGTAGAGACATCACAAAGGACCTAGTCACCTATTTTGACTTAGTACTGAGGTCATACCCGTCACTGGTAGGGAGGCTCACCGTTGTCACAGACTTTTTACAAGATCCTGAAAACGAAAAGACAATAAGACAACTCCTCACTGTCATTGCCAAACAACTATCCTACTCCCGGAGTACAGTGAGAAAGAATTCAATGTTCCAACACAGGCGGAAATAAATGAGCTTATCAACGTGCTGTTCTTTCGTATAATCGAAGACTGACCAACTCTTATTGGAAGAACGACAGACAAATTTGCATTTCCTCGAGACCCAGCAAACACTGAACATTTAAGCCATCTTTTAAATAAGATCGTCATTTTAGTCGCACTCCACGAGACCGGACAGTGCAGATAAAACATACAATCCTGAACCCAGCAAGACAGGACAAATGTCCCTGTCACCAGAAGACAGCAGATTGGCACACAATGTCCTCTTTCGCCTAGTCAGTGACTTTCCAGAGCTATTGGGGAGACTTATCGATGTTGACGTCCTCACATTCATCAGAGATACAGCTAATGTCGCACAGATGTGATGCTCCTGCAAGGACTCATACTCCAAGTGGCACTTTCCAACCATCAGAGAGATTATCTGAGGAGATTTTAAGAAAGCCTTCCGCCGAGGGACAGATCAAGGGAGCAGAGTCAAGAACTTCATTTGTTATATTTGTTGTCATTTTTTCCCTATTTCTTCATATTGATCAGTGTCCAATATGTCCTCAGGACTGAAGAAGATTCGAGGAGTGGACTGGGAGTTTACTTACTATGAATATGCACAGTAAAGGAACTCACTGAAACGTTATTTTATTTGATTTTTCTTCCCATAGCCTAACAAAGGAACTGCATCCTGAAATAAGACACAATTTGTCATTCACAAGAAGGGGGACACTTCTGAAGCACCTGATACTCTTAAACACAGAACTTGAAAGACGATATTGGGTGAGGGAAAAATAACAGACTATTATTGAATGATTAAGATGGGGGTCCAGAGCATCAACCTGGTCTTCCCACAAGAATAGAGGCGCCCTCGCTTCTCTGGAAGGAAATGCTGTCACCTAACGTATAGAACCATAATGTACTTATGCATCTTATTTATCATTATTTTACTGTCATTAACCCTTTAAGTGCCATGGGTATTTGTCCCCAGTGCCAGAGCCTTTTTTTGGTGATTTCGGTATGTGGCCATTCAATGGCTTGTAACTTTTTTGTTACATGAGATATGTCGGCCAAATTTGGCTCCTTTTTTTCCCACATGTAGGCGGTCGTAACGCCACCCAGGAATCCTAGGTTGCTGTAGGGGGGTGAGAGAAAATAAGCAAAAAGGGCAAAAATGTTGGGTTTTTTCAAAACATGACAATAAAATGATGTACAAAGAAGCCTGTGGTTTTTTCCTTGTAAGAGCTAGGAACAAATTGTTTGCTGTGCTGAGTTCCCCAATTTCCTGGCTTTCAAGAACAGTTTGAGTGGAAACGGAAAACAAATTATGTTGATGTGGTTATCAACCGTTTTGTGATAGGTAGGCGATTTTGGCCATTTTGGACATGCATGGACAGAATGGGAGAAAATGGTAGGAAAGCCGAATTGGAGGACGTAAAGGCATATATTTCTGAAAAGTAGACAAAATCCAAAGTTTAGGAAGGGGTGATTTGCGTAGGTCAGGCAAACACTAGGTAGGGGAAAATGCCATAGATTGCGGGAAAAGCGGGAAAATGACCGAAAAAAAGGTATGTGTTGAACATGGTTGGCTTGGTACGGCAATGGCTTCTGTGAATTTTGAGAAAAGCAATGCTCCGCTACATTCCCCCGACTCTTGCAGTTAGGAAAGCACACATTTTTTGTAGTGTTTTACAAAACAAGCAATACCACAAGCCAAACACTGAGCCATGGTACACAGGAGTTTTACGCTCACGGCCTGAACAGACGCACTTAGCATGTGTAAATCGGGAAAACCAATGTGGTGAGGAACGGCAAGCATACATTTTTTGAAAGAGCACAGGCAGACCTTTTCAAGGGTAGGTGACTTGTGCAGGTTACAAAAGTGTATGGTGCCTAAAGCAGCGACTAAATGTAGGGCACATTTGGGAAAGGAAAGGGTTGTATGACAAAGGGCACCAGAAATGGGTCAAAACGTTATGAAAACCACACAAACAACACATGACCTACCGTCCCGCGTTCCCACAAGTGTCCTGATGAAAACAGTACCTCACATGTGTGGGTGCACCTACCTGGCCGCCAAGGGGAAAGCCTAAAAACAAGTAACCCCAAGTCTGTTTTCAGACCGGAATTTCAGACACTCTGCCGACCAGCACAACCTACAGATATGGGCCTCGGGTGTTCAAGCCACCAAGGAAAACATGTAACCCCATGCATTTCTGAAAAGAGAACACCTGTGGGAATCTGCAGAGGTTATGATTTGCCCAAATCGCCCCAGAATATATTACCCTGACACCCCTGCAAAGTCTGAAATGTGGGGGAAAAAACGCATTTTCCGCACATTTTGCTCGGCTCACCCATCGAAACACGCCCCCAACACCACATGGCCTACCGTCCCGCGTTCCCACAGGTGTCCCGATGAAAACAGTACCTCACATGTGTGGGTGCACCTACCGGGGGCGCAAAAGGAAAAGGGTAACCCACTGGGAACCCCAAGCCTATCGCCCAAGCCTATCGCCACTGCCCATTTTGTTCATGTGGGCAACCTACAGATTTGGGCCTAGGGTGTCGAAGCCAGCAAGGAAAACAGGGAACCCCATGCATTTCCCAAAAGAGGACACCCGTGGGAATCCACAGAGGTCTGCCTTGCGCAAATTGCCCCAGTGTTTATTAGCCACAATCCCTGACAAAGTGTGATATTTGGTGGGGAAAAAACACAATGTTCACTTTGTCTGGGGTTCTGGGTAATAAATTCTGGCCCGCTTCGCTCAAGTCAGACTTCTGCGCATTCCCACGGGTGTCCTCTTTTGGGAAATGCATGGGGTTCCCTGTTTTCCTTGCTGGCTTCGACACCCTAGGCCCAAATCTGTAGGTTGCCCACATGAACAAAATGGGCAGTGGCGAAAGGCTTGGGGTTACCAGCGGGTTACCCTTTTCCTTTTGCCCCCCCCGGTAGGTGCACCCACACATGTGATGTACCTTTTTCGTCGGAACACCTGTGGGAATGCGAGAAGGTATGATATCTGTTATTGGCGACGTGTTTCGGTGAGTGGACACAGGGAAATGTCTCTGAAATTGGCCGGAAATGCAGACAATTCTCAGACATTTCGCTCTGGCCACCCACCGAAACACACCGCCAACAACACGTGGCCTATCTTCCCGCGTCCCCACACGTGTCCCGATGAGAACGGTACCTCACATGTGTGGGTGCACCTACCGGGGGCGCAAAAGGAAAAGGGTAGCCCACTGGTAACCCCAAGCCTTTCGCCACTGCCCATTTTGTTCATGTGGGCAACCTACAGATTTGGGCCTAGGGTGTCGAAGCCAGCAAGGACAACAGGGAACCCCACGCATTTTCCAAAAGGGGACACCCGTGGGAACCCACACATGGCCAAATTGGAGGGACGGCCCATCTCATGTAGCCCTCCCCAGGGGCAGATAATGGGGGGTGGCTGTCCTGCACTCCTCCCTGGGCTCAGACGTCCGTTCCTAGGAGCAGATATCTGGTCCCAGGGAGGGCTGCATGACATGGCATCCACTCCATTGCAGCTGGGGGGGGAGGGGGAAGGGTCAACTTCCCAGACCCTTTGGGGTGCCCCACAGCCCCCCCTAAAAAGCATTCCACCATTTTCCATTTTTTTCTTTGTTTACGAAACTTGCCTTGGTGCAGAGGGACACATTGGTGTGCCAATCTGGCCCTGGGGTGCCCAAACCTTACTGCCCCACCCACTGGGGGGCCTGTCCCAGCATTTCTGGGGGCCCGCTCCCCCCTCACCCCAAATGGGTGGCAGGGGCATCTCATGCAGGCTTCCCTGGGCCTCCTAAAGACGGCTGCGTGAGGTACACCCCCACTCCATTTGGGGTGGGGGGGAGAGGGCCCCCAAAAATGGTGGGACAGGGCCCCCAAAAATGGTGGGACAGGCCCCCCAATGCATGGGGCAGTAGAGTTTGGGCTCCCTAGAGGCATATTGGCACACTAGTGTGCCCATCTGCGCCAAGCGAAGTTCGGTAAACAAGAAAATAATACAAAATCGTAGGCTAGCAAACTACATGAAAACCTTAAGAATCAAGAGAAGCGTGCATGAAGATGACAATGAACTAAATGATTACTTAGACAGCACAGCACAGCACATTTGGGAAACATTTGGTACCAGCACATGAAGGAGGTTGGGAGACAACATTTTGGAGGAGAATGCTTTGTTTGTGCACTCCTGCTGTACAGCATGGGGAAGTCTAAGATCTTCGTAGCTGTAGAAATTGATGTCCCGACTGCGCACTGTCTCTCACACGTAGCAATGTGCAAGACCAGAGGCCAGTTCATAGGAAGTGACGCCTCATCGATATGGGCAACTGAAACAGCTTATCCCGATGAAGATGATTATGTACAGGACATTAAGACGAGCTCATACTAGAAATCATGTGATCAGGTACGAGAAACCTGAAGTTAAAGGAGCAGGAATAAGATGGGAAGTAAACCTGAGACTGAATGTCCAAGGGAAAACTCCAGAAGAGGCAAAAGCTTGGAAAAACAGAGGCCAAATGCAGATTTGGGGAACAGTACTTTCACCAAACGGATGGGAGCAAGGAGTAGTGATATGCCGAGCATGGATGGTCCTTGGAACCTGCAAGGAAGCAATCGAGAACTCACAAAGACTGTGCAAACCAGTATAGCCAAAACTTGCAAAACTGCTGACATGGGTCAAAGAAAGAGGAGGACCCTTGCAGATAGTGCCACTAGAAAGCCAAACAGTTTGCTTCAGGAATAAATGCACAAGGAAGATGGGAAAGAATCAGAACTGTGGACAAATCTTTGACGCTCCAGGAATGGTACATGGAACCGCAGTAATTATGGATCATTATTGGGCATGGGGACCCAAGGCATACATCAGACTGCCAAAAAACTGGGGAGGCATATGCACAATAGTGAATGTCCACGTTCCAGCACTGGTGATCCCAAAAAGCGACCTGAACATTGACAGTTTCCTGAAAGCAGATGCTCACCTGAGAAAGAAGATATCTGTGGAACTGATAACTCGAATGAAGAGAGAAAATTACTTCTGTGCCAAATCAGAAGAAGCATTTCATGCAATCCCATATGAACACAGGCTGTTCAGTCTCACCTCATCAGTGTGCACAATGATTTGTATGCCAAGAATCCAAGTTGGAGTAAACACTAAATGGTTGCAGATAACCAGATGGGAATTGCTACAGACGATCAACACGACCATAAAAGGATTCAATGCAATTAAGGGAGAGTTAACAGCAATCCGACTGATGACTCTCCAGAACAGATATGTCCTTCACATGATCACAGCTATGGATGGAGGAGTTTGTGCAAACATTGGAGAATCATGTTGCACATGTATACCTTCTCACGACAAAGAAAATGGAACTTTAACAGAAGCCATAGGAATGCTGACAAAGCTACACAATCAGATGATCAATGAAACCGACGAAGTTGACGATGACAGCTGGTTTGGATCACTATTCTCGTGGGTCCCACAATGGATGGAAGATGCATTCAAATTTCTGGGAACCCTGCTATTGATGATATTACTAGGATTTTGTTTCATCAAGATAATAATCTCGCAATGCCAGAAAACTGCGAAGAAAGCCATAGAGAAGAAGATCATGATTGATGTCAAGCGAGGATGGAGGCCTAGAGATCTAACTGATGATGAAATAAGAGACTTTGTGAAGTCCAGCGAGCCTGCACCAGAAGGTACAATGTTTCTTTATCCCAGGAAGTGCAGAAATTATGAGGGAAAATGGATTTACTGCAGCCGGAATGGACAATGCCCATTAATGACATGGAATAAAGACACACATGTAAGGACTGCAGGAAGCTTAAAAGGAGTAATAAAAATATGGACTCCAAAGAGACACTTCTTCAAACCATCATGTACAAACCCAGAAGATGAAAAAGGAATGAACCCAGCCGATTGACTGAAGATGAAAACAGAGGAACCAAGTAAGCTGAATCCAGAGGAGGAAGCGGAAGTGGTCGATGAATCGCCCAGAAGGGGGAGTGTAGAGGAGGTTCCAGATAAAGCCTGCACCCCCATGGCCCATTTCCAAGTACTAGGAACATTCACACCAAAATACGTGACATATGATAAGCAAATAAACCAGCAGAGAGCTGCAGTAGGGCTCTGCCCAGTACCTATCAGGAGAAAGGCACCTGTTGAAATACCGATAACTAGATAACCATGGACAGTAAGGTATCCATTGAGAAAACACTACCAGCAAATAAGACGAAATGAAGATAGCCTAAACACTGTCCCGGAAGAAATCCAAAAGGCATTAATGGAAGACGAATGGTGACGTCACGAGGTCCCGGACTAACATGCAGAACCAGACGAAACGCCATGAATAAGGATATTGTGAACCTAGAAGGAGACATGATGTTGAAATATAAAGGGACCTACACCGTAAAGCAGGATGAAGTCGTTCAACCAGCTAACGCCTGTACATATGCTTGAAACTGCAAGAAAGCTAAGAAAACAGTGTGGCTTGCTATGCTTAGTAGAAGATAGACTGCGGCAAGCGCCAACTATACATATCTACCTCAACGAAGCACATTATATAAGTGCAAGTCCACTTTACACAAAAGCAGAATCAACTCGGGTTACTAGAGGCCAAACAGGACAGGATTCGTATTCCAGCTAAAACAAGAGATGACTGAATCGAAACTCAGCAGAGGCAACATGCGTCAGGAAAGAGCCAAGGTCAGACCACTAGAAGGAGCGAACAGTAGCTTCGCGGAATTGAAACTTAAGACAGAATAGCCTATCTCAGGAAGGCCGAGATAAGGAGGCGTATGCAGGTGGCAAGCCGAATAAGAACTAAATGCACAAATTGAGGGAAACTTGGCAGATGAACGGTGTGAGTAGCACGTGGCAATCCGAGCAAGAAGAGGCACAGGTCTACACCTATGCCTGGCATTCGCCCAGACAGAGATATCATAACTTTTCCTGACAAGAAGATACAGTTTCAAGGCCAACCACAGCCAACTAATTGACACATAGCCACTAAAGTTATGATTGATTGAAGGAAAGCCGGGTGAATCGTGGTGCATCCTGCACCTGGCTGACCATTCTGCATGCTGCTAAGTAAAGTGGAGATTTATGCATGGGGTTGAAGCCAACCCAATCACAATGGACCAAATATTTTAGGGCCCGATAGATAGCAGAACCAATGGAACGTCGTACTCTTAATGACGTCTACAATAGGAATGTTAGAAGGAATGGCTTAGATGCCAACCTGATAGTGTTTATCCAATCCTCTCACTCCATTACTATATACAGCTATAGTACCAATATTAAAGTTACCTTTTCCTAACCAATAGAATTGCATGTTAACTTTTAAGTGTTACACGTCAATTATGACGAGTTTTGAGTATAAATGGTACTGTTTGAATGAAGTTAGTTAGAGTTGAAGAAAGACGGACTATCGCATCACTGTCGATTTCCATGACTCCCCGTTTTTTGTACTTTCATTAAACGGACTCCCTTTGCCAAACCATGGAGTTGTCCTTATTGATTGGTGTTGGGAGTAGAAAACCTGCACCCCCATCCATCTCAAAGGTGCTGCTATCTTGTCTTAAAGTACTATGGAGCAAACCCCGACTCTATGACCAGCCAGGGGTCTCCCCAGTGCAGAGGAATTGGATGTAACAGTAGGAGGGACGACAGTGCGAGCACCCCTATAGTCCAATGAAGACTCGCCAATAAACTTATTAGGGAGGGACCTCCTTAGCAAGTTGAACATGACCATATCTTTTACAGAACGAGGAATAGTATGCTCAACACCAGGAATATGTGCCATGCGCGTCATGCTAACGATACACACACAGGCCACAGCACAACAAGTGTGTGGAGTACCAATTGATCCAGATATGTTCATACAGGGACTAAAAGGGTTGGCGCTCGTTGTGCCCGAACTCACCCGCCACGAGTGGCGAGTGCCATCCAAATTTGTGTTCCATCCCGTAGCACCCCCAGAAATAGTAGCAGGATCAGTAATGTTTATAGACTTAAATGGAGTGCAGGTATCAACTCATTACAGTGATGGCATGGATGAGCATGGATGTGAGTAGCGAACACCGTTATGTATAAATGCCGATATAGCATTACGAGATGTTTCTGATGAAGACTTCTTTACAGATGCAGACATCGACGGGCAAATAATTATGGAAAAGGCAATCCCCTGTGAGATAATGATCCAACACAGACAGGTACCTATCCCCCTCATGGCCATAATCAGCGCACCGCCAGGCTACTTTAGCAAAGACATGCCCTAGTGTCACCAATATTGTAGACCACAGGCCCCCATGATTTAGGGCTGCTGCGAGAAGTGACCCCTGTAAAAATAAAACTCAGACCCGGAGCATTACTCCCCCGGGTGAAACAATACCACCTGTCAAGGGAAGCAGAGGAGGGAATAAAAGAAAATACACGCACTACTACAACAGGGAATCATTGTACCATGAAATTCTTCTTGTAATACTTGTATTTACCCAATTAAAAAGGCAAAGAGAGGGGCGTGGAGGATGATACAGGACCTACGCCCTCTCAATGACGTAATACAGTAGGAATTCCCACTTGTCCCAAATCCTGCGTCAATTTTGTGCAGCATTCCAAAAACAGCAACGCACTTCACAGTGGTGGATTTGAAAAATGTCAAGTATAGATACCCACAATTGTTTTTCTTTAAGTTTTTGTGTGTGCCAAGTAGGCCTTAGGTGCTGCTCAAATGTGGTACCTAACAGTGCAATGATGATGGTGACGATGGGCCGTGCAAAAGGAGTGATACAAATAACACACGAGGCGCACGCACAAACGGGGGATGACTCAGAGCCAAAATACAGAATGACCGCTATATACAAAACTGGGTATATTGTAGACACATTGTATCACACAACAATCAAGGAGCCCCGTGAATTGCAATGGTATGATGAGGTTTGGGTGGACCTGGAAGGGTACGGGGTTGCATCTACATGACCTGCACCCCTGATGAGTATGCCCGGGCAGGGGAAAGCCTGAGGGCAGTGTGCAGGGCCTGGATGCCACGAAAGGGAACACCTGCATGGGATGAAGCAATAGCGCAACAGAATAAGCGCAAAAGGTTATGAGAAATACAATATGGGGGGAATGTATGGGAGGAAAGGTCGTTTAGGCCTCCCTCCCCTCCATTCCATTCCCATCCCCGCACGCACACTATGCTCGTTCCACGGCCGGCCAAAAGCCTCTGGCCAAAGGTGCGGGACAGCCTTGGGATGACACATACAGGTGCAACATCTACAAGAGGGCTGATTACGGACTCCATTTTGTACGAACACCGACTCCATTTTGTATCAGCTCTAGCACGACTCACAGAAAAACCAGCCTGCAGGACCGCACCTCTCCCTGGGTCCGAGCACAGTTAACCAACTACTCCCCTCTCCACCTCCCCTCTGGTGTCTCTGCGACTGTCCTGTTCTCACAGAAAGCTGGGCGCGAAAGGCTACAAACAAAACACTGCATCTCTCGCCTCCCTCCTTACATCACTGCCCTGTAAATGACCGGGCCAAGGCCTGGTCTTGGAAAGAACCCATCCATCTCCACAAACCTGCTCTGCACTCGCAGACCCCACTTGGAGGACATACTACTCAGACAACCTCTAACCTCACCTCTTATTTGATGTAACAGATGCCTGCCCCATGACTGTGTGCCTCCCAGATTCACCCCTGGTACTAATCCCACGTGTGACCATATATGCTATCCTATACTGACGTATGATAAAGCTGCTTTCACAAGATCTAAAAGCATGTTTTACGAATGTGTTAGCCAACTGATTATAGAAGATAGGATATTTGGGCACACATACCCTTGTCTCACAATGCAGATCAACTATCTCCACATAATTTATATGCATGCAAGATGTTAGAAGAATTGTGTGTTGTGATGTAATATGTGTGGCCCACGAGGCAGATGTAACCAGAACAATTTAGTTGTAGACTGAGCAGTATTAGACTTCTGTAATTATATATATTAATGTACAGTCCTAGTCTTAACCAAACCCCCCCCCACCCCACGTATCCTGTACAGAAGAGACCATGCGAGACCTGTTCAAACCCCATTCTGTGTACCTTTAACTCCATTATCTGAATTAGGCCACACTATGGTAACTGCAGGGCCTTCCCTCCCCTCAGCAGCGCATGGCAAGCACACGGCCCCCACCTTTTTCCCTCCTCATTACTGTGCTGCCAAAGGCCCATTTCTCAAGGATGTCTCAGTGCAACAAATGTATCCTTTCATCCTTCCACTGGGTCCGCACTGAGTGCTCACCCCTATGCCCCCTAACAGAGATGACCCCCACCACACCTCTCACCTGACCAGTGACAAACGTATAAAATACAACATGTGAAATATATGGTCTTCACCCCAACTGTCGAAATACAACTGATTGTCATTTATTGTATACTTTGAAGTAGTGTTTAGATTAGAACGTTAGCATCAATCACCTCATCCAGAACCACATGACCTTCACCTCGCACCGACCAGCCCAGCTGATGCACTTGATGTCCGCCTTCCCGCCAATCAGCCACCCAATCTCATGGGAGCGGCCCATAAGGAGATGTATTGGACCTGCAGCTCCACCAATCGAAACAGAACTTTTTCATCACTAATGACGCTGTAACCCTTTTTAATGCAATTGCAATGTAATGTTTGGCAGAGTGCTCTCTGAGTATGCAGAGTCCTCTGCGTGCCCCATTTGATTTAGATAAACTATATCTCTTATATTCACCCTCACTTGGTCTCATTCCCTCCTGGGGTGTGTCCATTATTGACTCTCAATGGGGAGTTTGTATTGTATTTTGGGGACTGCTCACTTTCACTATATACCTCCTCGACCGAGTCCCTTCCTCGCCTCTTCCATATGGTTCACTCTTAATGTGGGCAGTTCCTGTGCCCACACCAGTTCTAGTATTCGGAGCAGTGATAATCCCTGTTCTTTGAGACGGTTTGTTGACGAAGAATATTTCTGGATGAACTGCTCCCAGATTTCTCCTTCCTCATCTGGGAAGGCACGTATTGCTGCCTGTTGCTTGAGCCGGATATAGAAGGAATCCAGGGATTCCGTAGGACCAGGACTTGCCTGTCGGGAGTTGAAATCCCTCATATTCTATGTTCACCACCAGGGTGAAATAGTTTGTCAGCAAATCACCTGTGAATTTACAGTACAGGGGTAAAACTGGAGCATGGATTTCTTCTGATCATCCTCCTCTACCCCAGCAGTGGTGAAGAGCCTTTCCAACTGTTCTTTCCATAGTTGCCCATTGAGGTCCTAGGATAGCCTGACCTATCAAACTCTGGGATGGGGCAGCTGTGAAATTGTTGCGACATCCCCATATTTTCTCTTGGTGTTCTGGGTTCCGACAGCCTGTTGGCCCCGTCGCACGGCAATAGAAACGTGGAAGATGAAGCCAAGTAGTCTTCCTTCTCCATGTCAACTCCCTCTATGGTTTAGTTACATAAATGGCAAGCAACCCTTCGCTTTTAGGTATGAGTTGCCATCACTGTTTGACTGTATGGATGGGTTTCTGTGATGAAGATCAAAGCATAAGCACCCAGCTACAAATGGGCCGCAGGAACTACACAGTTATAACTTCACAGGTGTGATGGCAATGACATGGTAAAATGATCTGAAGAGCCTGTCTAAGACCAGAAGATATGTAGGCATCACTGGAAGGTAGAAACATATGGCAGTCAGTACTGGGTGTGACAGTACTGTGACCACATTGCGCAGTAGATCGTTATCAACGTGCATGGGGCGAGCAGTGCTGCAGCTGCGGCCAAAAACGTCTCCTGGCTGCAGGGCGTGTGTGTGCCGTTTCGGTCATGATACAAAGGCTGCCACCTTTGTCGTCAGTGTTAGGGGCTCAGGGGCTCATGGCTAGCAACAAACAAACCCCACCAGCAGCCAATGGTGGTATAGCAAGGAACACCTATTGTAACTAGTACCGCCCCGGAAGTGCAGTTCGCTTTTATTCTCTTACCGCTTCATGTCCGCCGGCATCTAATACGCTGTGCATCATTACATTACAACACCACTGTTCCTTTCTCCATGAAAAAAACAGTGAGCTCAAGAGGCTGAGCATATATATAGGAATGGATGGGGTGAAATATGTGCAGAGGACTTTTTGGTAGGTGGGGGGGTAGGTATAAAAGTACAGATAACTCCCTAATGAAAAATGCCATAAGTCTTGGTCACACACAAGACGGCAGTTTCTTCTCAGTGCAGAGTACCATGTACCATTTTATTGTCCCTTTAACATTATGAGCCATTTTAAATTGTGCCATGAAACAGGCGTTATATTAACCATCAACCATGCAAAAGTCACTAAAAGCCTAAATGCTTTTTGTGGACATTGTCACTTTTCTTGGAATATCCACTGAACATGGTCTGTTCTTAATAAAGTATATACCATGATGTCTGCCCCTCCAATTATAGTGAAAAGTATTTTATATGTTGACCGATGGAGAGGAGCTCGTTTACCCCAAGTCGCTCACCTACACAAAACAATGAGTACAGTTCTGGAAGCAGAACTAGCATTTTAGAAGATCAGTAGCGCAGCACAATGTACTGCCTAGGTCATGCTGCAATAAGGCTAACTAAAGTATCAAATTAATCAATAAGTACTTCTTACCCTAAAAGCAGGATTTGCTCCATGTTCTAATAGACTTTTCACAGCATTTATGCACAAATTATTTGCTGCAATGTGAAGAGCGGTTCCAAAGTCAAAGTCACTGCTGGTGGCATCCACATCTGAAATAAACAACAAACACCTATATTAGTGTAAAATGGCAGTCATAAACAAACACAAATACATGTTTTCTTTTATTTACAGGAGTGCTCCTAAAGCCACCATGGGGTTGTGTGACTTAGATATGCAATATTCAGAGGTTATTGTATGCATCTCGGTTTGTCAGATGAGTATACTAAACACCCACTGAATTAACCATCCTCCAAGAAACATATTACAAACACACTGAATGACATTCAATGCTAAAATATATTTTTCCATGAAAAACATGGTATATTAATTTGCCAAAGTATATGAAAAACAGTAACACGCTTTGTGGCTTTAGCCAAGAGTTTCTTTTTAAACTGAATAATATTTTGGGGAAGGAGACATGGACGTCCAACAAGGTGTACATGCGCATTCATTACATTTCCCTTAACACAACTTATACTCCAACTGGTATCCCTACCGCTTGTTGCTACCACTTTGGCTTTCACTCAGCCCACCCAAAGCAGGAGAAACACCACACATTCTTGTCCAATCCTTCAATTATTCCATTCAATTCAATTTGTTATCCGGTCACATTGTACAAAGTCTCATGGCCATCTCCTGGTGGATCAGTGCTACTTCACCAGTTCCCATACACTGTTTCAAAAGTTTCACCCAGATAGGATCTCCATTTCTTTACGAGTCATTGATCTGGTATATTTCTTCCAGTCCTACTCTGATCCTAGTTCTAGTAAACCATTCACTGCCTTGTACATCGCTCTGTTGCCTCTTAGCTAGGCATTTACTATAGAAACCACATTTATATTTATTTATTTAGGATTTATATAGCGCAGAACCACTGACCCTAAGGCTTAAGGGCGCTGACAAATACACAGAACAAATAAAATGGCTAAAAGCCACAAGAAATAAAAACAGGTGCAGGAGATCTAGCGTTCGGACCGAAATAGTGTTAGTTAAACAAATAGGTCTTCAATCCTTTTCTGAAAACTCTGTTGGAATTTTCAGTTCTCAATTTCAGGGGAAGGTTATTCCAGGCGATGGGAGCCGCAGAATAGAATTCCCCCACCTTAGTCTGAGATAATCTGCAGATTGGGACAGTTACCTGGAGGGGACTATTTCATCTGAGACTGTAGTTACTCATTTTAGGCCTTAGTTGAGATAGATCAGGCTAGATTTTTTCATACAGTTAAGAGATAGACAGGAGCCGAAAGAGAATTTGTTCATTAATAGGGAGCCAGTGAAGCTCCATTCTCGCCTTGGAGATATGATATGATCTGATCACCTTCTTGTCCATAACAACCCTGACAGTGTTATTCTGCACCACCTGCAGTCTGTTCAATTCGCAATTTGGAAGGCCAATCAGGAGAATACTGCAGTAGTCTATCCTAGCAGTTATCAGTGCTCTAGCTAGCGTTTCTCTGCTAGTTGGTGAGAGAAAGGGACGGGTATGAGATAGCAGTTTAATATAGTATGTTGATGAGGCCAACAGACTGCTGATCTGCGCCTTCATGTTGTGATTGCAATCAAGATAAATCCCCAATGTCTTGACTTTTTTCTTAAACTTTATGGCACAATCATCAATCACAAATTGGGAATATTGGTCTTCTAGTTTGCGGATTTTAGGATCAGTGCCCACAAGCATAAGTGGCATCTTGCTTGCATTAAGGGCGAGTCCATTGGCGCACATCCAACTTTAGATGAGAAGATAAATTCTATTGATTTTGGTTTCATCATCAGAGACGACACCCGTGATGGGGATAATACACTGGGTGTCATCAGCGTAGTTAGTAAACTCTATGTTGTTACTATCCAGAAAGCATAGGAAGGGCACCGTAAAGATGTTGTAAAAAAAGAAATCTGAGAAATTCACGCTCCCTGAGGGACTCCTTGAGTCAGCTCCATGGCGTTAGCATCTGGCATGTTGCTTCTCACTCTCCATTGGTGATCTTTCAAGAAGGAGGCAACCCAGTCAGCTCCTCCTCCAGCATGGTGTGGTCTACCAGGTCGAAGGCGGCAGAAAGCTCCAAAAACATCAGCATGCTGGTGTCGCCTTAATCCATATGGCTTTAAAATCCAAAAGAGCAGACTCAGTACCGAGCTTTTCCCGAAAGCCAGGTTGTCTCTTGTTCAAGAGGTCAACATTTCTCAGATGGGTCAGTAGTTGAATGTATGCAACTCTGTCAAGAATTTAAAGCAAAAATGAAGAATTAGAGATGGGGCGGTAGTTCAATGGATTATCAGGGGAAAGGTCTGTTTTTTTTAATAGTGGAGTCACCCAAGAGTGTTATATGCATGTAGGCACAGCACAGTCCCTAAAGGAGGCATTAACAAACTTGCAAAGGGAAGGGATGAGTGAGGAAGCGCAGCCTTTAACCGTTAGGGCAGGACAGACGTCACCCTTACAGTTCGATGGTTTGAGCTTTTGAATGATCACTGTGAAGTCAGCCTCCGTAATGGCCTTGAAAGAGAAGAGTTCTTCTTTCCAGCATTTAGAGGGTGTGACAGTATCCTTATGGCCCTTAAGCAATAATGTGGCTCTAGCTTCTGCGATGCCTCTCTTGATTCCATTGAGCTTAGCGTCTATGTCCTCCTGTACTTGATTGCACCATTTGGTATCTCTCGTAATGGAGTGCTGCATAGTATTCTTTGTTGTTTCTAATTCTTTAAACACTTTAAAAAGCTCCTTGGGTTTAGACTGTGCTTTGGCAATCCGGTCATCAATGTGATCTCTTTTAGCAGCGATAACCGCTTTTTTATAAACCCTAAAATGTCTGTTATAGATGTCTTTATCAGCTTCTGATAAAGATTTTTTCCATATATAAAGTGCCTTAGTTTTAGTACTTTTGAGTTCTTGCAAGACACAAGTGAACCATGAATTAGGTTCCCTATGTATTATTTTTTTGTTTGAAGTGGGAGCTAGGGTATTGACTGCCTCTCGAAGAGTATCTTGGTAGGCATCAGTAATATTTTCAACCAAGGAGTCATCTTTAATCAGACTGTTCAGGGTAGTGATCCAAGGACCAAGAGCCACAGGTGTGAGTTTTTTAAGATTTCTGCTGCACGTAGTACTAGTTGCAGGTTTCCTGTTGTGGATGACCATGTCCGATAACATCCCAAAATGAATAAAGAAGTGATCCGACCAAGGACAGGGACTCACGTTTAAGCTAGCTTGGGTGGTATTAAGACAGCTCAGCCAGTCAAGGGAGTGTCCCTTCACATGGGTTGGCACGTCAATAAATTGAGAAAAACCTAAATTTGACAGAGCTCTGTCTAATTGTTTGGCTTGTGGATCAGCATTATCCCCTAACCAATAATTAAAATTGCTCAATAATAGGGCGTTAGATAGTGGTTTTAAGAAGGTTAATAGTACATTAGATAACTGATTACTGAAATCCTTCATGGATTCTCATGGCCAATAGATAAGAATAATGTTAAGTGTGTTTTCTGCATGCATACTAATTTTAGTATATCACATATATCAGCTTTCCACACGTTAAGAGATTCTTTAAAGATAAGGGCCACTCCACCCCCAATCCCTTCCCCCCCTCCCCCATATCTTGAAAATAAAATTTGTATCCTTTAGGTATAGCCAGGGTTAGGGTGGGGCCAGAGGCAGGGTGGCTCCAGGTCTCTGTAATAGCACACATATCTATATTATTTGAGCATATGTTAGAGGCGATTTCTATCGCATGTTTTAGCAGAGAGCGGGTGTCAAGGAGTAGACATTTCAGGGTACTTTGACATTTTGCATCACTTTCGGCTTGGGTTAGGGTTAGGACTTGTTGAGTGGGGATTTTACCCTGCGCTGTGTAATTTTGAGCAGTTAGGCTAGGTATAGCACTTACTACTGTCAAAGAGCCGTTAGAATTAACGGTAGTAGCAGCATCGATGGTTGCATGTATCAAAGCAACTACCTGTTTCAAATAGGTGTCAGTTGGGAACAGTAGACAGGTTCGTGATTGGTTTACTTGTGCGGGTGGTTTAGCAACAGACAGCTGATTAAAAAGATCAGTAGACATTCGTTTCGAGTCATTTCTCTCCTCATCAATGAGGGCCAACACGTCCATAATACCCATGACCCTTACCTTGGTGCCAGGAATACCGGCACATACATAAACAGACTTTTAGGGCTTCATTAATTGAGTTTCTACTGAAATCTCAGGTTCGCCTTTTCAGTTTATCTATCTCTGGCCATGAAGTTCATTTGCAATTTGTCTGTGATGTCCCTGCAAGTCTATGAATTGTCCATCATGTCAAACAAAGATCCAAAGGTATCCATAAACACTGTTACTGCAGGGATTTTTAGAAGACCATTCTGTCCAACCCCATAGTTTGACATCATGTTTGCATCACACTGGAGATGCCATTAACCAGTGAATCCTCTGTGACTAAGTCCTATGCTTAATGATGTAATATGGAAATGGAGTGATCCTGGGAGAGGAACGCCAAGAAATAACAACAGGGTCAATTAGGCTTAAAGAGCCGGGAATGCTACTGCCTTCCCAAACTGTAGAAACATACTGGTACACAAAAGACAGTTTTCTGGGGAAACATAAATATGCTTGAAAGTGAAGGCGAAAATAAGTGATTGTGGTGATTTAAAGAGTATTCTAAACGCAAGACACAAGATGGTGAGCTGTTCTGAACCTCAGGAAGGACACACTATCCCTGTTGGGGGTGTGCCTGTCCCTAGACAGCGGAGGGTGCAACGCCTATCTAAGAGGGATAGGAGGAGAGACTGTCCCTAGCTCTCTGCATGTGGTTTTCTATGCACCACGTTCAATTTCTGTAAACAGCCTAACAAACGGAGGGGGGGGGGGCAACCAACAGTGTTGTGGGTGAGTATGAGAGGGGGATCAAATCTCGTAGTCCTAAACCAAACTACTTTGGTTGGCATGAGTGGGCTAGATACTCTTTGCATGTTGGTGGTTGCCAGTCACTGGGAATGTAAAACGGTGCGAGTTTAGATTTTTCAAATTATTCTTAAAAACACACAAGCCCCACTTAATATGGGGTTTGCTGAAGATAGAACCTGTGCTGTGTGGGTTCTTTTCAGTTGTGGCAGTACCCCCTGTTGGTCTTGCGGATATCGTCTGGTGTTGTGGTGGGGCCACAACAGGTCTGGTCGACCGGTTTCGATGGTTCACTGGTGGTTTTAGACCATCTTCTTCAGGACGCAAAAAACTTCATGTATTAATCAATAATGTCTTCCTGCTGGCCTCTCAATGGGGCAGCAAAAGCAGGCTGCTTGGAATCCTGGAGAGGAGACACAAAGAACATTGCAAGAGGGGCATAAGTATTCCTCAAATTGCAATGTTGCAGAGTGGTGCATTCAGAACCTGCTCAAGATCAAGTTACATGGCTAATAATTGCTATTTAGAACTTAGTATGCTCGCTCTCTGTTCTGGTGCATTGCCACTTTTTATTGAGGCTAAGAAGGTAGACAACGAGGATTACTATACGACCTGAACAAGCATCCACCATCTTTCCTCTCTCCTTCGGTGCCATTCCCAAGTGTTCCCCTTCTGGGGTGGGGTCTACAAGGAATGAGAATGGGTCTGTCCAAAGCCAAAACTGGCATGTGGTCCTCTTCGATAAAGGCTCTGCTTCAGGCATCTAAAGGGTCCCCCAACAGGCAGGCCAGCCATGCCTTTGCCCAGACTGGGATGACAAGGATGCTCTTGCCACGAAGGCGGATATCCAATGTTTACTGTTCTCTCTTCAACAAGACATGAAGGCTTCTATGCAAGAGATCTGGAAATCTAATTCGGATTTGGGTGCCACTTCTCAGGCCAATGGCCAGCACATATCAAACTTGGAGTCCTCCTTCTATGACCACTCTGATAATCAAGCCAAGCTGGTGCAGCGATTTCTGGTTTTGGAGATCAGATTCCACTCCATGGAGGATAAGCTGGGGGACACGGAAAAACGATCCAAAAATAAATGTCAGAATTTGGGGAATCCCTACAAAGGTGGCCACCTCAGAGCTTGAGGACTATGCCAGGGCTCCGTTTGAGGCGATCTTGGGCGACTCTGAGGGGGTTGATCTAACTCTGGACCGAACCCACAGAGTCTTCGACAACTTCCAGCAGTGGAAAGGGTTGGTTCCAGAAGTTCTGACCAGACTTCACTGCCATTCAGCTGTTTCAAGACATGGCCCCATCAACCATTCTCAAGAGTCAACAATTGAAGCACAAGATGAGTTAGCTGCAAACTAAAGAGATCCCCTACAGGTGGGGGTTCCCATTCAAAATCATCTCCTCCATCGATAGTGTGAGGCATCAGTTTTCCACATTGCTGGAAGCGGCTGTGTCCACTTTGAAAATCCCCCCTTCAGAGATTCAACTCCCAAAGACGTCAGAGGATACGGACCAGCTCCAGGACTGTTCTCCAGTACAATCCAGACGAAGCAGACGCAGGTGGCTATGGGGCCCGGCGGAGGACCACTGTGAAAGAAGCACCGACTCTGCAGAACCCACTTGAGACACTACACTCTTGTCTATTGGCAGCATGTTGGTTCCCTTGTGGCCTAGCTCTCCCTCTCCTCCAGTTGGGGGTATAGTATAGTTCTGCTGGGTTTAGTTCATATAGTTTGGCAGGTTTATAGTTCAACGAAGACTATGTTTGTCACGGTTGCTTCCCTCTACAGGTGTTGCACCTGATGGTCCTTCTTTTAGGGACTTTGATAGCTTGTTTTCATTTTTTATTGGTTGTTTATTTATGGGGTCTTATTTTGTTTTGACAATCACGAGGCAGCTCATGCACGCTATTCTCTTCTCGCTGGATCCGGTGGAGGCTTGTGGGGCATGGACGGGGTTCCCGGGGTCTCCATGTGGGTTTCAGCGGGACGCTCCCATACCAGCCCGTTTTGGTTCATCCTCCATGAGCCACGGCTGGGTTTCTAATCTCTCTTGTTTCACAAGTATATAGAGCGTCATTTGAATGGTGCTTACATTCATCTCCCTGAACGTCCAGTGCCTCAATTCCCTGATGAAAAGTAGTAGTATATTGGACTACGCTGACTCAACTGTAGTTGCAAGAGATGCACCTTCTTAGACGAGACTGGCAGAGATCAAGGTCGGTTCGGTACCCTCACCAATGTTTCACCTTGTTGCCAGACAAGGAAGCAGGGGCTGCAATTCTGGTGGCAAGGACAGTTTCCTTTTCTAAACTGGGTATACTCGGAGACCCTAGAAGGTGTTATATTGGACTTGTCATGCTGGGAGGACCAACATGCTCTTTTTAGTATATGGCCCGAACCATCGTTGGGACCAGCTTTATGTTGATCCTAAGGTGATTAACCCTAAGGTCCTAACCCCAAGGTGGTTCATTTTGAGAGGGGTATGGGGGGGGGAGTTTGTTATAGCTGGGGACTGGAATGTCACCCTAGACTAGGATATCGATAGATCCTGGGCCTGCTCATCGGTGGGATTGAGCTGCTCCCCATCTTTAGTTGAAACTATGACGGATCTACAGTTATTAGATGCTTGGCGACACCTCTACCCCACCGAAAGATTATTCTTTTTTCGCGCATGTATATCGCTCGTACTTTAGATTGGACTATTTTTTTTAATTTCGCACAAACTCCTCAGTCAGATTTTGGAGTCCACGCTCCAAGTGGCTTCGGTCTCCGATCATTCCCCGGTTTGGTTGCAACTTTCGGGGGAACCCCAACAACCTCAAAGGCTGAATCAGTGGCGGACAAATGATTGCCTTTTGCAAGACCCGGTTTTCCATGCGGCTATTTCGTCCCAGGTCTCCCAATATTTCGAGGAGAATTGTACTCTTAGGACGGCTTTTGAAACAATACGGGGGCATTTAAACCTACTATCGGAGGTGAACTTATTTTGCAGGGATCACAGAGGAAGAAAGCTTTGGTAGCCCATCAGGTTGATATCAAAGGGAGGATTCGGGTTCTGGAGGCTCAATATATATATAGTTCTAGAGTAGTGCATAGACAGCTTCAGCCTGCCAGGGCCAAGCTGAAGGCGCTTGAGGCTTCTAAGATTTCTTATCCGTTGTTCCAGACTAGACACCATTATTTCAGTATTTGCAAGTCCTTCCGTCTTTTGGCTTATATACTGAAGTCCTGCCAGACTCGAATACTATCCAGTCCCTCACAGAGGATGCTGGAGAGGTGCATAAATCTGAGGAAGCCAAGCTTCATAGTCCCTCTCGGATCTATGGTAGCCCGTTTCCGGCAGAGAGCCTGGGCACAGATCTTCAGCGCTCCTTTCTACGAGAGGCCACTCTACCCGGGGTCTCGGATTTGGACAGTGAGAGACCTGAAGCCCCAATATCCTCTGATGAGGTCTTACCGGTTGTTAAAGGTCTGGCAACGAATAAAGCATTAAGGTCAGATGGGTTTTCAGGGGCCTTCTATAAGCACTTCGCTGCCTTACTAATTCCACATCTAGTCACTCTATTCAATGGTTTTCTGGAAGGAAGCGCAGTTATGCCATTCATGGGTGAATCCACATTATCGCCAATACTGAAACCGGGGAAGGATGCATCTATGTACACCTCTTACAGACACACAGCAGTGCTCAACTACAATGCCAGGATCTATTCTAAGGCGCTGGCAGACAGGCTGATCTTTGTCCTACCGTCCTTGATCTGCATTGAACAAACCGGCTTTATTCCGGGTCGACAGACCCGTGATAATATCCGTACAGCGGTGGTCGCTATTGATTGGCCACAACTGCAACACCTCTCTAGCGGTGTTGTCAGTTGATGCTGAGAAGGCCTTTGAAAGAGTTATCTGGTTATACGGCAGGGAGGCGTTACACGGCTTTTGGTTTGGACCACATTTTGTGAAATTTTTTTTTTGCGAATTATGTACACCCTACAACTCTGATCAAATTGAATGAGTCCCTTTCTGACCTGGTACCCCTGTCCAGAGGCACCTGTCAAGGTTGCCCCTTGTTGCCTCTTGTTTTTGCTCTAATTAAGGAACGTTTGGCTCTGCAGATTAGGTCCAATGCTCTTATAGAGAGGGTGCAGATAGGCTCGACTCACCATAAGCTAGCCCTCTACGCAGATGACCTGCTGTTTTTTATGCTTTAACCTGCTACGTGGAATAGGACGAAATGTCCGAAAAGAAATTACCAACCCCACCAAAATACCTAACACACACAACACGAAAAGTTCTAACTACCAAAAGTTTGAACTTTTCGTGGTATGTGTTTAGGTGTTTTGGTGGGGTCGGTATGAAAATAAAAATGTTTTTTAAAAAGGCTGCAAGGGGCTAAGGGATGTCCCCCGCAACACCCCGCTCCCTATACTACATAGTATAGTGAGCGGGGGAAACCCCTGCAGCCGCCCGAAATAAATAAATAAATGGACCCTGCCGCACCGGTTCCCGATTACGGAAGTGAAAGGGAACTGGCACAGCAGGCACACAGGGTGTCTTAAAACATAAGTAGGGTGTGGGTGTGAGTTTGTAGGGTTTTGAAATGGATGTTCGCATGGGAAATGTATGAACATTTTGGAGTGTGCACATTTCCCATGCAAACATTTCCGTTGCGGGTTATTCCGTGGCGGAAATTTCACGTAGATCCCGCTACATCACTATCACATATAGTATCTGCCCTGGAATTGTTTCGCCAGGTATAAAATAAACTACTCCAAATCAAATATTTTGAATATAAGAGTCAGAGAGGGTAGTTGGGTTTCCTTATGTCTTAATTTGACTTTCAATAGAGCCAGGATTTGTTCAGTTACTTGGGGATCTATCTTGCTCGGTCGCACTCACTTTTGTTTTCTAGTAATATCCCTACCCTTTGCAGAAAACTCAAGGATGATCTGGCGTGATGGGCACACCAAGAGATTTCATGGCTGGGTAAAATCACGGCTGTGAAGAAGTCCCTTTTACCTAAGCTGCTCTACGTGATGCAGGCCTGCCTCTTATTTTTCCAAAGACGGCACTGCAAGATCTACAGGCTCAAGGTCTGCAGTTTATTTGGTCCAGAAAGCATCCCCACGTCTCTCAGCGGACTATGTTGGCTGCTAAAATCAACGGTGGGTTGGGCGTTTCTGACCTAGAAAGTTACTATTACACCGCCCAGCTTTCCCCTTTTCTGGACTTGAAGGCCCTTGGTATTCAGAAGCATTGGGCAGAGATTGAGAGAGAGGGCTTGGGGGCACCATTACATGAGTGGTGTTGGATTCCCCATGTACACAGACGTTACCCCATCTCCCCGTTACCAGCCACTAAGGCATCTCTAATGCTTTGGGATAGGGCTAATAGGTGGTACAATGTATTTACGACACCTTGGTACAACGTATTTACGACACCTTCCCCGCTTATCCCGGTTCTCCGGAACCCAGACTTTCCATCGGGTCTTGCTCTCAGGGCCTTTTTGCACTGGGCGATGGGTGGTCTGTGGAGGATTGGCCAATTATTTACCAATGGGTGGGTACTGCCATTCCAAGAATGCCAACATTCTTTTCTTCTTCCAGAGGTGGCTAGACATACTTATTTGCAGTTGTGACACTGGCTTGGGTCCCCTAAAATGACAATGGGGACACCAATAAGTTGGAGGGTATTTTTCTGGGAGACCCCCCTGCCTGGGAGATATCCACTCAGTACAGGATTCTTAATGATAAACGCTTTAGCCACCCTCATACTTCTATGGACCGGTGGGCGGCTCACATAGTGGGCGCTATTGATGATTTAACGTGGTTTAATATTTGGTCTAGAGCCTCTAGGTCCTCCTGTTGCGTTCAGTTGAAAGAAAACAGTTATAAGCTTTCTCACCCAGTGCTACCTTAATCCAGAACACCTTCACCACATGCATCAGACCACCATCTTCCTGCTGGCGATGTGGACAAGCCGTGGACACTCATTCAAGTTTGGTGGTATTGTCATTTTCTGCAGCACTAGTGGGAGGAAACACTATCCCACATAAGACCATTACAGCGGTGGATTGGCCAATGGACCCTACAACTGTCATGCGGGTGAATGTGGTTCCGGGGGCGGAAGGGCATGTATGGGCTTTCTAGTAAAGGTGCCCAGCTGGTATCACACCTTTTGGTGGCACCTCAGATTACCCTGGTGCATGAATGGAAGGGAAACGAATCCCTGATATTCACGAGTGGTGGGGAAGGGTTTGGTTCTCTTTGGCTGTGGATAAGATTGATGCTACTAACAAAGGGGATTTGTCTTCCTATCTTATAACCTGGCATCCATTTGTCGAAATTTGTGGAAAGTCATGATTTTCTGTTGATCCAGCATAAATCCGAGAGCATGGCTGGCTTCACAATGGTGTAGGAATTGTGGGCTTGCAGCGATGTTCCTGTTGGTGTACCACTCCTTTTAACTCAATTTGCTATGCACCTCTGTTCCATGTCCCCAGTTGTAGGCAACTGCTACCCATGTACATTACTTGAAAGTATATATACCGCACACCTCTAATCCTGAGGCCTAAGGGAGCAACAAAACAAACATTAACAGGAATAGCCAAGAAACTGAGCACAAAATCTGAAACGCAGGCATTGAAATACACATGCACAAAATAGAAAAACAACCTCGTACAGAAATAAGAGGGGGAAAAAAAAATAAACCCCTATCTCCTATGTACAATCAATTTCAGTTCTGAAGAGATATTCATAAAAAGCTTGCAATTAGCTAAGGAAGCTAGGAAGGTTGGTGCTACCACATCAAATAAGTATGCAGTCTATGTTAGCTTGAGTGCACGATCCTTCAATATTTGTTCTCCATTGCACCTTAAGGTCAACATTTCTCACAATTCCGGGTGCGCTTCTTTGTCACAGCCAAGCCAGTACCTTGTTTCTAAGAGCATTCCTATGTTCCGGTCCTAATGGTGGCATAACAAAGGTGATAACAAGATTTCTTTGATCGAAAACTAAATCTCTTACACTCTTGTCGGAGATGTGTGCATCTGTGATTTATTAAGGCGTGATACCTTAAAAAAGGTAGGTTTCATTTTCGGAGAGTTACACACAGAGCCGATTCCATCTTTATCCTCAGGTTGTCTTGTAGTGGCTTCTATAGCAGCTGAAACCCTAGGGCGTATTCTGGGGTCAAATTATCATATTGCCATGGATCCCTCCTGTGAACAGGAGGCAGCTCTGTCCAACTAGCTTTCTCTGCGGACCCTGAACTGTGCCTTAACTGATCAGCCACTTAAGATTTATTCAAGCGTGTGATGTCCACGACATGGTGGGGACTTGGGAGCTCATATTCACAGCCTCCAACTCCAATATTGGATTAGTTTGGCATGGATTATCTACCATACCAGCGCTTACCATTGTCACAACTTTATCCACTAAATTCAGCGATAAATCGAAATCATAGAAGTTCTTACATCGAAGAAGGTCAGCAAAAATTCCCTCCTTTAGTTGCAGCAATTGTAGAGCTATATTGTTCCATCCCTGGAAATTGCCCACTATTAGACACGGAGGCTTCTCCTGAAGCAGTAACAACTTTCTCTTCTTTATCCATGTAAAACAAACCTAATGGTGTTCCCTCATGATTTTGTTTTTATTTTGTTTTATTCTATACAAGCAATAGCTTTGTCTTGATTTGTTCAGTCTCTGCACTAGTAACCTCAGTTGCATTCTATAGGATTTACGTTGGTACTCACTGGTCTGGTGCCAGTTGCTTCCTTTAAGGTATGTTGCTATTGCATTTTGTTTTGCTTCTGTCAAACTTAATACAATTTAATTAGAGAGAAAAAAAAGGAGAGAAAAAGAGCGTGGCAAAGCAGCAAAGAGTCGAGAACAAAGGAAGATAGTGGAGGAGGAAAGAAACAAGGAGATAGGAGGAAAGAGAAAGAGGGAACCAGAGAGGGCAGTACGGAAAAAGAGTCGAGAGCTTCAAAAGCGAGTCTCCTGGCCCTTGGTCCTGATTAAAATACAAATGTGATGCGACACCCTCATGACATTCCTATAGGGTTCACAAGACCACCTAGCAGGACTAGGTGTAAGGGTGGAATGGAGAGGAGTTAAGCCAGACACCCCTGGGGTCTAGCCACTGCTAAATAGTGGTGCCTGACCCTGATACAATGACTCAGGACACTAGGTGCCATGCAGCCATGTAATCAACATGTCCAATATCCAAGGCAACAACCTGATGATGAACACCAGGACATGCCAAATAAGACTCTGCAAATAAGCAAAGCTGTTAGTGCTTGACATTACAAACCCCAGAGACTGAGTGTGGCCATATACCACTCTTAACCAGTTCATCTTTTGGTGGCAGAGGGAAGCATTGAAAACCACAGTCTTAAGCAAAGTTTTGACTACCTTGTACTTACTGAAGAATCCGGACCTGTGGAGTCCGTTACATCTAAATTTTCCAGGTCAATTCAACATATAATAAAGAAACTGTAACCTCCCTTTTTTACTTAAAGTTATCAGTGGATCCCTCAGCGGTGCCACATCAGGTCCTTTACATTGTGTCCTCAGTCATGTGTTGCCACAAAAGAAGCATCATGTTTTCATCTAAGAAGTAGGTTCAGCAATGTCAAAAAGGGAAAGCAGGCACATCATTTTCTATGTCCAGACAGCTTTTTTATTTATTTGTATTTATTGCATTTGTTGAATGGCCAAACCCAGGGGTATCACAGTGTTGCATAATATTCAGAACAGGTGCAGTTACAAACATGTGTAAATAATCAGATAGCATCAGTCAGTTATCAAAAAGCCATGTTCTGACACATTCTTAGAAGGTTGATAAGATTGTTCATTTCTGATGGGTGCAGACGAAGTATTCCAGAGAGGGAGGGCTGCAAATGAGAAACTGGCACCCCCCCGCCCTTTTGCTTTTGTACCATAGGGTGTCCAGCGAAATGGTGACACTAAATCTTAATGTCTGTTGTGATGTTTTTAAAGTGATACTGTCATTGAGGTAAACAGGTGCATCCTTATAAAAGCACGTGTTGGCCACGTTGAGGGTCTTGAAAAGAATCCTTGCTTTTATGGGCAGCCAGTGAGCTTATTGTCTGGTCGAGGAAATGTGATTGCTGCGTTTTAAACCAATAGCGACTCGTAGAGATTTTTTCTGAAGTAATTGTAGTTTGGGTAAGTTTGTAGCTGAGGTGAAAATTGGAATAGACCAGTTTGGAGAGGATTAGAGCTTGTGCTAAAGTCAGGCAGTTGTGTGGTGACAGGAATTATCTGCTTAGTGAGATGAGTTTGGAGGTGTATGCCATGGAGGATAAGGCATTAACGTGCTTGGCCATTGAAAGGTCAGCTTCCGGTTCCATGTGTTAAAATCACAGCAAAAATGGCTGTGAACACAAATTATTGCGGCAAAAACGCTGTGGTTTGCCGCCACAATACCTGTAATCGATGCGATGGACACCCCTGCAACCCCTGGACCCATTATACCATTTAAATGGTGTAATGGGGTACACCTTTAATGGGTCAAACCACAGCATTTTTGCCGCAATGTTTTGTTCAGGCGACATTAATCACTGCATACCCAGCTTCCAGGTGGACACCCAATGTTTTTACATGTTTCAGTACAAGGATGGATGTGCCATCAATGATTATGGAGGAAAATCTGTTATCTAGGGATTTCAGGCGGGCGGTAGAGCCCACAATGAGGCACTCAGTTTTCTCATCATTGAAGCACAGGCTGTGCGTGGCCATCCAATTTTAGATGGTGGTATACACTTGGTTTATTGTGGTGGTGTCCTGCTTGTAGTCACCTGTGATAGGGACAACAATTTGGGTGTCATCAAAATGTTTGTATAAGTGATACCCAAGGAATCCAAGACAGCAAAGAGGGAGGTTTGGTCGAAGTGTTGTACAGTGTTGGTGAGAGAAAGGAACCTTGGGGAACCCCAAGTGGTGCAGAGATCGGATTTGCTGCCTCGTCACCAATGAAGACTCTGGTGGTGCGTTCAGATAAGAACGATTTGATCCAGAGTGTGGCTTCTGGGGAGAAATGAAAGTTTTGGCTAAGGGATCGGCAGAGTTTTTCATGGTCGGCTAAATCAAAGGCTGCCGAGAGGTTAAGGAGGAGTAGGATGCTTAGATAGCCACCTGTTTTTTTAGGTCCTGTAAGCCTGTTTCCGTGCTATGCTTAGGATGAAACCCAGATTGCCGAGAGCCAAGGAGGTGGTTGTTTTCCAGAAAGAGTTGGATTTGGGTTCAAGCTACGCAATCTATTATCTTCAGTAAAACGGGAACGGTAATGATAGGATGTAATTAGTTGGAATGTGGGGTCGAGGATGTTTTTTTAAGTAGACGATTTATCCAACCTGCTTTGATGTTGGTAGGAACCGAATTGGAGGAGAAGGTTGCGTTGATGAAGTCAGTAATGATGGGGGTTAGAGTGGGAGTGCAGAATTTCACCAGGCGGGCAGGGCATGTGTCTCCCTTGCAGTTAAATGGTTTTAGAGCAAGGATGGTAGACAGTACCTGTTCTTGAGTGACTTTGTTGAATTTGAACTGGAGACAACAGTAGGCAGAGTTAAGGTTGGCATGGTCAGCAATGTTCGATATAATGTGTTTGTAGCCAGGCCATCTCCTTTTGCATGACTTTATCCTGGAGGGTTAGAATTTTGTGTGTCTGAGCATTTTGAATGGTCGTGCACCAGGTTTGATCTACTTGCATAAGGGAGGCGGTAGGGATGGGTGATTCCAGTTCTCAGAGTATGGAGAATAACTCTTTGGTGTTGGACCCTGCATTGGAAATGCGGGTATTGTAAGAGTTGGATTTTTGTGTCATGTAAGAAACTCTTGGTGGCACTAATAAAGACAGACACAAGTGATCAGAGTTCAAGGGTGTTTATTGAACTTTAGAATGGGTGAGATAAACGCCTAATCTAAACCTAAATCTAAGATGGGAGCAAGTTATGACCATCAAATAATAAGGCAGTCCTAGTGGTGTGTGGTCAAATAAAAAAGGGTCTATACTAAAAGAAACTATTCCCAATCCTTACTACTAAATTACAAAAAGAGTGTCGGATAATGTTCACCAGAAAAGAAAGAAGTGTTCTCAAAATGATAGGCAAGGATAATAATAATAATAATAATAATGAAAATAATAATAATAAGGATGGTAAGGCTGAGTCTATCCCTTCCCCACATTTGAAGCACAGGACAAGGCGGGACTCTCGGGCACATCACATTCCTTGGCCTCGTTAGCACGAGGTTCACAGTTCAGTTCAACGATATCAAAAACCTTCAGAGGTCAAGTCTCCTTCTTGCAAAAGTCTCTCGCCTCAGAAGGCCTCTAGTGTTTTACAAACAAACAAAATGTTCTTTTGGTGATCTTGCACCTTGCGCAAAAGTTCTTTGGGCGATTGCTCTTCACTAATGGGATCTCCCTCTGCCGGGCTCGGATCCTCCATATAAAAACGGGCCTCCCTCCGTCGGGTTCACTAAAGCCTTTCCTCAGCACAGTTCATGTATTCCTCAGCACAGTTCATGTATTCCAAATACAGTTCATGTATTGTTCTTATCAGAAAGCAGGGTTTCTTTCTCTTTAGCTTTCTTCCGGCATCCCTCTGTCAGGTTCAACTTGCCAATTATCACATTTCACAATCATACGGGGAAAGCAGGGTTCCCTCCCCCTAGCTTTCCTCTGGCAATGGAGAGACTTTCGAATGTATTAGTGATTTGGTGTAACCCTCATAGGACCGCTCAGACGCCTCACACCACCCTTTCCTAGGGCCTTCTAGTTAATGTAGTTTTCAAACAAAACAGGTCCTGGTCAGAGCCTTTTCGAATGAGTGCCCACGTGGCGATGGATCCCTCTGCAACTAGACGTCAACTGGGCTTTCTTTAAAGTTCAAACAGACACACAAGTCCTTTGTTCTTGCGTTCAAAATGTTGCAATCTTGGGTTTAATACAGTTTGGTTTGACATCAGCCTCCTCCGACTCAACGGCTGTGCTGAACCCATTGGCTTCTTTGTTCTCTGGAGTCAAGGATAGTACCATGGGAGCCTGCTTGCCTCTCTGCCTGCGTTAAAAAAGCGGGAGGCCCCCAGTGTACCACTGACCTCTGTTGCTCCGCAGGCCAGCTGTAGTTGAAAAGGGCAATTCCCTCTTCGTTGTCCTTCACGTCTCACCGCTTTTCTTCTCCCTTTGTACTGCCGGTTTGGCGTAGCTGTCTCCTCGTGCGATCGGCCTTGCTCGAAGTGTGCTTTTGTGCTGTGCCTTTTATCCCTGTGGGGAATATAAAGGGCCATCAGGTGTGTGCGATTATTGTTAATTGCCTGACTCTGCCTGACTTGTGTATTGGGACATGTCAGGTAAACGGCTCTGGTGTCAGTCTGTTGTCTGCTATAGTGCAATAAAGTGTTTGTGCGGGAAAAGGGGGAGGGGGAAGAGCTTCTAAATATCCTATAGGGTAGGATATGGAAGAAGTGTTACAGGGAAGGGGCTACTGCATCTCAACCCTCAGTGTCCCACTTCCACTTCCCGAAGACCCCTCGCCCAGGTGATCCTCCCCCAGGAACTGGATCCAATAGTGATTTTCGTGTCCTGGCCGCCTGGACGACAGATCTCTGGGGACAAGCGGGTGAGACACTGTCAGGTTTCTCACATACCCATCCTTGATGCGATGTAGCCGCATCTGCTTTACTGGGGAACCGGGACAGGAAATCTACATAAACCTGGTCTTTTCCGTTCCTATGTTCCACCGTGAAGCAGTAGGGCTGCAGGTCTAGAGACATGGGTTTGAGTCTTTGCGTTGGCTAATCCAAAGTAGCGGAGAATGATCAGTGACTAAGCTAAACTTTCTTCCTAAGAGATAGTATCTCAGGTGGATAATGGCCCACTTAATAACCAGGGCCTCTAATTTCCGCATGAAGTAATTTTTGTTCACGTGGGAAGAGTGTGCGGCTCGTAAAGAGAATGGGATGTTCTAATCCATTGCAGACTTCAGATAGGACTGCGCCTAACCCAGTAAGGGAGGTGTCCGTCTGCAATATAAAGTCTTTGGAGAAGTCTACTACCTTCAGGATTGGGTTTTGGCACACAGTTTGCTTTAAGATGTTATAACATACATCATCCTCTTCAGACCAATGAAGTTTCTGTGGTTCGGCTTTCTTAAATCTATTGGTCAGCTCACTGTATTGTCCGAAGAATTAGGGCTGAACCTGCAGAAATATCCTATTAACCCTAGAACGACTCTAGACCCTAGGATGGCGAATTTCTCATCAAACCAAGAGTTGGCAGCTTTGTGTGTTTTAGGGATTTTGGAGAAAAGCGGAGCAAGAATGTCAAGAGTGGTTTGTAAGGAGGAATGAAAGGTGAGCAATGTCATTTGGGTTAGTGTTGGTGGGATCGTGGTTCATGATTGCAGCTATGAAAAGAGGGGTTGAGACTCTCCAGTGTGAGTTTGCAAGTATTCCCAACGAGTATTGGGCTGGGTGCGTGTGACGGAGTGGACTGTAAAGTTGGTGATACAGAGGTCAAAGATAAATCAGAAAGTGATCTGACTTGGATACTTCCGAGACGGATTTGATGTTAATGGAAGAGTTGGCTGTAGGAATCCAATCAATGTCTTACAAGGCTGAAGGTAGCAAACGTCAGCCATGTTGTTGAAGCCAAGGTTTAGATTGCCGAAGATAATGAATTTTGTTAGTGGCTTCATTAGTGGGGTGCTGAGCAATGGAATGTCTAAGTTTGGTCAGTTGATGTTGATAAATCAACATGATGTTATAAGTGGTTTTAGGGTTGGTGGTCAACTTCATGAGAAGGATTTAATACACTGGAATGTTGGGAGAGGGACAAGAACTGATTTACAATTTTTTGTTATGAGTTAAACTCCTCCGCCTGTAGCATCCAGGCGGCACACCCCAAGTATGGTGTAATTAGGTGGGCCAGCGAGTGCAAGGGTCGGGCCAGAAGGTGTGTGTAATCCGGCTTCAGTCATAGCTAGCAGGTCTAGCTAGTCTATCAGGTTGTGAGCGTCTATTGCATGTGCTCCTAGGGAGCAAGTGTTAATTAGGGCACATTTAAGGCTTTTTGTTGGTCAAGAAGCTGTGAGGGGGTGTTAAAGTGGCGCAGTAATGGTAAGTTGTTTGCATGTTGCGAGGGTAACGCGTCACAGGCTATGTGTGGGAATCTTGACATCGAGTAATAGAATGGGTGATGGAGGTGCCATAGTGGCTGGTGTAGGGAGTACAACAGAGGAGGTAGGAGAAGGCACTGGGTGGGTGTAAAGCTCAGTGGCAACGCGCTAGTCTTGGGAGAAGGACGATGCAGAGCAACAAAGGCTCGAATACCAGTCTGTGGGAAGGTCTGAAGCGGCACTGGGCGGGTGCATGTGGTATATCTGACCTGTCTGTGCAAGCCTAAGGAGGGGAGAGTGGTAGGGAGTGTGTGCTGCCAAAGGGCGAATGTTCTTGTTCTAAAACAGGAACAGCAAGTTTTCCCTGGGTAGGCTGTGATTTTCCCCACTGTAGTTAGGACAAAGGGTAATAGGCGCTGGAGTGGTTGGACTAGTGTTCTAGTGTTTAGGGTCCTTGTAGGGGGGTCTGTCATGCGTGCCTCTGTTAGAGATGGTATTGGACACGAGGGTGCTGTGCAAGGATCAGGTTGACGTTTGTCATGCCTCTAGGAGGATCATGTTGGTTATGGGTAAGCCTAAGTGAGTGCTTGATACAGTTGCTTGAGTCCACACTCAGTTTGACAGTGCTTATAATTAATGCAGGGAGAAGTTATAGGGGATGGTGGGACCTAAACGCTATTTTTTCGACACCGGGGTGGCAAATGAGCGTTGTGCATATTCGTGCGAATCGTGGAGATTTGTTCGGGGATGGCGGTCTGTGGGGCGCTATGCTGGGGTGCATTATCACGAGTGCTGGCTTAGGCTGGAACATATCAGAGGAGGTGCATCTTCGGGGAGCAAATTATGTATATAGGTTGTTTGTAGATGGGTACGTTGGAGGTAACTCTGGGGCGAAGGGGGAATAGGCTCTACAAGTATTGTAGAAGGTGGGGTGAGGGGTAATATTGGAGCCTCGCGGTTCCGATCTCCTACATCATCCGCTACCGAGCTGTGCGTGGCGGGCTGATATCCACGTCTATTCGCAGCAGATCGCTCAGCACCTCCCGTGTTCATTCAGGTACCACCGCCCTGTACAACGTGACTAGTCACATCTCTGTTTTCCTGTGTGTTGTGCTGCCTTATCTTTGATTCCAGAAAACACCACTGACCTTACTTGTTTCGTACGTGTACTTGCGACGCCATCCAGTTACAAAGTACACCAACCCAGATCTACAGTGACCCTCGTTTCGACTGGGTTAGCTACCTATACTAACCTCCCTCTATTATTTTCTCCCGTCGTCGTTTTCCATTCAACTCCTTCATCTTCCTGGACACCCGGATATCCAACTCTCCTAACATTCTGTCACTTGGTAAGGAGGGTTTGGTGGGTTTTGTCTTTCCATATTTGACAGGGACTCTCTACCCAGGGTATTGATCACGCTTATCTTTAACTCTAGGGATTAAGGAACAGCACACCTGGTCATATATCCTGATCTTGATACCTCTATACCCGGTCCACTTCCCTTCAAACCAGGTTACTGAAAACACCAGAAGTCGCATTCAGTTTTTTATTGTCGGTTGTCAATAACCTTGTTCTTTTATCCATGCAGTTTGGGTCCTCTGCGGTGTTGCTACCCGCTCTTTCACTTTATCAACTCCTCTGTCTGGTCAATCTTGACTTCAGCAGAGAGGTGTATTGAGAGGAAGAGCTCCCTCGAGTGAGGAGGCCTGGGTTAAGGAATAACCCAGGCTCTTATATCAAGTTGAACGGGTCAACTAAACGTGGTCAGGCTCCACCTCCCTGATAGTCTGTGAGTGACACGGGGCCAGATAGGAAGGTTGAATGCAGGCTTTACTAGTGACCAGTGGGTCTTGGTAGGTGGCCGGGAAGTGCTCATCCCATCCAATCAGGGATGGAAGGAAGCGGGCCGGGAGGCAGAGGCCATTTCAGAGCCTCGTCGAAGGAAGGTAAGGCGGCCATATTTGAATGCACAGTTTATGCATGGGGGTAAAGCTGTTCACCAGCTAAAAGTAACTATGGCCTGCGCAAAACGGGCCCTGTAGCAAAACAAGTCGATTCAATACAATTACAGTTCCCAGGAGCATACCTCCTCATCCTGCATTCCTGGAATCTCATCAACTGAAAGGCGCAATAAGACAGGTTGGGATTTAAGAGTGAATAACCCTCAACGTATCTTGAGCCCTAAAGAGAACTCAAGCTCAGTCTGTGTCTCCTTTCACCCCAAATGATGTCATTCAACAGCTTGCCTAGTTTCAGAAATGATTTCCCAGGCTAGAGGAATCAAACTAAATTAGTATTTTAATTGTGAATTCCAATCTAAATCTATGCTTTATTTCAAGGTCAACCCTGAGCTCAAATACTGCATACTGTGGAAGCCATACAGTGCAGTCCTGTCATGTTCCTCTATCAAAAGCAAACAGGTAAGAACGCAAAGCTTCAGTCTAAAAAGCCATTATAGATACAGATTCAGTCCAGTACTGAACAGTGCGGGACATCTGATCCTCCATCAGATAAAGCACTCTAATTTATCAACTGCCTCCTCCACATCTTACCACAGAAGGCATTTTCTCTTTTGTGCCACCACAGTAAGTGCTTAAACATTCTTGTAAAATTGATAGAATGTCTAGACCTTATAACCCTCACCAGGTCTCCATGGAGATATAGAAGGAATAATGGTTGGGCCATTTTTGTGCTTGGAATGACTGAGTCATTGACTCTGCAAAAGAGCCCTTCATGAATATCACATAAAGTAAATATACTGGGAGCTAGGCTGTGACAGTAGGTGCTAAAGATCTACTTAGCCAACTCTTTTTCTAGAGGGGAACTCCTGGATTTAAGGTTCTTGGCGATCTTCAATTTCTAGCAGTTAACTGGATGATAAAGGTGTCCATGTGCAATTTGGGCAATATATGTCCTTCATAGATGGGGCGATCTCTGAGCTATATACGTTCAAGTCATATTTTATGAAATACAGATTAGCCTCATACTGTACAGGAGTATTGGCTAACACATTAACACTCTGGTCAATGATGGTGCATATTACACTGTATTTTTCATGTTTGCTTAATGATATGTGCCAATAATCTTCCATCTTTATCCTCTTCTTTTAATATTGTTTAAACCTAATGAAGGGAGTAGTGAGTCTTCTTCAAAGATTGAATTAAGATATGCACTTGCCTCCAGAAGCACTCCAAAATGTCCGATTTAGATAGTAGGCCAGCATTATTTTGAACCCTTAAGCCCTGCAGACTTGGCCCAAGAGCAATATGTGATACAGCACCCCCTAAAGCAGTCTAACTTACATCCTGATCGCTGCACTACGACCTCCCCCATGTCAGTAAAGGAGGTGGACTTGTCATAGCTAGCCTCTTGAGGGATCAGGGTCCTGTCATGAAGTCTCCATTTCAAAAAGGCAGAGCTCTCAAGTTTCCCCTTGCCATGTGTGAAAAGACCATCCAGTTCTGTCCCCTCCTCCCCCAATTTACATTTTGGGAGGAAAAAAATGACATGTCACATATTTCTAAGAAATAACAGAGCCTCTCCTTCAACCCCCGGGGAGAGTCCAAGACCCCTACCCCGCCCAGCCCAGCAGGGGCTGTGGTAGAAATAGAGATGGGGAAGAGCCTGTCACTGTGCATCAGTAAAGAGAGAAGGCATCAACCCCTGCAGTAGGCGGCTAATCTCTTGCCTCTGCCCAGGAGAGGTTTACTAATGTCTCCTTATATTTTATTGATAGTCCACTGCTCCAGTAACCCTCCATAAGTGTATTAAACGACATGTACCATATATAACACATCACCACATTTCATTAGCTGCCCCACTCTTAAAGTTCACATTCAAATGCTTTCCACAAGACACTCTGTAATGAATGCTCAATGAATGCTTCTTAAGCTCATGTATATTCTTTAATTGTATATCCTTAAATAATGATAAGTAATAAAGAAGCATTACTACCATAATGGTCACGATGCACAACAAGCTTAATGTGGTATTAATGAAGGGTAATAAAAAAATCCCATTCTCACTATCTGTAGAAGGTAGGGAGATGAGAGGGCTGGATACCAGAGTGGTCTTCACAATTCCCGAAAAATGCCCCCCAAAAAAATAAACACCTTGGTGTTTTTATCAAAAAGTATAAAAATAGAAAATAAATGCTTCAGAGTCTATGTCAATTAGGATTAACCATGGTGCCAGCATCAGTCAATCACAATTGAGGTAGTGAGCGGTTTTGTCTTGTGTGGAAAAGAAGAACAGGTTACTTAACCCTGGTAACGTTCTTTCGACTGGATATTCCTCCAACGTATTCTTCATCTTTAACACTTCGTTGTTGCAGATTAAGCTGCTTTGAAGAAAAAAGAAATCCCCCAGCAGAGGGCACCGTGCCTCGATGGCGTTGAGTCGATGTCCCGCAAAGGCCTCCATTGAGGGTGACGTCATCAGGGATTATATATAGCACGCGTGGCGCCCGTTGGTCTCAGTTCCGTTTTTTCCTCTTGCTTATGCAGCAGAGATGCCCATAAATACGGCATGACAGTACTCAACCTTAGTGGAGCAAAAGCTGTAATAGCATTGTAAATTCTACAGAGGGGTAGGTTGAGAGGGCGATGAGAAATACATTTGAGGAACATCCAGTCGAAAGAACGTTACCAGGGGTAAGTAACTTGTTCTTCAAATGGATTGTGTCCTCCAACGTATTCCTCTCATCTTTGACAGACTCCCAAAGCAGTGTTTATCATCGGAGTAGGGAGTAGAATTCTACATACTATACATTTTCCAGGGCAGAGCAAAGTACTGCCTTGCCAAAAACCAGATTCTGAGAATGGGAAGCATCCAGGGCATAATGTTTTGTGAATGTTTGTATTGTCGACCACGTTGCAGTGTCACAAATATTTCTAATAGGCACTCCCTTTTACAGGTCTGTAGATGTGGACATGCCCCTAGTAGAATGAGCTCGCAAGCCTTCAGGAGGGTCTTTCCCTGCCAGTCTGTAGAAATTGCCAAAATTACCCCCTAGATAGCGTCTGTTTGGTAACAGTCTGACTTAGTTTGTGTCCTGCCTACACTATGAACAATTGATCGTCCAACCGAATCTTGGATGTTCTTGAAATGTAAAAGCTTAATGCTCTTTTAGAATCTAACCTATGCAGTCTTTCTTCCTCCTTACCAGGATGAGGTGGAGGGTAGAAGGAAGGCAGGACAATTCTGTGGTTCAGATGAAAATCCTAAATCATTTTTCAGTAAAAATGAAGTTTGACTTTCAAGACAACCTTGTAGAAGACTGTAAAGGGTGGCTTAACTGACAGTGCCTGCAACTCGCTCACTCTGCGTGCCGATGTGAGAACTAAAATGGTTTTAAAGGTTAACAACCTTAGAAGACACGTGTGCAATGGTTCAAAGGGTGCATACATTAAGAATTTTGCCAAATTTAGGTACCAAACCAGAACCTGGAAAGGAGATGGAGGATACACATTAGTGAGTCCTTTCAAAAATGGAATCACTAGAGGGATTTTGAAATAACAACACTCCTCTGATGAATGCTTAAAAATGGATAGCGCCGCCAAATAGCCTTTAATGGTACCAATTTGGAGCCCCAAATTGGCTAAGGATAGAAGGAATGATAAAACATCCAGTGTTTTACACAGCAGAGGATCTACATTCTTTTTCCCTGCACCAGTCGCAGAACCTGTTTAAAAGGCAACGGTACAAAGATTTTGTTGCTGGTCTTCTGGCCCAAAGCAACACCTCCATTACGTCATCCGGTAGATCCAAAACCTTATATCTCAACCTTTCAGAAACCAAGCGTGAAGGTTGAGAAGAACAAGTTACTTACCAACTCTAACGTTCTTTCAATTGGATTTTCCTCCCACGTATTCCTCATCTTAGATATATCCTTACCTTCAGCTTTGCTGCTTCGGAAAAATGTTTCTCTCTCTCTCTCCACCAGAGGGCGCTCCCATCGAGGGAGCGGCGTCGATGTCCCTCGGCGGCCTCGTCGAGCACCGACGTCATCCACTGTATAAATGCCTCGAGCGCGCCCGTTGGCTTCAGTTCTGTTTTTTCGTATATTGTAGCCCATGGATTGTAGTTAATGGCGTGCCTCTTTTGACCCAAGCCTTCAAAGAATTTAGAGTGTAAATCACGTAAACTGTACTTTGGGGTTGGCTGGGAGGGTCGATGAGGAATACGTGGGAGGAACATCCAATAGAAAGAACGTTAGAGTTGGTAAGTACCTTGTTCTTCGAATGGATTGTGTCCTCCCACGTATTCCTCATCTTAGATAGACTCCCAAAGCAGTTTTGTTTTGGAGGTGGGAGTACAGAATTTTTCTAGTCAAGTACAGAATGGAGTACAGATTTCGCAAACCTCCTTGAGAAGAAGTCAAGTCTAGAGCATAATGTTTTATAAACGTATGCATGGATGACCATGTGGCTGCTGCACAAATATCGTGTACAGGGACACCCCTTTTTAGTGCTGTTGAAGTTGCCATGCCCCTGGTCAAATGAGCTCTCAGCCCATCTGGTGGTTCTTTCCCAGCCAATCCATGTTATAGCCAAAATTATCCATCTAGATAATGTTTGTTTAGTTACAGAAAGTCCCAATTTGCAGCCAGTGTACCGTACAAAAAGCTGATCACACTGGCGTATTTTTGACAATCTTGAAATATAGAAGCTAAGAGCTCTTCTGAGATGTAGTCTATGTAGCCGTTCCTCTTCCTTACTTACGTGAGGAGGAGGGTAAAAAGTAGGCAATGTTATTTTTTGTGACAGGTATAAATCTGAAACAATTTTTGGTAAAAATGATGGTTTAACTCTAAGTACTACTTTGTCTTTATAAAAGATGGTGTGAAGAGGACCGCTAGAAAGCGCCTGTAACTCACCGTGCGGGCTGATGTCAATGCTACAAGAATTATTGTTTTCAAAGTAAGGAGCCTTAGCGGACAAGAGTGTAAAGGCTCAAATGGAATACATGTGAGGAATTTCAGAACTAAGTTCAAATCCCACACAGGAACTTGAAAATGTATTGGTGGAAAAACATCATTTAGACCTTTTTAAAATTGAATTATTAAAAAGGTATCTTAAAGTAAGATTCTTCCTCTGATGAGCGCTTGAAAATGGACAGCGCTGCTAAATATCCCTTTATTGTACCAATCTGGAGCCCCAGATTAGAAAACTGTGGGAATATTACATTGAAATGGGCTCACATTCTTTTCCCTGCACCAGTTACTGAACTTGTTCCAACAACACCAATACAGAGATTTGGTTGCTGGTCTTCTGGCCGAAAGCAAAATCTCCATCACGTCATCCGGAAGATCCCAATCCTTATATCTCAACCTCTCAGAAGCCATGCGTGAAGGTCGAGTGCGTTGACCTCCAGATGGAGAACATGACCTTCCTCTCGTGAGAGAAGATCCTCTCTTTTTGGAAGACGTATTGGAGGGCAGATGGACATGTCGAGAAGGTCCGGTGAGCTCTCTCTTCGGGAGGCGAGGCTTTGCCCGAGCGAGTATCCAGGACTGCTCCAATAAACTGGAGTTCCTGTGATGGTATCATGTTTGACTTTTAAATTCAGAGAAAACAAAACTCTACTTTGTGAAGGAAGTGACAAGTCTTGGACAGATGATCCTGGGCTTGTTCTGGAGAACGTGTCCTGATCATCCAATCGTCCAGATAGGGGTAGACATGAATCCCCCCTATCCTGAGACTCGCTGCCACTAACGCCATCAACTTGGTGAAAACTCTTGGGGCGGAGGTTAACCCGAAAGACAGAACTCGAAACTGATAGTGAGAATTGCCAATTGCAAACCTCAGGTACTTCCTGTGCTTGAGATGGATTGGCACATGAAAGTAAGAATCCTGATGGTCCAATGATACCAACCAATCCTGTAGTTGGAGAGCCTGAAGGATCTGAGAAAGCGTGACCATCTTGAACTTGTCCTTCTCCTTAGGAACTTGTTCAAGTTTCTCAAGTCCAAGAAAGGTCTCAGTCCTCAGTCTTTCTTTGGGATGAGAAATATGGGGAATACCAACCCTTGTTCCTCTCCGCTACAGGTACATGTTCTATTGCACCTTTCTGTAGCAGGGTTAAGACTTCCTGCAACAGGAGCGGATCCGGATGTTTGACAGAGTTGTATCCCGGTGGGTGATTCTGAGGTTTCTTTTGAAAGGGAAGGCAGTAACCTTGAGATACTGTTTCCAGTGCCCAAGCATCTGAAGTAATACCTCGCCATTCTTCTAGATGCTGCGAGATCCTGCCTCCCACTGGGGTTTTGTGGGTCAAAACCTCAGAGTGGTTTTGCGGCAGCTGCAGCATTGGCTGAAGGGACAGATGCCGCTGCTGGGGCAGGTCTAGCACATTTTCCTCGGCCCCAAGGAAATTTTCTTTGGCCTCTCTGACTGGCCTGTCCTCTTCTTCTTCCAATTGAGGAATAAAAACGAAAAGGACAAACCCTCCAGGAAGATGAGCCTGTGTAGGGGCGTTGTTGAGGTTGTCTTGTGGCGCTTAGTGATTTTGCCGCCGCTTTGGAGGTCTGCAGCTTTGGAGGTCTGCAGCTTCTTCAAACTTTCATCCGCCTTGCTGCCAAACAACCTCGAGCCGTCAAACGGCATATTAAAAAGCCTGGATTGCACATCCGGTGCAAAACCCGACTTTCTTAGCCACGCAATCCTACGTAGCACTGTGCTAGTTGCCATGGACCTACTGATACTGTCAGCTGTGTCCAAACCTGATTGAAGCCATTCTCCGAAGCCTCCTTTCCATCCCTTATTATGGCTAGAAAGCCATCACGTTCCTCACCTTCTGGGATGTGTTCAGCTACCGCTGACATACAGTCCCGAAGGGTATATGTAAACCTTGCCAGGGTGCAAGTTACATTAGTGGATTTTAAAGCCATGCTCCCCGACGTAAAAATCTTCCTGGACCATGCATCAACCTTTTTATCGTCCCTAACCAGATGGATTGTGGGGTATGCAGCATTTCTGGTGGAGGTAGCTGCTTGGACTATCAGCTTTCTGGAGATGGGTGTTTGCTTAAGTATTCTGGGTCAGAATTACAGGGTCTATATTTCGACACAAACTTTTTATTAACTGCTGGAATGGCTTCAGGGTGTTCCCATGCAGAATTAACTCTCCTTTGTAAGGCAATATGAAATTGAAGTATGGGGTCTTGCTGAGGTGCTCCTCATCTTGACAGACTGGTGAATTTCTACCCCATCCCATAAATTCAGTGACTCTATTCATTAATTTTCTGTAGCCCGCATCAGCATGTTCTGCTGGGTCTGGTTTATCAAATTCGTACTCTGGAGAGTTATCCAGACCACTTGCTGATTGCAAGCATTCCTGTAAATCTTGTATTTTAGATTGAGGATCAACTAACTCCTCAGGAACAGGTCTTGTGCCAAATTGAACACCAGCAGAGGTAATTTCTTCATCTGCTGATGACTCTCCTTCATAAATTGATGACATGGTCCTAATAAAATCATGTCTACTTTCAGGATGAAAACCCTTTTCAGGTAATGCAGGTTTTTCCATTGGTAGAGGCTTGAGCGTCGACGAAAACGCTGATGGCGTCGATGCCGTCTCAACAACCTTCGATGTTGTTGAGGGAGCCTTCGATGTCTTCGAAGGAATCGGCGAGCGAATTGTGGAAACCATCGACACTGTCGAAGGAGCGTTCCAAGATGTCGACTGTATAGTCGACTTAATTTTTTTAGAATTAGTTGTCAACGCCTTGTACTCTATTGTCTTCGATGACTTCGAGGGCGTTTTCGATGTCGATGACGTATGAGAGCTTGACGCCATCTTGTTTCCTTCTACTTCCGGTTTATGCACCGGCAGGTCTTTTTTCATGAGGTGACCGGGAAGAGTCCCTGGGTGACACCCTCGACAATTTTTTGTCAGACTTTCTTGTTTTGGATCTTCCCCTGTCACGTTTCTCATGAGGAGGGGCATGTTCTTCTTTAGACTTTTTTGAGGGGGTCTGGGCCGCGTTCTCAAAATGTTTTAACATGGAATCTCTAAATGCTTCCCATTTACTCGGGGAGTCATATTTTGAAGGACATGTTATCACTTCCTCAGATGACATCGAGGAAGAAGAGGAAGAGGGAGATCGGTGCCGTCTTTTCTTTGTCTTTTTGGAGGGGATATGCCCCTCGATCTATATTTTTAATGATGCTTCAACAAAGACTCCGTCGAGTCTTTCCTCCCCTTCGAAGAAGGCTTTGATGAACCCTCCCCCATCGCCAGTTTACCTCTGTGTTCTTTTAAGGCCTTATGGGTCATCGACTGGCACGAACCGCAGTCTTCAATTCGGTGGTTGGAACCGAGGCACCAGAGGCAATTTTTGTGTGGATCAGTTAAAGACATTTTCTTTCCACATTTTAGACATTTTTTAAATCCCGTCTTCGGTGTGGAAGGGTTCGATGAAGACGACATATTTCTTCACGAGAAACTGAAGCGCAGTTTGTAACGATCCGAAGCGAAGCTAACGGAAAAACAGAACTGAAGCCAACTGGCGCGCTCGAGTCATTTATACAGCGGATGACGTCAGTGCTCGACAGGTGGCGCCGAGGGACATCGATGCCGCGGCTTCGAGGGGAGCGCCCTCTGGTGGAGAGAGAGAAAAACTTTTCCGAAGCAGCAAAGCTAAAGGTAAGGATATATCTAAGATGAGGAATACGTGGGAGGACACAATCCATTCGAATATTGACCTCTGGATGGACAACCCGACCCACCTCTTGTGAGATAAGATAATCTCTCTGGGGAAGACGCATCGGAGGACAGCTGGGCATGTCCAGAAGGTCTGGGTACCACGTTCTCCTGGCCCAATCTGGGGCAATTAGTATAATGTGCTTCCTGAACTTTCTCAACCTCCTGATCACGTGAGGAATTATGGGGACTGGAGGAAACTCATACAGCAGTGGAAACTCCCAGACCACGACAAACGTGTCTCCTAGGGCTCCTCTTGGGGGGGGGAATTCCCTGGAGCAGTACTGTTCGCACTTCAGATTCATCCCGGTCGTGAATAGATCCCCTTGAGGGTTTCCCCAAAGGGTGAAGATCTCTTGAAGGACTTCCTAAGATAACTCGTGGGAGACTGTGCTCTGCCTGCTCAGAGCATCCACCGCTCTGTTCTCCTCTCTGGCTAGGTGACCTGCCGATAGAGATATTCCTTCTTGAATTGCCCAGTACCAGAGCTGCATTGCCTCTCTGCACAGTGGTAGTGACCCTACACCTCTCTTGTTGAGGTAGAGCATGGCCACTGTGTTGTCAGTCATTATCAGGACATTCTTTCCCCGTACAGAGGGCAGAAAGGCCCTAAGCTCCAAAAGATTAATATGTAGTTTGGACTCCGATGGAGACCAACGACCGCTGATTGTCAGATCATTGGCGTGGGCTTCACACCCCATGAGTGAGGCGTCCGTCACTACTGTGATCTCCTGCTGTGGTTGCCAAAAGGGTTCTCCCTTCTGAATATTTTCCTTGCAGGCCCACCACAGAAGATCCTGCGAGTTCCTTGCCAGAATCTGAAGTCGGTCCAACATCTTTCCTGAGAATTGGGACCATTGTGTTCTTAGAGCCCACTGAAGTGACTTCATTCTCAGGCGGGCTTCTGGCACCAGAAAAAAGCAGGATGAGGCAGAGAAACCTCAAGAAATCGAAGGCTGGAAGATTCTGGGCATTGTGAAATTTGGATACCATCTGAAGAATGTCTTGAGCCCTCACCTTGGGAGGCAAGCACTTTCCCAAGGACGTGTCTAGTACAGCCCAGATGTATTGGAGCTGTTAGGAAGGTGTCATAAGGGACATGAAGGGAGTGGCAAGAGATGTTGAGATGATCCCAGGCTTGTTTGCGAGAACGCTCCCTGATCAGCCAATCGTCCAGGTAGAGGTAGACGTGAATCCCCCCCCTCTCCTGAGGCTCGCTGCCACTACCGCCATCAGTTTGGTGAAGACCCTCGGGCGGAGTTTAGCCCGAAAGGCAGAACCCGAAACTAATAATCAGAACTGCTAACTGCAAACCTGATGTATTTTTTGTGCTTAACATGCATTGGCCGGTGAAAATAAGCATCCTGCAGGTCTAATGACACCAACCAATCCTGGAGTTGGAGGGCCTGAAAGATCTGAGAAACAGTGACCATCTTGAATTTATCCTTCCAGAGGAACTTGTTCAAGAAGTCCAAGATGGGTCTCAGTCCTCTGTCCTTTCTGGGATTAATAAATACAGGGAGTACCATTGCTTGTTCCTCTTCGCTACAGGTACTGGTTCTATAGCATTTTTATCCAGCAGGGTTAAAATTTCCTGCACAAGGGGCAGATCCGGAACCATCAAAGAACGGTTGACCGGTCGATTGCTTTGAGGTCTTCTTATAAACGGAAGGCAGTAACCATGGGCTACCGTTTCCAAAGCCCATGCATCCAAAGTAATGGCTCGCCCGTCATTCTTCTAAATACTGCGACAGTCTGCCTCCCACTGGTGAACTGTGATTCAAGACCTCAAAGTAGTTTTGAGGCGGCTGCTGCAGTGGCCGAAGGCAAAGAGGTTGCTGCTGGCTTGGCACCTTTACCTCGTCCACCATAAGGGAATTTTCTCTTGCCTCTTTGACTGGCCATTCCTCTTACACTTCCAACTGAGGAGTAGTAGCGAAAAGATCTACCCCTCCAAGGTTGTCCACTAGCATGAAAAGACAGAGGTTGCCTAACAGCGACACCTAAAGACTTGGCTGCCACCTTAAAGGTCTGCAACTTATTAAGGCACTCATCAGCCTTAGTGCCAAAGAGATGAGACCCGTCAAAAGGCATGTTGAGACGTCTCGACTGCACCTCTGGTCGTAACCCGACTTTCTCAACCGTGCATGTCTGCGTGTCACAGTGCTGGTCGCCATGGATCTGCTGACACTATCCGCAGTATCCAACCCTGACTGAAGGGATTCACAACTAGCTTCCTTTCCATTCTTAATCATAGCCAAGAAGCCATCCCTTTTTTCTCCTTTGGGCTCCCCTTTATGCTCTGCCACCATAGATATGCAATCCCACAGATTGTAAGAACATTTTACCAGGGCACAGGTGGAGTTGGAGTTGTCTGATTTCAGCGCAATGCGCCCCGCTGAAATAACTTTCTTGCCCATCCATCTACACGTTTGCCACCCCTATCAGGGGGGATGGTAGGGTACGCTGCCTGCTTCAACGTTGCTGTAGCTGCCTGCACCACCAGACTCTCTGGAGTGGAGTGTTTCGACAGCTAGTCAGGGTTACTACTGGAGGTGCAGTATTTTCGTGTCAGATTTTTATTAACTGCCGGATTGGTATCCAGGGTTTTCCAATTTCCAGCACCCTTTCCTACAAAGCCATATGGAATGGCAGCACAGGGTCAGTTTGAGGACCTTTACCTAAGTTATCAGTTAAATCGTTCTGTTCATAAGGGAGTGGTGGTCTGCTCCATCCTAGGTATTCTAAAACCCTAGACATGAGAGTCTGTATGGAGCATCGGCATGTACGCCAGGTTCAGGTCTAACCAACTGAAGCTCAGGTGAAGTATCAACTCACCGACTGCAAATTATCATATAGATCTGGACTCCTCTGAAATCAAACACTCTGGAACATTGGGCGTTCCATATTGGAGTCCAAAAGGAGCATCCTCCCCATTAAGTGTTCTTCATCTTCATAAATTGAAGAGAGTGATTTGAAAAACTCCTTCCTGGGTAAAGGAGTATAACTCTTTTCAGATGGAGTCAGTATAGGCTTCGATGGCCCCGATTGAGAAGAGGCGGTTGGCTTTGATGGAACAGCTAGCATATGCGGTGTAGCTGTCTTCGAAGATGTTGATGTTGTGGTCCTAACAGGTGTTGACGACATCTTCGTCGACGGAGGCCTAGCAGCCGTCGAGGACACCGTTGGCATTGACGTTTTAATGGCGTTGAGGGTCTCGATGGTGTCGAGGATCTCAACCTTTCTTTGTGCTTTACATGTTTGTCAGACTGTTTTACTGGGCTCGAGGGCGCGCAAGATTTTGTCCGGGACCTATCCTTACCGGCTTGCTCTGAAGGCTCGGTAGAGGCATGACCCTGTTCTTCGAAAAATGTTACAATTTTCTTTTGGAAAGCTTCACATTCTGCTGGGGTAGATTTTTTTGTGGGACATGCGACCCTTTCGGGCGAGTTGTCCGAGGAAGATGTCGAAGGCATCCTCCGGTGCCTCCTCTTCAAATTTTTCGCTGACGACGAAGAGTGGTGTGAACCACTCCTGGTACTAGAGCGCTTCGCCTTCTCCCTTCGAGGAAAGTCTCATCTCGGCTCATCAGTCGAAGGGTTAGCAGGTCATGGCTTAGGGGATTTGGGCAATTTTGCTACCTGGAGTTTCCCCTTTCGCTCCCTCAAGGCCTTTCCTGTCATAGATTGACATTTCGAACAATTGGCCATGTCATGGTCCTCTCCAAGGCACCACAAGCAGACACGGTGCAGGTCGGTGAGGGACATTTTGGACCTGCAGTCCCGGTATTTCTTGAAACCGGTTCTCGGTGTTGAAGGCGTGGAAGATGAAGGCATTCTCGAAGGATTTTTCTGTTAGAAGTAGCAAAAGCTGTCACGGAAAAACAGAACGGAGGCCAACGGGCGCCGCACGCGTTATATATAATCCCTGATAACTTCACCCTGGACGGAAACCTTCGAGGGACATCGACTCAAAGTCATCGATGCACGGCGCCCTCTGTCGGGGAAAAATAATGTTCGGAAGCAGCTAAAGCTGGGACAACGAAGTGTCAAAGATGAGGAATACGTTGGAGGACACAATCCATTCGAGCTCTGACAAAATGTAATAGTTCTGCTCAAAGGTCAATGGGCAGAGTGCTCTGGGGACTTTAATGCCTCATAAATGCCACAAATCTGGTTTAGGGGATTTAAATTCCAGCCAGGGAAAAATGAGGGACTTCAGCCCCTCCCACCTGCAAGGAAGGGCCCAGCGCTTGCTTCTTCCTCTTCCAGTCGTCCTTCTGCCTCCCATGCGCCCACTGACAGCAATCGCCTGCACTGCCTTGCAAAGTCCTCAGTTTTATAATAGTTGGGCTGAAACTGTCATTTCCCACTATTAGCAACGTTACTAGACAGAAGCTAAAAGTGGTTGAGAAGCCAAAAGCTGCTGAGCCCCAAAATGCTGTTGAGCTCACTGGTCTAGTATCAGTGGAAAGCATCTTTCTAGGGAAGAATGGAGATGGTTTATCGGAGAACAAGGCTAATGCACCTTTCACTCACTTTAAAAAGCTGCCCGAAAGTATAAGGCTCCACGGAAAGTTCTGTAGTCTTTTCATAATTGTGTAGTTTTTTCAAATTGCCATCTCTGTCTTGATTTCCTATTTATTGGAACATTTCAGCCCATAAAGCCTGGGGAGCAGCAAACAGGTTTATTTACAATAAACAACCACAATGTTCCAATTACAAGGTCACGTGGCTCTCATCCCAGACTCTCGCCTGAAAACACTGGTGCAATGTAATATGTTTCTAAGGCAGTGCTCGTGGCTCGCGTTTGCTAAATGCGAATCTGCCTATGCATCGAGGATTGGGCCCATCACTCAAATATGCCGATTTAAGCATAGTTAGACATGAAGTTACATGTCAGCCGGATATCACCGACACCACAATGTGGTGATGGCCATGGAAATAAATAAGAACCTTTAGTTCTCCGTCTTTATTGGAGGTGCATGGTGAGAAAAGGGTGCTTGTAACACGGGTATTTTTCCCATAGTAGGGATCCTGACAAGGCTTCCGCTTGGACCTGTGTGTGAAAAGGATTTGAAAAATGTCTGTTATATTGATAGCTCTAGCCTCTGATGAGAAGTTGCCACAGGGACATAGGTTTGTAACCTTATCGGGAAGACCCATTGCCTTCATCCTCCTGAGGACGCACATTATGTGGGTAATACCTGGTAATTACAACCACGGTTTATCAAAGTGCTCTTAAAACTGTGCAAGGCAAAACGCCACAATTATTATTAAATCACATGTAAATCTGCATAATTCTAGAAGAAATACTACAACAAAAGATTCATGGGAATACATTTTATAGGATGCATTGTTGGAATCTGAAGACGACATCCGATGGGGCCAAAGGTCTTCTCACCACATTGACTACACAATAAAATGCCAAAATGAGTTGGATAAGCTACTCAAGTGAAGTTTTTTTTCTCTGATCAGATTTAAAAACTGTAACAGAGATCATCAGCCAGAAGAGCATATGTGAATCTGAGCACACCAGCATAAAAGTCAGAGACTGGGAAGCATCCAAGAGGGATACAGTGTGCTTCCCCTGGCCTAACACTTCTCTTTAAACTCAGTTATTTTTGTGGTGCCATCACAAAGTGGGTCAAAGTTCACACAAGTTGCAAATGGCAAAAAAAACTAACAAGTTTCAAAATCACAAGAACAAAATCTGAAGCAAAATAGGGCTAGTTGAGACTCTTGGAATGAATAAACAGCATAAAATGAAGGTGAGATGGCATTTTTCATTCACACGTTTCATCTGCTGTTGGCAGTCTCTAAAACAGAAATCATGCTTTTCTATTTTTATATTGTGTTCTAGCCGAATCATCGACTTTTCACACTACAAACAAAGTCATGCTTCATATATTCACCAATTTCATCAGTGTTATATTACAAATCAAATCAAACACTTAAAAACCTCTGTGCTTACCTCTGGGTTTAGCTACCTTTAAGATGACACTAATCAACTCTGGAACATCAAAATAGGCAGCATAATGCAATGCGTTCATATTGGTCCATCTGCTCCGCAAATTGATATCAGCGCCAAGTTCAATGAGCTGAGAGGCGTATTTTGCTGCATTATCAGCATCACCTATTCAAAAATATATCAGAGGAAAATGTTTTCCTTTTGGGAACCCTGTATGTCGGTATATGATATATACACAAAGCACAGTAAATAATACCCCACAGTTTCAAAGTTATGAAGAATAAAATACACAATAAAAACCGATGTTGTAAGAGGCAGAGGGACATTGATGAGGTGGAGTTCATTCTCTGCAGGAGTTCATTATAATCCTCACCCGGCCCCGTCACCCTATTGTATTGATGGCATCCATCGCGCTCTGAAACACTTGTGTACGAGCGCAATAGAAATAAAATATCAATATCAATATCCGGGAGCTTAGCTTCCCCAGAATGAAGTGAAGAAAGAATAACCATCCTTTTGTTACAAAATATCAATTTCCTTTCCTGTTTCTCACACTCTTACAGGAGCCTTAGTAAAGCATGTGATGGAGGTTTTCAGAAATCTTTTCTGCCATGCACAAGCAAGCCATGTAAAAGGTACTCGGCCAAGGATTCAAAATCTGTGCTAACTGCAATCAGTTTTTCTCTACATCATGTTCACTTTTGTATGGGAATTGGTGAACAGCGCCAACACCACAACTGCATCCGGACATTGGCACAAGAGAGGTAGGAGGAAGATCAGAAATCGAAAGCAGAGAACAGCCAGATTTTGGGTTGACAGAATGGGGCAATTTGGGAGTGGATTTGAAAAGAGTTCCGGAGATAGGTGGCAAGGTCTGAGAAGGTGTTGCCACCTTTGCAGGAGTAGTCTGGAATGGACAGAAGAAGCTGACTAGAAAACACAGGGGGTGAACAGGGGAGCAGCATTCAAGCTCACAGCAAAGACATTCAGGCCTAAAACTTTCCAAGAAGACACCAGGGACACATTTAAAGGCAATGCACTCTTGAGCAGGAGTTAGTAGATTGGAGTAGGACATGGTGGGATGTGCAAGTGAAGCAGCGAAGGCTGAAGAAAAGGAGCGTGTTTGATAGCATACGAGGGCAGGGTGTTGTTGGATTTCATGCCAATAGTTTTGCCCATAGCAATAGGTAGGGGCAGGCACCCTAAAAGGGGTGTAAGACAGACTGACACCAAAACTTGCTGGCTCCACTGCAGATTTGTGGTCGGTCCACTGCAGAGTGAGATCTCGTTTTTTCCGGCATTAAGATGAAGAGCATTAGCATTCATCCAGCAGGAGTACCACCATCCAGCAGCACCATCCAGATGATTACAAGCAGGATATCATGGACACAAATGAAAAAGAGAAGGAAATAGATGGATGTAAAGGAGGAACAGAATAGGAGCGCAAAGTACCCTAAGGAACACCACAAGGGTGAAAGCAGGGAATGGTAAGAAGGGAAAGAGGAGAGATTGACATGGTGTTTGAGAATGGATAGAAAGGAAGGTGAAGCAGGGCCCAGAAGAAAACTGAACAGCAGGATAGTATGATCCATGGTGTCTAAGGCATACAAAGTGTCAAGGAGGACCAGGCCCCACAACTACCAGCCATCTGGATGTCAGAGTGCGGCAACGATATATCTGGAGCAGAACTGAGGGTGAAACACAGCTTGAAGCGTGTGTCGGACAGAGATTCAATGAAAGCTTGGAGTTGGGAAGTGATGATGGATTCCAGAATGTTGACAGATGTAGGGTGGTGTATGATGGGGTGGCAGATATGAGTGGCATAGGGGGGGGGGTTGACAAGTTTAAATAAGTACAGTGATCATGAAGGGGTGGAGTTCGAGGACAGGGAGATGGAGGCTTGGAAGCAGTACCTCACTGATGCGTGATGGGTCAGTGCATGGATGAGGAGCCAGATTTAAGAGCGGAATGGCAGAGGGAAAGATCTTTGAGAAAGATTGAAGAATATGAGCAATGAACCAATGAGGGTGCTGGAGGATAAGAAAGAAAGGGGAGAAGGCAGTGGGATATGTAGAGGAACACATGGATTTTACTTTCTCAATAAAGAAAGTGGAGATACACTAACTTAGGCCAGGAAAGGAGTAACAGAAAAAAGTTGCGGCAGCAAGGAGTGAGTTCATGAAAAAAAAAAAAAAAAAAAAAACAAAGTGCACTTTTAGGGTATTGTTGGCTTGTTCAACATGAGCGGAATAGAAGTTGCTGGTAAGAATAGCGGATTTGAAGAGTTTGGGGTGTCGGAATTGAGCTTTCAATTTGGGGAATAGAAGCAGTGCAAGTGGCTTTAGTAGTAATTAAAGGTTTGAGAGTTCAGGTGTGAACAGGGTTTACATGTAATATTTCTAAGACAAATAATGTGATAGAGGGCTGAGGTATGACAAGAAATGAAGGGCAGACAGGTGTCAGATGGCCCAAATAAACTCAAAAAAACTCATACTACAAAAAGCAGGGGGTGTGATCTTCCCTGTTCTGGACACTAAGCTCTGGAACTCTCTCCCTAACACCATCAGGACTGAGCCTTCTTTCCAATCTTTCAAGAACAAAACCAAATCATGGCTCTTCACACAAAACAATTGATATACCTGATGTACTATCTTTGACATGGATTTGCTGTCCCTAGCACTGAACTCGCGACCATATTGTCTTATTGTACATATTGCCTTATATTTAACTTATGCTGTTGTATTGTTAACGGGTTCATATCTGTATGTTTCTGTAAACAGGTTGAGCCTAGCTCCTTCGCTATTGTATGTAACTGTAATTGTGATTTATAAGATTATGCGCCCTGATGCCCTTGGGCCCGGCGCACTTTACAAATAAATAAAATACAAATACATTTGATGGATGGTTCACAGGTTTTTATTTATTTATTCGGTAGCTGCAACTAAAGGAGGCTTATTGCTGGTTCTTCAGTCTCCTGTCACATCTTGCACAGGCTTCCATGACACCCACTCTTAAACGAAACACTTGAGATTGGATTGTACCATCCAGACTAATCTTTTGCCGTGGGTGGGCCTAAAGACAGAGGCCTTCTCTACCAAACTCCCTCTGGGGGCTCTTAGGGAGTACCCTACTCCAATCCTATTCCAATACTACCTCTAGTCTTCCCCTCCTGTTCTCCATCCTTCCAGCTCCAACCAACAAACTTTCTCCCTCACCCTCACATTCTCTCCCTCTCATTCTCACCTTTCACTACTCCACTCACTAACCTAGTCTCACTTCACTGCCAGTCTCACTCTCATTGTACCCCTCAACTACACACCCCTTTCCCTCCACTACCATTCATTCACCCATACCCTCCCCTAATCAGAGCTACACTCTTTACACTAGGAACCACTATGACAGAATACCTCACCTGCATTCCAAAAGAACTGAGCCACACATTTCTCAATACTCCACTGCACCATATGTCCTCCTTTTAGACTATCGATCGTCCTGGATGCCTCGTGGGATGTTTCAACCTGTCTCTCGCTGGTTTTTGTTCTTCCAATTCAACCTACCCCATCAGATATTTGCTCTACCTGACTTTGGGGTCCCGTCATTGTCTTTCTTTTTCTCCCAGAGAGTGGGTCGTTCCATTAAAAAAGACAAAAGCTCGTTTTAGCCCCCACCCCATTTGCTCCATGGCAAATACAACAGTCTCTGATGGCTCGCGCTGGCAAGTGGCATCTCGTTGGTTCCCTGCTGCAATGAGTGCTCGTTTTTCTCAACAGGGACCAGTTTATTAGACTCAATCTGCATGGGGCTGGTTTTCACCTGTAGCTTGACACGCTCAAAGGTTCTGGCAAGGCATTCTGGTTGAAGGAGACAGTGAGGGAGGAGGTAATGGCAACCTAAGTCATTCTTTCAGCAGAGTCATGCTGGGGAAACCGAGAGGCCTGAATGCAAAGAGCGCAGAATATAATGACCACTCCTCCAACATGTAAGGCAGGGTATGAGGCAGGATAGTCTATGTGGAGAATGTTATAGCTCAAGGGGACAGCAGAGAGTATAACAGGGTTGAAAGAATCATAGGACCAGCTCACGGCCAGGACAAGAAGGTCCGAAAAGTGGGTGGTAATAACTGAATATTTCCAGTTAATGTTTAGGAAGTGAAACAACATTAATAAGGAAGGCAACGATGGAGGGAGAAGTAAATGGAGGCTCATCAATTGAGACAGCCGTAGAGGCGATCAGAGTGAAGCACAGAAAAGATTGGTGCTGGAAAGTGCAGCAATTGTAAGAGCAAGAATGATGGGACTATTCAATGGAGAGCGTAGGCAGAGAGTGGGGCAAAGGGAAAGGAGATCGGAGTGCAGTAGGTAGGCACAGCAGGACTCAGAGTACAGGGTGAAAAGAGAGCAAAGGGGTGTGCAGCAGGTGCCTAGACTTCAGAGGCACACAGATGTGTGGACATTATGTGCACCCTCAGTGCACATGTTTTGGGATGTGCATGTTCCAACACAAGTTTGTAAGACGTCAGGTAACAACCCTAACATCAATCAGGGCAAGATAGCACATGGCGATTGCCATCATGTTAGCACACTAAAACAAACAAAAACAAAAAGGGCTACAAAACTTGGTTTGATCCCAAAAGACTTCTTATACACAGCAGTGTATAAGTAAACAAGAGAGGGCAAACAAAGCAAAGTGGCCAGGCAACCACGAATCAATTGCCTGCAAACGTGTCTAATGAATAAATACTAAGAGAGGGTGAGAGGCTGTGCTGTGGAGCATCCAGCAGCATCAGTAATTGTGGTACCACTTAAGAAACAACTTGTAGAATGGTTACCATGAGAAAAACGATCATAAATCACAGGAATTAAAGAGGAGGGACAAATTAACAAGAATCAACTGTTATGGATGGCACATGACCATCTTAAATGGACTTTAACCAGCTGGCCTTTTTGTTAAGAATTAACCTACTTGAGCGTGTATGGATTCAGTCTCAATGCACATTTACAAGCCATTAACATGCTGTTGGATTGAAGAACATGTTGCCTCATTAAGAAGCTAGAATAACTGAAAAAAACTGAAAGGAACAGAACTGCCTCCAGTTTTCGAATGCAGTCCACTTCAGTTGCAGAACCAAAAGGTCCAACATTCAGATGAATTATTTCTGGAGGCAATTCTTCCGTTCCCCAATGATGTCCTATTGGGTTTCAGAATCTGGACGAACCAAAACTTAAATCATATAAACTTCAGTTACCCCTTGTTTTAATTCCCCCAAACAGATTCTAGTTATCACTTCTAACACTGCCAAACTCATATTGAGGCTCTTTGTTAGGGAAATAAGGAAATATCCCATACAGAAAACAAAATGGCAGAGAGGGTGCACATTTAGGGCTATCAGGCTTGGGGGGCATTCAATGAGAGAAGACTTCCTAGGACAGAATATAGCCCAGAGGCCAACCACAGTTCTAGTAAAGATGCAAATACTAAATTGGTCTATCTAACCAACTTTCACTTCGACCATGGTAGGATTCACATCAGTCAGAGAGCTGGCGCTCCTCGACTTTCTTTTAACACTTCTTTCTGGATTATTTTTGCAGTGTCCTTGTGTTCTCACTTTATTCAACATCTTGTTTCCATTAATGGAGACTGTTTTTCTGGCCTCCATTTTCTCTGAATGATCTTTTTATTTCAACTGTAACCTGTTAAACTTGCTGGGGCCTTCTTCAAAGAGGAAACAAAATAAATTCTTGCCTTCTTTTGGAATGGAAAAACCCCACAGTTGTATATGCATCCCTTAACAGAGACGTGATACAAGACCCAATGAGGTTTCAAAGTTGGTTTGAGGCAGCCCAGTAATGGGACGAGGATAAAAACATCAGTATGGACAAATTAAAGGAAGCCCTGGCTATAATCTTCCTCTCGATTTTCAGGCCTCTTGTTACTGATTCTAGAGAGAGAAAAAAGCTAAATTGGCACTTGCTGTCCTTTGAGCAAGTTTTGGATAGACAACTGGGCCGCCAAGGCCTAGTTTCACAGCTTCAAGGGACCCTGTTGAGGAGGGACTCGCCCCAAGTCAAGGGGATAAAACAACATAGGGATTTCTCTCACCATATTTTCCTTCCCAAGGAGTTATGGACTCCACTCTGCATAGGGGCATGGAGTGCAATGCTCTCATTGCAGTGTAAAATTATATAATATTAAGTTGTGTATAAATGGTACCCCCCCCCCACCTCGCCCTAAAATTAACTAAAATGTTTGCCACCAATGCATACTGTTGAAGGGGATGTGGTGTATCGAGTGCATACCAGCACATGTGATGGGGCTGCTCACTGGTGCAAACCCACTGGAAAGAGGTTCTACATGGATAAAAGACGTGGAGGGAGTTGAAAGAATCCTTATCCTAATTCAGATATTGTTCGGTACGCTGGAAGATGGGGACATTATTTCACCGTTACCACACCGGGTAGGTAATCTACTACAAGCCACATGGGTCTATCTAGTTACATTCTGGAAGCAACCCTATCTCCCCACTTAACAAGAATGAGCTAGAAAAAGCAAACAATTTGCGACATGAAGAACCTCACGGTATTGTTGCAAGAGACACCAAGGAGCTTAGAATAGGAATGGTCTCTTTTTCTTGAGAAGAATCAAGCCTAGAGGGCTGAACTCAAAATGTTAAGACCTGGTGAGAATCTTTAAACAGTGCTCCCCGTGGACAGCAGAGTCCTCTACAACCACTGAGTCCTTGAAGCAACGACAAAGCAACAAAGACTCACAAATATAATGTAATCGCAGCATCACTAGTAAAGATTACACATGTGAAAACCAAGGGGAAGGGGAGGGGGGGGAGGCATGTAAAGAGCCTTGGGGGTTGGAGGGTGGGGGTCTAAATGCAATATGGGTCATCGGTCTCTGGTACCTTGTTAACATTGAAACTTGTGACGTTTGGAAAGAGTCTACCAGGGAGATTTTGTTCGGGAATTTTCACTTGTTGCCATACTATGAATTGTTATAAGTTCAATAAAGAGATACTGGGGAAAAAATAAATAGGTCATCAGTGTCTGTTATTCAGGGTTCACTTTCCCTGCTAAGCCCCCCCCTTGGTGTGTAATGTTACCTTATACACTGCTACATCTCTGAGTCCTAAGGGGTCCAGGTTCTACTGTCATAGTTTGCAGTCGTTAGGGCTGCTTCACTGTTTTAACTTTGAGTTCCTCAATCAGAAATGTTTTGTGAGTTCCTTCACTCACCAAGGTTCTCCCTAGATATGCCTTGTATTAGTCCTTGGTTGGATTAGGGTTACCTTCACCCTAAGTCTACCTAACCATCGAGTATGCTGTGTCACTGGTAAAGACCTAGTGGTAACTTCAAAGTTCTGTTTAATCAATATACCTTCCTGGGGTTTTGCCCGTATTAAAAAGGTAATGCAATAATGTCAATGAAGCAAAATTCTGCCTTAATGCCAGTAAGACCGAGCTCCTGCCTATAAGGACACCTACTCCCAGCTTCCCTCCTGCACTCTGGACGCCCTGTATGGGCTCACCTTCCTCTCCTTCAACTGAGGCCAAAAAAATCAGGGTCATCTTCGACTCCTCGCTCTCCTTTACTCCTCACATCTTGGGCCTTGCCAAGAAGGTCCACTTTCAACTTCACCTCCTTCGAGGCATTCTCCCTTTCCTCATCTTCCCCCAGAAGCTCAAGGTCGCTAGAGCTCTGGTCCTCTCCAGGCTAGATTACTGTAACAGTCTCTTCTTCAACCTGCCCCTTTCTTCTCTGTCCACTTCACTTCATACACAAGGCTGTCTGGGGTCTGGGACCACGCTACCTGCAACTCTCTCTTACTAAATACTGTCCTTCCAAATTCCTCTGAAATTCTGGATCCAACTCTCTGCAGATCAAACGCTTCTCCAAGCAGAGAGCCGGAAGCAGATCTCTCTCCTCGGTTGGCTCCCTCCTACAGAACAGTCTCCCCCTCTTTCCAGCTGGTCGTGGTCTCTTCTGCTGGTATTGTGTGAGGAGGTGAAGCAGGATGAGGGTCACCAGGGATAAGGTGCCCTTCGTAACGTAGGTATTACATTCTGGGTGCCGAGACGGAACGCCAAGCGCATGCTCCGCGGAAGCCTTGCTCAAAGGATTTTCTCTAAATCTACTTTATGTATAATAGTACCCCGGGTCCTGGAAATTACACAACTCAGGTCAAACTCTGGAATATAAAGAGGGACAGCCATATCTCAGATACACAGTGGCTAAAGATTTGGCCATGGCCACGGATTATGAATGTGCACTATGCACAGCAACGTATAATTCATTGCCTATCAGAGAAGTTGTTCAAATTAAAGCCTTTACTATCCGATAATGAGCTTCAATGTACAGAAATGATCATGAGCTACGTGCATCACAACACCTCAGCAAGACAAACACAGATTTACTATGCCTCATCTGGGGCAAGTCAACAGATCGTGAAACATTGCAAATTCCCAAACAGTCAAAAATGTAACCATAGGAATTTAGGCACTATTTTGCATTAAAAAGTAAGTGTCCTGCTTTGGAAGGAAACTGTGATCAAAATACACATTTGACCTTGTTCGTTTAAGGAATACCTTTATTTGAAAACATTCTATATTTATATATTATTATATTTATTGTTTTGTGTAATTTGGTGGACAGTGATGTGTCCCCTGTAGCCTTCCCGTTAATTTCTTGCTTTTACCCCCACTGAAATGTGCTATTCTTTTAACAAATCTAAAGTGCATCATGGAAAACTACTAAGCATTTTTGTGGAGGGCTTAAATTGGGGATAACCAGTCTTCTAAAATTGTGTTTCTCAGGAGGATAGAGCTTCACGTTATTATTTCTCCTGTAACATTCTTGCACAAGATTCTTTCAATGCAACTAAAGTTATTGTCTGTATTGTTTTTTCTATTATAGAGCCCGGAGGATAGCGCTGGGGCAGCGTGTTTGTCTTTAAAGCAAGACAACGCAGAACAACACAGGTTTGAATCCTGGTCCTGCACATAGAGACTGGTCTCCGGTATTAAGCGCGTTATACAAGATGAATCAATTAAAAGTGATTATAAAAGAAGTATTTACTTAAAAACAGCCTTATGAGAGATCAAAATGAAACATGAAAATAATTTACTCACATTAACATGATCTTTATACACTCTATGGCTCATTTTGCTCCAGGCGTAACATTTGTGTAAAACATTTACACACTTCATACACAGAATGCCACATTTTCATCCATTTATATGTCAGAGAGGATAGGCAGAATGCAATTTGGGCTCCCGCCGCCTCCCTTCCTTGACACCATACAAGTAAACCATATTTGCGCCGGTTTGCATTTTCATGCCGGTGCAAATTCTGAGGCTCCCTATGGAGCTCTCCAGCTTTATGAGTCAGCATAAAACAGACAGACTCCAAAGGCATCCATTGTAAACGCTGCCTACTATGCTCACCTGGCAGGCAGCATTTACAATTAAAAACTCCCTACCAGTTTCGATTTGATGGCAGGCAGAGTTTATTAATATAATTAAACGCTGACTGCCATGGGCGACCCTTCCTGCCACGCGAGCATAGTAGGCAGCATTTGCACAGCTTAGTGCAAATGTGCAGAGCAAAAGGCGGTGTACGTGCACATGTGTATGCAGACTTTTGCCCTGCCCATTTGAACTCCGCCATGCAAATTACCAAAAATGTGGTGGCAGGTAGCCGCATACGTGTATGTATACACGTAATGGCTGCCCACCACCAAATTACGAGTGCATTTAAAATGAGCTCCTCCATGATTAGGAACATGCAGTTTAATGTTGCAAGCTGTGGGGACAGATATAGAAATGCTGTCTGCCACCAAAACAAACAGTGTTTTTGTCTGTTCAACAAGTATCGTGAAATTACACTAGTATTTTCAGGTTAAATTGTCGTCTGTACAGTTTCTGATTTTCTTGAAGCTACACAGTTGTAATCAATATTTTAGATTGATCAATAAGTGACATGAGTAAATCTATCATTTTTTGCACTTCATGTCTAACCTTAATTTCTTTTATTGAAATATGAAAATTAAATATGACATTTTGGAGCATTTTCAGGCAAGTAAAAATAGATTTCAATTACATTTTGGTTGTAATCTTTACTTTCTTTGCAGCAAGTATGCATCATCAATGGAACTAAGAAGTTTTATCTTAGGGATCCACATTGAATCAGACAACACAATGGTACTATCATAAGCATCAACAGTACTGTGGCAAGAGCCGTTGATGCCGATGATCTCAAAAGGTGCACTGAACAGTACAGGTGCAATGCACCTTCAACTCGTTAATCCCTACAGTCTTTTGTTGGGAGTATTGGCACAAATGTTTCATATTCAGGCCTATTATAGGGCAAAAATGTATTGCAATAGAGCCACAATGGGATAAAGACCATTTATTTTATTGTATTTGACTTAAAATGAGGAGAACTTGGACAGATCCTTCCATTATGAAATGAAATCATGGGTAGAAACACAAGGACTTACCAATTCCATTGGCACCCGACTTACAGGCGTAATGCAAAAGGGTCATGTCGGTTAGTCCGTCTCGGTCATTCACATTACAGCCTCTCCTCAGGATCTGCAGGAAAATCGGTTATCTATTAACAAATAATAATGAAAAAAGCTTTTGCATGTAGGAACCAAAAACAAGCTCAGCAATGGAATTACATATTTTTGTTATTGACTAGTTTATTAGAAATGCATGTCTCCATTTAGTTGAAATTTCCTTTTTGGGGGGGGGGATTAGCTAGAAAACATATTTTTACAGCGATTAATTCCAATTACATAGTTTTTTTTATTTTGATAGACACAGTTGATCTAACTAAGAAAAATATTCGAAATTCCTTCTATTTAAAGCATGGACCACAAGTACTGAAGGGTGTTGCACTTTTTCTAAGAAGGGCCAATTGTCATCATTAAATATTATTTTAAAGAACACAGCTAGGAATTCTACAAGATGTTCTCTTGTAAGAATAGCAGTAACTTACACACAAAAAAAAAAGAATGTTTCATCCTTAATGTCCAGACAAATGTCTGTGTTTCAAGTGAGCATCCATTATTAGTATCTATAATATAAATGTTCTGTTAGCTAATGTCCTAAAAGACAGATATTAAGAATTGCATAAATATAATACCTATTGGCTTAACTCATCGTGATGGTACAAGAATTAATTCCGGTCAATTTATTGTTTGCTTCAAACTAATAAATTAATTTTTTATGTTCCTTAATCTGCAATTATAAAAGACATGTACTAGAGTCATTTTCACGTGTCTATTATTAGTATGACTAGCGTGGTTGGGCTCATCTTTTTTTAATAAGTTTGGTATTCATTTCATCCCTGCTGGTTTTCAGTGTTGTATAGCTTTCTGCATGGCTTACCGCAGTAGCCACTTCAAATTAAATGTATATACACAATGACGTCATGCGTAAGCATGTGTGTGGCCATCATTCCCAGTTATGTTTACAGTTGATATTTTGCCTATATCAGCATATTACCACATTTTTATAATTAAAAATCTGGTAAAGCAGGAGGTTAATATACCGGAATAGGAATGTCCAACTATCTACATTTTTCAATACCAAAAGTGTGTCCAATTTTGTTTTACGATTTGATCAATTTGAATGTCACCTCGATCAAAATCAAAGATAACTGCAATCATAATCATGGTATTAGAATGTATTTTGCCAATCCTACAATTAGCTATTCTGACAGTTCTTAAGTTACATCATTGCAGCTTGATATACTCTATTATGTTTTCTTAATAACCATAATTCTATCCAAGGTTAAAATGGTTCAGTCAATTATTTCTAGCCATCCAAAAAGGCCTTTACTAGTGTGATTAGCATATATGTGGAACGTTTAATTTACATCGCTGCCACATGATGGTTGGAGGTACACTACATTAAAGCAAATGGGAAAACAGCTCTATCAAGATATATTGTGTCCATAAGAAAACATCAATTTCATGTTGTATGTTCAATCCAGCATGCACTGTGCGTAATTTATAAATATATCTTAAAGGATAGTTCCGGGACTTTTTTTTTATTGTCCCTACGGTTCGGCCATGTGTTTTTAAGCATAAATCGGTAGATCGTAGAAAACTTTCCTATGGACCTTACCCGACTTTTCGTCCATTAACGCACTCGAAATCAGCCGCCATTTTCTGATAATCCTATCATTTCCCCCCATCGACCTGGCTCACCTGCTTTTGCGGCAATAAATCAAATCCCCCGCCCCTGAAACAGACTTTATCAAAACATTCATATTCCCCGCCTCTATCCGTGACGTGACTGTGCTGCGTAGGCGAACGCGCCCAGGCGTCTTCTACGCGACTCCACACAGAACCCGGAAACCAACACAGATCAGCTCACAACACAGCGCGCCACAATTCGGAATATGAAACTGTACTTTTAAATCAAACCGCAAGATTGTAAATTTGATAAAGTACATTTATTGGACATCAAATGTTTAGAGAATATTCAGCGATTTGCATTTTTCTTTGCTCTCGATCCAAAATAGTTCGTCTTGAGGCAAGCGATGTTCGTGTGCAGTACACAGGGTGTTGGTTTACGATAAAATAAGCTCTTCGGTCGCACTGATAATCGCATGGCTGTTCCAACAACGAGGCACTAGGCCACCACAACGGTCTGTATGTTGCATCTAGCCGTTAGTACCGCGTAAGGGCATACTTGTACTTGGCGATCGTCCCATAAAATGGTCAGGGTGGTAACGTTGTTCACGCGGAGAAGCAACTGGCGGTTGTAAAAGCCATCCGCCGGTGTCTGGTACTCGTGACACATACAATAATGAAGGATGTACCTGTTTTAAAAACATAAAAAATGAAATTAGTCTCACCATCAGATCTTTATTAAAATTATTCATTTTATATATTAGGTCGGGAAATTATTTCATAGCTAGGACAGTGCAACTGGGTATTATACGTCAAGGGGGGTCTGTAGGATACTGAGACAGTCCCCCAGTGCAGGGGTTGACAGGGAGGCAGTGCAGGTGGAGAGTGGAAGGGCCCAGGACCGAGGTCGCAGACAGTGGACCAGTTGTAGCAGGGGAGAGGGAGAGAGAAAGCAGAAGCAAAGAGGAAGGTTTTGAGGTGCTTCCGTAAAAGGAGATGGTTCTCCTCAAGATAGTGCGCGGTACAAAACAATATGCCACATAGAACGAACAAGTACAACTTAACCCGTCTTTAAAGCTACTGTATAGTAATTAAATTGCGGTATAAACTCATCTAAAGAGTTACTTACATTATATTTGCATTTTCCATTGTGTCTGTGCGTAGGGCAGCCCCGAAATACCACTCCTTCTATGCCAACGTTATTTCTTCTAATGAACGAACATTAAATGGCTATCGTTTCTGAAATTTTATTCATTATCGTTTCTTACGTTATTGCACCACACCCCCAAAAAGAAGTCTTTCAGGATGGTCCCGGCCTGTCAAGGTCAAATAACAATAGAACCTTATACTGAGTCGTGGGCCATTCCGGCACCCGAGCAAAAAATCAAAGCAGCTGACCTTCACTTTGAACGAGCACACATTCCTAGTTAGCTACATTCAGTGTAAGGCCATCTCACAGGACTTGAAATTTACACTCCATCTTTGCATTTTGTCTGCGTGCTTTGCAGCCCCAGAGAACCATAAATACGGAGACATTCTATATTTTTTTAAAAATGATTTATATTACTGTTTGGTTTAATTTAATGCGCAAATGAACAAGGTTGGATAGACACATTGCATGTACACTGAGCAATCACTTTTATTTACACATTACATAGATACACATATTCAATGGGCCTGCAACATGAGGAGACTCGAGAGAACAGACAATCAAATTACAATCATTTAAACCATGATGTGTATTTCTCAATGAGCTCTGCTTTAGGTGGACATGGAACAGAGGCAATGTTGGGTGGCAATGCAGTTGTCCCCTGCACAGGTTCGTTCACAACTCCATGTATGTGCCTATCTAGGACATCAACAATAAGTCTCTCAATAAACTCATATTGCATATCCTCAAACACTGGTTTGATCACCCATTGTTTACTTCTTTTAGTGAAGGCCTTATTGTAGCGAAGCGTCCCTAAAGTTCCGGTCGTCCTACTTTGTTGACGGCCAACATTATGGTTATGTGCCAAGACCGCTAGAAGAGTCCGATTTATCATGCCCTCCATGCCAAAATGCAATCGTTTTGGCCTGTACTTTAGGCACATATTGTGGAACACCTCCAAATCTCCCGTGTGGCAGAATTCCGTGAGTCCCCTCAAATCTCTTGTTATAGTTTTATCAATGGCTTTGTGAGTGGGTGATGAAGGAATCAACCACTTCTTCTTCCGTGCCTCCTCTGTGGACAAATGGCCATGTTCACAATTGTGGAAATGTTGGTTTGTGGTCCAGCGGTGAACGTTGCTACAGTGTAGCATTACTGACCGCCATTTTTCCAGTAGAATTTCCAACGACCCTTCACATGTTTTTGAGCTCCACCAAAGATGGTTGCTGATTGACTTGGACCACTGTGAAATACCTTGCATATCTTTTTTTTTACCTGCAGCCGACATTTTTTTATTGATTGTTTTTGCAAGATGCCATACGTCAAATTGGTGATTTATAATTTTGTACTCTTCTCTCATTGTCTTGGCAATTGAACCGTGTCTGTCCGTGGCTATCAGGTCGATCACCATGCCCCGCGATTGTAGTTCTTGCAATGATGCTACAAAGCCAACTTTCTCCATGGCCACTGAGGATGTACTTTGTGACACCTGCACGACCACCGAACTCACAATTTTCTTACTTTCCATGTCCTGAAAGTGGTAGGTGCAGTACTTGGCTGAAAATCCTGGGCTGTCGCACTGTACATCACCGGCTAGCCTGAACCGTTTGCCCGCGAATGTACTATCAATAGACATTTTTTCCATTCTCCAAGCTTCGCTAATGGCTGGAAATAGATAATCGGTTTGGTATTTGTAGAACTGAGTTTTCGCAATGAAATGGATTCCCACAAACTGAAAGAAAGACTCTAACTTTTTAAAACTTGAACCACTAAAAAGTGCAGCCGCTGCACAAAGTAGATTGCCTGCTGGCAGTTGCCCCAGCATGGGTTGTGCAGACCATGAGAAAGGATGATATTTTGTACAGGTGGCATGTATTTTAATTAAGTGCCTCGAATTGCACGAGTCACATTAATCAATGGCTCCCCACATACTTCCCCACCAACCGAATGCCCACATTTCATCCGAATAATAATATCAATCAAACAACTATCGAATACAATGAATTTGGCCTCTTTCCTTATACTGTCACTCTGCATCCCAGCTGGTTCGGCCTGTAACGTTGAGGACATGTCACTCACATGAAAGGTAGAATCTCTGATATCGTCTTCCGCTATGTTCAGTGATATTGATGGTGTTTCATTGTCGGCCACTTCATTCTCTTCCATTGCAACATCTGTTCCTTCTCCGGCGATGGGTGAGTAAAACAATTTCTTCAACTTTCTCGCGGTCTTAGTTTTTGCGGGTGTGGATTCTGTGAATTGATCTCCAACTGCATCCGAACTACCAGGAGGACATTCACTATCAATGGCTGGTGGTGGTATAGCTCCGTTGTCAATCACTTCATATTCTTCCCATTGGCACGATGCATCTCCAGTCTCAAGTCCCTGCCAAAAGGTTTGACAAGCAACATCTCTCGTTCGCTTCACTGTCTGTGTAGATCTAGTTCGTACACCCACTCGCAACTAGAGGACAGATTGGAAAAGGGATGTTCAGTTTAAACACAACTTACAGTATTGAACTATTAACAGTGAAAAACAACATAATATAGTGACCAGGACACTAACCTTCTTTTGCTTTCTTTTCTTTTAAATTTTCTTGCCTCAAACTTCAACATCAGGACGCTGTTGCTCTGACTCGTGTGTGCATGTCTCCACTTCCTCTTGCGCTGCAACGACTATATTTTCATGATAAGCACATCCATCACGCACTGACGCTCCATCGACTCCCTGAAACATAGAACTTTCATTAGTATGTATAATAATATTGAAAACACAAAATGTACTTGGGGACCAAAACCCACGTACATCTCAATAGCAAAACACGAATGAACGCTTTGTGTAGAACATTCAAACGACAATTATTCACGCATTGTTGATCTAGTTAGATGGAACTGTCAAGATCCATACCTCGGGCTCCTCATAGACTTCCATTGATGATATTATTGAAGATGATGCTTCAGTAACTCCCTGAAACACAGTAATTGCATTAGTATGGTTTTCTATTTTGTTAAAAAGAACATAAACTTTGTGCAGGCGTCAACGGCTCATCTAAATAGACCTGCACAAATGATCAGTTGTCTAAAATAAATAATGGATATCTAAATATGATTCGATTTGCTCGATCGTTGGAAGTGTCACCACCCAGAGATCTGCATCAACTACTAGGGGTGATGTTCTTGTAGAAGAAGCTCCGTCATCTCCCTGAAACATAGTACTTGCGTTAATAAAGAAGGAAGTATAGCGGATGTAATCACGTCATATGATTTCGCTTGATCGAACTGTCAGTATCCATACCTCGAAATGCATAAGAACATCAAGGGACGATGTAACTGCGGTGCACACTTCTGCAAGCTGTTGCGCCGACCCGTAACTGCATGCTCCCCCTTCTTCTGCATGCTCCCCCTCTAATGCTCCATCGACTCCCTGAAACATAGGACTTTCATTAGTAATGAACACAATATTGAAAAAAGAAGACACATAGGAGGGCGACGACAGAAGGACATATCAATGGCTAAAAACGAAAGAAACATTGTGTGTAACAATCACGCTACAAGAATGCAAGATCTGATGATCTCCATCGATGGAACTGTCCGGAAACGTACCTCGAGCATCTGAGTGACATCAACGGTTGTCGTCAATGCGTTGGACTCCTCAGCATCTCCCTGAAAGACAGTACTTGCATTATTTTGGATAACAATAATTATAACTGAAAACAAAGACTAGAGGACGAGTACAAGGGTGTACCATTAGGTAAAATAATCACACGATAAATTAAAACTATTGATTTACATGCCTAAAACAAGTCAGTGGCAGAATAGCTAAGTAAGATTACCCGATAGGCGCTTGAAGTGGCTGATGACTGCAATAACGACACGGATGGAGAATCTTCCGCCTTCATATTGAGTGAATACATAAATGGGGAAATTATTGTTAGCTAATGCTACACACTACCGCCAGGCCGAGAGATAAATACGTAAACTTGACTCACCAGTGGAGGGATGTGGACGAATAGAGTGGGAATAGCGGTTGAGAGCAATTTTCGCTTCGCTCGCGGTGTGTTCTTTATTAGCAATGATGTGGAGTACATGTCTGAGCTAAAGTGCCTGCTGCAGATGCGGTATCGATCACCCCTCTTGTCCGCAAAGACTTCTAGGACTCTACTTTCAAGCTCAGACGGTGGATATCCGCAATATCGGACCCATTCTCTTATCTGATCTATTGTCTTAGGGAAAACATGCATTATAGTACCTTCAGATTTATTATGGGTCTTCGAAGGGCAACCGCCAATGGAACAGGCAGGCATTGTGGAAAGTTCTGAAAAGTAAAGATCAACAATTCTCTATGAATACCAATGTGTTAAAAAATTAAATGACACATAAAAGGTTCAATGCAAGGTTCGTTTTGGTTCTTGGAACTATACACGTTATTCACATGCGGATAAGTATTTGAATAACTTTAAAAAAATAGAAAAATAATTTGACTAAACTCAGAACATGTGAGTATTTCCTTGCATGTACTGTCTTGAACGAAAAGAAATTGGACGCAAAATGATTATGGTACATGGCCTTACCTTGACGAACAAACAGTTAGATGCAGGGATCAGAGTAGTTTCTTGTCGTAGAACAGGGAGCAGTTCACAGGTTGCAAACTGACGAGTTTCCTCGAAGTGGTCACGGAAGTTCACAGAGACGAAGAGCAGATAACTAGCACCTTCACGGGTTGACTAGCAAAGCGCAAAGAAGTTCTCATTAGAAATGTGAAGTGGGTTATAAAGAATTCGAAACAGGGGTGTGTTTGTGAATGAATGACGTGTATATGTCGTGGCATTATGCGGTTTGCAGGGGGGCGTCCAGCGTGAGGGGGGATGCTTGGCAGGAGACACGGGGTCTGGAGGTAGACATGGGAACAACAACCCATGCTCTATAGACCACTTTGAAGTGTACATGGTCTTTGGCACCTCTTGGCCTTTATCGCTCCCTGACAGCTCCACTTGCCAGCACAAGTACCCCGGTGCGAACTGCCTTTGATAGGGCGGGGGGTGGATTGGGGCGGTGGTCGTGCAGACAAGACACAGGAAGACTCGTGAATGGAGACACACTTATGTGGATTGCAGGGGGGCGTCCAGCGTGAGGGGGGATGCTTGGCAGGAGACAAGGGGTCTGGAGGTAGACATGGGAACAACAACCCATGCTCTATAGACCACTTTGAAGTGTACATGGTCTTTGGCGCCTCTTGGCCTTTATCGCTCCCCGACAGCTCCACTTGCCAGCGCAAGTACCCCGGTGCGAACTGCCTTTGATAGGGCGGGGGGGTGGATTGGGGCGGTGGTCGTGCAGACAAGACTCGTTTGCCGCAGGGCCTCACCAAGGAGAGGCCATCTAACTGCATGTAAGAGGCAGGCTGCAGGATCTAGTACATGGAAGGCAGGGGGGTGAGTTTATAAATACCTCACCCTCCCAGGAGAATATATGGGTGCAGTTCACCCTGGAGACCCTGGATGCCTAGGCAGTTAGTCAGCAGCAGGCTGGCCTGTGGTGGCAAGGCGGCACGGGCCAGAGGGGGTCATCTCTGTACCCGGTGCCCAAAAGGATGATTTATTATGATCGACCATATTGATTATTTGCCTATAACCATGTTTTGTATCAATAAAATCCAACGGCCTTTTATTGCCAACGCTTGAACAAAGTGGTGTGGTAAGTATTTTTGGGGGAGGAGGCAAGGCCAGGAGGCTTGATGCCAACCCGCAAAATAACATATGTATGTCTGCTGTATATGGGTTCAACGGTTATGTGGATTGAAGGTGGGCGGCCAGCGTGAGGGAGGATGCTGGCCGGAGACATGTGGTGTGACAAGACAAGGCACAGGAAGACTATTCAATGGAGACACACTAGATTCATTTAAAAAATCAAAACAACCATTGTTAAAATATATGTTGGGTTTTATTTTAGATCTTAATTTCAATTGAACATAAATAATAAACATTACACATTGTAAAGTTGCGGTTGCAGCACATCCAGGGAAAATCCGCGGTATTGTCCACTGTCGCTGGGGAAATGTTGTCTAATGGCAAGTACCGCACAGGCAGGTATTACTCTCCGAACGCGGTGTCCGAGCCTCCCGTGAAGCCACCAAGTGAAGCAACGATAGGCCACCAGCCTGTACCACCTGTGAAAATGAAAGATGCAAACTGTATTAAAATGACAAAACTTTATCACTGTCGATTCAGGTAAAAAATGTCATTCTGCTTTGAAAAAAATTCTATCTAGAAAATGCACAATATGGAACCAATTTACATGCATTCGAATGATATGTCGATGTAATTTTATATGTGGGAGACGACCATGAAATAGTAGTGGCATCACTGACATCACAACCAGAGTATACTTACTCGTTACTCGGATTACGCGGACGAACAGTGCCGCGAAGTTCGTGCATAAGCACCATCATCATCCTCAACACGGTCCGTGAGAGGCAGGCTTCCCTGAACTCTGGCAGCTCGGTGATGCATTGCGGACTTGGCTCGCCTTCCGAAATGTAGGCCAAGCACCCAGAATTTTCACGGCAGCAGCAGTTCTCCTCCTCAGTTGGCATTAGCTCGCACCGATTGCACGTGCACCAGGTGGAGACGCCGTCCATGCGACATGGTCCAGGCTCTTCATCCGTTGACTGGTCCTCCCAACTGCCGTCCGAATCTCCATCGTTTTCGCGTGCTTGCCTTTCCAGTAGTTCTTCCTCGGTGTACTCGGGCTCGTACATATACGGCATTATTGTAGCCATTGTGTGGTAAAGAAAGTAAAATAATTTACAGAGATGGTACAGGTGTTCACAAGGCCTAGAAGCGGCGAAGGTAGCTGACCAGAGCACAGAAACGAGTCACAGAATACTCAAAGTAACACAGAGAGAGTAATGGAATCGAAAATCTGCTGCTGTGTGTTGTGAAATAGTGTGTTTATACTTATTGAGGAAAGAGGCGTCCTGCCATTTCCATGGCGACACTTCATTAGCTGAGGCGCAGCGATTGTTGACACGAAACGTGCTTTGGCGTTGGGAAATGGGCGGTACGCGTCTGCTGATGTCAGGCTCAGGGGATTTTATTTAGTGCCGCAAAAGCAGGTGAGCCAGGTCGATGGGGGGAAATGATAGGATTATCAGAAAATGGCGGCTGATTTCGAGTGCGTTAATGGACGAAAAGTCGGGTAAGGTCCATAGGAAAGTTTTCTACGATCTACCGATTTATGCTTAAAAACACATGGCCGAACCGTAGGGACAATAAAAAAGTCCCGGAACTATCCTTTAATTACATCTCCCTCAATTTCAGTGCTTTATTTTCACCTCTTGCAAGACAGGACACATTTAGATGACCAATGAATATCACATCATTCTTGTCATTTTTTTTGTGCCAATGTGAGGCCAAGGGTAGCTTGAGATCTTGACTTCCAATCATAGTCATGTTTTCACTCATTATGATCTTCAATTCTCTGATCGTGCTTCCAACAGAGAAGCCTTGTCCTGCAGAGAATAGCATATACCACATATATCGTCTTACAGTTAATGAAATGTTTAATTTCTATCTTTTCTTGTGGTTTGTAATTAGTTCTTTGGTGTTATTTATCTTATGCTTACACATTTTGCACAAGCTACACTTATAAAAATCCTCTCCCTTCCATAGTCTTCCACCAAGACCATTTTCTTTTTCATTAATGCACATAATTGTGTGTTCAGTGTATGTAAGCAGAGGATTCTTCTTCTTGAGTATTCTATATAGAATGCCACTGTCCTTTGTATATCTGGTGATCAGCCTGACCTCTCTGATTTTTACTCAAAATTCTTTTTTTTTAGGGTTCACTAATGGCTTCCTGTCAATCGTGTTAGTTTTAAGTTTCGCATCATCTAGTGTACTTTTGTCAACCCCTTTGTACGAATCTTTTTTTGTAATGTTTTAAATTCAGTGTTAGAATTAGTTTATTGTGTGCAAATTGCACGTGCCCTTATATATTCACCAATTGGTAGGTTCTCAATTGAGCTTTTACAGCAACAGCTACTTGCTTGCAATGTTGAATTAACGTCAGTTGTTTTTCAAAATGTTTGCTCTGTATTTTGTTATCGTCCACATAGATGGATCAATCGTTCTCCGTTCTGGCCACTGTACTGGTCATTTGAATTCCAAAAGCGATTTTCATTTAAAAAGAAAACATTTCTGTAGTTCCGGCCCAGTATCTTTGCAGATTATATATAGTCTTTTTTCGAAATAGCCCATAAATAGTATGGCCAATGAAGGTGCATAATTGGCCCCCATCGCTATATTTTGTTTGTAACAAAATTGTTGAATACAAAAATGTTGTAAAGGGGGAATTCTAACATTTCCTTGATCAAGCAGGTGTATTAGGTATGTCGCAGAAGTATCGGCGTTTGCAAATTTGAATGGTTCCAACGCAAAATTATACACAATGGACATATAAAGTGCCTTTACATCCATAGTGACAAACATATATTCTGTTTGCCAACATAGGGTTTCTAGTATCTGCAGGATTTGCATGGAGCCCCTGAGATAAGATGGCAATTCAAACATGTCTGTTCTGATGACTGTGTCTATCTGAACATATTCTTCGTTACACAACCTATTCCGGTAGCTCTTCAAAATGTTTATGTATTTCCGGGGGAAGATCAATGGTTGGTGTAGTTGATACTCATATCAAAAATAGTCTATTTTGTGTCAGTAATCCCTTTCTATACAACCTGCATATAAGATCTTCAGCTTTCAATATAATTTCCTTGACAGGATTTCTTTTGAATTTGACATAGCAACCTGGTATTTGGAGGTTTAATTAACCCATAATTATATAGTGTATTCTATTAAGAATAACTATGTTCTCCTTTTTCTGCTTCTTTTATAATAAGGGGCCTCATTCCGAGATTGGAGGCAGCCATGGCACTATTAACGCCATGGCTGCCTCCAATACCGGGACTGGGTCCGGTGTGGTTGGATGGGGAACTTACCGGGTCATTCTGACCCTGGAGGACCCGGTAAGTCCCCATTCAACCAGCCATTCCCCATTCCCATTTGAGCCCCCATAAGGCTCAATGGGAATGGGGAATGCAGTAATTACGGGCCTGCTAATAGCAGGCCCGTAATTAGCGCCCTGGTCCCATAGCGGGACCCATAAAGAACGTGTGGTCCGACCACACGTCCTTTGCAGTTCCCGCTAAGGGACCTCGGAATTGGGTGGTAAGGGATTACCGGCACCGGTCTCCTTACCGGTAACCGGTATCCCTTACCGCCCAACTCGGAATGAGGCCCAATGTCTTTAATAATGTATTCTTCCTTTGTTAAGTTCACTAAAGCATCTTTCTTTCCTTGAACCACAGTTTGTACTTACTGTTAGTCTTTTTCTTTGAGGTTCTATCCCTTTGTCCATCTATGTCAAGTATCACAGCTTTATGAAATGCGTCTAAGAGATTATCCTGTGCCAATGTAGGTATACAATTTGGGGTTAACACATATCTATCACACAAAAACCTACACAACTACTTCTCTCACAGCAAACCGCACGCACTTTACTACACCGCAACAACAATCAACATACAAATCGCAGCAACAGCACATAAGGACTTGCATCAATCCTATATTAGCACCCAAGCTCAGCGCACAGTGAAAACCGAACTGAAGCTGACAACAGGACACCACCTTCTCACTTTCCTACGCCCTCTTCACCCCACTAACCCAACCACACATCTGTTTGCAGATCCTCCCGAGCGCCTGGAGACCAATTCCGTTGGTGACAGTGCGCTAAATAAATACCTTTAACATTCACATGAACAGTCCAGCCCTACGAAGTGGAGAGCCTTGCACTCAAGTACAGCAGTGTCTTTACAGCTTGCGGTCGTGCTCAAGAGTGAAAATGATACCTCTTCAGGGATCTGTATCAGTTCAGGAAGGGGCTTGAGGTGGTGAAGAATAAACCTCCACTACCCTTGCAGGCAGAGCGGCTTTCGACATTCGGGAATAGCTAGGGAAAGCAGAGTAACCCAGCCAAAGTGAGGATCTTTTAAGGGATTCTCATGCGTAAAGGTATACCGGTTGTGTCAGGGGCCACCGGTATGTAAAGCAAGTACTCACTGGCCCTCGGCACAGGTCGAAACAAACTTTGGCAGTTTAGTCGAGGTCGCTTGTAGGTTTGAGCTCTGGCTTTCAGCGGCTGCGGAACAGGGCGATCGTCTGTAACGGGACAGTAGCCTTTTCTCAGCTCAAGAATAAGATAAAGTTCTGGTGCAGCAGGCTTCAAGCTAGAGGAGGGCAGATAGGCAAAGCACCTACAGTGGTGACGCAGAAATCGCAAAGATTTGTGACGGGGTGACGTAGGGGTCCCGCGGGACCAATTGCCAGTCCTACAAATACCATGGGAGGTCACCACGTTCAGATATCTCGGGATAGACATCTACCACACAGTGGAGGCAGAGCACCAACATAACACTGAGAAAGCGATCAAGGGCGTTGAAATAGCATGAAATTCTGGGTAAAGCTCCCCTTAGCAATGATGGGAAGATGGGCAATGCTGAAAATGGTAGTGCTCCCGAGATTATTACATTATTTCGGTAACATCCCGTACCTGATACCAAGGCGATTTTTTGTTAAGATACATAGCATATGCAGGGAATTTCTCTGGCACGGGACGAGGAACAGGATTGCCAGGAGTTACAGAATTCGTATGATAAGGGGGGGAAATATAACTGCCAAACTATGAGATCTACTACTTAGTGGGCCAACTGCAATACGTGGCAAAGTAGCTATCAAAGGATCCAACCACAGAATCTAGGTTGTTCAGACGGGAGTGTGGCCCATTTTTCCTAAAAGAAATTATATGGTTGCCAAAATCGGATGTGAAGGAGCTCTCGGAGATGCTGACACTGGGTTGGCAGGTGTGGCATAGGGCCTGTCAGATAATGGGCAACCCAGGTCCGTGCTCCCCGCAAGTACCACTTGTCGCATTGACGGGAAATGAAGGCCAGTTAAGAAAGACGATCAGGAAGCACTGGGAACCGGTAGGGGTAGCAACAATGGGAGACATATGGCAAGAGGGGAGAATAAAAGGATTGGAGATGCTGGTGGAGGAAACGGGGTTGCATATAGGAAAATATATTACATATCACAGGATGGTGCAGTGAATACAAGAGACATGGTCTGAAATAGTATTAGCAGAGCAACCGGACCCGGTCATAAAAAGGATATCTGATACGGCAGAAGGAGGGCACAAAATATCCAGGATATACGAGCTGGTGATGGCGAGTGGGGAAAGAAGTGGTACAATTAAGACAGGGCTGGGAGGAAGAAGTGGGCACCCCAATGAGTGATGGGATGTGGAAGCGGGCCCAAGGGTATCATAAGAAAGTATCAAGAAATGCCAGACTACAGCAAATACGCTTGTATATAACCCATAGGGCTTACATGACACCCCAAAGGATAGCTAAATTAAAAAAAACAGAACGACAAACATGCTCTAAATGTGGCGAGGAGAACGCCGGGATGAAGCATATGTTCTGGGCATGTCCAGAAATTGAGAAATTATGGGGGGAAGTGGCCCACAAACTGGAAGAAAAAGGGATACAGATAAATGTTGAGATAGCATGGGCATGCTTGATAGGGAGGTTTCCAAGAGCGCTTAAACTTAAACACGTAAGCAAATTAAAAGATTTGGCATATATACTTGTGAAGCGCCGAATTGCCATGGGATGGAAGGCGAGCCAAAGGCCGAGGATAGAGATATGGTGGAAAGACCTTCAGAAACGGGTAGATGCCGGAACCATAGTGTGGCAGGAAGCTAGTAATATTGGAGGGGAAGAAGAGGCAGAAGCCCCGACAGCTTGTAAACATCTAATGATTACTTTGTTTGAGCGCGCACAGAACTGGTCGAGCGACCAGGACTCAGAAGAGAGTATGGCTGTGAGAACCTCGCTACAAGGTGGAGAAGCAAAGCGTGAAGCAGAGTAGGCTCAGTTGGGAGGGAGGGAAGGGAAACGCAGTAGACATTGACTAAACTGTTAAAATATGTGTAATATTGCAACATGTACTGCAAGTTTGATTGTTGGTTTGTAATAAAAGTATTTAAAAAAGAAAAAAAAAAAAGACTTGTGACGTGGTGCACTCGCCTTGATCACGACCCAAAGGAGCTAGGACTACGAAATTTGGCAAAAGAGGGCCAAGTACCACAAGCTAGCGATTCCAAGTCTTCAGTGTCAACTCGGGACGGCAGCGCACCTATGCAATATCCCGGGTTAGAGCTGGTCTGTTCACAGGAAGGCCCAGGAACACTTCTGAGAAGGATCTTTTGGCAGGTAATAAGGAGGTGCTGAGAGTAGTTGTTCCCACTACTCCAAAGTGTCAAAGCGCCCTTGCAGGTCTTCTAAGATCAATGACAAAAGCAGGGGTCCAATGGGACAGCAGTGGGCTCAGGATGCCAAACCTTCCAGTGCGTCTCTGGCGGTTCCAGGGGTCTGCTTCAGCATTTCAAGATACTTGGCTCCTTCTGTAGTTTGGAGTGAACTTCCGTAGATCGACCTGGAATGGATGCAGAGCACCTTCTCTTATCTAAGGTTAACTTTGCCCTCAAATCGGGGATAACCAATGGAAGATCTGCTCCCTTGCATGCATGCCAGGTGTGGGCCAATCATGGCCCACGGTGGTCTCAGTCATTCAGGCACACAAAATATCCTAGCACCAGTAGTGTGTATTGGGATCAAACAGTCCCAGTCCTCATCCTGGGCATGTGACAAACAGGAGCCCGCGAAAGATGCAGTTTTTGCGGGAGGCTGCATGCCCAAATAAGGAAGTCCCAGGTCAGCTCGACCTGCGTGAAGGCTAAGAATGAGATGGCCAAAATACAGAACAAAAGACTTCGTGGCACAGCCATTTCGGCACTGGCCACCGTCGTGCTAAACACGGTATGCTATAATAAAAAGAAGTAAAAATATCAGTAAACTGCTGCGACCAGTTCGTTCTAGGCACACTTGCATAACCACCAAAAATCATTCCAGGGGGTCTAGGGTCATCAAAATTAAAAGACCCTTGTGCGCGGTACAGTAAGGTACTTGCCGCACAGATAAAAAGTTACCAAGAAATGGCAACATAGTCAAAGACTAAGGGAAACATAGTTTCCCACTACTGACAGTCTGAAGGATGCGTTAGTTTCCCCATAACAAATTAGCAAAAGCCCAGGGGAGCGCAGCTGAAGGCTGTGCTGCACTGGAAAAAAGTCAGGTTAGGTCAGTCAAACAAAAGCAAAAGGTTTGGGGGACCCATAATATGGAGGGAGAATTGCACTTTGAGAAATCTGTCCTAACAATTACCAAGAGGGAACTAATTTGTTCCTTTAATGAACTCCTTCCTCCTACGGACTCCTGATATAATTATTTATTGTGCATTTGTAAGGCGCTTATACATCAAGTAAATTGTGTTTCAAAGTACCCACAGGGCAGCAGGTAGGGAACATGGGAATTAAAGCAAGTAAAATAATTAAAAGGTAGAGGCGGACCTACTAGGCATTGTGAGCAGTCAGGCCCTGTGTCCTCATCTTAGTTGATCTCTCTTCTGCCTTTGACACGGTCAACAATGCCATCCTGCTCAACCGTCTCCGTGATAACCTGGGTATCACCAATCAGGCCCTGGCCTGGCTGACTTCTTTCCTCTTGGATCGGCCCTCCCAGGATCAACTTGGGTACTTCCTCTCCTCCATCTCCATATATACCTGGGTGTTCCCCGGGAGTCTAACCTCTCTCCATGGCTGTTCAACCAATATTTGGCACTTCTCACACTCCGCATTGCCGCTCTCTGCTCCAACTTTCAGTGCTATGCGGATGACACTCAGCTCATTTTTAGGCTCCCTTCAGCCACCTCTTCTTCGCTCATCTCTGACTATCTGTGTGCTATCCAGGAATGGTGTGCCGCCAATGATCTCTGCCTTAATGCCAGTAAGACTGAGATTCTACTCATCGGCTCACCTGCTCCCTCCTTTCCCGTCGCTCTGTGGCCGGCCTCTCTTGGCCTTCTTCCTGCTCCCACCTGCAAGGCTATAAACCTCAGGTTCATCTTCGACTCACTCTCCTTCTCCCCCCACATCTGATGTCTCCAAGAAGTCACAATACCAGCTGCACCTCCTCAGAGGTATTCTTCCTTTCCTTTCCGTCCTCCAGAAGTACACTGTCTCCAGAGCTCTGGTTCTCTCTAGGCTGAACTACTGCAACAGCTTCTTTCTAAATCTGCCTGCCTCTACTCTCCGCCCTCTGCAACTCATCCAAAACAGGACTGCAAGACTGGTCCTTGGCCTCAAGCCCAGGGATCATATCTCTCCAGGACTGAAATCTCTGCACTGGCTCCCAATGGCTGTGAGGATCAAGTTCAAACCCCTCTGCATTGTCCACAAGACCTTCTGGGGCCCGGGCCTCAATACCTTCAACTCTCTCTTCCTAAATATCTTCCTTCTCGAGCTCATCCCTCATCCGCCTCCAACTCCCTCAGGGTCAGTCGCTTCTCCAAGCAACGACTTGGTGGTAGATCTCTTCTTTTGGCTGGGGCCTCCCTCTGGAACAGCCTCCCTGCCTCTCTGAAACTTCAGGAGAACCATCTCCGGTTCTGTAGGCACCTCAAGACGTTCCCCTTTGCCTCTGCTTTCTCTCCTCCCCTCCCCTGCTGAACCCCTGGCCAAAACTGAAACTGCACTGGTCACCTGGATACCCTCTGTTCTCAGGCCGAGGTCCCCTCCCCGCCAGTTGCACACCTGCAGTGCCCCCCCTGGCAACCCTTGAACTCGTGGGCTGTTTCTGTATCCCCTACACCCACCTACCAGCACTTGACACCTGATGTCTGCACTTATCCCTTGCACCTACCACCAGCTGGCCGCACTTTGTATTTCTTACTTTTATTTTAATTTATTTTAATGTTTATCCTATGCACTGCACTGCCCTCCCACTTTCCCCCTCACACTTTTCCCCTTCCCACTTCCCCCCTTCCCTGCACTTGCGCGATCACAATGTCACCTGGCCTAGTAAGATCGCTGCCTCCATCTTCCCTCTGTTTCCCCCTCCCTTGCCTCATCGCGCCTTGAAACCCTTGTGTATAAGTGCATTATAAATGCCATATCACATCATAAAGTGAAAGTGCAGAGAGAGAGAAGGGATGAGGGAGTGGGGGGGCAGTGCTAGATGTACAAGAGGGATGTGCTAGGGAGTGAGCAGCTGGTAAGTGGTCTGCTGCCAATGATGGGCTCTACAATAGAATCCCAAAGCAGTGCAGAGACCTGGAGGAGGGAGGATATAGCCGACACTGCCTAAACCAGACAACTCTGAAGGACAGCTCTACCAAAACGAGCATCCTGACCGGATATAGAATCCAAACAGTATTATTTAGCTGCTTGACAAATGTCCACGTCAGGCACACTATGCTGCAGAGCCGAAGTGGCGACTAATCCTCTGGTGGAGTGTGCTCCGAGACCGTCAGGCACCACCTTACCAGCCAAATCGCATTATTCAGAGATGCAGAGAATGATCCACCTGGACAGAGTCTGTTCAGTCTCAGCCCTGCCAGCATGGACACCAGCATAACAAAGGAAAAGCTGGTCATCTTTCCTGCCCTCTCTTGTTCAAGAGACATTGTAGGGGAGGGCCTGCACCAGGTCCAGCCGATGGAAATTCCCCTCTGCATTAGAAGGGTGAAGCAGTGAAAAAAAAATAATAAAGTACAGGAAGATGGTTCTTTTGAGAGAGGGAAATCTGAGACCACTCGGGCGAAAGGAGGGCCTAACTCTCAAAGTCACCTTGTAGAAAACAAAGGAGGGAGGATAAACGGATAAAGCCTGGAGCTCGCTCACCCACCCACCTGGCAGAAGTGATGGCGAGCAAGAAAAGTCACCTTAAGGGTGAGCAACTTTAAAGAATAGGAATGAAGGGGCTCAAACAAAGCACCCATTAAAAACGTCAACACTAAATGTAAATCCCATGCCAAAATCACAAACTTGCATGGAGGAAACATTCTAGAAAGACCCCTCAAGAATTGCATAACTGTGGGGATCGTAAAGAATGAGCCCTGCTCTGGGGTTCCCTTGAAGACTGAAATGGCTGCAGCATACCCCTTAAATGTACCAATCTGCAGGCACGTACTCCAACAAAGAGGACGTGGAGGCACTAAAAGGGTCCACTCTCAGCCGAAAACCTCTGCCACCTGCAGGCACAGATGGATTTGGTGGCGGACCTTCTAGCAGAGAGGAGTACGTCCAGAAAGTCGTCCGAAAAATCACACTCCTTGTACCTCAACATTTAGCAGCCAGGCATGATGGTCCAAGCAGAATCGCATAGACCAGATTGAAGAGGGAATTCCCTGAAGCAGAACCACTTGCACTTCCTGTTCACAATGGAAGCAAAGAAATCCACTGGACAAGTACCCCATTGGGAGAAAATCTGCTCCAGAACCTCTTGGCACAGCCCACAGTTGTAGGTTGAAGACTGTCTAAGAGCATCCGCTAAGAGGTTCTCCATGCCGGCCAAGTAGTTCGCAGTCATAGACATGCTGTTCTACAGAGCCCAGAACCACAACAGCATTGCTTCTCTGCACAGAAGCCCACACCACCCCACTTGTTGACTATGATATGATAAATGGAATTTATAAACTGTAGTCAGTCAAAATCTCGAAAACAAAATATCGAATACAAAAAGACCGAAAAAAAAATTACCGAAAAAAAAAATATCGAATTTTTTATTTATTTATTTATATATGTTTTTGGGGTCAGGTAAGTAAAAAAAGGGGTAAAATTAAAAAAAAAAATGAAAAAAGGGGGGTTGGGGGGGAACCCCCCCATTTAAAAAAAAAACACATTGAAAAAAAAATTCGATATTTTATTTTTCGGCCTTTTGTATTCGGGATTTTGGTTTTCGAGATTTTTGAATTCGATATTATCACTATGAACCTTTATAAACGCGCCTGAACACAATTGTTTCTAGATGCGACAAGACAAGGAGAGGGAAATAGAGGGAGGACAAAACAACGATCTTACTAGGCCGTATGTCATTCAGATCGTGCAAGCGCAGGGGAGGGTAAGGGAAGAAGTGCACAGGGGGGTATGGAGAAGTGCAGGTAATCAACAAGTGCAGCCAACAGTTGGCTCATAAGTGCAGAGAGAGAGAGAGGGGGGATGGCAGCATTACAGATACAGACCACAAGTGCTGGGGGAGGGCCAAGAGGCAGTGCGAGGTGCAGCAGGACAGGCAGGGACCTGGGCCCAAGTTCAGAGGGTGGCCAGGTGACCAGTGCATTGAGCAGATGGGTGATCAGAAGGGGAGAGGAAGAGAGAAAGCGGAAGGAAAGAGGAAGGTTTTGAGTTGCTTCTGGAACCAGAGAGGGTTCTGCTCAAGCTTGAGAGGCAGATAGACTGATCCAGAAGGAGGCCCCAGCCGAAGAAAGATCTGCCCCCAACTGTTTGCTTGGAAAAATGACTGTCAGAGTTGAAGGTGGAAGAGCGGAGAGCTCGAGAATCGAGATACTTAAGATGAGAGAGTTGGAGATAGTGCGTTCCCAGAAAACCTTGTGGACAATGCAGTGGGTCTTGAACCTGATCTTTGCCGTCACTGGGAGCCAATGAAGAGACTTCAGGGCTGGCCGAGATATGATCCCTGGGTTTGAGGCCAAGGACAAGTCTCGCAGTCCTGTTCTGGATGAGTTGTAGAGGATGGAGAGTAGAGGCAGGAAGATTTAGAAAGAGGCTGTTGCAGTACTCCAGCCTTGAGAAGACCAGAGAGTTCTGGAGACAGGGAGCTGCTGAGGGTGAGGAAAGGAAGAATGCCCCTGAGGAGGTGCAGCTGATAGTTCAACCTCTTCTTAGAGACATCAGAGAAGTGAGGAGAGAAGGAGAGAGAAGGAGAGAGAGAAGGAGAGGGTGGAGTCGAAGATGCCCCCAAGGTTCTTAGCAACACAAGTAGGAGCAGGAAGAGGACCCAGAGTGGGCGGCCAGAGGAAGAGGGGAAAGGAGGGAGCTGAATTTCCAGTGAGGAGGATCTCAGCCTTACTGGCATTAAGGCAGAGATCATTGGCGGCACACCACTCCTGGAATGCAGACAGACAGTCCGGAGTGAGAGCAGGAGAAGAGGCGACCAAGGGGAACCTGAAAGAGAGCTGGAGGTCATCCGCATAACACTGAAAGTTGGAGCATAGAGCAGCGATGCAGTGGGAAAGAGATACCAGGCATTGGTTGCACAGCCAGTGGGAGAGGTTAGGCCCCTGGGGAACACCACAGGTGGAGAGAGCGATAGAGGAGAGGAAGGACCTAAGCTGAACCTGAGAGGATCGGTCAGTGAGAAAAGAGGTCAACCAGGCCAGGGCCTGATCAGCGATATCCATGTTATCACAGCAGCGCTTGAGCAGGATGGCATGGTTAACCATGTTGAAAGGAGAAGAAAGATCAAGGAGAATGAGAACAGAAGGAAGGTCCAGGTTGGAAAGCAGGTCTTCACGGGTGTTCAGGAGAGCAGTTTCCGTGCTTCTGGCCGCTCTGAAGCCAGACTGATGGTCATGGAGACAATCAATAGATTCAATATAAGAGGTTAAGCTGGGAGATGGCCAGCGTTTCCAAGAGTTTGCCCAGGAAAGGAGTGATAGAGATCAGGCGATAGTTAGCCGGAGAGGAAGGATCGGCAGAGGGCTTCTTTAAGAGGAGGTGCACACGGGAGTGCTACAGGGAGGAGGGGGAAGGTTCTAGTGGCAAAAGAGTGATGTGCAGATTCCAAGATGGCCACCAGTAGGAGAGTACCGTGACCAATGCTCTCCTAAACATTGGGATCTTAAGCACCATAAATAAGCAATAATTTCCTCCTCAGACATTGATATTGCAGGTGGAAGAGCCCGACTGAGTGGGTGTAGACCTCAGAGGACTGCTGTCCGTCGTTAACTGCACGAACGGTAAGTTCTGGGCACTTCAAATGTCTTAAAAGTCTTTTGTAATGATATCTCTTGTTTTGCAGGGTTCCGGCGATGGCGGATGGCGGGCTGATGAGAGTTGAGGATCGAACCCGCGTGAGGAATAGAAGCGCCTGGAAGCACGTAAGTAAGCGCTTGTAGCCTGCTTCACGATGCGCACTAACTGTCCCTTTTATCTTGCAGGTACAAGTTCGGAGCTTTAGAGAAGCTGAAGGGTGCTGGAATACCCACTGGATGTAATGGCACGTGAGTAATAACGTTGCCCAATGTCTTTAAACGCACCTTCTTTTGTCTTTCAGATGCGGGATGCAGCGCCGAAGGCCTCCGGAGCGTGCAAAGAGCTGGTAAGCTTTTGTCTTTCAGATGCCGGAATGCAGTGCGAAGACCTCCGGAGCATGCGAAGAGTAGGTAAGCCTTTGTCTTTCAGATGCCGGAATGCAGCGCGAGACGTTGGTGACAGCCGATGGACCAGGTAAGAGATGCGCTGCCACTGAAGACCGTAGTGCTAACCTGTTCTTTCTTTGTCTTTACAGGTGCTGCTGAAGACTGGATTCCAGGATGGTAAGCCTTTGTTCCCTTAGGCCCAGGATCAGAAGCAGAAGACACGATGAGCGTTCTGCTGCAGAGAATGCAGAATAACGCAAAGCAAGATTCATCCATCGGGTGTGGTTTAAATAGCCTTCTGTAGTGCTTAGATGTCTCCTTCCACAGCCACGCCTAGGTAAGAAAAGAGTTCCTGCTTTCCAGAAGAGTTCCAGTGTTCTGAACCTAGGGAGTGGCTCCTGCCCCACCCAACAGGAAAAGTAGTCCCAAACAGAAGAGGATCAGGGGTTCAACTGGCAGGTAAGTAAGCAGCATGGTCTGCTGCAGGTAAGTCCACCCAAGCATTATGAGCCCGGCGCTTCCAGCGCTGGGACTGGGCATCTTTATGAGCCTGGTGCCACTGGCGCCAGGACAGGGTCCAAAAGGTCCCAATTGGGACTGGCTGGCACTCGGAACCGGGGTTATGGGTCTGCTTCCAAGGGAGTCGGGCAAGTCCTGATCTTTTGGAAGCAGAGATCATGACAGTGGGGGCCGTCATGGATGAAGATATTAATTATCAGGAGCGGACAGGGCTGTGGTGGGGAAGGCTCCATTACCGGAGGGCCTAGGTGAATGAAGAGAATCAGCCACCCGTCGGCCCGACCCTCTGCCCCCCAAATGCAACATGGGAAAAACAGCTAAGCGGTACGCAGGGGTTGGAAAAGGGAACCTAATAGAAGCCTCCTGGGAATACGCTACATGCTAAGGACCAAGCACAGAAGAAAGGACCACTTACCCTCTCACTGAGGCTTTGGAGAAATGTGGGGTGAACCCCCAAGAGTTAAACGGATCGGCACAGCAAAACATCGGGGAGAAGGGGCTAACGCCTAAACCAGGGGACGCAGCTCCCACAGGTGAGGACGTGCAGAGGGAGAGGCAGCATTCCAAGGCATTTTACACAGAGCCAGCCCGAAGGGGGTCTTGCTCCCTGCTATCCTACACAAGAGCGGCATACTAGAGGGGCAGAATTCGCAGATAAGCCAAGTCGCCCCCTTTTGAAGTAGAACAAAGGATATGGTCTGAAAGAAGTTCTGAGACACTCTGTAGCACTCACAGAACAAGTAAGGCCCACCCGTCTCAAGCCCCTGAACTGCACAGTTGAGTATGCTAACCCCACTGCACAGGGGAACTAGAGGCGTCACAGTGGGAACAGCCCCTCCCATTACAGAGGATGGGATCAGAGAAAGGTACTTGGAGGAAAAAGGGTACCCCACGGAAAGGCAACGCAAAACCAGAAGGAAAAACAACAAGGAACAACGTCCAAAAGTAGGGAAAAAGGATTGGAAAAAGGGAGACATTTGTAGGCTTTAATTGTGACAAAAGGCTACAAATGTCCTCCTCTACTACCGGTTTAAAACTAAACAGAGCTGTCCCAGTCATTACACTTTCCGTTGCTCTGGTAGTTTCTTTAGTTGTATTAACAACATCCAAGTGAGGTATACTATGTGGCCCTCTTTGAGGCCCGATATTAGTTTTCAATTGTTTTAAATAATTCTTGAGGGCGATTTGCTGCAGCTATAATTTTGTGTTGCCAAGAAGTTAGATTTGGCTCTAAAAACTGCTTTTTTATAGTTAAGGGCTGGTTTTGCTAGTGAGGCAGGTACAGGACATTTAAAAAAAAACCCATCTATTCTCATGGTATTAATGTTCCATTTTAAGCTCAGAGTGTTGTGCAATTTCAGGCCTTAGATGGGCTTCTAGAGGTACTACCTCTCACAGGGGCATATTTAGCGCACATATTACTCAATTTGAGTCCCCGGTTGGAATATGGCATCGCACCCTTGTGACGAGGCACAATTACTTAGCTCCTTCCCTAGTTCAATTACGGGTATACTATCCAATTCCTTTTTTTAACTGACACATTTTGCACCCCAAGATGCAGGGGCAATAGTATCATGTTTGATTGCCTGAATTGAGAACATCCTGAGATAGTGGTCTGTCCACAAAATAGGGAGAGTATCAATCATACAAATCCCCTTCCCTCCGGCTAAAACATCCAAACAGTGACCCAGTTTGTGTGAAGGTGTTTGGACTAATATTGACACCTCATGTTGAGATAAAATGTTGAGTAATAGTTTTATATCTGGCTTGTTAAGAATCTCCAACCAGACATTTAGGTCTCCAATACACAATAATTCCTTAATTTTGGTACCTGTTGTAGTAAGGAAATCATCCAAACCCTCTAGGAATGATGCTGCTGGCCCAGGGGGTCTATAGATCAACACGATCCTTACCGAATACTTTGGAGTGACAACTAAAGTCATTGCATTGATCTTCGAAGTAACATCCCATTGAATGGATTTAAAGTGGTCAATCTTTAACTGACATCGGTAGATGATTGCTATTCCTCCTCCCACCTTGCCCTGTCTAGTAATATGTTGAATTGAGTAACACTCAGGGATTAGACGGTGAAACATGGCATGAAGATCCTAGTCAAAGGCACGCAAAAGAAACCCACATATGCTTTTAAGAATGGCAGAACACATTCAAGGGAAAGTAAGAACTCTTGGAACTGCTCCTATTTCAGAGGGACAGTTACCAACCAACTATTTTGCAAGTAACTTTTAAACACGTGTTATACTTTAAGACAGAATCCTTTTCTTATCCAGTTCTTCCCTAGTCTATTGCACAAGTTCTCTCAGAGGCAGAAGAGGGGACCCTAGTGGTCTAGGTGCCAGCTTTAGGCAGGTTGATATAGGGTTCAGTTCCAGGGAAGGTCAGAGTTCTTGAGGGATTCTCTTTAAAACAAGCAAGTAGTTCGCTTTAAAGTTAGTTAGGGTCCAGGGACTTCAGAGAAGAAACCCTAGAGGTATTCCAGCAGTGGGCCTGGGTGAACTGGATGAGCGGACTCCCAATCACATGAATCGCCCCAAAAGCTAGAGGAATCACACCAGGCTTAAGGTAAGTAATATCTCAGCCAATGCAGTACCTCAGCACAGAAGAAGAGTTTGCAGCATGACGTTTGCAGGATCTACAGCTAAAAACCTGGTAGATGAATTCTTTGTCATGAAGACTGAAGACAGGACACGGGAAGGCAGTTTGCATCGTGAAATAACAGGGAAGTCTCCAAGCAAGAGTTTCTTTGTGCCTGGATGTGGCTCTGTGTTTTTGGCTCCCTTTTCAGGAGTCAGTTGAAGACTGAATATCGCTGGTCAGATTCTCGTTGCTATTACGGTCCAGCACTCTGGTGAGGGGACTTCAAGGGAACATATTGTCTCTCTGGAGAGCCAGGAGACAGCCACCAAAGTTTCGAATGGATTCGGAAGACCATGCACCGCACAATGGGTCAGGGTTCCAGGGTATTGCAGCCCAGCAAGGTCACAACATGTCATGGAATGGCTCAAAATGCAGGTCTTCTGGAGTCAAGTGGATCTCACCAGCCTCTGGGAAGGAGTTGTCGCTTTCAGGACCCCCAGGTCAATTGGAAGGAAGGGTTACAGCAGGCTCCGGTTAGACCGAAGGCGCGCTGGTCGCTGGAAATCGCTACAGCCGTCTTTCCTTCATCTTCCTATTCAGTTTCAGCTCCAGTGATAGACTTGTCAACAGCTTCCAGGTTCGGAATATTTAAGAGGAACAACAGCACAACCTCTGCAATCTCTGTATGAATTTTATAGCAAGGGGCAGTATGGCTGTCCAATCAGGACACCCAGACACCCCCTGGGAATTGGCTCCTTTCAGGAAAGGTGAAAGACAAAAAGCTGCAGAGTTTTGGACTCCTCCCTCGCTTCCTGCCTTCTCAGACACTCTGAAGCCTGGGCGGGGAAGCCAAAGCATTACGGCCAGAGACAAAACTTACATGGAGGTCTTTCCTGCCTAGAATGGCAGGGTAAGACCTCAGAAACAGCAAGCACACAAGAATTGGTGAAAAAAGAAGGCGTCCAACCTTTTATGAAAATGGTGGCCCTTAGGTGCATGACTGAGGCTGAATCAACAGCCTGCGAGTAATGAAGACTAAAAAGTCATAAAAGTAGTGACACTGCCACCAGCCATTCGCGGAAAATTGCAACTGTAACAATATTTTACCAGGTAAGCAAGAAAGGGGAAACATTGTATCCCACAGCAGTCCACATAAGGTGCGGTGTGCTGGCTCACTTATACAAAATGTTTAGGGAATGACAATCCCTCTTTACTTCTTGGGAACAGTAGTTCACCCAAGTACATGAAGGAGAAATTAACAGGGAAGCCCAAAAGGGCAACCCAGCCTAAGCTAAACGTAGGAAACTAACTTCAAACATCCACTATGGAGAGATATAAAAAGGTCACCCATAAAAAAAAGAGTAAAAGACTACATAAATAAATATGAAAATCTTACCCAACATGTGTTAACATTAAAAACGAGTGAAAAGTGGCATCAATTCTAGCCTCTTCAACAAAATCATGTGATCTTAGCCAAGCCAATCTCTCTGCATTTTGATCCCCAATTTTGATTGTTTCGCCCCCAAGTCCCAAGTTACAAGCAATGTTCCTAAATTCACATTGATGTGTAAATGTCACCTCTAAAAATCTGTACTTTCATCAGTCATCATTATGCGTCAGGCATGGGAGGCCAGTGAATTGAAATTGGAGCTAATTGGCTGCCTGCCATTGCCAATTGGCTGCATCAATTGGAAATCTGCAATGCAAGGTGTAACAAAAATAATTTCCCAAAAACAAGGCTCTGTCCACGCAGCAATATTAGTTCATTCTTTTGATAAGAAGCATAGGAATTCCTCAACCCCTTGGAATTCATGATCCTATGCAGGCTAATGCACTTTATCTCATGATAAACTAAGATGCAATAGGTGCATCCTTCCACAGGCATTTACAATACTTCACTGGTCCAATACAATTTTAACCATTCCCTCCTAGTTTCCCAATCACAACAATTGTTTTACTTAAAAATGTGGTTGCATATACTTTCAAGATCATTACTTACCTCGTTACCAATTATATCAATGTTCTGCTGTACCTGAGGGACCCATTGCCTTAAAATCGCAAACAATTCCGAAATTGATGTGTTAGGGTCAAAGAGAATTTCTTGGCAGGCTTCATCATTTGGATCGAAAAAGGAGAACTCTGTTGAGATAAGATGTAGAATTGGTCAGTTATTGAAATGTATACCACTACCATCACATGTCCAAGGGCAATGTGTACAGCAGATCATATGATGTGTCTCATCTCCTTAAAACAATCATATTTAATTCATAGCCTAAAGTCTGAAGTCCATTTCAGGCTTCAAGTCCTAAGAGATGGACAACAGTGAGTGACTCGCTTGCACTCCAACTCATGCGCACCAGTAGTTACCCATAGCTTCCATAAAGCCGTTTCACTTAAAACCATTTTGTCTGGTTTTAGACATGTAGAGGTACCCAAAGGCACACAAGGCAGGTGTTGGGATTGTCAAGAGCAGGCAATCAAATACCTTGGATAACCCCTGCACCATAAAAACAGACAATTATAATATTTCTTAATTTAGGTGGAAACAAAACATACAAATAAAACAATTCAGAGGGGAAGGAACTCTATGAGTGAAAGTGAAACATCAGCCCACAACACAAATCACAGTGCTCTGCTGCACCCCAGAGATAAAAGTAGCACAAAGTGAAATACCAGGGAACATTCCAAGGGCACAACTGAGGTAAGGATCCAAGTATATGGACAATATTTCCACAAAATTCTTCATTTGACAACAGCTTCTCAGGAGTTGGAAATATGATGGGGGCGGCCAGCAAATCAATCAGGAGCACAGTGCTCGGGTATCAAAAGAAGATAATCGTCCACAGTAAATATGTTAGGCCAAGCGAAGAACGCTCCAGCCGTTCAAACAAGGTAATTATTTCCATGGGTAGGCGTTATGTGGCAATACAGATGGTTTGGATAGTAACTGGCATTGGTCTTTCACCCCTGACTGAGCTAGCTCGGGATCATGGCAGATGTCCAAAACATCTGGGGCACATTATGAGTAACCGTGATAACTTTGTGCCTTAACCACTCTACACTGGTTGCTTGTCATCAAACACATTAATGCAAAGCCCTATGCATTGTTCTCTACGGTTTCGATGAGCAGACCTCACACTGCTTCATCTCCAAATTTTGGGACTACACTCTTGTCATAAGCCTTTGTTGCCTATTGTACAAATCGCTGTCTCCCTCACCTTTCACAGATCGCACAGTGGCTGGAGTGCTTTGGTTGTTCTGGTCTCAGACCAGAACATCACCAGCAATCTCTTCTCGCAAATCCGAACACTAACTGCTCCCATTGCCGCCTAATCTCTCGCTCCTTGGGCATAGGGCGTAGATGGTGGTCGAGAGCAATGGGGAGATCTGTCCAGGTATTGGCAGCTAAGCTCTCAAACGCTTTACCGCCTGATTTTCAGAAGGAAACTGAAAACATTCTAGTTTCAGTTCAAAATGATTGCATGTTCTCCCCTCCTCCTTATTTTTGGTACAGCGCTTTGTTGCCTCGAGCGTTAGCGCTATTCAAATACACAGAGTGTCTCTAGTAATTAAAATAATCAAAATATAAGAACAATTCTCAAATTCTGAGCTATCCCTTGCTATACTTAAAGGATTATGAAAAATGTGAATTTAATAATTGTAATATGTTACCAACTAAGCAGTCTAACTGAAACCTTTACCAACAAGAGCATATTTTTCCACAACATTGAATTACTATTGGCAGTGGTAGTTGGCAATATTTAAGTGGAGGGGGGATACATACTTCATCAAATTGCCCAGAGCAAGCACAAACATTTTAGGCGAGTTCTGTGGGGGTTCTCCCCGTACCAGGAAAATGTTTCAACTAAACCAGATAAAATGAACCATTGAACAGCACCATTCCAGAAACAAATGGATACAGCTATAACATTTTAAAAATTAGTTGTGTAAGGGAAACAAATGAAAATCTCCAACGCATGGCAGGTCAATAAAAGAAGTATTTAGCAACACATGTTCATGGTGGCCATGTGAAACGAGATGTCAGCAGTACCTTTGAAAGGACATATTTTCATGCTGGCTTTTGCAAAATAGGGCAGTATGTTGCTATAAAACCACATTTTCATTGGGGGCGCTGCCGACCTCGGAAGAGTAGCGTATGGCTTCCCAGACGGGGCAGGGCAGGCTCCTCTAACCACCCAACAATAACTGGAATAACTGGAGAGCCCAGGCTCGAGCAGCGGCAGTGCCGGGAAGAACCAAGGAACGGGGGCAGAGTTGAGTGCCCCCGGCGGGCCTTTCGCCACCTGCATCACTAAGGAGACTACAGGCGCAGAGTCCTGAGAGCAGGAGGCATAGGTGTGGAGCCTTTGGGAGGCTGTGTTATTGCGTAGCAATAGGACTCAACCCCGCAATGGGAGGGGAGAGAAGCAGCCAAGCTGGTTCAGGGCCTGACACTGACCGCCTGGGGGACTCGACTGAGGAAGTGGCTGACAGGGGCCAAGAGCGCTGACCACAGAGGACGCAACCCCCAGGGGATTGGGAGGCCTCGGGTGAGAACAGGAGCAATAAGGCCTTTTCGGACTGGAGAGCAGGACTGGCCGCAAAGAACACCCCTCCGCGGGGGAGAGTGTAGGCGAGACCACCGGGAAGGGGGAGCACTGAGGATTAGGCTTTTAGTGGGAGGAGCGGCGGGGGCCCACCAGGGACCACGGAGGAGCAAGTTGGGGCCAGGTTTATTTCCCCCCCCCTGCGCCCCCAGGGGCACACAAGTGGCCGCACAAATGAACATAGAAGGAACTCACAACAGGTGGGGCCTCTGATGGAGGCCCCCGGGGCAGAACTCTCTCATGCCAGGACTGCCCCCCCCCAGCTATAGGTGATGCGAGGAGGCAGAAATGAACCAGTAATCAAAGGAAGTGGTAGTGGGGGCAGGCACTGGGACACCCCAGGGACACGGGTGGGGCGGGGGGGACAAGAGAATGCAGGGATGGAGGGGCAGTCTGGCCAATTTATTTGGGTGAGATCAGAGCCAGCGTCCGCCCCGGACTATGGCCAGAAGTCAAGGGCCAAAGCCAAAAGAATGAAGCAGATATCGATGGGGGGCCCCGATGGACGCTCTCCCAACTCTTTGGGGGTACACGGGCATGAGGGGAATGCCCAGAAATCTGTCAAACATGGAGTGAGACAAGGTAGCCAATACCCGGAAATCTCCCGAACCTCTACTGAGGCAGGACCTGCACAAAGACCTAACGTCTGGAGTCAACGCTTGCGAAAGCTTTCCAAGAGCAATTTCATTTTATGCGAACTGATCTCAACGCGGGATTGGCCGAGATAAGACAAGAAGTGGGGAAACTGGGAGACAGGATGGACCAACTGCAAAGAGGCATTCAGGAGATGGAGTCAGAAACCATAGAGAATAGTGAAGCCACAGAACAGTTGAACGTGGCCACAAAGAACCTTGAATAACAGGTGGAGGACATGGAGAATAGGTCACGAAGAATCAACAAACGCATTAAAAACTTGCTCGAAACGGTAGCGGATAGAGATTTTAAGGTGCAAGTTCAAGGCCTATATGCAGACATCCTGGGAAATGCTTCCTCGGATGACAATGTTAGATCGAATTCACAGAAAAGGCAGGAGTCCCTGCAATGTGTTGGCAGGCTTCACACAGTACGCCCAGAAAGAAGTAGTGTTACGTGCAGCCAGACCTAAAGAGCTCCTGGCCAACAAGGGCACCCCAATTCAGCTGTTGCAGGACTTGGCGGGGTCCACGCTCCTAAAGAGAAGGCAGATGGGCCCGGTGGTCAGGACCCTGATCAGAACAGCCAGGAAGGGCATCCAAGGCAGGAGAAGCAACTTTCAAGACCAACACTGTGGGGATGGGAGACAGCGGAGGTCAAGCCCAGGCGGAGACCACCGCCAAGAGGCCCTTAAGTATCATCTGACGGGGCGCTGGGAGGTAGAGACGGAGTGAAATGATGAGGTACTCAGGGGCAAATGTGGGATCTACAGCGACAATAGGGGTGGTGGGTCTTGCAGGAAATGCAATCAGTATATGGTGGCGGCAAGGACCATTCCATCTTGGACTTTGTGAGGGCATTAGCGCCCAGGGGATCTCGGAAGGGGGGCGGGGGAGGACAGGAAGGGGAGGCGCATCCCAAAGTTTGGGGTCGAGGGGAGTGGAGTGGGGGAGGTGGGAGAAGCAATGACAGTTAGGGGGATATCAGGTTTTCGGGAGTCAGGCAGAGGGATGAGGTGGGAGCCGGAGAACTCACAGGAGCCGGGGGCGGAGGGGCACAGGCTGGCACAGATCGAGGGAGAGGGGAGTAGCATTGAAGTGGAGGCCTTTCTTAAGAGCTTCTTGGGTGGAGGTGGCAAGAGGGCACAGAATTCTGATGGGGGATTTTAATTTGGATTGGTCCAGAAAGCTAGACAGATCGACGGAAAGGGTGGGGCCTATAAAGGGGGTATAGCATCCAACTCGCTGCATCAGAACTAGTTCTGAAGGACAAGTGGAGGGGACTGCATAGAGAGATGAAGGGATTCACCTTTTCTTATGTCCATGGATCGGACTCTAGGATCGATTATGTCTGGGTATCGGCATCGTTCCTAGGGGATGTAAAGAAGATTGAGGTGGGGGTCCTTGGGTGGAGCAGATCATGAGATCGTCACAATGAAGATGCACTTAGAGAACCGAAGGACAGGGATTTGGAGCTGGAGGATGCAGTTGGACTTATTGAGGGATGTTATAACCTTCTTAGAGGAGAACAAGGTACAGGATACGGGGGAGGTGATAAGATGGCATGCCTTCAAGGCAGCAAATAAGGGGGATGGGGGTGTTCATTGCGGCCAAGCCCAGATGGAACAAGAAGATGACACTACTGGAGACCCAACTCAAAACTGAGGTGTAGGAGGCTAACCGCAGGCTGCTGAGCGTGCACACTAGGGAATATGTGAGGGTGCACAGACAGGCAGTGGGCCAGTTGAGCATCTTAAGAATGGAGAGAGCAGAGAGGGCCATGTTATCGCAATGTCAGCGCTACTATGCTAAAGCAAACTAAGCTGATAAGCTCTTGGCAAGGTTGTTGCAGAGGGAGGAGTCTAAGAAGACTGACAGCGATCATGGATGACACAGGTCATTGCCAGACACGAGAGATATCCAGGAGTGTTTTGTGCAGTTCTATAGGAACCTGTATGACACACAGGCCCTGCCGACACAACAGGAGAATTTCTTGGCGAAGGTTAGGTTACCGAGGGTGGGAGAGTACACAGCTAGGCAAGGACATAACGGAGGAAGAGGTTCGAAAGAGGTTTGAAGGGTCATAAGAGCACTCCCACTCAACAAAGCTCTGGGCCCGGATTGGGTATACGGAAGCTTTTTTATAAGACCTTTGCGGCTATCTTGACCCCCCCACTTGGCAGCGCTGTTTAACCAATTTCAAGTGACTGGCCGCATCTCGGCATCGATGGAGGAGGAGGGGGAGGCTAAAATTACCCTCACCCCCAAGCCGAACAAAGATCTCACTTTTGTTCTTGTTCTTGCAGGAGCTGAGCGCAGAAGAAAGATGCAGGCCTACTGGAGACCGATCCGAACGCGGCGAGTGTCACGCTGCAGGTGCAGAGAACGCAAAGCATGTTTCTTAGCCTGGGTGTGGCTTAAATAGTCTCTGGGTATCCCATGTGTCTCTGGGCTGAACCATGCAGTTCTGGGAACCGAAATATGTGGGGGGCATCCATCTTGTCCCCATCAATGCACTACAAGTCCAATCCCCAATGTTATCCTATGGGAGTGAGTGAGTGAGTCTGGTGCCACAAGCACCAAGTCTGACTCCAAGTGGGTCTTTGGAGGGATGGAGAGGCCCTTGAGGGCCATGTAGGCGATTGTGGCCTGGCTCCAGGGGACATGAATCATGACAGCACCACCACTCACGGAAGCTTGCTTCCCCGAGGTCTCTCCATTGTTGCAATTACTCAATATCACTGGGAAGAATGCGCCCTGCAAGGCTGTGAGACAACACCAGGCGCCTTGCAGTGCTCATTCATCACAGAAAAGTTGCCCGCAGACCTCTAAGCCCCCACCCAGCCTACCCAGAGCTATGGCCCATACCACTGACCCGACCCTCACACCCCTGCATTCTAATATAGTGAATGATCACAGCCCAAATCGTAAACCAACTGGCCATAAACAATCTAAGCATGCAAGACTGCTTCACCTCGTCACAAAAATATATCCTTTGTGACACGAGGTACTGGAAGTGATAAATTATAGATCAAAAAAAGGATGAAAACCTTGGGGTGTGAGAGGTGTAGTATCAACAAAGCACAGCATGTGTGGGTCAGTGTGACTATTTCTTCCTCTCTTCCCCCTGGCACCAGCCCCCGAGCCTCCCAGGTGCATGCCATAGTGATGTAGTATTATGCTTAGCATATCATAGCCGTTTTTTACAATGTGACTTATGAGAGACCTGACCTTCACTCCGTGGAGAGATGAGCCCAGCTGACTCACGTGGGGACTGACGGACGGTGGAGACAGCGAACCAATTGTAGCCTGGAATCCCCTATGGAGCTTGAAGCAGGCCCATGTATAGGGTCTCACCTATCAGTGGCGCTAAATTTTACTTAGTGTTGATGATGCATTGCAGACTTAAGCCTCTGCTTGTCCTAGTTATAGCCAGAACGTTCTCGAGCAGCAGAGTCCTTTGCTGATATTTTTGTATTCTGTACAATTAAACCTTTTTATGCTTGTAAGCTATCTCTGGGCCCCTTCCCTTAGAGGGTTGTATTCATTCTAGCGTAAGCCTAAACAGGGTCTTGTCTTCATTTGTTGACCCTGCCGCCTTGATCCCATCGTCCCCCGTACCTGTGGAGGTATCCAGGTGGCCTCTCACGGAGTAAAGCAGGAAATCAAATCCTGTGTTAAAAGAGACACTTGGTATGTCAAAACTTTGTTGAAAGGGAACCTTTGTTTTGGCATCCTGAAAATTAGGAAAATACTTGTTCTTGCTAAATTCCAGATAACAAGGGGGATCCTGGGAGACTCTCTGCCAGACATGAGTCCTGGTTACAAGAGCCTTACCCAGAGTCTTTAGCTCACTATCTTTCACAGAGAAGAAATCTCCAAACATATCAGCCTTTGTCCTGCCCTGGAGCAGTCCAGCACCAAAATGCTAGGCAATTCTCCTCTGAACAAGAGTACTAACAGCAACCCCAGACACGGGGTTCAGTCTGGTTGAACCTCATCAGTAGGGTGCAGCTGTGCCTCCGTAAGAATAGTGAACAAGGGGTCCACGTCTGGATTACCCTAGTAACTTAGGGTGAAACCCAAAGTTACTTAAAATTGCTAAATTCCAACCAGCGTGTGGAAAATAGATTTGTTTGGTCATTTTGAAAATTACAAGACTTTCTTTTGGTACAATCCAACCTGTGTTGTAGCAAGGACATTCGCATTGTCATCTTGAGGAGAACATCAAGTGAGAACCATTTGCATTACTGGTAACAGAAATTTGGGAAATTAAACATTCTAAATATTTTCTTGAAACAGTTCAGGGGAAGGGAACACACCCTGGACACAAGACTTATTTGGTTGAATATATATATATATATATATATATATATATATATTTTTGTGCATATTTTTGTTGAATTGGAAACAAGAACCTTTCCCCTGTATCTTTTGATTTTGTATATTAGTGTGATAGTCAGATGTTTGTTGGGCACAAGGTCAATTTTCTTTAGTTTCATAGGTAGGGACATTCTCTTTTGGACAGAAAAAGATGAGTCACCTTCCAAACCCCTTTTCTTTTAATAAACATTGCGAATGTTGAGAACAGTACAACTTTGTGTTCGCCTCTTATTGAGACCCCTCACAGCGCACATGTTTTAAATTCAGATTGCCTATTGGTTTATTGGTTGTTTCGAATTACCAGTCGATGGAGCTATCCCACTTTTGCACCTTGGCGCCTTTTGGTTCTAGCGCACTTTTCAGGTGTATTAGGATGCCCAAGCCAAGCGTGGCTACCAGGGGAAACTGTTTGGCAGGGTCTTATCGTGTGAAATAGTGCTATTTGTCCAGGAACTTATGCAATGCAGTCCAGTCTAGCCACATAAAGAATTTGGGCTCTTATTTTGGGCTTCATGCCAGAGTACAACCTCTGAGTGCAGGACAGAGGATTTAACCCATGCTGCTCAGCATTGTCTTGCTTCCAGGATAATCACATTGTTCCTGCATGTAACACGTATGTTGGACAATAAGTGTTATGTAGCTAAACTGCACTGAATTGCAGCAGCCAGTCAGGTTGCGCTTTATGCCTCTGGCATGGCGGTTATTTACTGGGCATCATGGTTAAACCAAACATGATAAGAGTTGTGTGTCTAGACTGGCTTACCTGGTTATGTTTTCTGGCTCTGGCATGGCATTTTCTACTGGGCATCAAATTTAAACCAAACTAATTATTTCTTAACAGTTTGGGGTGCTTTACCTTACAATGGGGTGAGTAGGTGCACTAAGTTACTAGTGCTGCAGGATTACTGTTATTTTTAAGAATTTGCAAGGCCTGAAAGCCTAATAACAAGCTGTGTCCTGTGCGGTTGACTGGGGATTGCCTCCTCACTGTGGATGATGGGAAAATAAAAAGCTGAATTTCAGAATAGGGGAGAAAGCAAAAGCCAGTTATGGCAAGCACAAAGTGAAGAAACCACAAGTGGTGCATGGCAGCAAGGTTTAAATTAAGTTGATGAGGCATTGAACAAAGAGGCCTCTAGATACTGTGTGAAGTAGAGTGAAGGAAGCACACTTGGCCATAAAATACAGCTAAACAGTGGTTGGTAAAGGGTGAGGAAACTTGTCACTCAGTCTTAATCTACAGCTAAAAAGAGGCCAGCCTAAGTAATACATGTCTGGTGTTGTCATGTGTTCTAAAGCAGATAAGGCACTGTGTTGGGACCAGTCACCCTGGTCTTGCTTCCTCAAATGTATCCAACATTCCTATTTTTCCCAGCTTTGGTGATGTTCATGTGGAAACAGAGCTATGTGATGAGCACATAGTCCTGTTGCTGCCTGGCCAAAACAGAGCAATGTGGAAAGATTCAATGAGGAATGCCAGCGAACCAGGAGGAGACAGTTAGTAATTTGCTAAACAAAGAACAAACTGGCCACTGTATCCAGGCTTTGGAAGGGATCCAATTCGTGCAACTAACTTTACAAAACACCGTAGTATATGTTATCAACAACAAATCCTTCTAAGAAGGGTCCATCCCACAATATTGAAAATGCACAGTAGTAACACCATTGCTCAACTCAAGAAGCTCTCACAGGCAGCAAGGGCCCTTTATAACCAGCCAACTAACGCCCTCTGTCAAACCGTTCAAGGATTGGAAGAACAAAAAAGAAAAATCAAGGACAAAAAGCTAGATATTAAACAACTTTGGAATTGGTCGGAGAAAAAAAACCTTTCTATACTTCAGCCAATCATGATCAGACCTTCTGATGGCACCAAGGCAGCTCTCCTGGACATCCTATACAATATCCTCGAACCAACCAACCATCCTCCTACTCCTTGACCTACTGGCAGCTTTTGACACAGTCGCCAGCCACATCCTTTTCTCACACAAGCCACTCTCCAGGCTCAATTCCTGCTCCCAGCAAACAAAACGTTTCCCCATAATTCAGAGCTCTACGATATCGAATGCAGTGTTCAGCCCCCTCTCCCCTCCTCTTTAATGCCTACATGAGGTCTCTCCCAAATGATTTAATCTTTATTATCAAATGTACACAAATGACACCCAACTTATAGCTAAAACCAAATGCCATCAGGAGTCCAAACTCCTGCAGTTTAGCAGATCCTAATCCTCACCCCCCCACGCCCCCTGCCTTCACCTCTTAGCACTCACTCTTGCATGTCCCTAACAGCAAGGCCCAAAATCTACCCCCTCCAGGTCAGTTCGGAATTTACGATTCCTCTTAGTTGACACATTCTCCATACACTCCCAAAATCAACCACTTCAACTCAACCTAGACTGGAACATCATCTCCTCCTCCCACAGAGCCATCAGTCCTTCAAGTATGAACTATGCCAACTCTTTCTACTCCAGCCTTCCCCAAACCTCCCTCTCAAGACTGCTACGGGCCCAGAACAAAGCTATGAGGGTAATTTTCAATTGCAAACCCCATGACCACACATCCTCTGTCTTTATTCAACTGCATCGCCCTCCACCCCTTCGTCGCCTCTAGTATCATGTACAACCTGCTGTTCCTAACTCACAGAATTATCCATAAACGAGGTCCGGAATATCTCAAAAGGTTGCTTAAGCCTCCTCGTTACTCAAGACATCTCAGATCTTCATTTTCTTTGATTTCCTCGCTCCAACCCCTTGGACCTCATTACCCTCCAATTATCACCCTGAAAAGAACCCCGACTGCGTCTGACCAGACCTTCTGTAGCCCCCCTCTTGGAACACACACTTTGAAGCAATTTGAGTGCACTACAAGAACACTAAACAAATAAATAATAGGTGCATTTCCCAACTCACTGGAACTTTTTTTAACCTTTGAAGATTGAAAGGCTGGGTCATGCCTGCTGGAATTCAATAATTTCACACACAGGTGTCTTGGCGAGCAGTACACTGATCTATCCCCCAACACAACAATTTGCTTCATAACCCTTAACACGCCCTGCAGAAATGTTGCAACAGTGCTTACCACAGTCTGAAGGCATTGGTGCTGCGGCCACTGAGAAAGTGATGGTTCGTCCAGTTTCAGGGAAGGGCAATCGGTATCTTCCAAGAAGTGCAACTTGCTCTTGGGTCGAATCTGGAACATCCTCTATTGTCATTTTCTAGAAATGCACCTTTAAAGAAAACCAAGGCGTTTTTACACAATGTGCTGTTACTAAATTGAACTTGCATTTACAATGCCTCCCTCTCCGATTCCTACATACCTTATAGTTATACTGGACCAAGATGAACATTTTACTTAATGTGTATAGTCCACTCACCCCGCAGAGCTGTATATTTGCATCTCTGAATGCATATGGATTTTCAGAAATGCTCATTTAAATGCATTTAAAAAAATCCCTAACAAAAAATAATAATACAGGTAATTTATTAGCATTCAGGGAAGTCATACATGGTGATCATATGCTTGTGTAACATAAATGCTGATCAAAATTTGGTTTAGTCTTTAAAGCCCGGTCATGTTTAACGCATTTTGTGACAGGAAGAAAGTTGCCAAGACGCCCCATGTCACCAGGATCACCTTCTTCCCGTCTTGGTCTCTAAGCCATAAGCAGCACTGCTGAAGCTTTTAGGCTCACACTTTCAAAGGGCAAGGAAAAATGTTAAGAGACAACAGGCAAAGTGCTGCTGACCAATACACCAAAACTGTATAAAGAGTCTGATGGCATGGGGACAATTGGCAACTCTGCAGAAATGAATCGCATTGAGGAAAAGACTGCTAGATTTAATAGTGATGCACAACTTTTAACTGCCAGCTTTGGTCGTTAAAATTACTGAAAGTTGTTTTCACCCACATTTTGCAACAGTTGAACAACCTTGGATCGACTAAACATCACTCTCTTTGCGGGGAAAACTGCATAACCACTGGGAGCCCACAGACGACCAAGTTGCGTATTATTATTTTGATATTATGGTCGGTTTCCCATCACTTAATGTTTTCATTTGGCCTTGGGCAGATCTTCAGACCTAATCATTTTCTTTGGATCATGGTCCCTGCATTTATTGGAAAGGTTATTGTACAATGTTCACGCAGCATTCACCATTTGAACTGTGAAACATTTTGCAGGGCTAGAAATTAATGAGAGCCTTTTAGGTTGTGCTTGTAGGCTCGAAGTGCTTGGTTAGCTTGATGCCAAGAGCTGCTTTTGACTTCCCAGCATAACCCATGCCATGTAAACATTAACTCAGTGTGTTTGGGACTGTGAATAAAGGAATATATATATATGCTATGATTAGCACATTTTTAGATTATGCACAATACATGGTATAGGGTACCTCATTTCGATAAGCTGATCATTTTGAATGATGCCAATGTTATATATTCAAGCGTAATGTACATGCCATGGACTATTTTGTACACATTTTCGAGCGTTGAGAAATGCACTGGTATTCGTAATTAAAAAGAATGGTCATCACATAATCAGCATCCTATATCCCATGCTAGTTTGCACTATGCAACAGTAGATGTAAAAGAATACTCAGATGATGAAGGTTGGCCCCAATTTTCAGGGGCATGTCCGGCAACACAGGGCGACCCACATGGCATGTCAAGCTGATATTTGAGACAGATTTAAAAACATCTAATCATTTGTACATTTTTAATTCATATAAGAACGCCAATGTGGGGTTGGGGGGCCTTGCTGTAAATTAGACATCCCTTCAAATTTTCTAATGAATCGCTGCATTGAAACAATGTTTGTATCATTGTATCAATGTTTGTATCATTTACACATATGTAATATATTCAGCAGTAGACCTGCAAAAATAGCTGCCATAGTGAGTTGCTTCTATACATGTGATGTTTATATGACAGACAAAGGACAAACAGCTTAAAGACCAATGGACAGGTTATGTGAACAAGCAACGGGATCGTTGCGAAACGCGCCATCATTCCACCATTCCCTTTGGCTTTTTTTTTGGGATTATGGATTTTATGAAATTATAATAAAGATATTTTTATTCAGCCTCTGGCAACTACAATTATTTTTCTTAATTGAACCTACTGGGAGTGCGACTCAAGATTACCTGTGTCAATACACCCAGTGAAAAACAATATTACATAAGATGCTTAAAGAATGGGGAGATTCGACTAATGGGTGCTCTGAAAGATTTCTAAACAGCTTCATCAAATATGCCAGAAACAATAGGAAAAAGATTGGCTAAAACGGAAGAAATAAGCGATCAACTCTCAAAAATAACACCCAGCGAAGAAGGTAACAAATTAACAGCGAGCATCGATGAAAGTCTTAAAACACATGAAGAGGAAATAAAATTACGCAAACAGAGGAAGTTCCTCCATGACAAAGAAGGCTATGAAAGGGAGAGGCTATGTATATTTGCTCGCCGTTTCGACCATTTAAGAAAAAACATCATGAGTCAGAGCATCCAGAACAAGCCAACAACTGCGGTTTCGAGCGAGATAGCATCTACTTCAGAAGCAGATATTGCCAGCAGTGAAATTAACAACCAGTCCAGAAAGACTTTTTTTTATACGAAATGAGGATGTTGGGTTTAGATGGACGCAGCAATCCAAAAAAGAATCAAGGAAGAGGACGAGCAAAATAGTATATGACGGAAAAAGAAAACAAGGAGGAGACAAAGGAACCAGCAGTTCAGACTCGGACAGAAGCACAAGAATGTGCTCTGGGAAGAAAACAATGAATTACAGTGGTTCGGACAATACGATTATAAAATTATCCCAACACACTCCGAGGAACAAACCAGAGTGCTTCAATATGGTTTCAATTTTTGCCCGATGGCAACATATGACTATGCTGAAACTAGATTTGATTTCCACAAATACATGCAGAAAATAAGACTAAAATAATTCTTCATTATCAATACACCGAAAGTAAAGTCTAAAGTGCTAGCACAAGGTAAAACAGCAATGGCCATTGAAGACCTAGATGGGCTATTCGACATTGCACAGCTAGAATTAGGGGAATCTTCTAATGATACCTCAGAAACTACGTTGGATATGTTCAATATAGACACCAATTGACCTATTGTGAGTGATTTGAAAACAAAGTCCAGGTTCAATCCCATATTTCAACCAGGTGGACATATTGAAGCTCTCCAAGATTTAGTGATTCAAGATCGAAAGAAAGCAAGGTGAAAGAAACAACAAATCAAACCCAATCTCTCCTTTAGGGAGAAAGAAAACCTGAGGGAACTACAAAATCTAAATGACATAGTTATCAAAGCCTCAGATAAGGGGACTAACATTGTCATTCAGGAGAGAACGGAATAATCAAAGAAGCCCAAAGGTAGCTTCTGGACACTAGCTGTTATGAAGAATTATCCATCAATCCTGCGCAGCAAATGACCACCAAGTCGAGTACCTTTTGAAAAAATTGACTGATTTGAATATTCTGGATGATGATGACTAAATTCCTTTTGAATAAATTCCCCACCATATTGATCATTAATTTCTTGCCCAAAGTGCTTAAGAACCTCACTTGTCCGCTCGGCAGACCCATTGTCACACTTAATGGAGCAGCATTAGAAAATATGTCCATATATATATATAGATAGATCAGACTCTTTTGCCCTTGGTATTTACTTTGCCATCTTATTTGCATGACACAAGATTTTTTAAGCAAAATTGATGGCATAGCATGGGAAAAGAACGTTATGTTTGCCACATTAGATGTTGTTTCGCTTTACACATCAATTGCACACATCGATGGGAAAGAAGCGTGCAAACATTTTTTGGACAGTAAATCATTGAATTTATAATCAGATGATTATAGAAATGGTGGACTTATGTCTAACAATGTCTTTTTGTTTGATAATAAATACTATAATCAGTTACGTGGCACCGCCATGGGGACTTTGTTTTGCTCCATCTTATGCACATTTGACAATGGGGTGGGGGAAAAGTTCATAGTGTGGACAGAAAGCAATAGTCGATACACAAACCATGTGGTCCTATGGCTGAGATTTATAGATGACTTGTTCATCCTATGGAACGGAGATGAAAAGGATTGGGTCAATTTTGTACACATTTTGAACATCAATGATTTAAAACTAAAATGTACAGAAACACACAGCAGGGAGTCAATACTTTTCCTGGATGTTTTGGTGAAATCTGAAAAAGATGAAATTATTACGGAGTTGTACCGCAAACCTACAAGGGCTAACATGCCTCTTCCTGCGAGTAGCAACCACCCGACCTCATTGAAATGGAGTTATACCGTATGGAGAGTTTGTGAGGATTCGGCGCAATTGTTCAAGATTAGAATGTTTTGACAAGGAATGTAAGCATACAGCAAATCATTTTGCAAAACAAAGATACCCCAGAGCTATATTAGAGGGAGCATATCTGAAGGCTCGTAATCTAAGTCGAACCAGCTTACTTTCAACTAATCGAAAAGCAGAAGGAACAGATAGACAATGCAATTCAGCTAATCCTCACATATGCTAACCACTCTAATGCTATTCACAAGACCTTACATAGACATTGGCATGTGTTCTTCTTATCAGGTGAAATTTTGTCACCATAGCTTGAGGAAAGAGTAAATATTACCTTTAGAAAATCTGTGTTCATAAAGGATCTACTAGTAAGCAGTTACATGGCCCCAATGACCAAAAACCTTAATAATGCCGTTTGGCTAAATAACAGTACCTGTGGCTTTTTAAATGTACGAAGTGTAAGGCATGTAAACACGCATGGAATAAAACTGATTATATACTTCCAGTACTAGGCCACAAGGTTGAGTTAAAAACAAGTATTTCATGCAATACAAAATTTGTCGTATATGCCCTCATGTGTTCATGTGATCTCTGGTACATTAGTAGTACCATTGGCAAATTAAAACTTAGAATTTTACAACACATGAGGGATATTAAGAACTTTGATGCATCGTATCCCATGGCAGTGCAAGTTCGAGATGTTCATGAGGGGAAAAATCGAAAGTTTGAGATATTTTGGTCTGCATCACATTAAAGAAAATCCTCGAGGGGGTAACAGAGAACTTGAACTACGCCAAATGAAAACCCGGTTTATATTACATTTTTAAACCAAAAACACCAAAGGGACACAACCTCGATGAGGAACTGCACACTTTTCTGGGCACTTAAGACAATATAAAAACATATATTCAGTAGTGTGAACAAAACAAACAAAAAAAAAACAAAAAAAAAAAAATGTGCTCGCCTGCTCTATGCCCTATATCAAATCAGGCATTCTCCATTTCTATCTAATATGAATTTGCATTATCCAGCTGCTTTTTCATATGTAATTGTGTCTTACGTTTAGAACATTTTTTTAATATCTCTTTGATATCATTGTATGGGTCAGTATTTTAACAAGATTTTGATGATGATGTGATATTATAGGTTGTGAAAGTATGTTTTTTAATCCTTTTTTCCACAGCTGTCTTGTGTAGATTGACATAGTAAATATCTCTCTGTGAGGTCCTTGATGATTCAAAACAATAGGCGACATATAGGTCTGTCTAAAGACAAGATAACACTATGCACTTTATTAATTATCTGGGCCTGCAGATATAGTCGAGAGATTTTTAGCGCCAAAATAAATTTGTTACGCTTAGCCATGCTTCTCTCCCTCTCTCAACAAGAAAATTGTATTATTGGTTTGGAGATATTGTTGAGGTTTGGAATATGGAATAACACCTATCGAAGGGAATCAAATCATGGTGAATTTCGGTGCGGCAGGCAAGGTTTCTATTGTAATATGCATCAAAAAGATAATGGAGGGTGACCTTTATGTTTTGGTAATTTGTATTCATTTATTTTATTCTAGAGTATGATTATACATTTAATTCACATTTTGAGACAATCATTGTGAATTGTAAAGTTATTATACAAAACATTTAACAAAAATGTGAGAACATAATGGCAGCTATAAAATTCATGCACCAAGCACATTAACCCCTTAAGTGCCAAGGACGTCCCTTAAGTGCCAAGGATGAGGTATCTCGTCCTTTTAGGCACTGTGTTTTGTGTGATCCCTGCAAAGCAGGGATCACACAAAACTGTAATCCAACCCCCGGGTTATGTGTCCTCATGGTCCAGGGGTTGGATTACCTTCAGTTTCACGTCAGCGTGCGTAATGCACGCCCACGCAAAAAGTTAAAGTAATTTCACTACGGCAGCCATTTCGGGCTGCCGCAGTGAAAGAGAGAAGGCGAGTGCCCTTCTCCCTCTCCCTCAATCTCCGGCTGTATTTCAAGCCGGAGATCGAGGGAGGTATTGTTAGAAAGGGGAGATTCTCCCCTTTCCAACGACACCTTTTGTGAAAGCATTGCTGGGCACGGATCGGGCGCAGAGCGCTCGATCCACGCCCAGCAATGCCCACTAGACAACCAGGGATTTGTTCTGAAAGCGTGGGGAGGTGGGGGCTGCTTACAGTAAGCAGCCCTCTCCCCCGCTCGCGACCCAAAGCATGGGGGCACATATATGGATATCCCCGGGGGCAGATGGCTGATCCTCTGCCCCCAGGGAAGGGAGCAGATCGAGAGAAAAAAAGGGAGATTTGGGTGGGGGGCCACTAGGCACCAGGGATTTCTTTTACATAAAAGGGTGGTGGCCCTCTCCCCCTGACCCCAAGGGGAATTTGGGCACCCCCTGTAGCCCTCCCAGGGGGGCAGATTTCTGCCCCCAGGCAGGAGTACACGAGGTGGCCCCCCATCCAATTGGGGAAGTGTGGGAGGCCACCAGGAAAGTGTGGGCAGGCCCCCCAAAGGATGTGGCCTGCAGGTTAGGGCCCCCATGGGGCCGATGGGTGCCAAACTCCCCTAGGGAATGGGCCCAAGGGCGGGGATTCATTGATGGTTTTGGAGGGAGTGCCCCCCCCACTAGACCATCAGGGAATTGTTTTTATGGAAAGGGGGTGTCCCTTCCCCCCACCCAAAATGGACTGGGGGTCATGTTATGCAGCCGTCCCTGGGGCAGTTATCTGCTCCAAGGAAGAGGCATCTGACCCCAGGGAGGGCTGCATGAGATGCCCCCCTCTTATCCGCCCGCAGGGAGGGTTGATTGAGATGCCCACCTTGCATTTGGTGTGGGTGGGGGAGAGGGCCATCCCCCTTTACATTAGAAAATTCCCTGGAGGTTTAGGGTGCCCCTCAGCCCCCACTAAAGTGTAGTGTACCATTTTCAGTTTTCTTTGTTTACCAAACTTCCCTTGGTGCAGATGGGCACATTGGTGTGCCAATCTACCCACAGGGTGCCCAATCCTTACTGGTCTACCCACTGGGGGGGCCTGTTCCACGTTATTTGGTGGCCCTTTCCCCCACCCCAAATGGAAGGGGGGCATCTCATGCACCGTTCGACGGAGCCCCAGGGAGGCCAGCATTCCCCCCCTCACCCCATTTGGGGTGAGGGGGGGGGAAAGAGGGCCACCACAAAATGACAGACCCATGGGAATCCGCAGAGGTCTGACTTGCACAAATCGGCCCAGAATGTATTACCCAGAAACCCCGGCAAAGTCCGAAATGTGGCAAAAGAAATTTGTAAAAAAAAGAAGAAAATAAAAAAATAACAATTTCTGCACATTTCACTCCGCTCACCCACTGAAACACGCCGCCAACACCACATGGCCTACCATCCCGCATTCCCACACGTGTCCCGATGAAAACGGTACCTCACATGTGTTGGTGCACCTACCTGGGTGCAAAGGAGAAAGCCTAAAACACGGCTAACCCCAAGTCTTTCCCAACAGCTGAATGTCAGGATTTTTTCTGTCGCACACACCATACAAATATGGGCCTAGGGTGTCCAAGCCGCCAAGGAAAACCGGGAACGTCGTGCATTTTCCGAAAAGAAAGACGCCGCCAACAACACATGGCCTACCTTCCCACGTTTATATTGTGTATTGTTGATGTATGGTATGCTTTAAGATGCATGTACAAATGCAATGGCATTGTATATTTTATCTCTATAAAATGGCCGCTGCAATGCAGAATGTTCTGCCTAACAATGTCAACCACTAAACATGGAAAGAGAAAGTGGACAGCTGCAAGGGACAAACCATAGAGACTAATTGTGTGCATTTGTATTGCCACTGGGTGTTTTTGAATTTGTATGTGAAAAAGCGGCGAGCCCGCCGTGAAATGCATCGAACCGTGTTTATTTCTCTTTTTAACTTATGTCATTTAATAAAACTGGATATTATCAGGACTTGATACTCGTTGGGTTGGTTTCCTGATTTTTTTTTGGAGTTACGTGCTGGCGTTTCCTTCGTTTGGAGTGCAATCCCTTTTCAGGAATTCATGAATGGTTTGATTTGAGTAATGGATTTGGCCGAAATTGCGAAAGTGATTAAAGGTCTGCTGGCCCCCGTAGATTGCAAAGTTTTGTAAAGATTTTGTTAAAGATATATAAAAAAAATAAAAAAAAGAGCATAAAAAAAAAAAAAACTTTTCCAAAAGTGTGGCTCACTTCCCTTTCATTTTCCCCATAGACAAAAAAGGTCAATGTTTGCCAACGTGCACAGCCGAAACCGCTGGACGGATTTGGACCAGGTCTGAAACTACTTGGGCACGAAACGTTGACTTGTTATCCATGCGTGGTTTGGGGCTATTCCGTGCATTCACGATTTTAATATTTGACGGAGAAGGGGGTTCCACTCCCCCAGAAATTATAGTTATATCTACTATGGTGCATTGCAGGATCATGGTTTTCAGAAATGAAACGACTGCCATTTTGTTTTTCTTTCGATGCAAGAGATATTTGTGTCTATAGCCGAGGTTATGGGAAAATGAAACGCAGTAACAAGCTATTTTTGCAAGTCAGAAAAATACAAATGGCGTCAAAGTAGAGGTGGGGGGGATGGCTAGAGGGCACTGAGTGAAATGTGGGAGTTGGAGGGGGTTACAGGGACCAAGTTTGCAACACAAAGCTTTCTGTAGGCTCGGCTATATCCACCTTATAGCAAACTGTTGAAGAAGCAGCACACGTTGTGGGGGGGGGGGGGAAGAGGGTAGAGGAGGTGAGGAGGCCATCTCGGGAGTGGGGGGAGCTAGCAGATGAGGGCGGCACTTGGTGAGGTGCGGAGGGTGCAGGAAAGCATTTTCTTTTCCAGCCCTTTTGCCGATACTAGCAGCTATATCGGAGGCTACAAAAGACTACAGATATCCGAGGGTATGTGTGGTTCGGTATCTGCGGCTTTATATGGGATGTCAGTGTTTTATATATTTTTTTTTTTTTAAGTACTTTGTTTAGGTATAGTGCCTTTGGGGGTGAAGACCCAGTAGGTATTCGAGAGTCTTTTTTATTTTGGATTTGTGTTTTCAGTCTTTTGAGCATGTGCGACTTGGAGAAAGATAGGAGGAAAAAGTTTAACAAAAATAATATAAAAAAGGAGCAATTGTAGTCTAGTTTTTGATGCACCATACAATGTATTTCAGGGCGTGTATTCTCACTTATGGTATTATGTTGTGTGGGTGTGCAATGTTTGCCCATCTAGTTTACTGTTATGTATTTTTCTATGATTTCTTATTTTTCAGTTACAGTACATGAGTAGTGTTCTTCTGTATTGATCATTTAAGTTGGATTGTAGTATTAAACTTGAAGTCAGTCCCTTGTCAACTGACTTTTTGTAACCGCGGTTATTATAAAAGTCAATGAACTGTAGCCGCGGTTATAATAAAAATTGATTTTGATCATTTATTGTATTTGTGTATTTTTATATGATAAGTAGCCCTAAAAGGACTTTTTTGGGGTACACCGAGTGTAGAACATTAGCACAGTAGGAGTTCTGTTTTGATGCTATGAAGGAACACAGCATTTCCTTCATTGGTTAGGTGTACTCCGTCATGTCTATAGAAATTGCCCATGTAGAACTGTATGTTGGTGTTCGCAATCCATAATTGGGTGTGGTCTGTCATGAATCCTGAAACTGCTTTATTAACATTTCTCTGGGATTTCTCAATTTGACTATTAAATCTGTAATTTTTATAGGGAACTTTTTAGGGCAAATCACTCTTTGACCTCCGCGACTTCAATTATGTACACCAAATCTGGTGGTGTCGCAATGGTGTGTGCAGCAGAAACGGAGACAAAGAGTTCCCTCACTCCGATTGTGAAAGAGATATCGAGGGCTGCACACATCTCTTTACTGCGCCACAATTGTATTTCAAAAACTTGGACTCTTGGTCATAGTGAGAGTAGGTTTATTAATAGCCCTTTTTTTTGATAACACGTGTTTCGGCACACTCCTAGTGCCTTCCTCAGATCAGGGCAATATCTATTTACCATCGACTGTTCTGTCCGCTACAAATAACGTATTTGGTGGCTGAGTCCCATCAGACTCTAAACGTTTTCTGACAAGTTCTGTTTTACTGCATCACGCGTCGGGTTGCAGTAAAACAGAACTTGTCAGAAAACGTTTTAGATATTGCCCTGATCTGAGGAAGGCACTAGGAGTGTGCCGAAACACGTGTTATCAAAAAAAAGGGCTATTAATAAACCTACTCTCACTATGACCAAGAGTCCAAGTTTTTGAAAGACTATTAAATCTGGTGTTCTATCTCCATGTTTGCCTCTGAGTGAGATTGAAAAAGAAAAAGATGGTGTGAGGAAATAGTTTAATTAGCTTTCCAATGAGGGGCACCCCTCGTACATTCCCCAAATCATTGCGTCCACAATGAATTAGTACCTGGAACCAACGCATTCTTCGCAATCCAAACTATTTAATTATAAATCTCTCAAACGTAGGTCCATGTTAATATTTAGTTTCTCACAAAAAGCCAGCAACCAAAACAGCCAACTGTCTGCAATCAGCCACACAGTTTTCAAACCAGCCAGGGCATGATATCTGCAGTTCTGTTTCCAGGAAAATAATTTCTAGTTTGAATTTCTAGTAGTTTGTATGACCAGGGGGGGTAAACGGGGGGGGGCATGGGTGTGTGTGTGTGTGTGTGTGTGTGTGTATGTGTGTTGTGTTTTGTACTTTCTAATTGGTCAATTGTGCTGTTATTATTTGCAGCAATCTAACTGCTGCCCAACGTGCAGCATTGCTATTCACAAGTAGATCCTCACCCCACCCACCAACCTTGCAGCAGTGGCTATAGTCGAGCAAGTGACACGCAGTGTGTTTGTGGAAGTGTGGTAGCCGTGGCTACCCAAAATGTTGAGTGGGGTGGCATCTTATATTCATTGAGTGTTTTGGGGCGCTGTAAGAGACTAGAGGAGTGGAGAAGGACTATGAGGAGTGGAGGGGGGGCTGGTAGGCATGTTGGAGACAGTTTTTGGAGTTTGGTGGAGTGTAAATCCAATTTTGAATTCGTAGTTTTTTGCGAATAGCCACGGTTATCAGCAAACTAGAAGGGATCTTTTATAGCTGCGTCTATAAAAAGCATGATCGTACCCACGTCAATACTATTCTGCGTTTCATTTGTTGCGGCTGGAAACGTGGTTATATTTAAAAGGCATGGCTATAAATGTTCTGTGCAATAATCATATGTTCATGTAGACGATACAGTACAGATTTGTACTTGTGTGTGTTGTGTTATGTTATATACTTGTTTGTTCACTTATTTGATTTGAAGGCCAATTTAGTTTGATTTGAGGCTTGCAGAAAAATGTGCGTGTAGCCGCCGATACAAAGATCTGCAGCCGTGGCTATAAAAGATGCTATGAAAGATGCTAGGTGGGGTAAAAATAGGTTTGTGGCAGTTTGTTTGTTATTGGTTGTTGTTACTTTGGCATTTGTGTAGGATTTAGTGATAGGTTGTCCTGAAAATGAGTCAGCCATCTTAGTCGTTTTTTTGATATATAGTCCTCTTTTTCTGCTGTTTGTTTTAGAAAAGTATAAAAGCCACCATTTTCTGTAGTTTTGTCCTTTTGATTCCTTACCTCTGACTGTGCACATGCGTGTGGCTGATATGAAAGTAAGTGTTAATCTTTAATTACAAGTTTGAAATGCAAAAATAGGCTAATAAGTGTTTTATGTAAAGTAGGATATTTTTTCGAAACAGTACTAAAAAAATGTAGAGGTAAAATTGTGAAGATTATATCATTTAGAAGAGAAACTAGCATTCTGCAATCTTCGACTTCGGTTTTATTGTGTAAAACACTGTATATTTTATGTACAAGTGTTCCCTATAAGTGCGACATTACATAAATGGTTCCATGTAAATTATTATGAGTGTGAGGGAGTGTAGAAGCTCATGACCGTTTACATATGAAACAAGCAAACAGTAGGTTGTAGATTCAAAAACATAGTGCAATTAAATACAAAATCAAAATAACTTACTGAAAAGGTTAGTTTGTTAAATGTATAAATAGGTTTTCTGTGCAGTGTGGGGTTTTTAGAAAAGTCGGACAATCTATTCATTCATTTATCTATGCATGTTCTTTATTTTGTATGGTAGGTTTAAGATAATTGTGATTAGCTTCTAAGGTGTGCAGGTGGCCAGAAAAGGAAGGCACACCAAATATATAGTAGAAAAAAGGTATTCCATACTGTGTAGTAGTATCAGTTCTAAAAGAAGTTTATATAATAATTTGTAGTTTTAAGTTTTTTAAAAATGTGTATATGAAATGTCAATATGAACTTCTCATGTGTGTAGGTGGCCAAACCAAGGAGGCACACCGATGTTATGAGCAGTACATTATTAGTGTAGTTTTTGCTGTTAATGTGCTTATTCACAACAGTTTTTAATTTTCTACCTATTATTTATAATATAGGTATGACTATAGTTTAAAAAGATAAATGCTCCAAATAATGTTACAGTGTTGGCATGTCTTCATTTATTTCTTTGTAAAACGGAAGCCATAGTTATGTTATAGGTCTTGGTTTCCTGGTGAAGGTTGCATAAAGTAATCTGTAAATTAGTCAACATGTAGCATAAAGTAATGTTTGTATAGAATTGTAACATATGTGCATTGTAGTGAAATGCATTTATTGGTGTCCTAGGCAATTCTTTTTCGAATTTGCTGATGCAAAAACTATGTGTTTCTTTCCTCCAACAAGAAGTTTTTTCCCTCTATAGCATTATTAACCTCTTAATTGCCCAGGACGAGCTATCTCGTCCTTGACATTACCTCCGTAGCGCCAAGGACGAGATAGCTTGTCCTTTTTGTGCAATCAGTTTTGGGCGATCCCTGCAAAGCAGTGATCGCACAACACTGTAGTCCAACACCCGGGCTATGTGAGGGGAAAGCCCCCCCTCACGGGCCAGGAGTTGAATTACCTTCAGTTTCACGTTGGACCTGAAACTGAAAGGGCACGGGGTGGGTGGGCACGGGGTGGGTGGGCACGGGGTGGGTGGGCCCACTAGCCACCAGGATCTCACTAGCCACCAGGATTTCTTTTTTAATGGGGGTGGCCATCTCATCCCCACCCTAAGTGGATGGGGGGCAACTCATCTAGCCCTACCTGGGGGCAGAAATGCCCCCATGGAGGGCTAAATGAGTTGCCCCACATCCACTTAGGGTGGGGGGAGAGGGCCACCAGAAATATTGCTGCAGGCCCCCCCAAATCTGGATCAGAATGTTTTGCCCCCACAGAGGCAGATGGGCACACATCCCTTTGGGAAGGGGCAAAACAAAAAAAAACAAAAAAGTAGCCTTTTCCCTTTGCGCCCCAGGTAGGTGCACCCACATGTGAGGTACCGTTTTTGTCGTGACACCCGTGGGAACGCGGGATGGTAGGACATAAGGTGTTGGTGGCGTGTTTCAGGAGGTGGCCAGAGTGAAATGTGCGGAAAATTTGTTTTTCTTTGTCACATTTCGAAATTTACTGGGGATTGTGGTAATACATTCTGGGTAGATTTGTGAAAGTCAGAGCTGTGTGGATTCCCACGGGTGTCTTCTTTTCAGAAATGCTTGGGGTTGCCTGTTTTCCTTGGTGGCTTCCACACCCTAGGCCCAAATCTGTACATTGTCCACATGAGCAAAATCTGTACCGACAAAAGACTTGGGGTTACCAGTGTTTTAGGCTTTTCCCTTTGCGCCAAGGTAGGTGCACCCATACATGTGAGGTACTGTTTTCGTCGGGACACCTGTGGGAATGCGGGAAGGTAGGCCATGTGTTGTTGGCAGCGTGTTTCGGTGGGTGACCAGAGTGAAATGTCTGGAAATTGGGTTTCTTTTCGCCTAATTTCAGACTTTGCCAGTGATTGGGGGGGTAATACATTCTGGGCCAATTCGCACACGTCAGACCTCTGGATTCCCACAGGGGTCCTCTTTTCAGAACTGCATGGGGTTTGCGGTTTTCCTTGGTGGCTTGAACACCACAGGCCCAGATCTGTAGGCTGTACATGAGCAAAATTCCACATGTGATGTACCGTTTTTGTCGGACACCTGTGGGAACGCGGGAAAGTAGGCCAGGTGTTGTTGGCGGCGTGTTTCGGTGGGTGACCAGAGTGAAATGTGCCGCAATTGGGTTTTTTCTGTTATTTTCTCGATTTTTCCCCAAATTATGTAATCTTTCCTTAAATAGTTGGTGCCTGACCTGCGCAAATCACCCCTTCCTAAACTTGGTATTTTGTCTACTTTTCAGAAATATATGCTTTTCTGGATTTCCATTCAGCTTTCTTACCCTTTTCTTCCATTCCGTCCACGCATGACCTATTGGACAAAAAAGGCCAAAATCACCTACCTCTCACAAAAGAACAAGTTACTCTCTTACCTGGTAACGTTCTTTTGATGGGATGGTCCGACGACGTATTCCATATCTATGACAGTAATCACCACAGCTGTGCTGCTTCGGAACATTTTCGGCGTCTGCGTCCTGCGCCGATGACGTCGATGCGCCATCCTCGAGGACCTCCTCCGACGGCCGACGTCACCCGATGTGATAAGTAGGACGCACGACGCCCGTAGCCTCAGTTGTAGTTTTTTCCCAGAACGTGTGCCACCAGTGTTCTGCCAGTCTGACACGCAAAGCCTTGCGGAAACGTAAGCTGCAATCGCATAAGAAATTCTGTAGCGGGCAAGGTAGGGAGGGAGCGATATGGAATACGTCGTCGGACCATCACATCGAAAGAACGTTACCAGGTAAGAGAGTAACTTGTTCTTCGAGGGGATTGGGTCCTCCGACGTATTCCATATCTATGACAGACTCCCAAAGCAGTACCAATGCAAGGAGGTGGGAAAAGAATTTAGAAAACAGAAATTTAGCATGCCCAATCAAATTGCGGAGTAAAGGACTGCCTTGCCAAAGGCCAGATATTGCCCCCGGATGGAATCGAGGGAATAGTGACGTACAAAAGTATGTCCCGAAGCCCAGGTGGCTGCATCACAGATGTTTCGAATAGAACACCCCTCTGCTGGGCAGTAGAGGCAGCCATACCACTGGTAGAATGGGCCCGTAAGCCGACCGGTTGGTCCTTACCCGCCAAGCGGTAACACTCAAGAGATAGCCAAAATAATCCAGCGAGACAAAGTCTGTTTCGTCACAGCCTGTCCCAAACGCTTTCCAGCTTAACCAATAAAGAGCTGCTCGTCCACTCTGACCCGGGACATGCGTGAAATATAAAAGCTTAACGCTCTCCTAGGATCAAGCCTGTGGAGCCTCTCCTCTTCCTTACCAGGATGTGGAGGAGGATAAAATGCCGGAAGAACAACCTTCTGGCCTAAATGAAATTCCGACACCACCTTCGGAAGAAAAGAAGGACGAACACGAAGGACAACCCTGTCCTTATAAAACACAGTGAAGGGTGGCTTAACTGAAAGTGCCTGTAACTCACTCTGCGAGGAAAAAAGGGGGGGGAAATTGCCATTTCAAAAAAACACTAAGAATCATAGGTAATCTGATGTTCAGCGATTAACTTCAGCCATTGCTCAATTGTGAGATCTCCCTGGACTACCCATTCGCAGCATCCTTCACACATGATTTGCATCATGGAAAGGTCAGGTGTCGGTAACAGAGGAGTCAGTTTAGTGGATACCACTGCTGATGTAGAGGCTTCATTTCCACTTAGCGTTGTTGATGCACTGGTGGATGGAGGTTCTGTGCGTGGCCAAAATCTATGTTTGGTAGCCTGTTAGTGCACATGGATGAAGGTTGTGACCACCGTCCATAGCAGAAGGCCACGACAAGTATCCATTCATATGTTAAAATATATTTGGCCATGCACACTGACCATGGCTGAAGGCCATGCTTAATGCCAGTTACTGTTGTAATGTAATTAGTGATGTCATCAGTGATGTGGTCTGTGATGTCATCATTGGGGTCATAGTCTGTGCAACAGGGGGCGCAAGGTTAAGGTGGCTGAATTTCCAGGGTTTTGTTGCATTAAGTTCTCACCTTAACGTCCCTGCAACTGATGCTTTTTCCTTGAATATATATGAGTAGCATAGTAAACTTGAGCCAAGTCACACATTCCACGATGCCACCTAGTAGCCATGTTGGAAATTCACCTACAGTTCTAAGCCACAACAGCAAGGCATTGTGGAGGTAAACTACCAGCTATGGCTACTAGGTGGCATTGTGGAATGTGTGACTTGGCTCAAACAGACTTTCCTACTTTCAATTTTCAGGTGAAAGGGTTTTGTTCAAACATTTTTAAACCCACCATAACTTTCATGGTGATTATATATATATATATATATATATATATATATATATATATATATATATATATATATATATATATATATATATATATATATATATATATATATATATATATATATATATATATAAAATCCCCCACAATACATTTAACGAATAATGGGTCAATGTCATGTACACCAAATTATAGTTTGAGTTTCATGTGGATTAGATGCAAGGCATGCTTTGTACTATCTCCCCATCCTCCAGAGTTGGTGTCTGTTCCCTGGGCAATGGTTGATACTCGGTGCGGCTTTTAGGTCCTGCTGAAGCCTTAGTTTAGATCCCAAAGCCTCTGCCTCTTGAAGCTCAGACCACGAAGATAGGCAATTCAATGCAGTCTGTAAAATTCTACATTAGCAAAATGCACCTGTATTGGTGGATAGGTCAGGAGTTAAATGCTCTCCTGGGACATGGGGTATGCCTGCACTTCTGCAAGATCAAATCCCGAGCTAGGGCAGACTCAGTCCTTCAATTGTCTAAGGTCAATTATTATTACACTGCTTAGAAGCAGGAGGACTCTGGCATAAAGCCCTATACAAGATTGCAAATCTGTTAGTTTTCTATAATTTGTGTTAAGGTTTGTAGGCATGCAGTATAATGTGGAAAGCTGGGATCTGGACTGTCTCTGCTGGTCCCTTGCCCTGAGAATTGAATTCCCTTTTGGACTTAAAAGCATATTGATTTTTGATCAACATGATCCATTTTCTACACTTGTGGTCTTCCCAGTTCTGGTTTTTGATCACTTAGACCAGTTGTGTGTATTGTTGCATTAATTGCTTGTGTTGCTGGTATAGATCAGGTTTAATACTTGTGTCCAGTAATACCTTTGCCAACACACGTATCCTGGGCTCTGGATAAGATTTTGCAGATGGGGGCGCATTGGACTACCTATTTTTTAAAGTTGGGAGTTGAAATGATTTTTAGGGAGTAATATGATACATGTCATTCATAACGCACCTGTACACAAGTGTTTCTAGGTGAAGGCAAGTACCTTTTTACGCACACTCCAGAGTGAATACAACAGTATAGGGAAATAAGCCAGGAGATCGTGTTGCAAGGATAACAAGGTTTAATAATACAAAATACAAATATCAGCAAAGGACCCTGCTGCTCAAGAACGTTCTTGCTCAACTGAGAACAAGCAGCAGCTTAAAAAGCCTTGTGGCGTCATCATATACAGTAAAAACTGGTGCCACTGATTGGCAAGAACATGTACATGGGCCTGCTCCATAGGGGATGCCAGGCTACTATTGGTTGGATTCCTTGACGTCTATCAGGCGCCACGTGGGTCAGCTGGGCACATGCTGTTGTCTGGTGAAGGTCGGGTCACTCGTAAAATACAATGTTAAATTTATACTAACACCCTAAACCTACTACTATATCACTGTGGCATGCACCTGGGTGGCTTGGGGGTTGGTGACAGGGGGAAGGGAGGATGAAATACAATCACACATGACCCACACATTCTGGGCTTCATTGATGGCACACCTCCCGCACCCAAGGTCGCCATCCTGGGTTTTGATCTATAATGTATCCCTCCCTGTACCCCGTGTTACCAAGGGCGTGTTTTATGCTGGGGGTGAAACAGTCGCATATGCTTAGATCTTTTAAGGACGCTTGATTTGTGCTAGGACAGGGGGGTTGCTTGCTTATCATATAATGCTCGGGTGTTCGGGGTCGGTCAGAGGTGTGCAGTTGGCTTTGGGCTGGCTGGGTGGGGGTTAGAGGCCTGCTGGCAGCTTAGTGGTGATGAATAGACGCTGCGCGGAGTCGGGTGCTGTCTCACGCTCTTGCAAGGCACATTCCTCTGAACAATACTAAGTGTTTGTAACAGTGAAGGTACATGGGGGAAGTGTACTTCCGCGAGGAACTGGCGGTGCCGATTCATTCTGCCTTCATGATGTTGGGCCTAACCATGGAGCTCAGCTGGTGCAGCGCGGTCATTCAAGCCTGTGCTTTTATCGTAAATACAAAATGCTGTTTCTTCCTATGCGTCTCCTAACGCCATAGATCTACTGTTCGTGCTATATTACTTATGCACCAAGTTTCATAGTGCGGTTCTCTCACCCCCCCCTTATAAACTTAACTATCTCATAGGGGATTTGCCTCACCTGAAAGCGCTTAGGACGGTGGGGTATACTCATTTCCATCCCAACACAGGTGCACAAGTCCCATTCCCAATGGGAGTATTTTATAAGCTTGGGGGATTTTTTTACTCCCCATTTTTGTTTTTGGAGAGCATTTACCAATTTCTTGGGAGTATAAGTGACTGGTGCACCCCGATCTATGAGTGTGCCTATTATCAGTTAAATGTTCGGAGAAAGGGGTACTTCACCTTTTGTCTTCTTTCAGTGTAAGGTTTTCTGGCCTTTTATGGTAGACCAGTATCCGTGTGGTGGCATTCCCATTGGAAAACTTAAGAGACAAAATGCTGTTGAACGTTTTTTGCTGGACAAGTAGAAAGCAGGAAAATTACTTGTATTTATCTACTGCTTACAACATGAGGCAGCAAACAAAAGGATGATGGTCATTCAACAGGGCTAGTTTTGCAAATGTAGAGGTTAAGAGTCTTTCGAAATCCCTCACAAAAAAAGTAAAAGGCTTACATTCCACCTTCGCAAAGCTAAACCTACTGGTTTTGCCAATGCTCGTTAATGATATGTTCTTACACACGATGGAATACGAACAGTTGAGTGGATGGATGGCAGAAAATAAACACTGTTAACCTCATTGTGAAAAAATAGTGCTATACTTACCAATTTATTCTACTTTTAAAAAGGTGGTTCGGAACAAAACAATGACAAGAAATATCACAGGCTGCTTAACAAAAGTAGTGTGCAATGTGACTGCCATCTTTTAGCCCGCAGCAGTTTTGTAAAACCTCATAGAAACAAATGCAATATCTTCAAAAGCAGTAATATCTCTGTAAAATGGTTGTCCTAAAATAAATTACCACACACAAATAAATGAAAACAGCAACAATGCTCCCATATACTATAAACGAATACATTCTTTCACAAGACACCGACATTTGAAGTATAGTTGATGAGAAGCATATCGGTGCACATATTAAATAAGACAGATGCAACAAAAGTGGACCCTAAAGTTCGACAGTTCCAAGTTCACTAATCCAGCCTCAAGTCCTTCACATTCCAGGGCCCCTAGAGGCCCAAAGTAGCTAGCCTCAAGTCCTTCACATTCCAGGGCCCCTAGAGGCCCAAAGTAGCTATCTTGATGATGTGGCAGATCCGATGACACACTGTGGAACCTGCATGACATCACCAGAGCAGTGAAAGCATGCAGAACAGAAAATGGAACAAGATCTGAACCCAACATACCTCAGACCTTTCATTTTAAATAACTTTTACTTGAACCAGTTAATATACATTCGATACGCCACCATGGTCTCACCTGGACTAGCTGCGATTTGTTCCATTATTAACTTGACGCAATGCGCCCAAACTTCCACGACTTCCAGTATAGCAGAAAAATAACACAACCAATGTTTGACATGTCTAGGCAGTTTAATCGTTCCATCTTCCACTTGAATCACATTCTTGCGTCATGCTTGCTCCTCCACTCTGCACGGCGCCACCACATCAGTCACAGGGTTGGAGTCTCCTCATCCAACCCGGACAGAGTGCCGTATTCAGCTGTCTTCCATTCAACATCTTAAAAGAAACCTGAACAACATGAGGGGCTAAGCAATAAGCCTTCAGCCTCCTGTCCCCAATCATTGCCCTTCTGCATAGTCATTTTGGCCCAGTCCATGAGGGTATGATGAAATCTTTCAATGCCCCCATTCACTGCCAAGTGACAGAACCGTCCTATGACAGATTATGCATCTCCTTTTGAATCCATCAGGATCCCTTTTTCAATAACTGATTGTGATGAAAATCCCTAGGAGCAGAATACTCTGGGAATTCAATTACTGTCTTACTTGTAATATTCCTGTCGATCTTAATTTATGGCCACAGAGTAGAGATCTAGGACTGCCACAATAAACCCTCAACACATGGATGGGTCTCACTATATTGAATGCCATCCCATGAGCACTTTGGCAATGGAAGTACCAACATAGGCTCCTTACACAACACCAAGAGACGATTACTCTCTGGACACATCACACACCATCTCATCAAATCCTCCACATCTCCATCCGTTTTGAGACACCCGTAATTCTTGCAAAGCGGCCCTTTGGTTTTATTAACCCTACGTTCCCTTCAGGACCAATCTGCGTGAGCTATGCCTTAAGAGACTGAGAAGGCACCAGCCGTGCCCCTCTCAGCACTATGTGATTTATAAAAACCAACTCCTCTTACTCCCTACTGTACAAACCAAGTTGAGAAGCCTTCCTCCTTTAAGATAACTTTATCCCAGTCTGCCCAAATGTCACTAGTCATTTATGATCTGCTGTTAATTTGTAACTCGTCAATGCACGTGATTTGTGGCACCAGGCTTACAATGACATTAAAGAATTAACTGACCTTTGAATTATAGTCTCAGGAACGAGGCGGTGTTGGATCCATAAATGTTATACACGGATTGATAACATCTTGCTACAGGTCAGTTCATCCACTTTGAATTGTATTGGTATGTTCATAGCGCTATCGCCAAAGCACTTTGCATAATTTATACAAAACGATACACGAAAACGAAATGGTGGACCATAAAACACTGGATATAAAAAAGTTTAATCCTGAACTGTGTCAGCCATTGTCCAAGGAATGCACTCACTATACCAATTGTATAATTCGGAGTTTATGCTCTCCCCGCCCGGGCCAGATCTAGTCTCCACTGAGACTTATTCCAAGCGAGCAGCCAGCTCAAATGGCCTGCACTATGCAAAAGCAGCTATCAATATTGTACAGCCAGACAGAGTGCTGTATATTTATATCTACTCTACCAAACGGTTATTCACAAAAACCAAAACTCCATGGAACAAACTAGATTTAGTGCCATCTCTTCTGTGCTGCTGGGTGCAGAGACTGCACATTGGTGAAGCTGTGGCATGGACATGGTGCCATTGAAATAATTAAGACAGAAAATACTAAGTGATCTCGCTCTGCAATGATTATGAGCCCCGAGAAGGTTCCTATCCATCAAAGACACATTCTGTAACCACACAAACCGAGATAACCAAAGGCATTTGTAATAATAACGATAATGATGACAATTTGATAAAACACAAACAATGTAGTGTAGAAGAAAAGTGGAAATCCATCAATGTACCATCGGCACAGACATAATGGGCCATCCAAACAAGCAACTTGACTACTAAACCGAGCCTTTTCACGAGCTTTCACGAGGATACACTCATTGTGCATCATGCATCCATCTCAAGTACAGCAAATAAATGAAAACTGAAGCAGCGGTGCTGTTCCCAGCATGCCGCCCACCATCTCATGTGGTATGACCGTGTTACCCACTGTGTGCAAACCGGGCACCAGCAAACAATCACATCAGAGAACTCGGGTGCGACAAGCAGGGGGAACCACTGGGACACATTAATGCTGAAAGATATTCGGTTCTAGCAATTAACTACAAGAGGAAGTCACTTGACGTGATCAACCGTTATGTGGAAGACTCTAAAGGGAAACACTGTATTGGATAATACGTTAATGGTGCATTTTGGGAGATCTACTGTCAGGGCTGCAACACGATTTCGGTTTGACTGCGGGTAAGAGCAGCAGAGCTACTAAAACATGCTGCTGGCGGAAGAACATTTTGGTGTCAGAATGCCAGTGACAAGCTGCTTTGCCCCAATTGTTTGGATGAAGAAAACTTAATTAGTAAGGGAAGCATGGCTGTAGCGATTGTCCATCTGGAGATTGTTTTCTGTTACTAAGAGTGAAGGCAGTGCCAGGCTGCATAAGACAATTAGAGTTGTGCGCGGGTGAGACCATGGCTGCAGCAACTGCATGCCTGGATACATTTTCATACGAGATTCTAATACCAGAATGCAGACTTCATTTACCGATACGGTTTTATACATCACCCGACCCAAAAGGGCATCAGAGTGCTTGCTGCAGGGGAGAAATGAAACACAGAAAGAGACATTGCTGGAAGCTAGGATTGTAGATATATGCGAAGATGAACAATAGGGCGTTGTTTGAAAAAGATTCTGCAAATTCACACTGGCTGTTTCTTCGCTCTCTTTCTGTGCTATGTAGTTTGGGCTTTAGGGAGCGTAGCTTTGTCATCTGCGACGTTACCTTGGTAGTTCTTTCCACACAGAAACTGCGACTTGCTGCACTGTACACATTATTTTCAACCAGAGTTTTTTAAAAATGTTAGTTGAGTCAGGGGCTTGATCCAGTCGTTGGGTGGTGACCGGGAACATTCTTGACCTGGGGTTGTCAGCCTACCATGTTGTATGCCAGAGCCAGTCCCACTCCAGAGGCGGTGTGAGGGAGTAGGAGGAATCCTATCCCTGCTCCATTAGTGTGCAGTGTATGTGACCCAATGGCAGAGGTCAGCCTGTCTTCCAGCCAGAGTTCCCAGAATGTGCCCCTCCCCCCCAAAATCACCCAGTCCTGAGAGTTTTTTTTAATTTAAAAACCCTGTCCTTGTTTTAGGAAAGGCAGGGCGACCACTGCAAAGATGCAACAAATCGAGGTGACATTTATAGATAATAAGCAGTTTAACAATTCCCTAGCTTCCCATTATCACCTTTGTCAAATACATCTCTTCCACCATGAAGACTGGATATGAAACAAACATTACCAAGTCTGTAATAACAATCAAAGCAAAAGCTATATATGAGACAAATATTACATACCTGTAATCATCTTTCTGATGCTTGTATCCGTTTAGATTCACATTCTTTGCATAGGTCGACTAGTGGTTGGTGCAGAGTATTGCATGACTTGTTTTCGAAGCATGAAAAGGTATGTCAACATGGCGTGTCTGTAATACTATCTCCAGTGTGACATGTACTGTACCCATGGTCCTTCACGTGTCGAGGTCCTCGGATTTTGTTGTTTCTGGCATGAGGGAGCATGAAGTGTGTATGTGAGTACAGGAAGGAAAGGAAAGGTGTAAGATGTGTATGTACCTTCAACTCTAAAGAGGGGAGGAAGAGTTGGTGCATGTGAACCTAAGCAGATACAAGCATCAGAAAGACGATTACAGGTATGTAATATTTGTCTTCCGAGGCTTGTGCATCTGCATAGAATGATATGCTTTGCATAGATAGTGAGCAGTACCTGGAGAAGGAGGTGGGCTGTTAGAAGGTACAGCGCCAAAAAGATGTCTTAACACTGGCTGTCCCACCTAAGAATCACTTGTATGAGTATCCAAGCAGTAATGTTGCGTGAAAGTGTGAATTGAACTCAATGTTGAAGCTTTGCAAATAGCCTCTAAAGGCACATTTGTAATGAATGCTAGAGTAGAAACAGTACCTCGAATTGAGTGTACTCTGGGACTGAATGGTAATGTTTTCTTGGACACAGAGTAGCAAAACTGGATTTAATTTACAATCCATCTTGAAATATTGCCGAATTAGAGACAGGATCCCCTTCTCTTCCCGCAGCTAAGGAGACAAAGAATTGATCGGTCTTCCTTATTGGTTTTGTTTTATCTAGATAGTACATCACCACTCGCCTGACGTCTAGTATAGGGAGTGTTCTCTCTTAAGGGTTCTGTGGGTTTTGAAAGAACGCTGGTAGTTCAATTGACTGATTAACATGAAATTTGGAAATAAACTATGATGAGAATCGTGGATGCGTTCTTAACACTACCTTGTCCTTATGAACGGTTACAAAGGAATCTTGAACCCATTAGCTTGCAGTACACTGACTCTCCTTATTGAAGTGATAGCTATCAGAAAAGCAGCCTCATAGGCAAGATGTTTAAGACTAGTTTCATGCATAGGTTCAAAAGGGAGGTCCCATAAGCTTTGTAAGAACGACACTCAAGTCCCACCCTGGGGTGGAGTTGAAATTGGAGGATACAGTCTTTTGCCACCCCATCCATTAAAGCTTTAACCATGGGAACCTTCCGCCAAGATACCTTGCTATGTGAGGTGGTGTATGGTGAGAGGGCAGCTAGATGGATTTCAAGAGTTAAACACCAACCATGAGTACAATAAGTATAGCAGGTAGTGCATTATATCAGAAGGTAAACAGTCAACGGGGTTGACATTAGTTCTTTTGCACCACAATACAAAATGTTTCCATTTGTTGAAATAGCAATGCCTTGTGTTTGGTTTACATGCTTCCTTTAAGATGTCCATTCATATTTGAGGCAAGTTTAGTTCAAATTCTATGACCTCAGTAGTCAACCAGCCAAGTTCAGTGTTTGAGGATGTGGATGGAGAGTTGTTCCCTGATGCTGGGACAACATGTTGTAAGGGCTCGGAAGTTTAACTGGTTGGCAAACAGACATTTTGTAGCAGGTGTGTGAACCATGTCTGGCGTGCCCACACTGGAGCCATGAGGATCATTGTGAGATATTCCTGGTGCATCTTGTGGATTATCTTGAGTAGTTGTGTTGAGGGAAAAGCGTACACAAATCTCTCTGACCAACTGATCCACAGTGTGTTCCCGGTGGACCCTATCTGGGGAAACATGGATGCATAATCGTGGAATTTTGCGTTCTCTTGTGTTGCAAAGACATCCATGTCTGGATGCTCCTAGTCTTTGAAAATGTTGTGTAGAATGTCAGAGTGTAACTTCCATTTGTGTTCAGTGGGAAGCTGTACGTTGTTGCTTAACATGTCTGCTAGACAGCTGTGTTCCCCTGTAACATGTGATAGGAGGAAGAGGTCTTTGTTTAGAGACCAATTCCAAATCGTCTGAGCTAGTCTGGACAGACTTGGCGAGTGTGTTTCACCCTGTTTTATTTATGTAAAACATGGCTGTTGTGCGGTCTGTGAGGACTAGAACTATTTTCCATGACAGTTGGAGTTGAAAGGCTTATAGAGCTTTGATCTCTGCCAGTAAATCTAGCAGGTTGATATGCTTCCTTGACATCGATTGTGTCCACATGCCGTGCGCTGTTCGGTGGTGCTATTGTGCTCCCACCCTGAAAGTGATTTTTTATTTATTTTGCATTTTGAAAGGGCTCACACAGCCCGCGGGCATCGAGGCGCTGTTACGGGAATTGTTTGTTTTTGAGTTGCGCAATTGTTTTTTTTGTCTTAGTTGCGTTATAATGCGCTTAAACACCCAGAGGTTTCTAAGCGCGGACCTGGGGAATCTAACCTGTGTTGCTTCGTGTCGTCTTGCTTCCAAGGTGCGCACGTTGCCGTTGAGCTATCCTCCCGTGATGCATCTGGTAGAGTGATCTCTGATGCAGGGTTGAGAAAAGGTTTGCCTTTAAAAGAGGCTCATCCTTGTCCACCATTGCAGTGCCTTTACTATAGCTGGCAAAGCAATCACTAGATCGTCCCATTGACCTCTTGCTTAAGACCACTGCTTCGCCAGCCACTCTAGTATTGGACGCATGCGCAACCTTGCGTGTGGCACCAGAAATATGCAGGAAGCCATCATTCCGACAGTTACGATGACCGGCTGTGTAGCTGGGAATTTGCAACAGCATGTAGTCTGTTTTCTCGGAGGGGAACACTAGGGTGCTGCTTGTATGAATTACTGCGCCTAAAGAATTACTGTGCCTAAACATTGTTTGGTCTGACACGGAACAAGACTTGATTTTTTCAGCCATTCATCATGTTTTCAGCCATTCATCCAGATAAGGGTTCACCAGAATGGATTGCCTGCATAGGTGGGCTGCCACAACTGCTAGATCCTTTGTGAACACCTGAGGGGCTGATGTTATGCTGAATGGAAACACCTTCAACTGGTAGTGAGTGGATCGTACCTTGAACCTTGGGTACTTCTGTTCTGGCAACATTGAAATATGAAAGTATACATCTTTCCTGTCCAATATTACCATGTACACCCCTTTTCTTAAGAGGAATGACCTGCTATAGGGTTCTAAACCGGAACCTTTGTGACTTTGCAAATGTGTTGGCAGGTCTTAGGTCCAGAAAAGGATGTTTTGTCTTGTCCTTCTTTGACACAAGGACTCGTATACAGAATAAATACCACGGTTTACAAGGGATGTGTTATATTGCTCTCTGTTCTAGCAGTGATTGGATCTCTGCCTCAATAATTAACTGATGTTCCTTGGACATTGTTCTTGATCTGGGAAGATGGTCGCAAGGTCTCCCCAGAAACGTGATGCAGTATCCCTCTGCTATAGTTGACAGCACCCACATATCTGTAGTTATTCGCCCCATGCATGGGAGTAGTGTGAAATGCACTCCCCCACTACTGGGAAGGCATGGGCCGAAACCTGTATGGGATCATCATTGTTTGGAAAGAGTGGCTGAGCCTCTTTTGCCGCTTGGCTTCTGCCTCAACTACGTCTTCTATGGAAGGTTATTTGACCAAGGGTCTGAAATGATGAAGGTTGTGACTGTCCAGTATACCAGAAGGAACAAGACGCACCTGGTGTGAATAGTGACTGATGCCCTGGAAAAGCAGGCCAGGAGTTAAGGGGTCCCGTTGCATGAAGGGTTTTTTAAGAGATTTGACCATGGGTCTTTAATGTTTCATGCTCTTTATCAGCAGTTTACAGTGCATCGACTACTGCTTTGCCAACTTTGTTCTCAATAGGCATATCAATTAAATTTGCTTGTATCTCAGTCTTGAAACCGTAGTTCCAGAGCCACGAGTGCCATAACGAGTGTCCGCTGAGCAACAATTCTGCCAGCAGTGGCAGCTGCATCTAGTGAATTTTTACACCCGTTTACCCTCAGACACAGTCATGTGTCTCAAGACACATTTCTCCCCACTTTACAAAACACAGCAAAGGGACCAATTATTTGGACGGTAAACTTCAATTTGATAATAGACAAAGACACGTATAGGTCAAGAGGAGACAGGTGGGGAAGCAATCAGATGTCAAAAAAAGTATTTCTGTCCCTTGCAGTTTCTGGGTTGAGGCATGAATGGAGAGCAGATAACTGGGATGAAAGGGATTTCTCATACTACTCACATGAACATGGGAGTTCACTCACATAGACTATGTCATGGTAAATTAAAGCATATCGATTCCGGCGAGAGGAACAATGATGGCTCTAATCCTACTCTTGTAAATTGTTTATTAGAATCGGAGATGTCGGAATGTAGGCAGAGAAAGTGGAAGCCATCGCCCCAACTTACAACAGGAAAAGTCATTCTTAGCTTGGAGGTGGAAAATGCGATCCTTTACTTTTTTCATAATGACAGAACACCAGATGTTTTAGGACATACACACGATGGGATGCAGTAAAGGCAAATGCCCACAGTGTCTTTATAGCGAGAGAAGCAAACCTCAAAAGAATTGCTTTAAGGAAGGAAGAAGAGTCAACCCGAAAAAATACAACAGCTAGGGCAGGAACACAGGAGGGCGGGATCTAGACCGGCAGCTCCAGCTCCGCAAAACACAATTAAATTAACATTCAGAACAAGGCAGAATATACAATACATAGACAGCAGCACCGATTTTACGAAATGGAAAATAACCTAAACACGTTACTAGCCTTTTAACTTAAAGTGCTAACAAGAGCAAATCAAATACCAAAGTAGTAAAGTACATACCAAAATGGAAAACACAACTTACTGAGGGCTTTCTAAAGGACCCAATACACCAGTGAATCATGCAAGAAGCAAAACATTGTGGTCTTTCTGAACAACATTAAACAACTAGCTCTCAGGGCATAAGGGAGGCATGAGATAGGCCAAATATAAAAGTAGTAATTAGGGAAATTCAACACTGAAATAAGGGAAAGCTCCGGCCCAAAAGGTTGTATCCCACTTTTCTATAAGAAAATTGTCAAGCCGTTGCTGGACCCAAACACAATAGTATTCCAAATCCAAGTCCCTAGAAAAGTGACGGACTCCACGGGGGAGGCAGTGACGGCAGTGCTGCCTAAGCCATGAAAAGATCTGGAAGCAGGCACATCATATAGACCTATAGCTCTGCCGACCCTAGAGGCTGCTTGATATGCAAAGATACTGGTGACTAGGTTGGAAACATTACTGCCAAGTTCAAAAATAATCAATGCGGGTTCATGTCGGGAAGACAAGCATCAGTCGTAACAGCCATTGCTTTGGAATGTTCCAATAGGAAACTTGCTATGTTCTTGCTCACTGTTATTTAGTGGCTCCCCATTTTCAAACACCTCCAGTTTTTGTAAAGATCATGGTACTGGAGTTCCTTTCTAAAACTACACACTGCAATTAACAGAGAAATTACTTATTCCCAGCGTTACATAATGGGTGGAATCTAGAGCAGGTAGCACTTGGCAATGCCATCATGTGCAAAAGGCTTCAGTTTGCAGGTGATGGACCATACCACAATCCTAGATTTTCAGCAAATGACTCTGCAGATCACTTCCAGGATTTGGACACTAAACTTTTTTTAAAGTAAGCTCCGTTGTGGTGCAGGTGACTGAATGTACATCCTCTGTTGCCATGGAGAAGCATGGCTTTACAAATTCCAATGAAATTCCGCAATCCAGAGGATTACAAATCAAAGTAATATCCATAGATAGAGATGTGGGCATTGCCAACGTCATGCAAGAGGGATTCCGACAGATCAGACATCAATTCTATGTATGGCATGTCTAAGTCCATTGCCAAGAAAATCATGGGGAAGGGAGAATCATGGGGAAGGGAGAAAAGAGGACTGCAAAGAACTACTAAAGCGGCCATAGTCCATTTATTATCATCGCTGGTGGAGTTCTAAATGAGTGAAAGTTCAGTAGACCTACTGGTGGAAAAGTGGCAAATCAATTATCAACGTAAAGAATTTTAGTGCAAATTACAAAGGCATAAAATAAACCGATGACAGAAAGTTCCCATACAGAGCAATAGAAACATTGTCCGAAGGAATTTGCTTCGAGTTGGATTGCGGATTTTGCTCGATGCCATGTTTTAAGAGCATGCATTGCAAATGATGAACAAACTTGCACGTCAACATTTTTTTATATTGTGTAAGTAACTTTTAGATTGCAATCATTTCCCAGCCTCATTTCACCTATAAAATGTCAATGGTGAATATTAAATATTTCTTTCAGCCACTGTTTGACAGTTCAGAAGGACAAGGCTGAGAACCAAACAAGAACAATGCCACATCTGAAAGATAAGCACACATTTTTTAGTGCATTTACATCCAAGAATACCGGAGGCCACCGAATGTGTATTGAAAGAATGTGTTATGTTCTAAGGTCAAAGACCTTATCTACATAAGAGCCCAGCCTGGGTCCCCAAAACACTCATTCTCGCAACTCTGAAGCTTACAGAGAACTGGATTTCTTAACATGTCCTTATAATTTTGGATACACAGTGTAGAGAAAATGTATTTGCAGTTTAAATGTGATTGTATTCCATGACTATCTTTACTATGTATTTTAGAGGGCACTATGTCATTATTTCGATTTTTGTAGGTCGCCTAACCAAAAGACAGATTTTTTTTTCGGCCGATTTTAGGCGGCCTACAAAAATCAAAATAATGACATTTTTCCACGCCCTAACCTGCTCTGCTCAGATTTACTCCAGATCGGGGGTATCACACCCTGCCCCCCAACCCTTGTCCCCCGCTGCCTCCCTCCCAACACCCCAACCCCTCCAAAACGCACACACAGAAATACACGCACATATCCACTTACCCGGTCTCCATGAAGGCTGCTTGCGGGTTCTGGCATGCCTGTCAGCCCCTGCAAGCACTCTGTGCATCACAGGGGCTGACAGTTCTCTCTGTGCAGTTACAGAGCAGTCTTTCTAAATTGTTTTTTTTCCGATTTTTTAAAAAAGGTCTCTTGACCTAAAAGCATTTTAGAGTACGAAATGATGTAAAAACTAAGAACTGTTGCAGCATTACGTGAAGCACCACCAAAAAGAGTTGTGGACCAAAAGAGGATGCAGCCAGTTAGCAACTGATTTATTATGGCGGCAAAACAACACAGGTAAAGTAGTGATGCCAACTAAACTATTAGAAGTAGCATTCCAGCAGCTACACTTCCCAGCACACAATGCAGATATGGATGAGAGATGCAACGGAGCGAGGTACATGATAGTGGTAGTTTGCCCATTTTCACGCTAGGTAGAGGCAGGTCCTTGTGCCCGCCCAGATGTGAAGTGCGCTGCAAAATTCCCCCGCTGGGGAATTTGCAACGTAATAAGCTCTGACAACGGCACACATTTTGTGAACGATCTCTTTAAAGAAGTGACATCAATGCTAGGGATAAAGCATAAATTGTGCTCGATTTATGGCCCGCAAAGTAACGGTGTGGTAGAAAAGATCAACGGATTACTAAAAGGCAGACTCTCAAAACTATGTTTCACGCTTAAGAAAAATTGGGTGCACTGTCTCTGCTTGGCCCTTTTTGAGCTGAGGAACCAGCCAAGCAAGGACCACCATTTGTCGCCCCAAGAGATCGTGACAGGGAGACAAATGCACACAGCACACTCACCCCTCCGTAGAAATTCAGATGCACACAGAAGTGCAACTGTACTGGGAGAAGAATTTAATGACTACCTGACTAGACTTACTAAGGCAGCACGGATGATAGCTAGAAAATCTGCACCACCATTCATAAGTGATGAGGAAAATGAAACGCACACTCCAGAGAAAGAAAGCCCAACCGGTCAGCTGGTACCAGGGGAGATGATATACGTCAGAAGCTTTGTGCGTAGGTGGAATGCTCCAAGATTTCCTGGCCCATACGAGGTGGTGTTTTGCACACCCACAGCGGTGAAAGTGAAGGGCCCGAGATATTGGATACATTTAACAGACGTCCGAAAAGCATATGACAGTGTGGGGTCAGCAGAAGGTGCAGACGGCCCCGATGGGGTAAATGTGCATGAGTTAAAAAAAAAAATGTTTTTTAAAAAACGCATGCGACATGTATTAAACTGACAACTGTATTATAATAATGTTTATGACAGCGTATAAATAAGTATAAAATGATTTCACTCACTCTCTCCCCTTCCTCACCCTGCACTCTTTCTCTATCTCTCTATCCCTCTCTCTCTCTCTCTCTCAATATCTCTCTATGCCTATATCTCTCTATGCCTATATCTCTCTATGCCTATATCTCTCTATGCCTATATCTCTCTATGCCTATATCTCTCTATGCCTATATCTCTCTAAAGTAACACTGAAAAGCGGAAAATGCAAAAATAATTGCACTGTATGCTTAATGCGCCCTTTTCTATGTTTCAACATGTAGGAGTAACCATGGCAACGAACAGGCAGCCTGCAACGATTAGCAATAGGGACACTAGGAATAGAAATGTTTTTCATTTACGAAGATATTCATACGAATGTGGGTTGACTGTCTGTGCTATTATATTTTTTACACTCATGTTTGGCTTGGCAACATATTACCTAATAGCATTTATCTACATTGAGATAAATGAGGGGGGAGGTAATGGAACTAATATGGAAAATGTAAGCAAACCATTTAAGGAAGGTAACTATTTAATATGGGATGGCTTTCAGCTGGTATGGGGGTATGGCCCGCATCCAGACGAGGCGAAACGTCAGAACGATACTAACAACAAGCCGACCATCCATTTGAAGCCCCAAAGCCACACCAAGAATTTTAGCGTACATGAACTAAATGATCGACACCCATCTGTTATATCATGGTTATATGGCACCACTGCTACCCCACCCGCAACGACAATCAGTCCTCCCCGAGACAAAGACTACACCACAGAGAGAATGAAGGAAAATATTGAAATGGCTAACAAATTCATTACTCTGTATGAGGAATGGGAGAAGGAGGGGGCTGGGGAGAGGGAGTCCCTTTTGCACGCAGCCAGACATGCTAAAACATTCCTTAACAACACGAAGAAGAGGGAAATAGGTAGAAAGAGATATGATGAATACTATGGCCTGGGGCTTGACACGATAGAGGATCCCAGGCACCCAAACCAGTCGAATAAATGGTATGCAGACATGAGCTCCACAGCCAAACAAACAACTAATGAAAGTTGCTACGTGTGCTCCCTGATTCCCCATGCCTCAGGCACACCTAAAGTCTTAATGCCGCAAGAATTGCCTCTTGCAGACTCCCAGTGTCTCCTCCATCTCACTCTGTGCAGAATTATGAACACCTTTCAGGCACACACTGTATCTTTTGAAATGCTGCAGAACGAAAATACGTGCTACTGAAGACCAAAGGGAGTGGTATGCTTAAAGGAACTATTTTTAGTAATAAAAGGAACACTATTTTCAGAAAACAAATGGAAAGATGACGTGGTAACGTGCAAAGCTGAAGCACTGCGAGGGCTGCCAGCCGAAAAACTACAATGTATTGCAAAGACGTGTGCCGCGGTGTGGTCAGAACATGTGGCAAAATTGACCTGGGTGAGCGCTATAGAAAAAGCATTGAAACTACAGAAAGAAATCCCAAGTGAATTTTGCTTCCTAGGAGAAGGGAAAATCGACATGGGAAGAAACACGAACTGCAGCATGAGCCTAATGATCCCAGACATGAAGAAAGGAACAGCAGCCCTGATGGACACTTACTGGGTCTGTGGCAAGCGGGCGTACATGCACCTCCCACCATCATGGAGCACGTGTTCCCTGGCGACACTGCACTCAGCTTTAATGGTAATACCGGAGAGCCACCTCGGCCAGGGGGGGCCGGAAAACGACTCAAGTTACAACCAACGCCTCACCTACTGAAGAGCCACCGCTGTACGCCCTCTCAGAGGGAACCGCCGACAAAATCCTGTCCAGAAAGCGGAGGTCATAAAACTATATCTCAAAGGCCTCCTCAGAACTCTTGGCACAGATCCCAGACAGGTACAGGTTATTCAGCTCAGCAGAAAGCTTCTTTGCCTCCCTCATTCCAAGCATCCAGGCCCGAGCAAATGCAAAATGGCTGCGGATCACACAGTGGGAGCTGATTCAATTGGCCAACAACACTGAAGAAGGATTCTACTTGATCAAAGTGGAACTAAGGGCACCGAGACTGATGACAATGCAAAACAGGTATGTCCTAGACCTGTTAACAGCGATGGACGGAGGTGTTTGCCGAAAAATTGGAAGTGCCTGTTGCACTTTTGCACCTTCTGAAGATGCTGATAACGGGACACTATCACACGTCATCGCCGCAGTCCACAACCTGGGGGAAAAAATGAAGACAGAAGGTGGCACTGACCCAAGCACGTGGTTCGACAACCTTTTTTCCTGGGTACCTTCCTGGATGGGGCTCGCAGTGAAATTACTAATGCCCCTCATCGTGTTTTTATTGTTGATTTTTTGAGTGTGCCAGTTGGGTCTTCGATGCTGCGCAAATGCAGTCCCCAATGGAGCACTGATGATGGTGACGATGGGCAACGCCGGAGGAAAGGCACGGGCGCAACAGGAAGCACACGTACAAACTGGAGAGGCTTCAGAATCCAAATATAGAATGGTGCCCAAATATTACGACGGGGATATAGTGGACAGGTTATATCATACCACGATAAAGGAACCCCGGGAACTAGAGTGGTACACGGAGGTATGGGTGGACCTGGAGGGAGATATGGGATGTACATATATGACTTGCACCCCAGATGAGTATGCCAGAAGGGGGGAAAGCCTCCGGGGGGTGTGCCGAGCATGGATGCCAATACCAGCCTGGGAGGAGGCAGTGTTGGCTGAGAAAGAGAGCGAACGACTGGGGGAGCTAAGGTATTCGTTACTTAAGTAATGAAAGGGGGGAAATGTAGGGAAGAGTAGGTCAATAGGACCCCCCCTCCCACTACATGTCCCACCCTGGTTGAGACCCATGACTTGTCGGCAGCCCCCCGGCCTCCCGGGCCAAGACAGCGAGGCGGCTGCCGGCCGACACGTGGGGCTGCACCATCACGTTATGTGGCAGAGAATAGACGCCATCTTGTATTAAGTCATCTCCATCTTGCTAAGAAACATGCATATCTAACCCAAGGCAGAAACACTGAACGCTGCAGAGTGACCCCCACTTGACCGAGCTCACAGAGGCCCACACTTCCCCCACCTCCCACTGCATGGCAGATCCGCTGAAGACTCGTTCTCACGAGTCACCAGACGCGAGCGAACAACAAAATAAAACACTGTAGCTTTGACCTTCCGCAGTACATCATTCCCCCAGCTATGAACGAGAACATTAGGATGTAACTGAGATCAGCCCAAACCCTGCAGGCCCTGACCCCTGTACCAAGCCCCCCAGGCTATAGACGGCATGGCGCCTTGCACCCATACCCACCCCGAAAGCCCTTGCAATGTGCAGAAACCATTTATGTAATATGTGCCTTGTTGACTAACGTTCGCTGCTAATATAAAGGAGAATGGGTAAAGAGAAAGTTGTGCAACCGATATTACATGTAATGAAGAGATATACAAAGACTGGACAGCTGATAACTGTGAACAATAACTTGTGTTGCTCTCTTAATACACTCTTTACACACACCTGTGTAACACTACCTCATGTTCGTATGTCAACTGTAAATGTGACATGCTATGTAAAAAAGTATGATCATCAGCTAGCATCCCATGTAAATACAAATACATATGAGTGCTTTTAGGAACCCCATGTGTTGTTAGTCGCCCCTCACCCATAAGACAGTAAAACCGCCTCATGCAAGATGCCACGGATGGAGCTGCAAGGCCATTTCCCCCTCCCCCTGCCCAAGCTCTCTCGAGACGGTGTTCAAATAGCAAAGCCTTGCCTTCCCTCCCGACCCTGCTGGACCCGTTTCAAGCATCCGCCACCCTCCCCCGTGTCAGAGGCAACCACAGCCCGACTCCGTGACTTACGAGCTACCTGGTCCTAAATCCCGCCGCCTTTCAGGCACCGGTCACATGCCACACACGGGTCAGTAGTACCTCCATCGACCCCGAGTTAATGACCCTAGAAAGGGCGGTGCACACACGTTTACCAACAGATCAGAGTACCATCCCTCACCGAAATTGCCAAAGATGGTTAGTTAAGCACCCCCGCCCATGCCCCGACTACGCCCATGGGACCTGATTGTTTGAACCTAATGTGCCTCCCAAACCGATGTATTAAGACACTCCAGATCGCATATCATTGTTCCTGGCCATGTATTGATCTAAGGTCAGCGTTTACAAGAGTTGCAACTCAACAGAACACATGAAGTGTGATGAATGTGTGGGAATATGTGGCCAAAAGGGCAAATGTTAGTTTAGCTATCAATCGTTGTTACAAGGCATGTCCGGCCCAGCGCTACATCCCGATGAGCCCAGCTGACCTCCCGCCCCACGTGGCGCAGCACCAACGTCCGCCAATCCTGGAGAAGCAACTGTATACAATGTATACCACCTAGCCAGCACCACCCAATCCCCGAGACTATGTGGCCCCTATAGCTTACCTCATGCATGACGTGTATTTGTAATATAACTAACTGTCTTTGCTATTGTCTGACAGAGCGCTCTCAGAGTTTGCAGAGTCCTTTGCATGCCCTATATTGAATTATATAAAGCTCTTTTGATCTTACCCGCACTTGGGCCTGGCCTCATTCCCCTTCTGGGGTGTGTCCATTATTGCCTCTCACTAAGGGGGGTGCGTTTCTGGGGACACTTACATTCAATACTCCTAACAAAAAAGGTATGTGGGAAATGGTTACCTGTTTGTATTTCAATGTTTGACAAAGGCGTCCATCATATTTAACATCAGGAAAATATTACATTCTACAAAAAATAAACGCTTTTGGGTGTGTTAAAAATGAACATGTGAAAATAAGGCAGACGGTTTTGTGTGATATATGTAATGGTCCTGGTAGAGGACACAGATTTATGCAGCTAACTAATGTTTTGGTCTCTTAAATAGACATTGCTTGTGAATCGCTCCACCCTTTAAATCATCTGCTAGGAGAAAGTGATAAGCAGTACTTATGGGGCGCAGGGAGGTGGGTATTTGTCTCTAGAGCGTCCTAGCGTTTCACTACGACAAACAGAAAAGCGGGCCTCATACGTAGAAGGACAACTCTTTAAAAACAATATTCTTTGGTATAGTAAAAGCAGGCACTAGTGCCTGCAGGGCCTGTAGGATTATTTAGGATACTGTGGTACATGACATTACATTGCTTTCAATGGAATCAGCAAAATGGATGCAAAGACAGCAGATTTAAATGCACTGAGCACGTGTAAAAAATGCTTCATGTTATAAGTCAATTCGCCATCTGTGTAGTTGCATTGAACTAACCCAGATTAATCCATTAACAAGTCCCTATTAAATAATATTCAATTAGAACTCCTTTTAACATTGAAATGCAAAGTGACTCAGATGGAAAATTCAGTTTTTCATTCGGCAGAAGTAAAACGTGCAAGAGGATACATTTGCGGTTTCATTCATTTTGAAAGCGTTATTGTCCTTGCAGTAAGCAAAGTTGATAGATGTAGGCCCTTGCTGGGTGATTGGACAGAGAAATACTATGGTTCTAGAAGCTTACTGGGGTTATAGAAGACGTCAGGAAAAGGTCAGGAGGTAGTTTTGACTGACAGGGCTGATCTAAAATGAAGGAGGCAGTCTGTTTCTTGCTGTCCGGGGAAGAAGGGGAGAGTAGCAGACAGAGGGAGAGCCGAGCTGTCTAGGCCTTAGATGCAGCTGGGGCCGTGAGCTGACCTTCGGGGGTGCAAAAGCAGTGTGGAGTTTGCAACACTCCTTTTGCTGATAACCCGGCAGAGAAGGGGCTTTTCCTGATAAAGCGCAGAGGCTTCACAGTTTAGGATGAGGATCTGTAAAGTGATAAGAGTGCGGCTAAGGTATTATCTTTGTAGTCAGATAGACAGAAATAGATCCTTAGTTTCAAATGAATTAGTAATTTCTTTCCTCACATTGTAATTGAAAACACTGTGGCTTAACGAAAAAAATGAAAAGTTGTTTGTGCTATGTTTGTGTCTTTTTTCTTAGAAATTATGTTCTGTAATCGCATTGTGTTTCAAGTTTTGCTAAGAAAAAAATGCTTTCACTGTGTAAAGGCTGGATCATGTAGTTTCTACAAAAGTGTTGGTTGTGTGATATATGTATCGCAACATTTATTTCAAAATGCTACATGCATAAAAGAAAATAATCGCACAAAAACAACAGAAGCAATGGGGCTGTAATTTTTGTCTGGTGATTATTTTTAAAGAATGGGAAGTAACAAGGAAGTGCCTTAGTGCATACACAACAGCTGTAAAATATTTACCACAGGGGTAGAGTGAAAAGTAAAAGTTGGAGAACTACATAGCAAGCTAGAAATTCTGTGATGCACGTGTGTGTGTTCAGCTGTGCATGTTGGAAGCTGAACATAACCGTTAAATACAGAAGGCTGAAGTCGTATACAGGTCATCGGCATAACAGATGGTGCTATTACGTTCCTATAAATGTAAGGTCCCGTGATTTGTACTTACAGTAAACCCTAAAATAGAATATAAATACAAAAGGGGAAAAGGCTCAAGGCAGTATTATAAATATGCTCACCATTTTTATAGCACAATACTAAACTACCGCCATTTTAATACAGAACTAAAATGCCACCCAAGTCATATAATAGCCCTATGACAAAACACCTAACAGGCCCCCTTGACAGCGAGGCCCTGGGCCACTGCACAGACTGCTCATGCCCTGAGCAGCCTTGAGCTGATGCTCGTTCTGCCTCCCTTTGAACAGCTGCATGAAAGACATTGACTAAGCTAACAAACTTCTTCCAAAATGCAGTATTTAAGCACTTACTAAAGCGCTACACAGGTATGATAGGGCACAATGTAAATAAGCTACAGAGTCAGTGAACAACTTTTTCAAGCTTACTCACTGATTTGAGAATAAACGAACTGCTCGTTGAAGAGAAACGCCTATTGCTACTTGTGAACTGTGACTTCAACACTGCAACTGCTTGAGGAATGCAAGCAAGCATTCCTCTTTGTCAATGGTAATACCCATCTTCTCTATGGGAAAGGGAGCTGCCAGGCTTTGTCCTATTTTCAATTGAGCAGTCCTGCACTGCCCTGCTCTGTCTGATGATTGAAACACTGGGCACTTTTATGCAGAGGGGAGCATTCACCCCCTTAGCACCTGTTGCCTCGCTTTGTGGTTAGATGGTGCACAGTGGGGGTCGGCAACCTTTGGCTTTCCACCTGTTTTGGACATCTTCCATTAGCCTTAGTCAACAAAGAGGGATCATGGGAGTTGTAGTCCAAAACATCTGGAGAGACAAAGGTTGCAGACCCCTGGTGTTCACCAACTGTGCCTCTGGGATTACACTCATTGGCCTGCCACACCACTTATTTACAGAGATCACTAATGAACCCTCTCTTTCCCAGGAAGAGCTGCCAGGTATGGTCCATCTCTGTGCACAGGTGGCTGAACATCAAAGACCCCCGCCACGTATAGGTGAGCTGTCACTCAGTGTTCCTAAGGTGTACTCTAGGACAGCAAGGGGAAGATAACGTGTCTGCTGCGGGCATCACTGCACCACGCCGTTATGTGATACCCTAAAGACTGGCGGTGGGCTGGCCAGCTCGCTCGGCTGTGCCTTGAGCCATCACTCACCTCCCCCTGTCAGGTCTGCATTGCTAGCAGTGATGTGCGCCTCTCCGCCGGCGAAGGCAGGTAAGAGCAGCTTCAGCACTGCGTATGCGCCTCTGTCAGAAACCCGACGCGATCGGCCATTCGAGAACCCGAGCTCCGGCTGCCCTGACAGCTTAGGTAGCCAATCAGCAACCGCTGCGGGGAAACCTCGAGTCCGCCAATGGCCTGGGTTGTTTAGGGGCTAGGCCACGCCTCTCTCGTTGCCGTCTCTCCTGGTTCCGTGACGTCACAGTGGCAATGGCAGTAGGCGGTCTGTGTAAGTCGCAGCGGGCGCGGCGCGCGGCACCGTGACAAGGAAAGAGCTTACGGCCGCCCCCTCCAATCTAGCTGAGAGAAAGAACTAGGCGGGGCCCCGCCCCACGCACGAGGTAGGAAAGGAGGCCGGACATTGATGGGCGGGGAAGTGGGCGAAGCTTAACTTCTAAGGCTTCCTATTGGCTCTCTGCGTTTAGTGGTTATGGCGTCATGTGTCAGGCAGAGTAGCTGCTGTCTCAGATGAACGCGGGGTAGACTTAACATTTCTTTTAGAGCCGTGACGTTTATACGCGGCTTTTATGTGGCATTTTACTACTCCAGGAGTCATTGCGTTATATAGTTTACAGTGAACCGTAATTTGAGTGCAGTTGGACCTGCAGCGCAACAAGCAAGGGTGGGTGGGTGCAGACATGTCCCGTCTACCATAGTATAGAACATCTTACTTCCCTCATATCAGAAAGTACCTCGCCCCCTCTCACCCCTTCCCCCCTGACACCCCTGTCTGAGGCACTGGAATGCGAGCTTGCAAGGAGTGGGCTACGTCACGAACGTAATCCTCCCCTGGCTGCCGCAATAATGAGAAGAATTGGCAGCTGGGGGGTTAGCTTCAACTCTGGAATGTGTGTCGGCGAGCTCGCTCTGGCTGACGGGAGAGAAGTGGAGTATAAATCTCCCCCTAGAACATACCAGGGGTTTATAGATCAATCCTCAGAACGTTCCAACCTAAAATGTTTCTTTTCGTGCTCCTCAAGCTCGTAGGCACATTGATAGCGCTTTACCTAATTGAAAGCATTGTACCTATTCATGAGAGGATCAAAGTTAGTCTAAGCTAGGTGAGACCCTCACCCTGCAAAGAACATGAGTTCCATATGTCAGCTTTGCACCTTTGAATCATCTTCACCCTTCTAAATTCCTAATGCCTCCCAGAGAATTCAATCGGCTTACTGTTCCAACATTTTACAACCTACCAAAAATGTTCTAGTCAATTTCAATGGGATCTAAATGTGCTAGGTAGTAGTTTATTACAGTGTACATGCTTTATTTATTTATTTAGTTTCCAAGAAAACTGTTTTACCTGCAGCAATGATTACTTGAATGTTCAACATTTTTACGTTGCATTGATTTAGGAGTACACAGTGTGCCAGATTCTTGCTCTCACCCTGCCCTTCCGATATTGAAATGCCTTTCTGTCTATTGGTCCTCCTCAACAGTAAAATTCTGGGCTGTCTTTGCCAGTCTGCGCTATAAGTGCTCCAAGACAGTTGGAGGGATTTAATGAGCGAATGTTTTGTAGATTTTTCTCACATTTCAGATGCCAGGTCGCCTGGAGATCATGCAAATCAATGGCAGTGGTGTGCAGTGTAAATCCCAGTAACGTAATATTGTCGAGTAATACAGTGTCACTTTTTCAGTGATGTCAGATGTGGGGTGGAGTGAGATAATTTGTTGTGATGCAGTCATACATACTTCCAAAAATGACGTTCTCTAGGAGCGGTGGACCGCATTTATCTTCTGGATTTTGTTGGAGAGAATTCAGCTATAACAACCGAAAATGTGAAAGTGCTAAACAGTCTGGCGTGTATTAGAGCAACACCCTCTCCTATACATAGCTCTCAACCATTTGTGTCGCAAAAGCGGATGAAAACACCCGATTTTATTTTTGGCGGGTGAGAGGCCCATTGAAACAAATGGGCGTGCAGGAGGCTTGGCGGGTGAGTCAGCTGTTTACAAGGCGGGTGACACCCGCCAAAAGCGTGGGATTTGAGAGCTATGCCTATATCATCTTTACAGTCTACAAGAATGCTGTAATACAGTAGCCTTCTGATAGATGCGAGTCTGTGATGGCCCAGGAAATGCATTTAACCACGTTTCCATGAGGATGACGATAGCAAGCATGTATGCGGTCCAACATCGACCCCAACACAGCTTATCTGGAGGAATAGGTTATGAAATATGGTTAAAAATACACATGTAGCATGTTTATCTGTAAAATAATTTAATATGATTAAATAAATATACCTTTCTGTCTTTTAAATATTTGCTACTCCCTCCACATGCAGACTCCCTGTTGAGGCATTAGCAGATACGGTTTATGCTAGTACATTATGGGGTGAAAACAAATCTTTTATTTTTTTTTGCTAATAAGAAGGGCACAGTCAATGAGAAGCCAATAATATGGGAGGAATTTAAAGTCACTATGCATGTGGTTTTCAGTTTAACTTCATACAGGGTCAGGCTAACTCTCAAAAAGCAATGTTTGTATCTGGAGAATACAGCGAGTCGATTGGAAAAAAATATGGTGGATAAGGTGCAATAGTGGAGCAACTGATTTGTTGAACACATGAAATTATGGGGAAGCATGACTACAAAACGTATAGTGTCAGACAACATGCAGAGGTAGACGGAGCAGTATGTACATTGGCACAATTAACAGAGAAAGGGGTCCCAGGTAGATTCTCTAAGTGAAGAACTGGTGCAAGATTGTATTAAAAGTACTTGCCCTATATTATAAACAGCTCTTTTCAGCAGATTAGGGTAGATCCTGAACAGATTTCAATATTGTTAGATGAAGCTTCTATTCCAACGTTCAATCCTAATGATTTAGCGTATCAGAACTCTTGATACAGCTACCTGAGATTGAATGGGCTGTAAATAAGATGAATAAAGATTGCCTGCTGAGTTGTATCAGTAATAGCTAGCTAGACCTATTGGCACCCAGACTCTTAGCAGTCTTTAATAAAGATTTTGAGAAGGGTTACCTTCAAGAGTATACTAGAGAAGCCAGGGCAGTTGTATTACTAAAACCTATTAAGGATCGTTTTAAATGTGATTAATTTAGGCCCTCATCAATGATAAAGGTCGATAATAAAATATTGGGTAAGTCTCCGGCATCGAGACTTAAGGAATTATTGGGAAAAAAATGAATGACGATCACTCAGAATTCGATGGTTAATATACATAGTTTATGTAGGGTATGTTGGGGATAGGGATCTATTAGGCAATTAGAAGCTTGGATATGCAGAAGGCTTTCATTGTATTGATTGGTTATACTTGATTGAAGCACTCAGGCGGTTAGGCGTTCTGGGCTCCTTTCTGAGATGGGTTTTCTTGTTACACACTGTCCGATTAATCAGGGTCAGAACAAATAAGGAGACTTTGCCTAGTTGGAATACGGGTCGTGGCACTCGGCAGGGATGCCCTTTGTCACCAGTTGTGTTTGCTCTGCCATTATACACCTGGTTTGCTAGATTAGTGAGACATTTTGAGAAATAGGGGTTCAGATTGGATCTCAACCACGTATTATGTCCCTGGTTTGGGGTTGAAAGACCTGATCAGAAATGTTCGAGGGAGAAAAGACCAAAGATCATTTTTTCTCCCCTGAACATTTCTGACTTGCCCAAACCCTCACCCACACGCCTACCCACACCCCAACACACCTCTACCCAAACCCCCCAACCCACTACTTACCCTACATGCCGTCTGGCTGTGTCCCTGCGACGCCTGTTCCCTTTCACTTGCGTGATCGGGAACCGGCGGCGCAGGGTCCTTTTCATTTAGTTTTATTTGGGACAGCTGCAGGGGTGTCCCCAGAAACCCCTGCTCACAATATAGTGAGCAAGGATGTGGGGGACACCTCTGCAGCCCCAAGCACTGAATGCGTGATTCGGTCGAACTTGTTGGCCGCCAGATTTTTCGAACGGCCGAAATTCGCCCAAATCACGCATTTCGTATTTTTTATTCATCATTTTGGACGGAACCATGTCCCCATATGCCAGTTACATTTTATCATACATGAAGGACCCAGCAACATCCTTCCCAGGTATCCTTTAACATATTGAAAAATGTTGTCTTGGGTTTTATTTGGGTTTGTTTCAGGTTTAAATATAAATTGGTCTAAATCAATGTTATATCCCATTCCAATGGGCTCCTTGAACGTTGCAATCAAATTTCCCATTCCAGCTACATCTGCCACTTTCTGTTATCTGGGAATCTGAGTAAGTGGACATATGGAAGTAGTATACAGGGAAAATGAAGAGCACCTCCTATGTAGGTTTGATAATAATGTAATAAGCTAGATGACATTTCTGATGTCAATGATGGGCCGTAATTCTTTATCCAGAATGATTGATACCCAAGGTTTTATACTTTTTCCAAGTCATGATCATAGAGGGTCCCAGCAAGGACTTCTAGAAGTTAAATGCGCTCATGCTTCAATTATATTGGGTTTGAGGATCACCTGGGATTAGACTGCATACACTGACACTGCCATATGAAAGCAGAGGAGTTGAGGTACCACATTTTAAACATACTGTAAGCCACACAGCTATAATATGTTATCCCATGGTTAGATCAACGTAAACGCGATTTTGCAGAGTTGATACCGCCTATGCAACATACCCCTTCTGAGTAAGGAGATGAAAAACAGATCACATGTGCATGTATCCGCACTCTTGAATATTTGTGTCAGAGTGGCGACTTCTCCAGATTGCAAGGACATGTATTGGCCACATTTTATAATATGAAATAAAATAAATGCATTTTCCACTGTGGAAGAATTAGATGTTCCTCAGTAAACTTACTTTTCTGCAAGAATTGAGGTTTTTAGGGGGTATAACCTGGACTCCGCTCAGCCTCACCCTGTTCACTGTATCCTTGTTATTTTCTGAATGTTAAATCTTTTAGTATCCACGTGCAATTTGCGACTCACCCAATCTTGTTATGTTATGTTTCATTTTTTGTGATGATACATTTTCAAAATAGTAAAATGTGACATAAAAAAAGTGATGTTTATGATTTAGTGTGCTTCATGCTTCTTTGGGCAATTTTATGAAGATGGCAGATTATTTCCTACCAAAGAATTTGACAGAAATGGCAAGTGGGTTCTAATTCATTCGTAGAATATGCAAGCATTTGTGCACAGTGCAGACAAGCCTGGTCTGGCCTTCCACAAGAACTGGAAGTTCATACTGTCAATAGAATCTTTTATGAATTGGTTAATGGGGGGAGAGAGGGAGATATATCTCAACACAGTATAGGGTCTGCTTTGTTACAAGTCAAATTGCATTAGTAGGAGCACGTGGCTGATGGGAAGAGGATTTGGGGGAATTGCTTGTGGACGCAGAATGTGCTAGAGCATGCATTAATTTTAAGAAAGTATCCATAAATATGAGCTTTACGCTCTTCAGTCCTTAATGTCTACAGCAGGCGGACATAGCAATGGTGTCCAACTCTGGGTCTCAAGGACCGCAAACTCATTGTATGCAGATGTATCTCATGAATATTAATGAGGGATATCCTGAACATCTAGCAACATGTTTCCGGCTCTCGAGGCCTGGAGCTGGACAACCCATATCAATTCTGCTGCTTTTACTAGTTGTGATCCCTGCCAAGAAGCATGGGAAATGAGATGCTAAATTTATTAGCCATGGCTTGGAAAAAAGACTAACAGTGATTCAATGGAAATCCAAGAATTAATTGAAGATTGTTAAATCGTGTGCTGATATAAGAAAGTGAGAGGGGCTGGATGGAACTTACAAATCTGCAACAGAATTTAAGGAAGACGGTTAGTGTTCTATGTTTGATGGCAAGTACAATGTGTGAGGTATGGTATGGATTGATCCAGGAAGGTACCTCAATAACGATTGTGTTATATTTGCTCTGCTGCTGAAGGGGGTGGGTGAATCAGAATAGGTTTATATTATAATGATTTGTTGATTGATATTGTAAATCTTAACATTGTTGTTTTATTGTTAAAAAATAGTGGAATACATTTTTTTTTACTACCTCCTTAAAGCTTTACATCTTTCATCAATTGCTTAATTTCATTCAGACTTTGGCATAGCGATTTAGTGGGATTGCTTGTAAGGCAAGAGCTTCTACCATACCTTGTTGCACCAGAGATGTTTGTTGGACTCTTTTGTTTGAACTGAGGTTATAGACGTGCCTTCCCATACCCTGCCCTCCTATGTTCAGTTGTATCGCAAAAATGCATCCCGCTGTAGCCAGTTGTAAAGATGAAATACCCAGCTGCCCTTTGCCATTCCAGACCTGGACAGCAATGTACTGTGACGTCCCTGAGCTGCACGTTTTAGTGATTTATGTGCATGATGTGCTACTACTACTACTCCACAAGCACCCCTGTCCAGTAGCCGAACATTGATGTCCCAGCTAGACATGCACCATTGTTTAAGGCTACCAGACGAGACACTAAAATCGCCAAACAGAAGTAATTTCCTCAGAAGCTCACTGTCACCTCCTCAGAGGTATTCTTCCTTTCCTCTCCTTCCCCCAGAAGCTCACTGTCTCCACAGCTCTGGTTCTCTGTAGGCTGGACTATCGCAACAGCCTCTTTCTAAATCTGGCTGCTTCTACTCGCCGCCCTCTGCAACTTATCCAGAACAGGACTGCGAGACTTGTCCTTGGCCTCAAGCCCAGCGATCATATCTCTCCAGGACTGAAATCTCTACACTGGCTCCCTGTGGCTGCGAGGATTAAGCTCAAAACCCTCTGCATCGTCCACAAGACCTTCTGGGGCCTGGGGGCTCAATACCTTCAACTCTCTCTTCCTAAATACCTTCCTTCTCGACCTCTTCGCTCATCGGCCTAAAACTCCCTCAGGGTCAGTCGCTTCTCCAAGCAACAAGTTGGTGGTAGATCTCTATCTCCGGCTGGGGCCTCCCTCTGGAACAACCTCCCTGCCTCCCTGAAACTTGAGAAGAATCATCTTCGGTTCTGGAAGCACCTCAAAACCTTTCTCTTTGCTTCTGCTTTTTCTCCTCCTCTCCCTTGCTGACTTCCTGGCTGACACTGACATCGCAGGGTTATGGTTGCCTGTGTTAAGACGGATTTCTGAACTCTGTCCTGGTGGCGCAGAAGTTCAGAAGGCCAACCTAATTACTTGGAACAGGGTAACCTCTGGACGAGCCAGACCAATCAAGGTAGCGATCGCGGCGGTCAAGACTAGGTCTCAAGAGGGGTGAGGGTGACTGAAAGCCCGCAATGAGCACACAAAGCAAGAGCGCTTACAAACTACTCCAAACAGTTGTTATATCAAAAATATATACACATTTATTTTAAGGCCTTTAAAATAATGACCGTAGCGAGAAAATCACAATATCACAATATTAAGCCAACACATACCATATCAACACAATATATATACAAATACGACAGTCGCAAGCGTTATATGCACGAAATGTGTAGTCCACCTGAAAGGGAAAGAAAACAGGCAGTGCGATAATGCTTTAGACTCAGTTCGCCTTCAGAGGCACCTAACTAGATGGAAGTCTGAGCCCTGCGAAGAGTGGAGCCTTGTGCTCAAAGTACCTGCACACGCTGGTGCCAACGGGCAAAAGGAGAAGCTCTTCGGAGGAAGTCAGGCAGTTCGGGTTAGTGCACAACAGAAGAAGAACAGGTTCTGCGACTCAAGCGCAGCCTCCACAGTGAGCAGAAGCAGAGCGCGAGTACGGACAAAAGGGTGCTGTTTTTACACAGCGGGGAAAAGCAATGGGCTACTGCAGGAGGGCGACCAGATCCTAGCTATACTACTCACCGGTCCCCGATGCAAGCAGACCCAGGCTTCTCCACGTTAATTTCAGCAGCTGGCAGGTTCAGAAGAGCCGGGAATGCCTCGTCGTCGTGTAGAGAAAAAAGACGTCCCAATCGAAGAAACCTGCACAGTTTTGTCACCACAGCAGGGCAACGGAACGGCCGTGTGTATCTGAGCCAAATGTACACTACTCACTTCAGACTTGGGAACGCCAAGTGTACGAAGCGTGTGAGAGTGACAAGGACTCGAGATACTACACAACCTGGCGGCGGTTACAGAGCAGGACTCCCGTGTAAGCTGGTCAGTCAACTGGATGGCCCAGAGACGCTTCCGAAGGCTTACTGGCAGGAGATGATGAAGTCGCTGAGAATAGCTGTTCCTGCTATTCCAAAGGTCGAAGCACCAGTACAGGCCTTCTGGTTCGATCAAAGGAGGAAAGGGTTTCACAGGACGACAGCAGTGCAAAGGAGGAGTCCTTCAGCGGGTCACCAGCGATTCCTCGGTCCAGCCTCTTGGTTGCAGGATACTTGGCTCCTGAATTCCTTCGTTCGTGAGAACTCAGGAGATCGACATGGTAGTGGTGTTTCTAGCCCCCTCTTATCCACGGTTCCCTTCGCGCCAAAACGGAGGGGAGCCAATGGGAGATCCGCTCATCAACACACACACCATTCGTGGACCAATCACGGACCACGGTGGTCCCAGGCATTCACACTACCCTAGACTCTCTGGCACCCAGGATGTGTATTGGGACCAGACATCCCAGCCCACACCCTGGAGGCACACAAAAGACATGTAGAAGCCCGCGAAAGCATCCGTGTTTCGCGGGAAAGTACATGCCCAAATAAGGAAGGCCCCGGGTCGCTCGACCTGGGGAAGGTGAAGGGAGCAAGACGGTCAGTGGACAGGACAAAGGAGCCTCGTGGTCTGGCCATTTTGGGAGCCAGGCCACCATTTTGGGTTCAGCGCGAAAAACGCGCTCAGAACGCCAAAAGGAGCTCAAAATACACAAAACGATTGCTGCCACCATTCCAATCCCTAAATGACTTGCACCGATCAAATACAATCCTAAACGAGTATCTAGGGCCTGTAGAAGGCTAGAGACCCAAGAGAGCTGTAACTTAGCTTACAGTGCCCTCTTGTGTCATGTTGCACGAAAGCCGCAACATGGTAAAAGAAACTACGGGAAACAGCGTTCCCCGGTACTGACTGTCTTAAGGGCATGTCAGTTTCCCCATAAGAAAAGGAGCGAAAGCCCAGAGGAGTGCAGCAGAAGGCTGCGCTTCTCTGGCAAAGTCAAGAACAAGGTGAAAAACAACAGCAAAGAGTTTAGGGGTTGCCACATGGAAGGAAAATTACCTACAATTACGAAATCTTTCCTAACAGCCTGGCCGCCCTCTGATCTTGGGCCCAGGTCCCATCCCCCACCAGCCGCACTGCTGCACTGCCCTCCTGGCAACCACACACTTGTGGTCTGTATCCCTACAGTCCCATAACCAGCACTTGACACCTGATGTCTGCACTTACCCATGCACTTGCCACCTGCTGGCTGTACTTTACTTATTGTTTGTTTATTTTCTTATTCCATGAACTGCACTGTCCTCTCCCCCTTAACCCTCCGCACTTCTCCTCCCTCCCCTTCCCATGCACTTGCGCAATCTGAATGACACCTGGCCTAGTAGGATCATTGTCTGTCTTCCCTCTGTTCCCCTCCCTTGCCTCGTCGCGCCTTGAAACACCTGTGTATAGGCGCGTTATAAATGCCATATATCATATCATATCATATAATTTGACCACTTTTCTGGACACAAGCTACAAATCAGTAAGAAGTCAGGCTCAAAAACAATGAGAGCAATGAGAGAGAACATGTTGCATAATCAGTGCTCAAAATCCAAATATTGCTTCCATTCCTTGCCTCAAATATTGTTTCATGCTTCTATCTAATCAGCAAGAAATAATAACATAGTTTCTGGCGAGACACCTCGTCAAAGGGTGCCATAGAGTTTTGCTTTATTTATTTGTTTTTTAGTTATGTATTCATAGAGCGCCGCAGCCCTTGGGCATCAGGGCGCTAAACAAAGAGATGTAGGACAACATAAAGTGACAGGACAAGTGGGACAGGTGACTGGTCGAAGGTGGGTCCGGTGGTTACTTAAACAGAACCGTTTTCAGTTCTTTTCCATTTAGTCATGGCTAGGCTGGGGAAGGCTCGGCCCAAGCCATTGGATTTGTTTGCTTGTCCAGTTTGTTTCCTGATCTTAATGATTGGTTGGGTACGTAACGTCTAATTTGTTTTTTGAGATAGTCGGGGGTGGAACCATAGAGACAGTGGTGGACAAGAGACATAGACGTGAAAGAGATACGATCCTCAATAGAGGAGTGGAGAGTTTTTCTTTCGTCAGAGATGTGATCTCTATTGGACTTGCCCGTGATTGTTCTTATTGCATTATTTTGGATGACTTGGCATTACTTAAGGCATTTTTTGGTGGCACCTAGCATTAGGGAGTTTCCATAATCTAGTCTGGACAATATGATGTCTCTAGTGATATTGGAGCTATTTTGTTGACTCAGGTGGTGGTTTATTTGTTTTAACAGTCTTTGATGGTATTGACATGTCTTATTAAGATATGCCACCTGTGCTTCTGCTCCCAGTGAGGCCTGTGGGTACACGCCTAGAGTCTTCACTTTTTCTGAGACCACTACTGGTGAGTCTCCAATGTAGAAAGTTGCATAAGCTGGATCTAGTTTTGCTCTTGCTTGAGGGGATCCGAAAACCATAAGTTCAGTTTTCCCGCCATTGAGGCACATCCAGTTGGATTTCATCCAGGCCTCAATGGAGTTGTAGACTGAATTGAGCTATCATTGTCCGTGGTGTGGCAGCCAGTTAGTTCTAATACCAATTTCATATCATCTGAGAAGTTTGTGAAGAATAGGCCCAAGTTGGTCAGAAGGGTGCAGCGACAACACATATAGATGTTAAATAGCAGCAGTGAAAAACTGGCCCCTTGAGGGACTCCGCAGTCTACCTGCTGAGAGGCCGATGAGTGGTCGCCCCATTGGATCCTGGAGCTCCTTTTTCCCAGGAAGGAGGCTATCCATTCAATGGGATCCGGGGAACAGCTGCCTGACTTCTCTAGGGCCTTATGCCATAGTAGGGTAGTAAATGCATTGCAGCATGTTTTAGGCCACATCTTTTGATAATTGTAGTATTATTTGTTGTATTGTGTAGTTTTATATGTGATTCTATGGATAAATCTGAAAAAAAATATTTTAGACTGACTGACTGATAAGTGTGTTCTATAAAATGTGCAGCAATTTAATTGCAGCATCTATTACTACAAACGATGACACAGGCTCTATAATTTGATTTAAGGTGTTCATCTTCCATGGCTCCACCTGTAAGTGGGGAGGAGGAGTGCAGTTGAGGCAAAGTGTGTGACTTATTTAGGTACGGATGGGGATTCGTCTTTTCTTATTACATTGGCCAAACTATGCAGATCTCGGCAACACATTATTTACACCACTTCTTTAGAAACAGCATTAGAACTAGGCACAGGGCCCCACAGAATTACTGTCTGCTGAAATTATGCCTTTGTATTACTTTATCTCAGAACGTATTTCAGAGGCGGCATCTTGTTCTAAATTCTAAATTCTAACCTGCTTCAAACTGAGTACTGGGGATAGACCCACTTTTCCTTCCCTCGTTTATGTTAACCTGCTTCCTGTATCCAATACCACTCTTATGCTCAACAGTACACACATATGCAATAGTTAAACGATTATTTGTATGGAGCTAGTCAAGATTAATGTCAGCATCTCCCAAAACATAATGATTTCTACTGTACTGCTGTTTTATGTTCATGATATTGATTATTGTAGTGTAATTTTGTAATAACTGTCGGTGAGCCATGGCGCTATTAGCGCCATGGCTCATGCCGGTAAAATACCGGCACCGCCTTGGCGGAAAGGGGATTTACCGCCCCATTCCAAGGTTGGAGGGGTGGTAAATCCCCCTTCCGCCATTGCCCTTCCCCATTCCCATTTCTGCCCCATAGGGCTCTATGGGAATGGGGAAGGCGCTAATTACGGCACCGCAATTTTGCGGTGCCGTAATTAGCTCCGAGGTCCCTTAGCGGGTTGGTTTTTAACTCCTGTTAAAGCACCAACCCGCTAAGGGACCTCGTAGTAAGGCGGTAATGGTTAACGGTCACTGTTACCATTAACGGTGGCCGTTAACCATTACCGCCTTCCGTGTAATGAGGCCCTATGTTTTGATAATGAAATCTGATTTAAGCATGTAACACTGCACACTCCTCTTGGTGTTTATGCATGCAAACTAACCGGTACATTGCAGCAGTTTCAGTTGTGGCATGAGAGGGCACCAGTGGGGCCCACGAGTTGACGTGTTGGAAGGACCCATCATTCGAGGTCCTGCTAGCCAACAGGGAGTGGTAAACTGCCACGCTCAGTTTACTTGGGCTCCTCCAGCCTAATCTCTGACTGGCTGGGCTTATGCTCGTACATCAGGCACTTTCATTTCTCTGAAGGTTTCTGTGAGGGACGATAGAGAGTAGTAGACCCTCCAGGATATGGGAGTTTTTTGGATTCCTAGGCAAATCCACAGCAAGACCCTGGGCTGACAGTCATGTACAATGTTCTCAAACACGTGCCATATTGAAGTCAGTGGGTGTTTGGGGAGGTAGGAACTCTGCCACAAGAAGATTATTTTAAAAAAATGGGCCAAATGTATTTTTCTAAATATTTTTCCTATACACTGACAAAAAAGGCACCACAGGATTAAGAGCACTTACTTTTTGTCCTTTTATCGGTATGTTTGGCGATCAAAAAGTTATTTTCACACAGTAACATATATATTTTTTTAACATAGCCCATATTTTCAATTGTTGTAGTTCTTCAGACGGCAAATGCCCACCCTCCTCTTCCCCCCATCCCCCCAAGAATATCTGTAGCATAAAAATGGGGAGGTAGCTTTTGGTAAACATTCCTGTCAGTACGGAGATCCTAATGGATCCCCTAATGGACATCCTTTGGAAACCATTTAGGCTTTCGCTGCTGACTCCTTGCGACATACACATTTCTCCACACGATCCAATCACAGGGTCTGTCCCATGGGGCCATTTTGATAAGTCAGCTGTACCTAGAGATAAACATCTTTAGACATGCTTGAAGACGTCCATGTATCTTTAGGTATTGTAACTGCAAAAATATCGCCACAATGTGCTTTTGTATTTTATTTGTCATTTGGTTAAAAATAACCTTTAATAATTAATCGCCAGAATAAAACACATAAAACACAATAGAACTCCAATGCAAAATATCAATTCATAAAACCAAAAGGAAAAATAAATGAATACGACGATTAAAACCTGTGATAAATTAAAATAGACATGAAACACTTTCATAAGAAATTCCTACAAAACAGAAATACATTTCCAGGTACTTTAAATCATTCAGTTTCTCCCAATTTCAAGCATTTAATAAAATAATGTGCTTGTTATCTTTGTATTGAAGCATTCACCGTGGTAAATGTGACAACAGGCAGGAGGCTGTGCTTTTTTTAACGGTGCTTTAAAAGTCTTTTTGAAACACCTTTTACCAGCATTAGCCTGTAATTTTGGTGTTACCTGACCAATTCACCTGTCTTACATTTCAGAGTCTCCACCTAGGTGTACTTAAAGTATCTACGATGGTTAATATATATATATTTACTAACGCTGTTGTGCTTTCAAACCTTCTGAAGATCCGCTAAATTATCCTTCCACTGACGGTTAATATTGGATAACTGGATGGCCCTTCCAGGGCAATGCTTTCTTGTTCCGAAATTTGTCTAGAAATCATGTAGGCTCTATGTTTCACTCCGCCCTCTGCAACTCATCCAAAACAGGACTGTAAGACTTTTCCCTGGCCTCAAGCCCAGGGATCGCATCTCGCCAGGACTGAAATCTCTGCACTGGATCCCAGTGGCAGCGACAATTAAGTTCAAAACCATCTGCATTGACCACAAGACCTTCTGGAGCCTGGGACCTCAATTTCTTCAACTCTCTCTTCCTAAATATCCCCCTTCTCGAGCTCTTCGCTCATCCACCTCCAACTCCCTCAGGGTCAGTCGCTTCTCCAAGCAGTGAGTTGGTGGTAGATCTCTTTCTTCTGCTGGGGCCTCCCTCTGGAACAGCCTCCCTGCCTCTCTGAAACTTAAGGAGAACCATCTCTGGTTCCGGAAGCACCTCAAGACCTTCCTCTTTGCTTCTGCTTTCTCTCCTCCTCTCCCCTGCTGATCTCCTGGCTGAATCTGAAACTGCACTGGTTACCTGGATACCCTCTGATCTCGGGCCCAGGTCCCCTCCTCGCCATTTGCCCACCTGCACTGCCCCCCTGGCAACCATTGAACTCGGGGAATGTTTCTGTATCCCTACAGACCCTACTAGCACTTGACACCTGATGTCTGCACTTACCCTTGCCACCAGCTGGCCACACCTTTTTCATTGTCTTTATTTATTTTACTGTTATCCTGTGTACTGCACTGCCTCCTCCCCTTTCCCCCCACACTTTACCCCTTCCCCCCACCCCCGCACTTGCGCGATCTCAATGTCACCTGGCCTAGTAGGATCGTTGTCTCTGTCTTCCCTCTGTTTCCCCTCCCTTGCCTCGTCGCGCCTTGAAACACTTGTGTATAGGCGCGTTACAAATGCCATATCATATCATACCATGCCTCTTCTGTTTCATGCAGCTCACTGAATCATGTGTTTTCACTCGGCTTTACAACATGTACCTGGGTGAGAGCACCAGGAAGCCAATTCTAAGGCAGCATGTTATTGCTATAGAATACACTAAATCATACAATTCATTCCATTTTCTGGAAGCCACGGATGCTGTCAAATGATCAGGTGTGCCCTAGCGTTAGCTCGCCTTATTGAGCACAGCAGAATAGGAACCCATATGTTTACCCGTAGATGGGGCTTAACATCTAGATGAAAGCCTAGAGCCATTTGCCTCAGGCCGGAATGGAGCAAAGGTGTCAAGGCATGTATCCTCCTCACTTGAACGTTTCAATGATTCTCACTTTCCATGCCCAACTGAAGAAGAGCAAACCTAAATATCTGAAAAAGAGACAGAGAAAGGGATGGAGGTGTACATGCATGCAACGTAGCTACTGTCAAGATCTCTGTGTTTTGTTCCCATGCATCCCTGTCAGAAATGTTAACATGATCTTATTTTATCGTCGTATGTGTGTGTGGCAAGGCGCAACAAGTAAAGGGGGTGCGGGGAGGGAGGAACAATCCTACTAGGCCTTGTGCATTCGAATCATGCAAGTGCAGGCATTTATAATGCGCTTAATATACGAGGTCAATTTTAAGCATGGATCCGGGATTCAAACCAGTGTTGCTCAGCGTGGTCTTGCTTCCAAGACCTGGGCGTTGCCACTGAGCTATCCTATCTTCATTTGTTATCAAATGCATAGTGGCCTGAATTGTTAACTTGAATATCTGTCTTTAATGTAGTAGACATGCCTTCTGCTTTGATGGGGTGTCCCTAATCCCCCCACCCTTACACACACTCACGCACCCTCCTGCTAGACTCTCCGATCTTGTGCTTTACTTTAATTTTCCCTTCCAAATTTCTCTTGTGTTACCGGAGATCATTTTACATTTTAAAGGCAGCTTTGCTCATTTTATATTTTATTTGTATGCTTGTTTATCCCACCTTATGTTATTATGTAATTTCACAGAACATTTTGTACATGTACGACACGGGCTATAAAGCAACTGGAAGGTGGCAGGTAGCACTGCACAAACACCCACATAATTAGTATAAATTAGTGTCGCACAGTTTATGAAAAGTGGCACAACCCCGACAGTAGATCTGCAGATGGAAGCTGGTAAGCAGACTCTACAACCCTTCTGAATGTAAGATTTCCCTGTTCACCTCTTTTAACAGGACAAGGTAGCTGAAGACTGGGTTGAGAAGGGTAGACAAGAATGGATTATACAGATAAACTCCCAGAAGAGCCCAGACTCCGCCCATGAGGAATCTAACCTCCCACAGCATTATTACCATTTCCATAAAGTTCCTAACAGGCCTGAAAATCTTCGAGGCAGCCCTGTTCAGAGCCTTGCTTCTAGAGGATCCACAGATCAAAACCCATCCTCATTTAAGAGGGCGCATAGATCCTCCAAGCTTCCTTGTCTATAAAACAGGACATGCCCTAGAATTCGGGGCCTAGGGAGTAAGTAGAAGTGTGTGGGCTCTCCTAATGCATTGTGTCTATTTGAAAACACCTAGGCAGCGCAGGTAGGCCCCAAACTCTTCCCATAAGTTGTCAACAGTGTCTGCATGCATACCCTATAATGAACAGTTGCCCTCCTAAAGTGTTGTACTTAATGGGAATTTTTCCTTTAACCTAGTTAGCTTGCCAGGCACTATTTTACAACCTTTCCTCTAATTGCATTCTCTCATACTGCGTTACAGTGGCTTATTTAACAATTCACTACATACAGGGGTGTCCCTCATTGTCTCCTCTCCACCCAAGGACAATCTTGTGTGGCTTTGGGTGGGAAAGATTATTTGTCAAACTCTCCTTTTGTGGTCCCCAGGACTCATTCTGCACACAGACTTTCTCCTTCTGACACATTTGTCAGTGATCTCTGCTTTACAAGAACCCCCCCTCTGGCTATTAGCAGGAAGGAATCCAATATGATTATCTGGTTAGTAGCCTCCTCAACTCCTAGGCAGTATGAACACATCTGAAGGCCATAACGCAGCCACAACATGATTTAACGTAATATCACCACCACACTTGTAACTGCCTGCATGAAAGTTCTGCTGGCCAAATAGTAAAGGTCTCACCCTTTCTCTTGATTAAATACTCTTCTGGACAAAACACCAACAACTGCAATTCATCCCAATGATATCTATAACTCCACCTTATTTCCCTGCATGTTGTTGTGAGTTAAATCTGCACATTTTTGTCTCCCTGACTTTTCCCGCTCTTTCCCTTTCTCACTCTCCTTGCCTTTACTTTTCATCCGACATACCACAGTTTGGCTGCCACTTTCCTTGGCTTTGTATCTCTTTCACTTAACAGACCACTGTCTGGCTGCCACCCTAGGTGGGGTCTAAATACGTCTCTACACGGACAAGGGTCTATGCTTCAATTTGTGAGGGTGTAGACTAAGGAGACTCACAAGGATGGGGTCATGTTTGGGGCTACAAACATTTATTTATCTAAGAAAAAAACATATCATATCTAGGGGCTTGCCCTGCCTCAACCTAGGGAAACTTTAGGGGTCTGTCAGAATGTCAGTCCAAAAAGAATATGCTTTCTGTCCTCTGTCAGTAACCTGGCAATCTAAACCTAACACTTAAACCAAAAGTCCATAACAAAAGTATAGTTCCTTCCCTAGGAGAATGACCCCCTTCTCCTGGTGTCTTGCTTCAGTTTTATCGTGATAATAAGTTCTTTCAGAATCCCTTCAACACAGGTTCTTTTATCAAAGTTCTCTACAGCGATTCTTCAGAACTTTTACAGAAAGCTTGTGTCAGTTCCTACAACTCTTTCCAGGAAGTAGAAAATCTCACAGCCTTATTTGGCTACCTTTTAATATTTGGATAATAAATATATTTTCCGGACTCCTCTGTATCTTTGGAAACCTTTTGCCAGTCTACTTGAACAGTGGTTATGGTTGAGCCACTTAGACAAGGAAGATGACGCTCGATGCACTCTGCTGGTGCAGTCGTATTGGCTTGGCCACTGGGATGAGCGAGACGACTCCTGTTGCACCCTGCTTCAGCGGTGGTATTGACTGGTCCACTGCGACGAGGGACATGACTCCCGATGCACTCTGCGTGAGCAGTGGTATTGACTAGTCCACTGCGATAAGCGAGACAACTCCTGATGCACTCTTCTTTAATCACTGCTTCGGCAGTGGTATGAGATTCACCACTGTGCCAAGGGTGACAGCTCCTGATGCGCTCTTCCTTAATCTCTGTTTTAGCAGTGGAGTGGTACTGGCCACTGCGCTGAGGGAGACAACTCCTGATGCCTCTTCCTATTCCCTGTTTTAGATTTGGTGTGGTTCTGGACACTGCGACAAGGGAGATAACTCCGGATGTGCTCTTGATTTTCCTTTCCTTCACCCGGTCCCCACCCAGACTTTCTGTCTTTCCCGTTACCTGCATTGCGGGAATAGTTGACCGGTTCTTCACAGGGCTGCGGGTCTCGCTTCTTGACATCTGCTTTTCCTCTCTGTTCTCTTGAGTGTATCCACAGCAGGTTACTGTTGGCGTTCATGGTGTTGTTCCAGGAAGGACCATACGGTCAAACTGCTGTGGGCTACGCCACCACCACGTCCTTCTCCGACCTCTGCGTGTCAGCTCGTTTCCGACCAGTTGGACGCGTTACTTGCCTCCCTCGGCTCGCCTCTTCCCACTCTCGGCTTCTGCTCCAAAATGCCCAGTTTGAACTTCCCAGGCTGCACTCGCTGACTCGCATCTTCCGCAATGGATCTCTGTGAGTCCTTTCTTGCTTGTTATTTTATTTTGTTGTCTTCGCCCTTGTGTAACGTCAACACCATATTTAAGAGTTCCTTGTTCATTCCTTATACCTCCTGAGGGCTACCTCGTTACAATAGCTGATTGCTTTTCCACATATCCATTCCAGGTGCTGTTCTTCCGTGTCCCAGTATACTTCGCATTTGGAACAGTCAGTGTCTCACAATAGCACATGGACTCACTATCAATAGTGGATGAAAAGGGTGGCAATGATGGTAGGGGTTTATGTGCTGTGGTGATGGTATGGAGGCTTTTTCTCAGGTGAACGTCCTTATCCCCCAGAGGGGAGTCCCTCCCTATGAGGTCCTACGCATATTAGCACCCCTAGGGGGACTATTGGATAGCAGCCTCACCTCCCTATACTCATAAGAAAGGGCTCCCGCCTGGGGAGAAGTGACGAGACCTGGTGAATAGTCACAAAGTCCACTATGGTGGGTATGTGCACAGTATAAAAGCTAATAAAATAGCATGGCATGCCCAAAATGATTGTTTAAAAACTCCTGTTTTTTGAATGGGCATGTCCATAGAAGCTAAAAAGAAATCCACTATTTAAGCCATGATAGCTCAACATCGTGTGCTCCTATATTGAAGATTTTTGGCACACACCTAGGTTTCAGGCTGAAATAGTGCACAACATAATAAAAGGATCAATAATTATTTTCATGCGCAATAGGTACAGAGGACTACACCGAACTGATGAGAATCTGCAGTTGGCCAGAAGCATCCACCAACCAAGTTCAGCCATGGGCATTATGGAGCCCATAGCCTTCAGAGCCCAACATGGATGTAAAAATATACTGCAAAAAACTGAAAAACAGGCACGCTGCAAACACCAAAACCCCCCAAATACACACACTCCATCTACTGGTCATGCATATTACAGCTTGGGTGACTGAACAAAATGAGGACTATAACACTCAACAAAACAAAGGATATGTGATAAAAGATTTACATTTACTCTCCTGCACACCATCACAATGTTCAAAGGAGGAGTCAGAAAACCAGCAGTCACAATACAACAACACACAATCACACAACATGTACAAACAGAACAAAATAATATATGCCATAACAAATCCTACGACTTACACGGCACAGCAAAATGTTCCCAGGGGCAAAAATGAAATAAAATAGCATAAAAGAAACAAATGCACGTGGGAGAAGCACATATGTGCCCACACCTTGCCCTTACCGCACATATGCATCATCACACCAGCAGCATAATCCCAATTTGGTAATAAATTAATAAAAATTGTTCTGCACAATTTACAAACTCATCCGATATACACATTGGATCAAAAGGAAATATGCTTCTCACTCTTGCTTCTCCACTCTTTTGACTGCTTACTCTCTGTTCTCCCCTCCTCTCCCTTTCTCCCTTTTCCTATCTCCTCCCCTTACTTTCTTCTATGCACTAACTCTATCAGAATTGTTCCCGGACCTAGTATGATAGCAACCTCGTCTGTCTCCTCCTCCCTCCCCTAACTTGTCTCCCCCCCCTCTCCAGCACTATCTGAAATGTCATCAGGCCTAGTACGATAGTCGCTTGTTTTGTTCCTCCTCTCCCCTTCTCTGCCCCTCTCCCTCACTTTTTGCTTTTCTCCCGCTCTACCAGAATTTTTTTCAGGCCTCGTAGGCAGTCACCTGTCTGTTTCTATTTCCTTCCCATTCTCCTCCTCCCTTCCTTATCTATGTCTTAGCTCTTGCACTATGTGAAATGTGCTCAGGCCGAGTACGATAGTTAGTTTCACATCCTTACTGTTCATGGCCTGTCAGAATATCATTGTAATTTCCCTTGTTCCCTTCCTTGCCTTGAAGCGCTTTGAAACACATTGTGTATAGGCGCTATATAAACAAACTATCATATCATGCCATCCTAAAATGTCTCCCTAAACGACACTCCCAATTTGGCACCGAACAAAATTAAACATACTGCACAACACATAAAATCATCTGATAAAAGCATGCAATCAGAATTGAACCTAAGGAAAAACCTAAAACTCACAGCCCATTATAAGATGCAACCATGACCTAGCAGAATACATAAAATACACGCACACTCTACAAGCCTATACCATGCATGTGCAACATTACTGTGGCGAAAACACTCTCCTCAGGAATTAGGATCAAGACAGAAACTTTGAAAACACACGCACACTAGACAAGAAACCCAGCCTCTCATCACAGTTTCACTTTCATACAAGTCGACAACAAGCCGACCAACCATACAATCACATGCACCCCATTTGAAAATATAGCAATACAAGCCATCCCGATTAGTTAAGCCTCGGACAACACACCATAACACACCACACACTGAAACCCTCCCTCTTTGTGTTGCAAATTTCAACAGAACAAGTTCCTGGCTCTGCTGAAGCTGCAGCAACCTTTAAGAAAACGTGTCCTCAAAGTAAAGACCTCCATAAATTGCGGTAAATCAGTCAAATATGAAACTTTTAATTTGCAATTCATTTATAATTAATATCAACCCTTAAATTGATAACTAGCTTTTAATTCAAAGGGTAAAATAACTACAATAATAAAAGTAACTTTACAAAAACGACAACTACCTAACACTAAATGTTTACCCTGGTACATAACAATAGCCTGCATTACAAACTACTGTACAGATTTTACAATCTCCATGCAAGCAAATAAGTGCTTTGACCAGAACAATATACAACACATTTTTACAAACCTGTAAAGTCTGTTTACAAATAACAAATATTCTGCATTAAAAGACGATGAATATCTTTGATCAAATAAAAAAAAAACATTATGCTTGGAAAGAATATTACAAATTGTAGCAGCAGCGTAATAGGTAATCCACATGCCAAAATAAAACACTAATGCAAAAAATAAAATGCTATCAAATTGAACTCAAAAAATGAACATCTGCACATCAAAAACAGGAAACGTGACAGGAAACAAATTATTCAACTAAATATTTTTGGAAAAGTATGCCATCCACATGCATGACCATTTACACATCCACTGCAAAGCAGAGCAGATATAAAAACATCCTTTCAAAATACACGATACAGCTGTACCAAATAACAAGCAACAATTCCTCTCTCCATAGCCTCAAATACAAATTGCAAAATGTGTAAATCAAACAATATAGCAAAAAGAGATGAACAGAGTGGCCACAGTCAGTACCAAGTCATTTAGATGGTACACTACCACTAAATAACCCCAATAGGTTACAATTAATTCGAATCTAACAAAAAACCCAACAACCAACACACTAAAGCTAATTAATTATTAAAGCACCCCAATTAAAACATGCACAAGGAAAAAAGTTGAAACAGTACCAGCTCAGATCAATAGTAACAGTTAAACGAATCACCCTGAAAGTAAAATATCACAATACACATCACTAATATTCACAAAACAGCATTACACACAAATCTACAAAATCAAGCAAACACATAAAGTAACAAAACGAATAACTACAAAAGAAAAATACTAACATAAACACTATCAACAATACCCACAGCCACAACACCCAAAAGTAGAAATGCACAACAAAACGTATGCAGATTATCATGTGTGACAAGGCCAGCTCTGTGGCCCTGTTAGAAAGGAGGGTAGGGAGGCCACCCCAACCCCACTGGTGCCTGGGAGCCCACCCCAATCCCACTGCTGCCTTAGTGTAGGCAAGCCCCACCCGAACCATCCTTACCTGCAGCAACGGCAGCCTCTGGGCCGCAGAGAAGAGCAAAGCAGCAGTGTCCCTGCCGCAGGTTGCTGCGATCAACAGCAACACTGGCAGGGAATGCTGAAGAGGGAAGCGTGGCACCAAAGGCATGCCACACTAACCCACAACACCGGTTCAGGAGCGCTGCTCCAGCTGACCATGTCATTTAATGGAATTTTTACATTGGTAAAAACACAGCAGAAATGTTACATGAATTAAAATGTAATTTGGAACAAGGCGCAATAAAAAGTATTCTCTGGATTTTCCAATATAGACCAGACCATTTTTGGGTCGAAAGAGAAGAATAGGATCACACTTAAAATACACATACATCTAAAGGTTTAACTAGTAACATATTAATAACCCCAAAATACACTAAACAGATTACAAAACATAATTTTGAAATTGAACAACCCCCCCTCTTCATGTATATCTATCATGTGAATGCACGATTTACAAATAACTATTTAAAAACATCAAGGTACATTAAATCAAATCAAAAGGTTTGTGGCTGTATAATTGTGTAACCTCAGTAGCCACCATGGCACGACTAGACATGGTATATATTAGTGTTTTACATGCCACCAGGTGGCTGGGATACACAATCATAATGTTTTGAACCAAAGGTGGAGACTATTAAAAAACATATCTGCTAGGTGTTCCAACAGCTGTTCAGGAGTGCACATGTGACCTTTGAATCTGTCTTGGTGCCACTCGAGGGCAGGTTCTGGGTATGTCAGTAAACTGTCACAGCGCAGACACATGGCATGGAGTGTTATGAAAGGAGGGGGTCTGATTAACAGTCCTGCCTTTCAGAAACAGATCCTCACATCATTTTATTACTAGAAATCAACAAGGTTCAGGCTAACCTGCCCTCACCAGATGGCATTCTGTCATAGGCAAATATTGAAAGGGTACTGTTGTATCAGATCACAACAAAAGTAGGTAAGTATTAACAGAAAATCTCTAGACTTTTTACACCAAGAATGTAGGGTGCAGGGGAGGAATACAGGCTCTGGCACGAAGCCTTAACAACATACAACAAAAAAGTGTCCAAAACTTGAGACACTCCCGTCCCCTGCACACCACTAATACTGAAAAACAGCCACATGTTTAAACTGATGATCCACAGTTTAATGAAACATCAAATTAAATTAAACAAAGAATACAACTAAACATATCACAAGCGTATAATCTGCCTATACAATCTTATAGATTTCTTATGAGGTGATGCAATTAATTCAAATGGAGTCCTTCAAGCTTTAATTTGATGTTTCATTAGGACTTCTAATTCCCTTCAAGATGGGAAGTTGTGCATTATTACTTCTTCAACCTTTCCCGTCTTCAAAGGTTTTCCCACAATGGGCAGTCGGCCTGCAACTTCTTATGCTCCACTAAAGTTCCCTAGATGTCCACTAGGGGAACTTATTCTTAGTTACCCCCTCAGATAAAGTTTCCCCTTATTTCAAGGGTTCCATGGCACACATCTTTTCCTGTGCCTTAGTGTTTTTTTCCTGCAATCAACAGATCCAAACTACTCTTCCCTGTGTCACGCAGCCGTGGGCGATGCATCCCCCACATTACACACGCACCTTAAGCAACATTCAGCAAACACGCAAACAGCAGACGCTCAGACTGTCCTGCATCCATCCACAATCACTTAACTGCAGTGACCATCCTGGCGCTTATATCCCTGTTGGCACTTGGGCGGCAGAAGGACCGAGACATACGCTGGTCAGGGAAGCCAGCTTTTCATGGGTGTCGCCATGTTTTTTTTGGACTGCGCACGTGCAGCAGCCCGGGCCCTCGGTTCTGCTCATGCGTAATCTTGCAGATCCTCTGTTGGTTGGCAAAAACACCAATCAACCATACGTTGGTTGGCGAAAATGCCAACTGACCATCCGTTGGCTGGCAAAAAAACAACTATCCCGAGACTTGTTCCTGCACTGCGGGACTATTTAAACCCCTGCCCCTGATTCCCAAGCTCATCTTAATGCGCTCAGACAGTACCTTTGTTGCTGTCCTTTTTGCTCCTTTTTCCTTGCCTGCCAAGTTTGCCTTTAGCCCTTACTTTCCTTTCCACTTATACCCCAAAATACATAGAAATGCTCTCACCTGTGTGACAGTTTGGTGCTTTGGATCTCTTGCACACTGCCTCGTTCCGGGAGGGAGCTATCAATCGGAGGCCCTTAATAATATACTTCATAAGGTGGCGAGGGTATCAATAGGTCGTCTACATGCATACAGATTTGTCTGGGAATTTTATGCCAAGCAACAAAAAAACACACTCGTGTCAGTGAGAACCAATGACCAGTAATACGGACAGAAATACACTTCTATTAGTATAATATTAAAAACCATATGCAAAAACCACAAAGCCTTACTGAATTTATAACAAACAAATGGTCTAAAATGGTACCAATCTATCAAAGTGCCGTAGGGCTGTGCACATGAGCGTGAACAACAAATTCACCACAAAGTGCATAGCACACCACATAAAAAACAGTCAATCAATGAAAGAAAAATCTTTTCAAACATTGTGCTATGTCCAGAAATCATTCTTCTTCAGAATATCTCTAATGGAGACCCCAAGATGATGCCCTACATGTTTCAATCCCTAAGAGGGAGTAAAGGGATTTTCTGCAGGGGCCAAATTATTGGAGCTGGAGGGAGCCCCCCCTCATGGCGGTGCTCCTGCATCTTTCAAGCCCATGCTGCACACTGAACCTTTCTATCTTCCCTGCATACTGGACCCTTGAACAACATGCCACCATTCAGCACCGGTAAGTGTGCCGGACCACCTGTCTTTGGACCAAAACACTCCATCTGAAAGCCTGCTGACTCCTGTTTCCACTGTCACACAGTCAGACTGCCAACTGTCTCCTTCTCCTGCCCCACTTCACATGGCTAATTCCTGTACTTCTCACTTACAGCCGGCTTTCTGACGCCTACTTGTGCCTAGCCAATTCTTCCTCCCTAAGAGCGACTTAAACATCTTTGCCCTCCATAATGCTCTTTTGCAAATTCAAAACTAGGTTGTTTTTTAAATTGCTGCAACCTCCACCTTGTGCTTTTTAGTGCTCTTTGGCAAATTCAAACCTGGGTGTGATTTTAAAATTGTTGCAACCTCCATTTTGTGCTTTTTTGTGCTCTTTTTGCAAATTCAAAACTAGGTGTGTTTTCAAAAATTGCTGCAAACTCCTTCTTGTGCTTTTGTAGTGCTCTTGGGCAAATTCAAATCTAGGGGCCTCATTACAACTTTCGCGGAATGGGTTAACGGGCTCCGCTAATGGAGGCGGACCCGTTGAACCCGTCCCGCGAAATTTTGAGGTTCCCTCGCGAGACCCGGTAAAGACGCCTGGTAAAAGCAGGAGTCTTTACTGGGTCCCGCGAGGGGAAGAGGGAGCTAACAACGGGCCGGTCGTAATCGGCCCGTTGTTAGCTCCCTCTCCCATTCCCATTGAGCCCTATGGGTGCTCAGAGGGGAATGGGGAAGGTCCGGACCCGGGTTCCCAGAGGGAGGAATTACCGGGCCCTCCGAACACAGAATGGCCCGGTAATTCCCCATTCTGGGAACGCGGTAAAGGAGCTCGGTTTGGCGGCAGCCATGGAGCTAATAGCTCCATGGCTGCCGCCAAACTCGTAATGAGGCCCTAGGTGTGTTTTTTTAATTGGTGCAAGCTCCATCTTGTGCCTTTTTAGTGCTCTTTGGCAAATTCAAATCTAGGTGTATTTTTAAATTGCTGCAACCTCCTTCTTGTGCTTTTGTAGTGCTCTTTAGCAAATTCAAAACTAGGTGTGCTTTTTAAATTATCCGGTACTCTCGGCTACTAGGCCACCTGGTGAGTCGCTCGTGACAGCGTGCTATCTACGCCTATCCCTTTACTCCCCTGGCTAACCTATCTCTGACACCAGTGTCAGCACTACTTGCAGACAAATTGTCACTGAATCCTCTTTTCTGTCCCCTCTCCAAACCTTTGGACTCTACATCTGATCTCCACTCTCTCCCCTTCCTCTTCCTCATCCACTTATGGTGTCACTAGATGGGAAGTTCTCTTGGAGGTCTTCTCATCCTCAAGGTGTATCATTAATGTCTATCACAATGACACTATCATGGCTCAGGGTCCTCAAGCCAATCTCCTCCTTTTTGACCGGCCCCTGCCTTCTCTCATCAACTTCCTTCCTGCTATCCCTCCTTCCTCTCTCTCAGCACCTCCTTCACCATCTCCGACGGGTGTACCACCCCACTGTACCTTCAAGGGTGGTGACCGGCTTCGCTTAGCCACACTTAATGCTCATTCTGCTATCAAACATTCTTCCAACATCTGTCTTGACGTTGTCACTCTTACCGAGACATGGTTCAATGCCAGCTCAGTCACTGCTCTTGACTCCCTTCTCCCTGATGGCTACAAGATCATCTTGAAGCCTTATCCCAACCGTGCTGGCGGTGAAGTAGCCTTGATCTTCCCTGAGTGGGTCCCTTCTTCCCTCATACCCACCAAGACTTACTCCTCCTTTGAAAACCTGGTCTGCAAGCTTGGCATTCACCTCCTTCTTCTCTAACTATTGCCACTTTCTACAGGCCCCCGGCCCCTATCCCCTCTTTCCTTTCAGAATGGGGTGATTTCTCCTCTCTCCTGACTTCCACCTCAAAGCTACTCCTTCTGGGTGACTTTGACATCCACCTTTATTCTTCTATCATGACCTCCACTCTTCCGTGACCTCTGCACCTCTCTCTCCCTCTCTATTCTCCCCTCTGGGCCTACCCACGAGGCTGGAAACACTCCTCATGCCTTCATCCGTACTGATCTTTTGCTCTGTACCCCTCTCTACATTGCTCTCTCCTGGTCTGATCACTCCCTGATCTCCTCCCACCTAGGACCTCTCGGCCCTCTAACCGAACCTTCCCCAGCTCTGCCAGTCTTGTTTGTGGACGTCTGTCCGATTAAATGAGTGTCAGCTGCTGCATTTGGTTTCACTTTCATCTCCCCCCCCTCTTCCCACTACCGACTCAACTATTGATTCTGCTCTCAACAATTTCCATCTCGCTATCTCTAACAGTCTCGATGTTCTTGCCCCCATCATGAGGCTCCACCTGAAACCTGTCACCAATTCTGATCTAGCAGCCCTGAAACGCAAGTGCAGAGCTGCTGAATGTAAGTGGCAGATCTCAAGCTCATCCTCCGATAAGCTGGCCTGTCGCATTCTCGCAATATCGTCTCTCCATTCACTCCAAGAAGAGGTTGTATAATGTAGGAGTATGCCAGGTAACGTGGGGGCTGTGGCTCAAAGTTAGTGTTTGTGTATATGATGTGATTCACAGCTGCAGATTGAGGCACAACTAGACTGACCCCTGCCTAATGTGTTAAAACATTGACAAAAGGAATGCTAAAATCAAAGCGCGGATGCAGAAATTATACAGCTTTCAACCCATAGATTGCAAGAGTATATAACAATGTTATAAAACGAGAGAAGATTGATTTTCTGATTCTTTGATTTATTCTCCATGCCAACAAATGTTTCGACCAATGCAGTCTTTATCATGGCAAGTTAACCTAGTTTCTGGACCTCATTACAAGTCCAGCGGCAACCCTGCCAGTGGTACCGGAGGGTTGCCGCCAGACTTACAATATTTACCGGCGCCTGGCTTGCCAGAAACACTGGGAGATTACGACCCTGGCGTTCCGGGAAGTCAGGCGCCGGTAAATTGTTAATCCCCATTCCCATTTCAGTCCCTTAGGACTCAATGGCAATGGGGAGCATGGAAGCACCGGCACCGTTCATAATGGTGCCGGTGCTTCCATGAAACTCTGCAGGCAGGTGTTGTTCCACCCGGCAGGTCTGACAGCACCCGCCTCTGCAGAGTCGTATTATGCCGGTCCGGCAACATGGTTATAATGAGGCCATATGTCTTAGTTTGTGACAAAACAGTGAAAGTATAATTGGACAAGATCATATTATCATTATATCATGATGGGTAAAGACAAACCAATGATATCACAAGAATAACGTTAACGAATGGTGTCCCATACAAAAAAGAAATGTTTTCATTCAAAATGAGTGCATTATGCTAAAAAGATGGTGAGGGAGGAAGATGGGGATGGTAGGAAACACAACTGGATAGATACATATTTGAGAATGATAAGTTGTTGATTATACAGTCCTCACATAGTTAGAAAAAAACCTGTCTCTTTACTTAATAGGGCATTTGATGCACTTATTTGTGAGTTCAACAAGGCCTTACAAACCCTACATTCTTGAAAACACCAAACTGTCAGCTCTGTGTTTAGATTAGAGAATTGGGGCCTCATTACCCGGTAGGCGGTGAGCCATGGCGCTATTAGCGTCATGGCTCATGCCGGTAAAATACCGGCACCGCCTTGGCGGAAAGGGGATTTACCGCCCCATTCCAAGGTTGGAGGGGCGGTAAATCTCCTTTCCGCCATTGCCCTTCCCCATTCCCATTTCTGCCCCATAGGGCTCTATGGGAATGGGGAAGGCGCTAATTACGGCACCGCAATTTTGCGGTGCCGTAATTATCTCCGAGGTCCTTTAGCGGGTTGGATTTTAACGCCTGCAAAAAGCAGGCGTTAAATCCCCCAACCCGCAAAGGGACCTCGTAGTAAGGCGGTAGGGATTTACCGGTACCGGTATTTCACCGGTACCGGTAAATCCCTACCGCCATCCGTGTAATGAGGCCCTTGGTCTCAATTGTAATTTCATTATCCAATATCGTCAATATTAGACATTACTTTATCACTATGATCTTAATTGTTGAAAGTAGTGACATGACAACAAGAATGAATTATCATGATAACACTGAGGTATAGGCCTCACTGTGCCTTCCAGGGCCTGAAGCCACATCTTTATAGGCATTGTATATCCCATAAGGCCCCCACCACTTACCCTCCATGGGACTGTACCCCTTACGATTGTTAGTGTGGGGGGTGGGGCTGTCCACTTCAGGATTTCAATGTTGTCTATTCCTCATGTGCTGAGTGCTGAAAGAGAAACCCCTGAGGATACTCAATTTCGGAAATCAGTAAGACCTGGACTGTTGTTAGTCTGAGTTATGGCATGGTAGACCTGAACCAATGTTTCCCGTAATCGTATGTGCGAAATGTGTCATGCTAGTAAATTTGGGAGTGATTACCACTACCTTTGGAGTCAAGCTGTCATATTACTCGAATGTTACATGATTGTTTGTTGAGGTGTGCCTGATTAGTCTTGACCGCGTGCACAGTTGTGATGATTCTCCATGTTAAGATTTATGAAATCATATCCAGTTTATGCCGTATCGAGTTTGTGATTCAAATGCTATGAGCCTTCCTTAGATTTAAATGTGTGCATTGTGACATCATGCTTGCTAGTATAACCTCTGTATGCTCACCAGACGGTATATCGTCCATAGGTGTGCTGGGCGTTGCAGGGTTCTGCTGCTGATTTAATCTGCTGTTCCAATACAGATGCACCCTTTATAACATATGGAGACCATATTAAAATAAGAGTGTGCTATAATCTAAATTCCCATGGTTCATTAATGTAGAATGCTGATAAGTGCGTTCATTAGTTATTATAAAATGACGCCCGTTGCGAGCCTGGAAATATATTCAGTGGATTGCTAATGAGATCTATTAATGCACGTTAGTTTGAGATGCTGCTGCCACATGTCTGATTGGTTAGTGTGGCCGGATCATGCTGTAGCAATCTAAATTCCCATGAAGTACATGTTTCGATTCTGGGGTTGCCAGCCCTTTAAGGTATTGGGCCTCATTATGAGACCAGTGGTAGCCCGGCATGGCTACCGCCAGAATAATTATTTTTCCACCACACGGGAATGAGCAATTACCGGGGCATTATGCCCCTGGGGGACCCGGTAATTGTCCATTCCTGGGCGCCAGAAAAAAATGCTCCCCATTCCCATTCTAGCCCCATAGGGCTCAATGGGAATGGGGAGATCGGATGCACCGGCACCATTAATGAATGGTGCCGGTGCATCTGTCGAGTTCTGCTCGCGGGTGCCGGTCCGCCCGCCAGGTCAGACCTTGGGGGTGGGAAGGCACCCGCCCGCAGAACTCGTAGTTTGCGGGTCCGGTAGTAACGGTGTCAGTAGTCAACTTGGACTTCCTCAACTTTCCTTACGGTAAGAGAACATATAGGGTGCTATATCATTCTTGAGGCAACAGGAAGGGGGGGTGGAGGACTTGTACGTACAATTCCCAGTATTTACTATGGTTAACTTGCCTTCCTAGTAGAAGCCAAGAAGGTGTATACCAGTTGACCAAGAAGTCAGGTGTCGTTGCACTCAGGTTAATGCAACATCCTACTTTGTCACCTATTGCTATCTATTCAAGATCGCATACTAAGCGGTGTTCTTTATTTGCAGCCTGGTGCTTTCCAGTTTAGGCGAATTCCTCGCCCTTTCCAATAATGAACTCCTCTAGCTTTCTTTATACTACCAGGTAGTGAGGTACATCCTTTGGAAGGTCATTTTTGCCTACTAGAGATTCTTAAGGCAGAGCATAGGGAGTGCCAGTGCCAGCCAGAACTCTTCATTTTCTGGTGAGTTTTGTCTTCCATACCTTAACATTGGTGACAAATTGTGACAAGTGGCCACCCACTTCACTGCTAAACCTTAGCACATCCTGAGTACTCTCTCTTCCTCATCCCCCTGTCTCCCATTCTCCTGATCCACCCTCCCTCCCTCATCCACTCTCTCCTCTTCTCTCCCATCACATGGGACGAGGTCACTAGAGTTGTCCACTCCATGAAGGTCTCTTCCAAACAGGTCTCCCCATGTTCATCCAGAACTTTTAAGGACAACATTGGCTTCCTTGCCCCTGCACGCAATGATTTCTGTAATCACTCTCTTGCCAGAACTTTTAAGGACAACATCGGCTTCCTTGCCCCTGCACGCAATGATTTCTGTAATCACTGTCTTGCCACTGGGTCTTTCCCCGCTTCTCTCAAACACTCCCTTGTGCGCTCCTCCTGAAAAATCCCTCTGCTAACCCCTCTTATCCGGCTAACTACCGCCCCATCTCGATTACTCCGTTCCTTGGGAAACTTCTGGAGAAGTTGGTGTTCCCCCAACTGACCCAGCATGGTGAGCCTGCTGGTTGCCTGCACAACCATCAACCTAGATTCCGAGCATCCAGAGGCACAGAAACTGCTCTCCTGAACACCTGGGTAGAATTGCTCACATCTCTTGACTCCAACTCACCAGCTGTTCTCATTCTACTTGATCTCTCCTCTGCTTTTGACACAGTCAAACACTCTATCCTCATAAAGATGCTCTGTGATACTCTTGGTATCTTAGAGCGGGTGCTGGACTGGCTGATCTCCTTCCTCACTGCCCGTCTCACCCAGGTTATCCTGGGTTCTTTCTCCTCACCAACTTCTATCTCAATCTGTGGTGTTCCCTAGGGCTCTATCCTTTCACCTTGGCTCTTTAACATCTATCTCTCTGATCTTGCTCACCTTTTCTCCACTTTCTCCCCGCACTTCTAGTGTTATGCAGATGACACCCAAATCTTCTTCCGACTTCCTCTGTCATTCCTGATTGCCTGTCTTGCATCCAGTCTTGGTGCACCTTCAATGATCTCTGTCTCAATGCCAGCAAGACTGAGATTCTTCCTATCGGTACTCTTGTTCCCTGTTTTCTCCCTTAACTCTGGCCACCCTCTATGGGCACTCTTTCCTCCCCTTCCTCTGAAACCAGAAACCTGGGAGTCATCTTCGACTCCTCTCTCTCTTTCATTCCTCACATCTTGGACCTTGCCAAGAAGGGCCATTTCCAACTCTACCTCCTCAGAGGCATCCTCCCTTTTCTCACTTTTCCCCAGAAGCTTAATGTTTCCAGAGCTCTGGTACTCGCCAGACTGGACTATTGTAACAGCCTCTTCCTCAATCTACCTTTGTCTTCTCTCCACCCCCTCCTGCTAATCCAGAATGGGGCAGCAAGACTTATCCTTGGCCTCACGCCCACGGACTGTATCTCTCCAGCCCTGAAATCTATCCACTGGCTCCTGGTTGTTGCAAGGATAACATTTAAATCCCTCTGCATCATCCATAAGGCTGTCTGGGGATGGGGACCATGCGATCTGTAACTTGCTCTCACCAAATACTCTCCTTCCAGATCCCTCCGATCCTCTGGCTACAACTCTCTGCTTGTCAAGCACTTATCTAAGCACAGAGCAGGTGGCCATTCTCTTTCCTTGGCTGGCTCCCGCCTGTGGGACAGCCTCCCTCTTTCTTTCTGTCTTGAGCCGGATCTCCTCAAGTTCTGCAAGCACCTCAAGCCTTTCTTCTTCTTCTTCTCCTTCCCTCTCTCCCTCCTGTGCTAAACTCCCACAGTCGCTGTGATTGGTGGCCTGTGCCCTTATGTGTCCTTCTGGATCCTGGACCTTTGTCCAATCGTCCACAGCATCCGCCCTCCCCCTGCACTTGCCTTCGGGCATCGATTGGCCTGTGATGTCTCACAGGCCTGCACTTATTGTATTGGCTGGTGACCCTCTTCCACCAAGTGGTCACTGCCTGGCAATTAACTGTTGCCTTTGCAACTGGCTTTCTGGCACTTCCCCCCTCTGTGTAACCTCTAGCAGTTACCTCATCCGCTGCCCCTTCTCTCTCTCTGCACTTGCACTTGGGATGTTCACAAGCCTAGTAGGACCGCTATTGTAATTTTGCTCATCACTGTTATCATGCTCCATTGTCTTGATGTTTCATTGTTCCCTTCCCTTTGCCCTGAGGGCGCTTGGAAACACATTTTCTTAATGTATAGGCACCTTACAAATGCCCAATAAAATCAAAAATAAAAACAAATTGGGAGCTGGACCTTCATTTTTCCTCATTGCATTTATAACATTTGGGTTATCTGAACTATGGTGTAGGAAGTGAATGGAAAGTGGTTTTGAGAGTGAAAGGAATATGACTGGGAAGAAAGTTGGTTCGAGGGGTAATAGTGTGGTGAAGTGGCAGTAGAAGTGTGGAAGAGGGAGTAGCAGTATGAAGGAGTGAGTAATACTATGGAGGAGAGAGTTGTAACAAGAAAGGGTGAAGGCAGAAGAGAAAGACATTAGAAGGACAAAGAACGATGTGGTCTACATTGACCCACTGAACAGAATTTCTCCATAACCAAGCTGTGCTTCAGCAGAAAATGCAAAATGAATGCGCCTGCTCCAGTGAGCACCATTGCACCAAAACTGCGTTTTGCAGCAACAAAAAGATGGCTGCACTGTTTTGGCAAGCACCATTGGGCAAGATGGAACAGGAAGCATCCCGAGAAAAAGGCTACTAAGGTGTGTTCTTGTTTGTCTTAAATAAATGGACCGAAAAAGCAGCGGTGCTTTGCTGCAAGCCCAAAATTCCCATTGAAAAAGGGAATATGTCACCTCTAAAATGATGCTGCTCTGATGCTATTTTTCCCTGTTTTCATCAAACTACTGTGATAAATAAGGCCCTGCCATGCCGATTCATATCCCAGTTGTGCTTCAGCAAAACCAAGCATGACCCCTGAATGACAGGCTCTGTCAAACCAAATCTGAGAAAAATCAACAAAGAAACTTCACGGGAAAAGATTCACTTTTTAAGTTACAAAGTGTCAATGATCAGTAATTCAAAGAAACTCCAGCTCTGGGCTATGTCAATTTCAGTGCATAGGTGGTTCAAATAAACTACTGCCTTCAGGAAAATAACTATGGCTGCAAAACAGTGTGGGAATCCAGATGGAAAGTAAAAAAACGAATTTGCAAAGTGGTATCAGCTTGCACCACATGTGTAAAAATGGGCCTTTGCAAACTAAAGAAGAAAATGCCTGTTGGAAGGTACTATGTTGAACAAAAACCTCTCCCTGCCTAGCAATGTGAAAGGGCATTGTGCTATGAAAATACATGCAGGAGATGGGTCTATTCAGCCGGTTTTCTTCCAATTCAGAGCAAAAATAAATAAAATGAAATCAAACAGCAGTGGCTGTATGGGGGGATGTGAGCCCAAAAACAGATTTCTGCTGAGAGGATACCAGAAACAAAAGGCCCCTCACAGTAGATACTGGCACACAAGTGATGCTACTTGGGCCAGACTTTGGTCTGGGCTGAGCCCTCTGACAATGGAACTTCTAGGACACCAAAGTGTGAAGTGAAATATCACACCTATTCGTGACTTCCACCAGAAGCTTCAGAGGAAATCTCTGTGACAACCCTGGGGTGAGGGGGTAGCCTTGGAAAGGCATGCCCATATATGGAGAACACTACTGACATTTTACTCCAAGAACTGTTATTAATAAAAACGTTAAGACTTTTATCTTTGCCACAGTACTTTGCAAAATGTGAAAATTCAGCAGTTTATTTTTTTTGTAACACATTTTATTGTTTTTTTGATAAACATTACAACAAAAAAGCGTATATGCGTTTCGGGTCAGTCTTGGGTTAGATGGGCTTCTACCGCTTGTTTAACTTTTAATTCAGCTGCAACCAATTTCTCTGCATGTTTCTTTTTTGTAGCCACGGTCCAGGAGAGGATTTCCCCATGGAGCTCTGGTTTATACGCCTCCCACAACATCCCAGGGCTAGTCACTGACTCAACCTTCAGCTCAAAATATGACTTGGTAGCAGTTTGTATGCGTTCTATAAGCTCTGAGGACCCTAGATAGTAGCTATTAAGGTACCACGACATAGGAGGGAGTGGTCTCGCTGCTTCCATCTCCATTAGTAGTGGGGAGTGGTCTGATATACCTCTCGGAAGGAGTTTTGCTATTATCGCTTTATGGACGACTGTCGCCGGGAGAAAGAAGTAGTCCAGCCTAGATAACGAGGCATGGACCCCAGAGTGGTATGAGTATTCTCTAATATCTGGCTGCAGGTCTCGCCATACATCCCTCAGTCCCATTGCAGCAGTGAAGGTAGCAAGTTTAGTATGAATTCTAGGATTTCTCCCCCGTATGTGTGTACAATCCAACTCTACGTTCATTACTTCAGTAAAGTCGCCCCCTAGTACTAACATATCCGACGTGTCATTAACAATCAATGGCATGATATCATCCACTAATGCCGTCAGCAATGTGGGGAGGTGAATGGATCGCTGGTAAAGCAATTGTCTGGTTCCAGAGTGTTCCCACGGCATATACAAATCTGCCTCCTGTATCTTGCGTTAACTTGGAGAGGGTAAAAACAGCGCTTTGTGCATTAATATGAATACACCTTGCGAACCCATAGTGAAACCAGCATGTAGTTCAGTGTGGTAATTGGCACGCTTAAATAAATTACAGTTTGTACCTGCTAGATGGGTTTTCGGTAAGAAATACTATATCTGGTGTATGCCTATACAAGAATTGTGTGACCGACCGTCTTTTGAGACTATTGCCTAGCCCATTAACATTCCAGGTCAGAAATTTGATGGTACAGTCTTTATTAACTGGCAAGCTCAGACTATGCTCACTAGGTTCGGGGTTGTGTTCTGTCATGTTGTGTAAGTGACATTGTGGTTGTGCGATTTTGACGTGTTGCAAATTTAGGCTGGTTTCCTTGAAGAGGTACATGGATCCTTGTCTGACTAAACATATCCCACATTCCAGTTCAACTTAGTATTAACGACCGTGAACAAAAAATTTTACTAACGTTCCCCCCTCCCCACTCCCCACCCCATACTCCGCCCCATTTCGAAGTATCTGTCGCCTGAACATCAGCCTAGAGATAACCCAAATGTATTCCTCGCTGAAACCAAAACACTTACAACACCCACAACACATCCCAGCGGGGCTGGGGGTGACTTCCAATCAAGCCAGCCATCCCTTTTGTATTCATCCATGCCATTTGCTTCTTCACTTGCTTTTTTGTTTGAGAGACTATTTACTCCCTCGAGACTCAGTGGGTTAGATCGGACTGTTCGGCAGTACGTTGTACATCAGTCTCCCACTGCTTGTGGTGGTGGAGCCAGGTCTTGGCACAGTGGCTGTCCGATAGGAGGGCCTCGATCCAGCCATGCTCTAGGGTTTCCTTGTCCATTGTTCTGTGTTGTCCTCCAGTCCCCTTCAATGTGCTGTTCTGCTCATTGCCAAGCTTCTTTCGGATTCGTAAAGTGGACTGACTTACCCTTGTGGTAGATCTTCAATTGTGCCAGAAATACTAGGCCATATTTTGCATTCAGGGAGTGTAGCTGTTTTTTAAGTTGATGGAACGACTGCCTTGCTTTCTGCACCTCCCTGGTGTAGTCTGGAAAGAATGCTATTTTAGAACCATTGAAGGTTATCGTACCTTTTTTGAGTGCCATTTGAAGCAGCATATCTCGGTCCCTGTAGTTTAGGAATTTTGCTATCGCAGTTCGTGGTTGGGCACCAGGTACAGGGCGTCCAGTGGGTACACGATGAGCTCTTTCTGTCGAGAAGAACTTGGAGAATCCCTTTGATCCAAACATATCTGTGAGCCATTGTTCCAGGAACAACTCCATGCTTGGTTCCTCCGTTTTTTCTGGCAGCCCCAAGATTCGGACATTGTTTCATCTCGACCTGCCCTCGCCCTCGTCAATTCTCCCCTCCATCACTTTCAGGCGTGTTGTGACCCCATGTAGCTGTTGTTCCAGGTGTCTCAGCCCATCCTCCATGCCAGAGATGAGTTGTTCTGCTTCCACGGTACGTAACGTCAGATTCTGACGGTCGTGGTGTAAGAGCGACACATCCATACTAATGCCGTCCATTATTTTCTCCATAGAGGCACGTGAATCTGCTATTGCAGCCATGACGTCTTTCAGAGAGTTCGCACACTCTCCAGCACTGCCATTGTTTCTGGTTGGTTTTGTTCTGGCAGTGTGCTTGACGACAGTGTGGTAAATTGGTCAATCTTACTCTGGATCCCTGATTTCTTAGCCCTATCTTTGCCCACGCTAGTGCTCGGTAACACTGGTCAGTACTTTTTGCTTATTCTGTGGTTGGCCGTTATGAGGGTTTTTCTATTGTTCGTTATCTGCTTCTACGATTTCGACTTATACTTCATTCAGTCAGCAGCAACAGGACGAATGAAGCTACCAGTGTTAGGAGTCAGTAGTTTCTGATGAACTCAGAGGGTCAGTGCTGCTGTTCCCTCCAGGGACCCCGGGGGTCAATGTGTGTTGCGTTTTTAAGTATTGCTATGGCCTGTCCAAGTGAGAAGAGTTAGGTACAGTTGTTTATCCGTCTTTCCCAGAGCCCATGCGAAAGCAACGTTAGTGTGCGGCTCGTGTGACTGCAGACCATCGGCCACCAGTGTTGAAGTATGTGGGCACCTCTCACATGCTCAGACCTACAGTAGATGGTTTGGGGATTATGAGCAGATTGTTTTATTCTTTTCAGGATATGATTATACACCTATGTAGCGTTATGGTGGCCGGGTCGGCGGCAACATGGAGGTCACGGTGTGCAGAGCTGTGTGGTTACCACTGAGCTAAGTTGCAATTTTGCAGCAGTTCCAGGATTGTTCTTGCCTCTACCTCGCCACATTTTGCCACTGCAGGTCTCCTTGTTGGGCTTTTGCTCTCCCCTGCCTGTTCCACGTGTTCGGGAGTTGTTGCGTCACCAGCCCGGTTTTAATGGTCCGTTCGGAGAGCCGCGTTGTCGAGCCCGCTTCAGTAGGGACAGTGTGTCAGTTTGCGCCTCTGTCGCACTCAAGCGGTTTCTCCAGGGTGGCAGATTATGTTTAATTCACTGCCCATTGCTGGGGTCAGCAACAGCTCTCCCCTTCATCATAGCCTACTGAATTGCCCCTCACTGACTGCAGTTAACGTCCATCCTTTACTAACCCCGCGACCCCGTCTCACTTCGCAGGTCAGTTGCAGGCACAGCAGTCTCCTCGCTGTGACCGGCAGGGGAGTGGGAAACAATGGCATCCTCCTAACTCGGGAGATAGTTCCTTTTGCGTCTATCTGTTTCAACCCCCAGGGCCTTACGATCACTTGCCTCTCAGTAGGTCATCTAGCACACCTACTGCACAGTTACATCCCCGGGCACTGGCCAGTGGCTCCGCTGTCTTTGTTAACTTTTCCCCCCACCTCGTTGCATGCACTATCGTGGGCGAGTTGGCCGAGGCTCCGCTGGGTGTTGGACCAGGAGTATAGAATGTTTGCTACAGTTCCACTCCTCAGTATAGTATTACCCAGGGACGGCAGTGTTTAATATTGTTCCATTTCTTATGTCGGCTCTGAACGGCGGAATTGATTTATGCACTTAGTTCACTGTGCATGGTCTCTACCCAATGCGATTCATGTGCTTCGCCTCAGGCGTTATAGTGATGCGTTTCTTTGGGACTAGAGTTACTCACAGTTTGCCACATGGCAGGACCGCCGATCGCCTCTCGCAGCAGCACAGAGACCTCCCTCGGGTCACGCCGCTTTAAAGGGAGCGGCCACGGCCTCCTTCAGTTTCGGTAGAGTCGTGCCGCAACAGGACGAGGTATTACATCAGGCACTGTCTCACCATCACACATGCCACACAGCTCGTACATATACAGTACTTGCTCTTTATGTTGTGCCGGCTTTCTGATCCGCAGCTGGATTCCCAGTCGCATCACGGTCAGGTTTCCTTTCTGCCGACGGGTTTACGACCATTGCGCGTAGCTCGCTGCCATTTTAGATGCCTCTCTCCGGCCACTCGTAGGGACTGTTCCGTGCCTTCGTACGGTCGCAGCTTTCCACTGTCAATGATGATATCTCGCCACTTTCATCTACAGGCGTTTATCTTGCCATAGGTCTATTTTAAGTCCATTTCTGGCACGGATGACAGGCTTTTTTTCCAGGATGAATGCAGCGGTCTCGGGAGCTCTGAAGGCTCACGTCCGTGTTGCTCTGCTGCTGGCCACACCCCCCAAAATTCAGCAGTTTAAATGTGATTTTGTGGACTTTAATTTAAGACATTGTAGCATCATTCTCTGACACCTTGTGTATAGAAATGGCAGAGAATTGGGTATTATGAGGAAAGTATCCATGATGCCATTGCGAATTTTAATACTTACATGCCTAATGATAATCCACACCCATGGATAAAGTTATAGAATTTTAAGTAATATAATTCTCATTGAAAAGCGCGAAAAACTGGTAGAAGGGTGAAACAATGTCTCACAGATGGCTAGGTTGGACTGGAATGGTCTGCATAAAATATGTAACCTGTTTATGTAATTTGCTAAGAGACTTTAACTGTATAAATGCACCATTTGTGGCAAAATCGGATTTTAGCTAAAGTAACTGTGGGAGGTTTTAAACATTATAAAACTCACATCATAAATCTGGCATCCTGCCCTTTAGATCCTACCAGCTGAGAGTAAGGTGGGGACTAGCACCCCTGACCAATCCAGTGGGTTAGAGGTGTGTTTAGCTAAGCCTGCCCAGCCATATACTTCTATGATGTCACTATGCATTATAAATAAGAGTCCATGACAGGACTCTGGACACACACTATTCCTGCGCTGCGTTCCTGATCTGCTCCATTCATCTTGCTGATTCCAACTACAAGGCCTACGCATTGCTGATCCTATTCCAGCAAGGCCATTGATCCAGAAAAAAAACACTAATATCCCAGTAACAAAAAGGGGAAAGCGGCGGTACCTTTTGCATCCTGAAATCAGACCGGCTTGTGGCGCTCTAACTGCTTGCCCACTGACTGCACCCAGCGGTTCCTGTGCCATCCAGTGACCCGAATTGCCCAGCTGTTTGCTACCCGGTGACCAGACCTTGCCCAGCTGACTTTTGCCCAGCTTACTTTTGCCAGACCCTGTTGACTGTCAAAAAATCCCAAAACTAAAAAGTGGACTTTGAGTATAATCCCCACCCCATAGAAACACACAGACTACCTTGTCTTGCCTTTGTCCTTTTCCCACTCTTAGTAGTCATATTTGTACCCTGGTAACTTGTTGAAACTGTTAGAATTATCCTTGTATCCTGTCCTTAATGTTTAAATGTTAGCACCATCTCATTTTCAATTTTGTCTGGTGTAAATTATAAGCCCTTGGTGATATTTGGAGTAATCAAACAAATTTCCATATATTTTATTGTTGGGGTTGAGCACTGGGGGGACAGGGTTGACCTCGTGTTTTAACCTTGGAGCTTACTGTGTTCTTCTTTAACAATATAGTCTAGATAATTTCGTTTTAAGTAACCTTTGCCTTTCTTTTAAAACCAAAGTTTTCATTTTAACTGATGCTCTATTTCCCTAAAACTGAACCCCATTCCACCCCGAAAATCTCATCCCAATCTTAAACTACTACCATCCATTCACTTCTGTAATCTCCCGTGATATACATCTATCCCCAGCCCAAAAACCTCACTCCAAATCAGAGTGTTTCACCCATTTTTCAAAGAAACCGTTTTTGACATTTTAAATGGGAAATTGGTAAATTGCATAGTTTCCAACATGTCATTTGTCTGCAGCATGTTTTAACTTCCACTCATTTTCGAGTTGTATGCTTCTTGTTGATCCATTGCCTTGTGATTGCTAGTGTTTGTGCATTGTTGCCTTAGTGAGAAATCATATTTACTTCAAAGTTTGAACTGCATATTAATTATTTATTTGCCATTTCCGAGTGTCATTTCACGCCATTGCAAAGGGTTTAAAAAGATTTTGATTCTGTTTTCTCCCCCTTATTCCTGACTACCTGCTGCTTCTTTCTATCCACTCAGAATTTGGTTACTTGTGGGTTGAGGGAACATTGCAGGGGGAAACCTTCCCTTGGGTGCTACCTCTTCTAATTCTAAAAGTGCTCCTATTAACTTGTGCTTTGTACATGTTCTAGGTGAAGGTTAATTAAGTGCATTGCTTCCATTTCCATTGTAATTATCACCTCATTGGTGATTGTTGGCCCATATTAAACATTGTATGATTTCATTTGAATTTAAAAATAAATAGATATTGCATTTTCACCAACCAGCCTGGTTCATGGTCCATTGTGACCGGGCGTATTTAAGGGGTTGTGATACGAGTTGTGTACCATCTCAAATTGAATATCAATAAAATAAAGAGAAAGGCATCTCAGTTGTGCGCTACATACTAGGCTGAGACCAAGGTGCGTGTCGCCCGAATGAAATCCTTAACAATGAACACATAGGGAGCAGAATGAAGGAAGTTGAGTGGAGTTGAATGAAGGAGAGAAGTGAGAGGAGAACATCGGAGAGAAAGAAGGAAAAGACAAGTGCCTGTGATAGGAAGAAGGCACACCCTGGAATGCTTTTTAGCCAATTGACTTTAATGATAGCGTAGGGCCAGTCTAGGAAGTGCCTTGCGCAGGTTGGACAGAGACGGCATTTGCATTTTATTTCTCCTTGATAGCAAAGGCGGAACTTGGACAGTAGGGCGAAACCAGTAGTGTACACTAAGCCGTGTAATAGGGATGCCTTGGTTAGGGAGAAATTGCTGCATTTTGACGAACAACAGCATCCCTTTGCCTTGAAATTCAACCAGTAAAGTTTCCGGGCTCACCAACATGTCTCTAGCTTCCAAACAAATTAACTGGGTTCAAAAAATATCTCTGGGCTCAATCAAAGTCTATTTCCACAGATCCCTTCCCGGGACATATTCTTCCTTCCCCATCATTTAAATTCTTGGAGGTATGTGTGTCCAAATATTTCTTTCTCAGCTGCAGCAACTGTGGATGTAGGTCCTCCTCCTCAACTCTTTGGAGACCCTTCTTCATCTGGGTTTTGAGGGTCCTGCATGCGGCATCAGATTAGGTCTAGATGCAGGTAGTGGTTAGGCCTGGGTGAGTTGGAATTGAGCCATGGACCTTCTACCAGAAGTCTGACGAGCTGCACCTCTCTACAGCTCAGGTTAGGTTTCTTTCTCCTGCTTGGGGTGGTGGCTCAAGCCACCAATACTTCACCCTCGTCTACCTCCTTGATTAGTCACAGCAGCCTGGTACCTTAAGGAGACAAATCAGAAAACTTCTTACCCTCATTCCTCTTTCTCCCGTCCTTCTCAAAGCCATATCACAGACGTGTACCTTTACCCCATCTCCAGTCAGACCCCTCAGTATTAGTGTGTGTCTGATTCTTCCTCAGTACACATTGGACTTCACCTTCCATACAATCCTCCACCCCTACCCTCTTAATGTCCACACCAGCCTCCTCTGGGGTATCCTCATGTCCCCCCATCATCTCTTGGGTATCTCTCTGACCTCATCCTGGCCCTTTTCAACCTTGCTACTCCTAAAGGAATGGTTCGGTAAAATTGTTTTATTGCCCCTACGGGTCGGCCATGTGTTTTTAAGCCTAAGTCACTCAATTTTAGAAAAATTTCCTATGGACCTTACCCGAGCACGCGAAAACAGGCATCAGGGAGCTGCCATTTTGTGATAATACTATCACTTGCCGCATCGTCCTGGCTGACCTGCTTTTGCGGCACTAAATCAATACAGATCAACTCACAACACAGCGCGCCACAATTTGGAATTTGAAACTGTACTTTAAAATCAAACAGCAACACGGTACATTTGGTAAAGTACATTTATTTGACATTAAACGTGTATAGAATATTCAGCAATTGCCATATTAACTCGGAATGCCATTTATTTTCTTTTATCTCTATCCGCAAAAGCTGTTCCGTTTTATCGTGAGTCACACGCTGTTCCTTTATGGTACACAGGGTGTTGGTTTTCGTTAAAAGAAGCACTTTGGTCGCACGGTGAACCGCAAGGCTGTTCCATCAACTAGGCACTAGGCCAGCGTAAAGGTTGATATGTTGCTTCTAGCCGCTAGTACCGCGTAAGGGCATATGGGCCCTTGGCGATCGTCCCATAAGATCGTCAAAGTGGTGCAGTTGTTGACAAGAAGCTGCAGCTGGCGGTTGAAGAAGCCGTCTGCCGGGGTCTGAAACTGGTGGCAGTAGCAGTAAGGTAGGATATACCTGTTTTGAAAACATAAAAATTATAATTAGTCTCGCCAGCCGATCTTTATTAATATTATTCATTTTATTTATTACGGCCGATCTGAAACTATTTGCTTGCAAGGATAGTGCAATGGAGTATGTTCGGCTCTAAAATCAATGCGAAAAGTAACGAAATAAATCGAGGTTAGCACACAATGAGAAACGACTGTCTACATGCGTGTGGAATGTGGACCTGCATGCCCATGTGCCCGCTACAAGGACGATCCCACAAACGTTTTCCTAGCTCTTCAATCATTCATTTATTCATGCATCCATTCATTAATTCTTCATTCCGGTATAAAAGCGTCTAAAGAGTTACATTATATTTGCAATTTCCATTGTGTCTCTGCGTAATGCAGTCCGTAAATCCCACTGTGCTCTTGACAATGATTTTTCGTATACTGAACTAACATGAAACCCGGTCTAGTTTCAGAATTTTCTGCCTTATCGTCTCTTACGTTATTGCACCCCCCCTTCAAATGAAGTTCTTTCGGCATGGTCCCTGTCTCTCAAGGTCAAAAAACAATAGAACCTTATACTGCCAGTGTGAGTTGTGGGCCTCTTCAGGCCGCGAGCTGAAAATCAAAGCCGCTGACCTTCACTAGAAATGAGCATACATTCTTTCTTTGCAACATCCCGTAGTAAGGCCATCTGTGAGAACTTGAAGTTCGAATCCATCTATGTACTGCGCCTCAATGTGCAAATGCGAACTGGCTTCTTTCCCATCTGCAACGGCTCGCTTGGCGCGTTCTAAGGCCCCCAATTTTGTCCTCGTTGTCTACGAGTTTTGCAGCCCCAAAGAACCATAACTATGGAGACATTTAATTTTTGGGGGAAGGTCAGGGAAAGTATAAAGTACCTGAGGAGTTGAGTTGAAAGTGAGATTTATTGTTTGTTTGTTTTATTATTTGCAATACACAAGCCTCCCCTTGGTTGACAGTGCGCAGCATTTACAGGAGATTGAGAAAATTAGTTACATCAACAAAAATATATACATACACATATAGACAAGGTCAGCAATATGAGGTGAATAGAGAGAGAATTCAAATATGACACCCAAGTTGTTCGCCACCCAGGATGGTGAAGGTAGGGGTTAGGGTTAGCATACTTTGTATGTACACTGTACAATAACATTTATTTACAAAAAGACAGTCGTATTACAATTATTTAAACCGGGATTTGTACTTCACAACCAGCTCTCCTTTGGGTGGACATGGCACAGTGGCAATGTTTGGTGGAAATGGATCAGTGCTCTGCACAGAAACGTTCAAAATTCCACACCAGCCTCCTCTGGGGTATCCTCATGTCCCCCCATCATCTCTTGGGTATCTCTGTGCCTCTCTAATACAGCAACAATAAGGCTTTTGAGAAAGTCGAACTCCATTTCCTCATAGACTGGTTTGATCACCCATTGCTTACTTCTTTTTGAAAAGGCCTTAGTGTAGCAAGGCATCCTTATATTACCCGTACGTAGTCCTAGATTGTTCACGGCCGAGATTCTGGTTATGGGCTAAGACGGCAAGTAGATTCCTATGTCTCATGCCCTGTATGCTGAAATGCACTTTAGGCACATATTGTGGAACACCTCCAAACCTCCTGTGTGACAGAATTCTGTCAGTCCCCTCAAATCTCTTGATAGAGTTTTATCGAAAACAATCTTCTCAATGGCTTTGTGTGTCGGTAAAGATGGAATCAACCACTTCTTCTTCCGTGCCTCCACTGGGGACAAAGGGCCATGTTCACATTGGTGGAAATGAAGGATTCTGACCAGCGGTGCACGTTGGTACAGTGGTGCATCAGTGACCGCCATTTTTCAAGTAGTATTTCCACTGACCCTTCACAAGTTTTGGAGCTCCACCAAAGATGGTTGCTGATAGACTGGGACCACTCTGAAATACTTTCCAAACCTTTTTTTTCCCCTGCAACCGAGATTTTCTTATTGATTGATTTAGCAAGATGCCATACGTCAAATTGATGTTTAATATGTGGGAACTGCTCTCTCATTGTCTTGGCAATTGAAACGTGTCTGTCCGTGGCTATGAGGTCGATGTGCATTCCCCTCGATTGTAGATATTCCACTGATTTTATAAATCCTAGTTTCTCCATGGCCACTGAGGATGTACATTGTGTTACCTGCACGACCACCGAACTCACAATTTTCTTACTATCCATGTCCTGAAAGTGGTAGGTGCAGTACTTGGCAGAAAATCCAGGGCTGTCGCACTGTCCATCGCCGGCTAGCCTGAATCGTTTGCCTTACTTGCTACAGACAATTGTTCAATTTTCCAAGCATCACTAATGGCCTGAAACAGATAATCATGTTGGTATTTGTAGTACTGCGTTTTTGAAATTAAATGGAGTCCCACAAACTGAAAGAAAGACTCTAACTTTCTAAACCTGGACTCACTAAAAAGTGATGCAGCTGCACACAGTAGATTGCCTGCTGGCAGTTTCTCCAGCATCGGTTGTGCAGACCATGAGAACGTATGATTTAATCTACAGGCGGCATTTATTTTGACGTTACTGCCTTTTTTTTGACGAGTGACATGAATCAATGGCTTCCCACATACTTTCCCTCTAACGGAATGCCCACATTTCAGCATACTTATAATATTCATCAAACAACTGTCGGATACTATGTATTTGCCCTCTTTCATTAGACTGTCATCCGGCGTCAAAGTTGTTTCGGCCTGTGACGCTGAGGACATATCACCACATTTGAAAGAAATATCGCTGCTATCAAGTTCTGATGCGCCGGTGAATGCTGCTGCTGGTTCATTCTCTGTCATTTCAACATCTGCTACTTCAATATTGATGGGAGAACACAACAATGCTGACAGCTTTTTTGGTGGGAATTCTTTGGCGGGTGTAGATTGTGCGAATTGATCTGCGACTACTTCAGAACTATCTTCAATACATCCCGTATCATGTTGTTGTGGTGGTGTGGTCGCACTGTAGCAATGGTCCAATACAACTTTGCTGGATTCTCCGGACACATCCATTTCATGTTCTGGCCAGTGGACATGAGCATCTCGAGTCTCAACATGCTGCATCTGAATTAATAGTTCCTCCATAGTGTAAATGGTCTGGCAAGCATCATCTCTCATTCGCTTCACTGTCTGTGTATGTATAGTTCGGACACCCACGGGTAACTAAAGAACAGATTGGAAAAGGGATGTTCAGTTTAAACACAAGATAAAGTATAGTACAATTGACTGGAAAAAAATATAAAATAGTCCCCAGCACAAAAAAATTTCTAAAGTTAGGAACTGTTTGTAACTAACCTTATTTTTGTTTCTTTTCTTTGCAACTTTTTTAACTCGACCTTCAACTTCTGCACGCTGTAGCTCCGATTCGTTTCTGCATCTCTTCCCTTTCTGTTGCGCTGCAACTACTATATTTTCTGTATCCGCATAGAGAGCACGGAATGAGGCTCCATCGACTCCCTGAAACATAGTACTTTCATTACTGTGTATCAAAATATTGTTAGCATAAAACACATGTGAGGACGAACACACAGATACATCTCAATAGCCAAACACGATTTAAACATTGTGTGGAACAATCAAACGACAGGTATTCGAGCTCTGATGACCTAGTTCGATGGAGCTGTCAGTATCCATACCTCTGGCTCTGCATGGACTGCCATGAATGATTGTATTGGAGAGGATGCATCAGCAACTCCCTGAAACACAGTACTTGCGTTAGTATGGTTTTCAATATTGTAAACATACACACACTTGGGGTCGTCGGCACAGGTACATATAAAGAGATAACCACACATTATGCTTTGTCTAAAAGAATCAAGGAATATTTAAATATGATCAGATTTAATCAACTTATTTCTCCGATTTCTTTACATCTGCATCATCTAAATGGGATGTTGTGATTGTAGTGGAAGCTCCATCGTATCCCTGAAACACAGTACTTGCGTTAATAGGGAAGAAAGTATAGCAAATGGAATCACGTTATATGATCACGCTCGATGGAGCTGTCAGTATCCATACCTCGTGCTGCTGAAGAACATCTAGGGATGTTGTAAATGTCGTGCGCACTTCCGAAAGCTGTTGCGCTGATTTATATCCGCATGGTCCCGCTTCCACTTCACCTGGAATCACTTGATTGTCAGGCTCCGCATCAAGTGCGGGTGTTGACGCTTCAACAACTGCCTGAAACATAGTATTTGCATTAGCAAGGATTACAATATTTAAAACATAACACACACTTGGGGTCGACCGCACAGGTACATATCAATGGCTAACCACGAATGAAACATGGTGTAGAACAAATGACAAGTGTTCCAGTCCTGACGATCACGGTCGATGGAGCTGTCAGTATCCATACCTCGTGCTGCTGAAGAACATCTCGAGCTGTTGTCAATGTGGTGGACGCTTCAGCAGCTCCCTGAAAGACAGTACTTGCATTAGTATGGATAGCACTAATTATAACTGAAAACAAACACCAGGGGACGACAACTAAGGTGTATATCAATTGGAAAGTGCTAACCAAACAATTGGTAAAATAATCACACGATACATAAAAACTATTACTTGACATGCATAAAACAAGTCTGTAGCGGAATAGCCAAGTAAGATTACCTGATACACGCTAGAAGTGGTTGATAACTGCGAGCACGTCACGGAAGTAGAATGTTCTTGCTTCAGATTGAAGGGATAGTCAAGCAGTTGTAAAGGTAAATTATTGTTTGATAATGAAATGCCAATATTTAAAATTGCCATGTAAGGAGACAGAATACTTGAGTAATGCTATTGAAAATGCGCAATATAGCACAGTTCCCTGTGCCCATATATAGATTTCGTTTGTGGGTTATGAAATCTAAAAATAATATATTGATAAATGTCATTATTCTAAAAACTATACACTCATATCAATGTCGAAAGTATTACAAATTGGAAACAACACCTAAAATATCAATTAATCCATTCGGCTACCTACACACTACCCCAAGGCCTAAAGCTAAAAATGAACACTTGACTCACCAGTGGTGGAATGTGAACGAATAGAGTGGGAATAGCGTTTGCGAGCAATTTTCGTGTCGTTCGCCGTTTATTCTTCTTTGTTACCCAAGATGTGGTGTACATGTTCGAGGAAAAGTGCCGGCTGCAGATGCGGAATCGATCAACCCTCTTGTCCTGTGATACTTCTTGGACTCTACTTTCAAGCTCATCCAGTGGATATCCGCAATGTCTGACCCATTCTCTTATTCGATCAACAGTTTTCGGGAATACATGCATTGTAGTGCCTTCAGATTTAGCATGGGTCTTCGAAGGGCAACCGCTAATCGAACAGGCAGGCATTGTTGAAAATTCTGAAAAGTTAATATCAAGATTATTATAAAACCTTGATGAATAAAAATGTCATAAAAAAGTAAATGAACCATACCATGTTCAATGCAAGGTTTGTTTTGGTCGCCGGAACTATACCAGTTCATCATGTGCGGCTTAGTATTTGCGTAAATTACCGACATTTTTTAAATTATGTGACTAAACTCTGAACATGTGACTCGTCCCTTGGATGTTCTGTCTTGCACGAAAAGGAAACATGCTTACATTATAGACTGGACCCCCGAAGGATGCAATTCGATGACAATTGACACAGATGAAAATAAATAGATATATTGATAGCATAACAATTGAAACTCAAGTCAATAGCAATGAGACCAATGACCATAGCACTATTGGGTACTGTAATTGCAAATAGATAGAAATGTAAAAATTACCGAAATATGACTAGGATACATGGCCTTACCTTGACCAACAAACAGTTGGATTCAGCAGGCCGAGCAGTAGGTTGCAGGAGAACAGGTAGATGGCCACAGGTAGCACACTGACGAGTTTGTTCGAAGCGGTCACAAATAGCACGACGATGAGCAGATTAGCATAGATCTCAGTGCTTCTCAGGTAGAAGGTTCTGGAGTTGACTTGCAAAGCACAAAGATGTTCTCATGAGACATATCAAGTGGTTTATAAAGTATTAGAAATAGGGGTGTGTTTGTGAATGAATGACGTGTGTATGTTGTGGTATTATGTGGTTTGCAGGGGGGCGGCCTGCCTCAGGGGAAGCCTGCCTGGAGACACGGGGTCTGAGGAGGCCATGTGAGCGATGGCCCCTGGGCATGGGATACCTTTTGAAGTGTACATGCTGTTTGGCAACTTGGCCGTTTGCGCCCGTGACAGCCCCCATGCCAGCGCTCATCCCCGGGTGCGAACCGCCTTTGATAGAGGGGGGTGGGATGGATGGGCCTGGGGCATGCAGATAAGGCACAGGAAGACTGCTGAAGGGAGACACACTTATGTGGATTGCAGGGGGGCGGCCTGCCTCAGGGGAGGCCTGCCTGGAGACACGGGGTCTGAGGAGGCCATGTGAGCGATGCTCCCTGGGCGTGGGATACCTTTTGAAGTGTACATGCTGTTTGGCACCTTGGCCGTTAGCGCCCGTGACAGCCCCCCATGCCAGCGCTCATCCCCGGGTGTGAACCGCCTTTGATAGAGGGGGGTGGGATGGATGGGCCTGGGGCATGCAGATAAGGCACAGGAAGACTGCTGAATGGAGACACACTTATGTGGATTGCAGGGGGGCGGCCTGCCTCAGGGGAGGCCTGCCTGGAGACACGGGGTCTGAGGAGGCCATGTGAGCGATGGCCCCTGGGCGTGGGATACCTTTTGAAGTGTACATGCTGTTTGGCACCTTGGCCGTTTGCGCCCGTGACAGCCCTCCATGCCAGCGCTCATCCCCGGGTGCGAACCGCCTTTGATAGAGTGGGGTGGGATGGATGGGCCGGTGGGCATGCAGGCAAGTGTGTGGGAGTGAGGGGCCATCAGGCCCCTCTCATCCTTTACTTCTGAGTAGAAACTCGGACCAAGTGCCTCCAGTAGTGGGTTCCCCCCTTGCCCTTATGTGATGTTAACTTTGGTTGACATTCGCGTAGATGGGACCACTGAGCAGGACACAGCACATCCATTTTTGTACCCCCTTTCCACTCCATCTCGGTGACCAGGCCTCACTGCCCAGAGCACATGGCCCCCACCCTCGTTCCCACTCTGACTGGAAAACTCCAGAGGTATTTGCAACAGCTAATAAATGTAACACATCACTCTTCCTCTGAGATCACTGTCCTGCATGTGAACCAGCCTGAACTAAGCACATAGCTCGTTCATCTCCACAAACGTGTCCTTGCCCTCGCACCCTCACCAGTGGAAACTTACTGTCATGATCTCTGCTTCCAAAAGGTCAGGGTTTTCCCAACTCCCTTGGAAGCAGATCCATAACCCAGGTTCCGAGTGCCAACCAGTCCCAATTGGGACCTTTTGGACCCAGTCCTGGCGCCAGTGGCACCAGGCTCATAAATATGCCCAGTCCCAGCGCTGGAAGCGCCGGGCTCATAATGCTTGGGTGGACTTACCTTCAGCAGACCATGCTGCTTACTTGCCTGCCAGTTGAGCCTCTGATCCTCTTCTGTTTGGAACTACTTTTCCTGTTGGGTGGGGCTGGAGCCACTCCCTAGATTCAGAACACTGGAACTCTTCTGGAAGGCAGGAACTCTTTTCTTACCAGGAACTCTTTTCTTACTTAGGCGTGGCTGTGGAAGGAGACACCTAAGCACTACAGGAGGCTATTTAAACCACACCCGGTGGATGAATCTTGCTTTGCGTTATTCTGCAACCTCTGCAGCAGAACGCTCATCGTGTCTTCTGCATCCGGTCCTGGGCCTAAGGAAAAAGGCTTACCATCCTGAATCCAGTCTTCAGCAACACCTATAAAGACAAGAAAGAACAGGTTAGCATTCCGGCATCTGAAAGGCAAAGGCTTACCATCCTGAATCCAGTCTTCAGCAACACCTATAAAGACAAGAAAGAACAGGTTAGCATTCCGGCATCTGAAAGGCAAAGGCTTACCTACTCTTCGTACGCTCCGGAGGCCTTCGGCGCTGCATCCCGCATCTGAAAGACAAAACAAGGTGCGTTTAAAGACATTGGGGAACTTTAATACTCACGTGCCATTACTCCTTTCCACATCTAATCCAGTGGGTATTCCGGCACCCTGCAGCCGCTCCGAACTCGTACCTGCAAAATAAAAAGACAGTTAGAGCGCATAGTGAAGCAGGCAACAGGCGCTTACTTACGTGCTTCCAGGCGCTTCTATTCATCACACGGGCTCCATCTTCAACTCACTTCAGCCCGTCATCCGCCATCGCCGGAACCCTGCAAAACAAGAGACATCATTACTAAAGACTTTAAAGACATTTGAATGACTCGAAACTTACCGTTCGTGCAGTAAACGACGGACAGCAGTCCTCTGAAGTCAAGAGGCCTGCGCTACCTATCCAGTGAAGAAACTGGTTACAGCACCCTGCCCCGAGGCAGATGGAGAGCTCGGCATTCACTTACCTAAGGTGAGAGCGTTAACCTTTGGGGGTCTACAGGAGAGGAGAAGAGGAAAGAGATAGGGACACCCCAATAACCCCAGTTCATTAACCCCATATTTTCTATCTGCAGACATCTTACTCTACACGTCAGGCATACAGTGCACAGAGGTCCAGCCCAAAGAGCCAACCGGGTGCTACACATCACCTTTGAAGATACGGTAGTCGCCCAGTCAAGACCGGCGCCTCTGCGAGAATCAGGTGAGCGTTACAGAACGCAAAGCCTACCGCAAAACTCTCGCCCAGGCGCTATGGAAACCTCGGATACTGACCCCCTAGCCCGGTTACTTGGGGAACTAAGGGCAGAAGTGCATGCAGCTCGTCAGGAAACAAATGCTCTAAGAAGGGAACTAATTATTTCCAAGGAGAGAACAGACAATCTTGCTAGACAAGTGCTACAGTCACAAGCCGGACAGACCCCGTTACCCGCATCAGGGGCAAATCTTCCTTCAACATCCTCTATGAATCCAGTGCAGATCAACCTACCTGGGAATGTACCTCTGGCTCCGCCCGAACGATTTTCTGGTGACCCAAAGAGGTTTGCAGTATTTATCAATCAGTGCCGGTTGCACTTCTTATGCCGGCCAGCAGCCTTTCCAACTGATCAAGCAAAAGTAGCTTTTGTACTTTCGTACCTTAGTGGCAATGCGGCAGACTGGTCGATCCCTTTAGTTAATCAAGATGATCCGGTTCTCCATGATTTTCAAGCCTTTCAGCTTAATATGGAAAAACTGTTCGCAAGACATTCACAGGGGCAGGCCTTGGACAATGAGCTTCTTTCGTTGCGACAGGGTAATCAAGACCTTTTGGCTTATATTGCATCTTTCAATAGACTAATAGTGGAAACTCAATGGCCTGAGGACAAAAGGATTACGGTGTTTTATAGAGGTCTACGTGGAGAGCTCAAAGACGTTTTAGCCCAAGTAGTGAATCCCCCACAAGACTGTTCGGATTATATAGACTTGGTCGTTCAAATAGATCACAGGCTGCAGAACAGGAAGGTCGATCGTTCCAAGTTTGATGCTCGAGTATTTTCCAAACCGCCAACTCCTTCCAAAGGAGTAGACTCCGGGGAACCCATGCAAATAGGGGGTCTGAAAGGTCCTCTAACACAAAGGGAGCGGGAAAGGAGGAAACAGTTGCAATTATGCCTATATTGCGGAAACTCAGGGCACTTTCTTCGAGACTGTCCGGTGAAACCTGCCAAGAAGGCAGTAGGAGCTGCAGTTACCAAAGTTACAAACTCTGAGCAGGGAAACAACCTCGCCCGACAAGAATAGAGGTCCTCTTGCCGAGCGTGAAAACCAGTTCAGTGACCTCGCATTTCGTGATACCTATGGTCCTCATTAGCCCTGATAATCCGGATCGATTACATGCAATTGAAGCTTACGTCGACAGCGGTGCCATCGGCAATTATGTGGATCATGAAATGGTTTTGAGGATGAATCTAACTCTTTGTCCCAAGGCTGTAAAGGACGTCATTACTACGGTGGATGGTACGGAGATAGCCTCCGGGCCAGTAACGCATACCACTCAAGAGGTGACGCTAGTAAGTCAAGATGGACACCATGAGAAGATCGTGTTCGATGTGATCAAGGCCCCTCAGTTTCAGATTATTCTAGGAATACCTTGGTTAGAGAAACACAATCCTCTGATCGATTGGCGAGCAAGAACGGTCCAGTTTCCAGAATGTGTCTCTACTTGTCACCCTCCACCTGGTGTTGCACTGGCCGCAATTTCTTCAGAGACTCCCCAGTTACCTCCCGAATACCTAGAATACCAAGATGTTTTCCGGAAGGATCAGGCTAACTCTCTACCTCCTCATAGGTCTTATGACTGCCAGATAGACCTGATACCTGGATCTACTCCTCCTTGTAGTAGAATTTATGCCCTCACCGAGCCTGAGAACCTTCACCTTCGACAATACCTGGATCAATACCTGGCAAATGGGTTTATTCGTCCTTCCAAGTCCCTTGCTTCTTCAGCTTTGTTCTTCGTTCCAAAAAAGGAAGGAGACCTTAGAACTTGTATCGATTATCGCTCCCTGAACCAGATCACCGTTAAGAATAGATATCCGTTACCTTTGATCCCTGAACTCCTGGACCAAGTCAGAAAAGCATGCATATATACAAAGCTGGATCTTAGAGGAGCTTACCACTTGGTACGAGTAAAAGAGGGCGATGAATGGAAGACGGCCTTCCGCACCAAGTATGGGCTATTTGAATATCAGGTCATGCCCTTCGGACTTTGCAATGCCCCGGCCGCCTTTCAATATTTTATGAACGATGTCCTCAGAGAGCTCATAGATGTATGTGTTGTTGTTTACATTGACGACATCCTCGTTTATTCTTCATCGGAATCTGAACATCGGAAACACGTGAAAATGGTCCTCGAAAGATTGCATCAACACAAACTTTTCGCTAAGTTGGAAAAATGTGTTTTCAACGTGACTGAAGTTGAATTCTTGGGATTCATATTATCACCTGGCGGAGTGCGTATGGATTCAAAGAAGGTCGATGCAGTTCTCAAATGGCCATCACCATCCTCCGTAAAAGGTGTGCAAAGCATGTTAGGCTTCGCCAACTTTTACCGCAGGTTTATCCCCGAATTCTCTCGAATAGTCCAGCCCATCACTGCCTTGTTAAAGAAAAACAAACGTTTTGAATGGTCTACCGAGGCGGAACAAGCTTTCCAGGATTTGAAGACTAAATTTATCTCTGCACCAATCTTAAAACACCCTCGCCCCGAACTCCCCTACATCGTGGAAACTGATGCTTCAAGCCTTGCCATGGGGGCAGTTCTATCACAAAAGGACCCGGTAACCAATCAGTTGCATCCCGTGGCATTTTGGTCCCGCAAATTCTCGCCTCCTGAAATCAATTACACGATTACTGACAAGGAACTTCTGGCTGTCAAGTCTGCCTTTAAGGCTTGGCGGCATTATCTGCTGGGGGCCTGACACACCGTTACTGTGATTACGGATCACCGAAACCTGCAATATTTGAAGACCGCAAAAGCCCAATCCTCTAGATAACTCCGTTGGGCATTATTCTTTGCCGAGTTTGACTTCATAATTACCTATCGACCTGGTACAAAGAACGGTAAAGCCGATGCCCTTTCTCGGATGGGAGTGGAAGAACACTTGGTCAACCCTAAACCTGTACCAATCATTCCCGAACAAAGAATTCTGGGTGTAATCGCCACAGAATCCATAGAGGAAGTTAAGGATAAAGCCAGGCAACTTGTAACTCCAGCAGACATACAGAATTGGCATCTGCAGGGAAAGGACTTTGCAGTAAAGGACAACTTATTGTATTTCCAAGAACGATTATACCTACCCAGCACAGATTTACAGAAAAAAGTAATCTCTTGTTATCACGACTCTTTAATGGAAGGTCATCCCGGTATAGCCAAGACCTCAGAAAAGATCAAGCGCTACTTCTGGTGGCCGTCTTGGAAAAAAGATATCAGAGACTTTATAATGTCCTGTGGAGTATGCGCCCAAAACAAGAGTCAAAAGGAAAGACCAGCAGGCCTCTTACGCCCTATTGACATCCCACCTCGCCCTTGGCATACGCTTTCTATGGACTTCATCACCGATCTACCTCCATGCTCCGGATACAATACGATTCTAGTAATCGTGGACTTATTCTCCAAGATGGCGCATTTCATTCCGCTCAAAGGCTTGCCAACAGCAGCAACTCTGGCCCGAGAATTTCTCGAAAACATCGTCCGACTGCACGGTTTTCCTTCGGTTCTAATTTCGGATCGAGGTAGTCAATTTATTTCTCATTTTTGGCGAAGTTGCTGTCGGTCGGCTCAAATTGATGTGAGACTATCGACCAGTCACCACCCTCAGACCGACGGACAAACCGAGAGGACCAATCAAACTCTGGAACAGTATTTACGCTGCATGCTGCAACAAACTGAAAAAACTTGGAAAGATATCCTTTGGATAGCCGAGTATGCCTACAATAACTCTGTCCATTCGGGAACTGGGAAAACCCCGTTTTTTCTTTTGTACGGCAGTCACCCTCGAACCTCGGAGTTGGATCCCCTCCAAGATCTTGAAACACCAGCAGTAGACTACCTGCATTCTACAATCACCCAAGCCTTTAAGGAAGCTGTTTCTCACCTTCAAAGGGCTAAAGAACAATACAAGAAAGGAGCAGATCAACATCGGAAGGAAGCCCCTCACTATCAAGTAGGGGATCAAGTCTGGTTATCCACCAAATATCTATCTCTAAAAGGGCCACGCACATTCAACCCAAGATACCTTGGTCCCTATTCCATCACTACCATAGTAAACCCAGTAGCGGTCAAGTTGGACTTGCCCCCGCACATGAAGATACATCCGGTCTTCCACGTCTCTCTATTAAAACCCGTGCAACCTCAAACCCGACTAACCAAATCTCCAAAACCTATCCTAGTGGATGGAGAACTCGAGTTTGAAGTCAAAAGCATTCTGGACTCCAAGATCTCCAAATCTAAACTATTCTACCTAATTGACTGGAAAGGCTACGGCCCCCAAGAGAGATCCTGGGAACCTGCTGAATATGTCCACGCTCCTCGCCTAATCAAAAGATTTCACCGAACATTTCCTGACAAGCCAAAACCCCCGGAGAAGCCCGGTTTGGGAGGGGCCTTGAGGGGGGGTACTGTCATGATCTCTGCTTCCAAAAGGTCAGGGTTTTCCCAACTCCCTTGGAAGCAGATCCATAACCCAGGTTCCGAGTGCCAACCAGTCCCAATTGGGACCTTTTGGACCCAGTCCTGGCGCCAGTGGCACCAGGCTCATAAATATGCCCAGTCCCAGCGCTGGAAGCGCCGGGCTCATAATGCTTGGGTGGACTTACCTTCAGCAGACCATGCTGCTTACTTGCCTGCCAGTTGAGCCTCTGATCCTCTTCTGTTTGGAACTACTTTTCCTGTTGGGTGGGGCTGGAGCCACTCCCTAGATTCAGAACACTGGAACTCTTCTGGAAGGCAGGAACTCTTTTCTTACCAGGAACTCTTTTCTTACTTAGGCGTGGCTGTGGAAGGAGACACCTAAGCACTACAGGAGGCTATTTAAACCACACCCGGTGGATGAATCTTGCTTTGCGTTATTCTGCAACCTCTGCAGCAGAACGCTCATCGTGTCTTCTGCATCCGGTCCTGGGCCTAAGGAAAAAGGCTTACCATCCTGAATCCAGTCTTCAGCAACACCTATAAAGACAAGAAAGAACAGGTTAGCATTCCGGCATCTGAAAGGCAAAGGCTTACCATCCTGAATCCAGTCTTCAGCAACACCTATAAAGACAAGAAAGAACAGGTTAGCATTCCGGCATCTGAAAGGCAAAGGCTTACCTACTCTTCGTACGCTCCGGAGGCCTTCGGCGCTGCATCCCGCATCTGAACGACAAAACAAGGTGCGTTTAAAGACATTGGGGAACTTTAATACTCACGTGCCACTACTCCTTTCCACATCTAATCCAGTGGGTATTCCGGCACCCTGCAGCCGCTCCGAACTCGTACCTGCAAAATAAAAAGACAGTTAGAGCGCATAGTGAAGCAGGCAACAAGCGCTTACTTACGTGCTTCCAGGCGCTTCTATTCATCACACGGGCTCCATCTTCAACTCACTTCAGCCCGTCATCCGCCATCGCCGGAACCCTGCAAAACAAGAGACATCATTACTAAAGACTTTAAAGACATTTGAATGACTCGAAACTTACCGTTCGTGCAGTAAACGACGGACAGCAGTCCTCTGAAGTCAAGAGGCCTGCGCTACCTATCCAGTGAAGAAACTGGTTACAGCACCCTGCCCCGAGGCAGATGGAGAGCTCGGCATTCACTTACCTAAGGTGAGAGCGTTAACCTTTGGGGGTCTACAGGAGAGGAGAAGAGGAAAGAGATAGGGACACCCCAATAACCCCAGTTCATTAACCCCATATTTTCTATCTGCAGACATCTTACTCTACACGTCAGGCATACAGTGCACAGAGGTCCAGCCCAAAGAGCCAACCGGGTGCTACACATCACCTTTGAAGATACGGTAGTCGCCCAGTCAAGACCGGCGCCTCTGCGAGAATCAGGTGAGCGTTACACTTACTGCCATTCTGACCCTGTGTCCCTGCAAGGTATTCTCTTCATGTGCCAGACCACTGACCACGCCATGATGTCCACCTAGTAGATCCCCAACTAACATTAGACCCCTACTGCAGTATATCATTGCCTATCAATAACAAATGCCACATACCGGAGATTCTTGTGAGCACAGACCCATACTTCAAACAGTGTATTATAGTGGTCAAGACCCTTAACCTAAGGCCTGTCTAATCCAATGTTGATTGATAGTATAGATATATGTGTGACTTTTATAGAGACATAACCAACTGAAAGACTTTGAACAAGTTTTATTTAGTGCATGCATTATTGAGAATATATTATGTTAGCTTAGATAGTGACCACCCTACTTCACAGCGACCTGACCTTCACCCATTCGCAGCACAGATGTCTGACGTCCATCCTTCAATGGAGACACACTTGATTCATTTAAAAAATTGAAACAACCATTGTTAAAATATATGTGGTGTTTTATTTTGTATCTTATTTTGATGACACAAAAATACAAGACTTTACACATTGTACAGGTCAGGTTGCAGCACAGCGAGAGAAAATCCCCTGTACTGACCGCTGTCACTCGGGAACGTTTCTCTTATGGCACGAACGGCACAGGCGGGTATTACTCTTCGAACGCGGTGTCCAAGCCTCCCGTGAAGCCACCATGTAAAGGAACGATAGGCCACCAGCTGGTACCACCTGTGAAAAAGAATGATACAAACTGTTTTTAAATGAACAAGATAAGTTTAATAAACGTTTGTTGTCAATGACAATTCTTGTAACTAATGGCATTCTGCTCGGACAAATGCTATCTAGACACTGCACACTATTGAACGACTTTCATGTGTTCCAATGATATGTATATGTAATTTTGGATATAGTAGAAGACCATGAAATAAGAGTGGCATGACATGCAGAGTATACTTACTCGTTACTCGGATTACGAGGACGAACAGTTGCGCGAAGTTCGTGCATAAGCACCATCATTATCCTCAACACGGACCGTGTGAGCCAGGCTGCCCTGAAGTCTGGCATCTCGGTGATGCATTGCGGTCGTGGCTCGCCTTCCGAAATGTAGGCCACGCATCCCGAGTTTTCACAGCAGCAGCAGTTCTCCTCCTCGGTTGGCATTAGCTCGCACCGATTGCATGTGCACCAGGTGGAAACACCGTCCATGCGACTAGGTCCAGGCTCTTCAGCTGTTGAATCGTCCTCCCAACTGCTGTCCGAAGCCCCATCGTTTTCACGTTTTTCCTTTTCCAGTAGTTCCTCCTCGGTATACTCGGGCTCGTACATGTGTGTGTGTTAAACAAACTAAAATAATTTATAGCGGTGGTACTGGTATCTGTTCACACGGGCTACAAGCAACAAAGGTAGCTGACCAGAGCACAGAAGCGAGTCACAGAATACTCAAAGTAACACAGAGAGAGGAATGGAATCGAAAATCTGCTGCTGTGTGTTGTGAAACGGTCTGTTTATACTTATTGAGGAAAGAGGCGTCCTGCCATTTCCATGGCGACACGTCATTAGCTGAAGCGCAGCGAATGTTGACACGAGACGTACTTTGGCGTTGTGAAATGGCCGGTACGCTTCTGCTGATGACAGGCTCAGGGGTGGGGGATATGATTTAGTGCCGCAAAAGCAGGTCAGCCAGGGCGATGGGGGAAATGATAGGATGATCACAAAATGGCAGCTCCCTGATGCCTGTTTTCACGTGCGTTTAATGGACGAAAACTCGGGTAAGGTCCATAGGAAATTTTTCTAAAATCGAGCGACTTCCTTAATGTTCCTCTTCTGCTCTTCCTTATTGTCCTTCAGACCCTCCTTACTCATCTTGATATTCCTCCTTCAGCCTCCTTGTTAACCTTCACCTCTTTTCCACTCTTCCTGATATCCCTTCTCATTACCTCCTTGTTAACCTTCACCTCCTTCTTACCCTTCCTGATAGTCCTTCTCTCCTTCTCCTTGTTAAACTTCCCTCTCTCCCTTCCCGGTATACCTCCTTTCTCCCTGTTTTTTCTTCTTCACTTTCTCCTCACTCTTCCTCCTAATCAACTCTCCCCAGCCTCTTTCTTCCTGCCCAACTCTCACACATCAACTTGCTCGATTGCCACTCCTGAAATCCCTTCCACTGCTGTCTCGTGAGCCTGCCTTATATAGATCCTGAGTTGAATGTCTCCTCCCTGATTGGCTGGAGGGTTAATGTGATCTGTCTGAGCATACTATGTCACTAGGTTTCCCTGTAGTTCTGAAACCTGGAAGCAACTCTTCAAATAGGCCCGCTGCCATCTTCAACCCCATTCCAGAATGCTATTCCCGGTAAATGGGCTCCTACTCTTGCTCTCTTTCTCCCTACCCATTGAACTGCTTTTCCCCTGTGGAGTTCCATTTGGCCCCCCTCTGTGGCCAGTAGGCCCGTATGTATGCTGTGGACACCTTTTGGGCAGTGGGAAGAATACATGTGGTCTGGTGTGGGTATTTATTCCCATAGCTATGATGAAATAAGTGTCTGTAGGGCACTCTCTGTCCATAGTTCTTGCAGTTTTGAGGAAGACATGAGCTCTTCGCTTTCTGGATCTTTCCTCAATATGGATAAGAAGTGGAGTTCTCGCTCAATGTCCATTTGCTGCATGGGTGAAGGCTTTGTTCCTTCTGCCCTGCTAGTTCTTAAATGGGGGAGGGGTGTGAGTTCCCCATGACAGTCCTCTTTGGTGATTTAAAGCACTCTAGTGCTCAGGTTTCATCCTGCCCCAAATCTTTTTACTGAAATTCCTGGATTTGTTGTGGGTTTTCCTTCTGCAAAAGAGAGGGTTTAAGGGAGATATATTTCTGATCATCTAGGTTTGTTGGCGGGTCTGTTTGACCTAAGTTAGAGACATGTTCCTGGGAATACTTTCTAATTTGAGGGATGGCGTTAGGGTTTTCCCATAGCCTTCCTCCTCCTCAATCCATAATAGACCCTTCTGGCTCCATTTCAGGTTTTCCGTCTGACCAAGAGTGGAATGTTGGGGGTCATAGTTCTTGAATGGCAGGCTTTCCAAAGTGGTTGGTTGATTGGGCCTGGAGATAATGTTTTAGGTAGTAGAGCTGACCTGAGTGCCAGAAAGATAAGACAATGTTATTCTCAGGTCCATGTTGTTATTGTTATTGTTATTTTGCATTTATATAGCGCCTTATATACCATTGGTATGGTCTGAAGGCGCTGGTAGGTTGAACGCCCTTGGGAACCGAAGTTCAGGTCAGTATAGAGAGTAGAGGGAGTCCAAAAGTGCGTGTGCGCACTAGGTATGTGTGCAGCTGGTGCGGAAATCGAGTTGTAGCTGCTTCTTAGTTGTACGTGTGGTGGTTGAGAGGTCAGGAGTATGTGTTTGCTCTGGTCGGTTTTACCCAGAACGAGTGTGGCTGCGTTAGGCCTGAGGAGAACGCCTGGCTGGGGGGTGTGAATCCAGCAATGATTACTTAGAGTGATGTGGAGTAAGAGGGAGATGTGGATATGAGAACAGTTATACCGAATGGTGTCATAGTATCTCTGTGTTCTAGATGAGTGGTGGTGTAAGAGGGAGAGTAAGCGTGGGGTGTGGTATGATGTATGTTTTCAAGTGTTTCCTTCATTCCAAAGCATATTAAGCATCGTCTGTTGTACAAATTCGTCCGTTCCTCATATTCGTCCGCTCCACACATTCGTTCAGTCATTATCATCGTCTAGTTCACACCCTCGTACACTTCTAAACGCTGCTGGGAACAGTTCTGAATTCAACTTTCACAGAGAGGCTATTGGGTGCAACTTTCAAGTGTAACTGGGTACACTTCTAAGATGCAATTGGGTACACTTCTAAATTAAGGTGGGAACCGTTTTACAATCAGCTATCAGATAGGCTATTGGGTGCAGCTTCTAAATGCAATTGGGTATATTTCTAAAATGCTGTTGGATACACTTCTAATTGCAAGAGGGTACAATTCTAATTCAACTTTCTCTGAGGAGGTGCGGGGTACAGTTCTAGTTGCGAGTGGGAACAGTTCTTTATTCAACTTTCACAGAGAGGCTATTGGGTGCAAACTTTCAGGTGCAACTGGGTACTCTTCTAAATGCAAGTGGGAACAGTTCTAAATTTCAGCTTTCACAGAGAGGCTATTGGGTGCAGCTTCTGAATGCAATTGGGTACACTTCTAAATGCCGTTGGGTACATTTCTACATGTAAGAGAGAACAGTTCTAAATCAACTTTCTCACAGAGGCTAACCGGCGCAACTTCCAACTCTAATTGGATACACTTCCAGGAGCAGGTGGGAGCAGTTCTAATGCGGGTGGTAACGGATTTAAATTCAACTTTCGCAGAAAGGCTAGTGGGCGCAGCTTCTAAATGCAATTGGGTACAATTCTAATGCAGGTGAGGACAGTTCTAAATTCGACTTTCTCAGAGAGGCTATTGGGTGCAGCTTCTAAATGCAATTGGGTACACTTCTACATGCAAGAGGGAACAATTCTAATTCAACTTTCTCAGAGAGGCTATCCGGCGCAACTTCAACTGCAATTGGGTACACTTCTAGATGGAGGTGGGAGCAGTTCTAATGCGGGTGGTGACAGATCTAAATTCAACTTTCACGGAGAGGCTATCGGGCGCAGCCTCTGAATGCAACTGAGTACACTTCTAAATGCAAGTGGGAACAATTTTAAATTCAACTTTCACAGAGAGGCTAATTGGGGACAGCTTCTAAATGCAAATTCTAGTGTATCTTTCTCAGAGGGCTATCTGGCGTACTTCTAAATGCTAACATTCACAATTCCATCTAAGAGTGGACATGCTAACATTCACAATTCCATCTAAGAACATGCTATCATTCACAATTCCATCAAGGAGTGGACATGCTAACATTCACAATTCCATCAAGGAGTGGACATGCTAACATTCACAATTCCATCAAGGAGTGGACATGCTAACATTCACAATTCCATCTAAGAACATGCTAACATTCACAATTCCATCAAGGAGTGGACATGCTAACATTCACAATTCCATCTAAGAACATGCTAACATTCACAGTTCCATCAAGGAGTGTACATGCTAACATTCACAATTCCATCAAGGAGTGGACATGCTAACATTCACAATTCCATCTAAGAACATGCTAACATTCACAATTCCATCAAGGAGTGGACATGCTAACATTCACAATTCCATCAAGGAGTGGACATGCTAACATTCACAATTCCATCTAAGAACATGCTAACATTCACAATTCCATCAAGGAGTGGACGTGCTAACATTCACAATTCCATCAAGGAGTGGACATGCTAACATTCACGATTCCATCTAAGAACATGCTAACATTCACAATTCCATCAAGGAGTGGACATGCTAACATTCATAATTCCATCAAGGAGTGGACATGCTAACATTCACAATTCCATCTAAGAACATGCTAACATTCACAATTCCATCTAAGAGTGGACATGCTAGTATTATGGCACTCTATGTTATTGGTAGGTAATGTAGAGTGGCAGGGGTTTTCAGGAGTAGAGTGATTGCTCTACTCCCCACCCATGCCACACTCACGGTTTTTGTTGGTGTTTGTTGGCTTCCTTGGCGTCCCCTGCGGACACCTGCTGACACATCCTGGAGCCGCCTCTGTAGGAGCCGCCCTTCGCCAGAGGGGCTGCCGGGCAGAGGGCTGCCCTGGGAAAGTCGGGGATAAAGGGGAGGCGGACGAATCAGGGCAAGGGGAGGACAAAGGGGGCGGGACTGAGGGAGGGAAGCTGCCGTGCAGAAGGGAGGCAGCAAGGGCCTCCTGGCCCCAAAATGGTGGCATGGGGGGGCAGGGGCACAGAGATTCCTTTGTGGGGGGCATCTGGGGTCGGCTTGCCCTGCGCAGCACTCACCTGCTTCCCGATGGTAAAGGAAGCAGGGAGGCTGCCGCGGGTCGCTAGACCCGAGCCCACGGGCCCATTTAGCCAATGGGGAACGGGGGGCGGGATGGGAGGCGGGAGCAGGGATCCAGGAAGGAGCGGGGAGAGGGGACGCAAAGAGGGTGCAGGGGCCTGGGGGCACAGAGATTCCTTTGTGGGGGGCATCTGGGGTCGGCTTGCCCTGCGCAGCACTCACCTGCTTCCCGATGGTAAAGGAAGCAGGGAGGCTGCCGCGGGTCGCTAGACCCGAGCCCACGGGCCCAGTTAGCCAATGGGGAACGGGGGGCGGGATGGGAGGCGGGAGCAGGGATCCAGGAAGGAGCGGGGAGAGGGGACGCAAAGAGGGTGCAGGAGCCTGGGGGCACAGAGATTCCTTTGTGGGGGGCATCTGGGGTCGGCTTGGCCTGCGCAGCACTCACCTGCTTCCCGATGGTAAAGGAAGCAGGGAGGCTGCCGCGGGTCGCTAGACCCGAGCCCACGGGCCCAGTTAGCCAATGGGGAACGGGGGGCGGGATGGGAGGCGGGAGCAGGGATCCAGGAAGGAGCGGGGAGAGGGGACGCAAAGAGGGTGCAGGGGCCTGGGGGCACAGAGATTCCTTTGTGGGGGGCATCTGGGGTCGGCTTGCCCTGCGCAGCACTCACCTGCTTCCCGATGGTAAAGGAAGCAGGGAGGCTGCCGCGGGTCGCTAGACCCGAGCCCACGGGCCCAGTTAGCCAATGGGGAACGGGGGGCGGGATGGGAGGCGGGAGCAGGGATCCAGGAAGGAGCGGGGAGAGGGGATGCAAAGAGGGTGCAGGGGCCTGGGGGCACAGAGATTCCTTTGTGGGGGGCATCTGGGGTCGGCTTGCCCTGCGCAGCACTCACCTGCTTCCCGATGGTAAAGGAAGCAGGGAGGCTGCCGCGGGTCGCTAGACCCGAGCCCACGGGCCCAGTTAGCCAATGGGGAACGGGGGGCGGGATGGGAGGCGGGAGCAGGGATCCAGGAAGGAGCGGGGAGAGGGGACGCAAAGAGGGTGCAGGGGCCTGGGGGCACAGAGATTCCTTTGTGGGGGGCATCTGGGGTCGGCTTGCCCTGCGCAGCACTCACCTGCTTCCCGATGGTAAAGGAAGCAGGGAGGCTGCCGCGGGTCGCTAGACCCGAGCCCACGGGCCCAGTTAGCCAATGGGGAACGGGGGGCGGGATGGGGGGCGGGAGCAGGGATCCAGGAAGGAGCGGGGAGAGGGGACGCAAAGAGGGTGCAGGGGCCTGGGGGCACAGAGATTCCTTTGTGGGGGGCATCTGGGGTCGGCTTGCCCTGCGCAGCACTCACCTGCTTCCCGATGGTAAAGGAAGCAGGGAGGCTGCCGCGGGTCGCTAGACCCGAGCCCACGGGCCCAGTTAGCCAATGGGGAACGGGGGGCGGGATGGGAGGCGGGAGCAGGGATCCAGGAAGGAGCGGGGAGAGGGGACGCAAAGAGGGTGCAGGGGCCTGGGGGCACAGAGATTCCTTTGTGGGGGGCATCTGGGGTCGGCTTGCCCTGCGCAGCACTCACCTGCTTCCCGATGGTAAAGGAAGCAGGGAGGCTGCCGCGGGTCGCTAGACCCGAGCCCACGGGCCCAGTTAGCCAATGGGGAACGGGGGGCGGGATGGGAGGCGGGAGCAGGGATCCAGGAAGGAGCGGGGAGAGGGGACGCAAAGAGGGTGCAGGGGCCTGGGGGCACAGAGATTCCTTTGTGGGGGGCATCTGGGGTCGGCTTGGCCTGCGCAGCACTCACCTGCTTCCCGATGGTAAAGGAAGCAGGGAGGCTGCCGCGGGTCGCTAGACCCGAGCCCACGGGCCCAGTTAGCCAATGGGGAACGGGGGGCGGGATGGGAGGCGGGAGCAGGGATCCAGGAAGGAGCGGGGAGAGGGGACGCAAAGAGGGTGCAGGGGCCTGGGGGCACAGAGATTCCTTTGTGGGGGGCATCTGGGGTCGGCTTGGCCTGCGCAGCACTCACCTGCTTCCCGATGGTAAAGGAAGCAGGGAGGCTGCCGCGGGTCGCTAGACCCGAGCCCACGGGCCCAGTTAGCCAATGGGGAACGGGGGGCGGGATGGGAGGCGGGAGCAGGGATCCAGGAAGGAGCGGGGAGAGGGGACGCAAAGAGGGTGCAGGAGCCTGGTGGCACAGAGATTCCTTTGTGGGGGCATCTGGGGTCGGCTTGCCCTGCGCAGCACTCACCTGCTTCCCGATGGTAAAGGAAGCAGGGAGGCTGCCGCGGGTCGCTAGACCCGAGCCCACGGGCCCAGTTAGCCAATGGGGAATGGGGGGCGGGATGGGAGGCGGGAGCAGGGATCCAGGAAGGAGCGGGGAGAGGGGACGCAAAGAGGGTGCAGGGGCCTGGGGGCACAGAGATTCCTTTGTGGGGGGCATCTGGGGTCGGCTTGCCCTGCGCAGCACTCACCTGCTTCCCGATGGTAAAGGAAGCAGGGAGGCTGCCGCGGGTCGCTAGACCTGAGCCCACGGGCCCAGTTAGCCAATGGGGAACGGGGGGCGGGATGGGAGGCGGGAGCAGGGATCCAGGAAGGAGCGGGGAGAGGGGACGCAAAGAGGGTGCAGGGGCCTGGGGGCACAGAGATTCCTTTGTGGGGGGCATCTGGGGTCGGCTTGCCCTGCGCAGCACTCACCTGCTTCCCGATGGTAAAGGAAGCAGGGAGGCTGCCGCGGGTCGCTAGACCCGAGCCCACGGGCCCAGTTAGCCAATGGGGAACGGGGGGCGGGATGGGAGGCGGGAGCAGGGATCCAGGAAGGAGCGGGGAGAGGGGACGCAAAGAGGGTGCAGGGGCATGGGGGCACAGAGATTCCTTTGTGGGGGGCATCTGGGGTCGGCTTGCCCTGCGCAGCACTCACCTGCTTCCCGATGGTAAAGGAAGCAGGGAGGCTGCCGCGGGTCGCTAGACCCGAGCCCACGGGCCCAGTTAGCCAATGGGGAACGGGGGGCGGGATGGGAGGCGGGAGCAGGGATCCAGGAAGGAGCGGGGAGAGGGGACGCAAAGAGGGTGCAGGGGCCTGGGGGCACAGAGATTCCTTTGTGGGGGGCATCTGGGTCGGCTTGCCCTGCGCAGCACTCACCTGCTTCCCGATGGTAAAGGATGTGACGATGAACGGTGAGGTCACTTCATCACAATGCACAATAGAAGGCAACTTACTATTTCCATTTAGTCTGTCATTCTGCTCTCCTTCCTTTCCTGCTTGGCAATTGCTTGCTCCACTGGCAGGCACATAAAAGCAAAGAATGTGCTGTTACTTTAAAGCTTTTAACTGGTAATGGCACGCTTTGTCCCCTCACACTCTGGCCCCTCCCATATAAATAGAGCCTCCTCAATGGCCACTCCTTATTCCGGTTGTTTCCACCTATCAGTAGGTCAGGAAAAGCATCTTAATGCGATTGTCTCCCAGTTTACTACTACGACACACCAATAAAGTGTGCCATTACGATCTTTAGGGATAATTTTCTTTTTTTTTGCTGTCCCCCTTTGTGCATGGCTGTGTTTTCTGGCTTCAACACGACACATAGCTTCTTGCAGACACTTCTCCCCGGCTGACCCACTCCATGTCTGTTTTTACCTGCCTTCTGTGCCAAAGCAGGGTTCAGTTCCACAGTCACTGTCTGACTTTGTGTTCGGTCATAACTTTTCAGAGACAGGGGGGTTCAGTCGCGAGCACAGTGCGAAACCTGGCATGCTTTTTCTGATGCATGTATGAAGGCTGCCAAACCTGTTTTGGGGCCTTCAACCTCTCAGTTTAGGAAATTACATGCCAGAAACTTGTACAAGTTGATACCCCTTAGACAGAAAGCTCCTGATTCTCAAAAAGGAGAACCTGCAGCACCGTATATACTTTTCGGTCGAGACAAGGTTACAAAGATACAACAGAGGGGCACGCTTACCTGAATATGTACCTGGTCGCCGGTGTCATTCAGGTATCCCGTTCTACCAAATCCTCTAAAACAGTGCATCCTGTGTCTTCAGGATGAACCCATAAGAGAATTGAATCAGCCTCCTCTGAGAGTCCTGGTACCAATCCATCAGTACCGCTGAAAGTCTTAAAAAGGGCAGACCTGCATGCTCAGGCTAAAGAAAGGTTAAGGAGCTCTCTGGCAATGACTTGGTACCAGAGGCTTCCTCGCATTTAAAGCAACCCCACATTTTGTCTTGGGAGGATAGCTCAGGGGCAACGCACTAACCTTGGAAGCAAGACGACGTGGAGCAACACAGGCTCAATGCCCGGTCCACACTTGGAAACCTCTCTGTATTAAGCGCCTTATTAATTAACCAATTACAATTACAATTGAAGCCAAGGAACTTCATTCCACAAAGGTTAACCTTTCCTTTCCTCATTCAGTATCGGATCCTTCCATGAAACATACTGAGAAGGCTTCAGGTTCGGTACTGAAAAGTGTGAAGGCATCATGAAGAAGGACACAGACAACAGATTCTAAATTCAAAATAACCAAGTGTATTAACTTAAATGTCAGGATGAAAAAAGGCCTAACTTGCCCTTTACATAGGTGGGTACCTTTTCCTTTCCTGCTTCTTTCCACCCCTGGGAAGTAACTCTGTTCGTATGGCACTTTCCTTAATTCCGGTGTCCAATTCTGCACAAATCAGTTTTTCCTCTAAAATAACAGGGATTTTATATGAGGTTTTCCCTTTAGTATATAAACAAACTTGGGGTCCCTTCTCATATAACTCCTCTCTTGGTGTTAAAGGGACAGCTTTTTGATTTAAAGGACAATGGGCCTCATTACACAGTAGGCGGTAAGGGTTTACCGGTACCGGTAAGGGCACCGGTACCGGTAAACCCTTACTGCCTTACTACGAGTTCCCTTTACGGGATCCGACCCTAACGGCTGGTTTTACCACCCGTTAAATTAGGGTGCCGCAAAGGGACCTCGGTGCTAATTACGGTACCGCAATTTGTGGTACCGTAATTAGCACCTTCCCCATTCCCATTATGCCCTATGGGGGCAAAAATGGGAATGTGGAAGGGCCGTGGTGAATGGGGAATTACCGGTCCCGCTCACATTGGAGTAGGCCGGTAATTCCGCCATCCACCAAGACGGACACGTTAAAATACCGGCGGCAACCATGGCGCTAATAGCGCCATGGTTACCGCACAACGTGTAATGAGGCCCAATGCCTTGTGAGGTGACCATTTTTCCTACAAGAATAGCAGGGATGTACTGGGGTAGAAGGTATATGTTTCTCTTCGGGTTCCCAAGGAGATGTTACTTCCTAATGTTCGCAAAGGAGAACCTGATGTTTGGCTGGTCTCGCTGTTCAAATTTCTGTTCAGATGGTAGGGTAGAGCTTTCCTGCTTATTGGATGGACAGCATTTTGTAGCATGTCCCAGCTTTCCACAGGAAAAACACTCTTGTTCTGGGCGGCGGTAGCCTATAGGGAATCTAAATTCCTCCCATCAGGGGTCTGGCTCACCTTCAATTTGTTCTTCTAATATGATAGTTTCTTTTTCTATGACTTTATCATGGGAGTCCTTGGTAATCTTTAGGACCTTGGTCTCACAAGGAGCTCTTAATAGGGCTGAGGTCTGTAGGGTATTTTGTGTAGATTTGGAGCCTAGCAGTATTTTCTTACCACCAAAAATAAAAGTAATTTAGCAATAATCACTCCTTGCATTCAGATTGGGCTTGGTATTATAGTGGTATCGTGGCTATGCATTATTTCAGTACACAGATACATTTAGATGGTATGCATTTTGTTGTGGTATAGTGATGAGCATAATTTCTTTGTTTTATTTGTGGCCCCAACATACAAAACCCCTTTGTTTTGTTTAGACTGTTCTTGTGATCTCTAGAGGCCTCAGGCTTCTACATTATTAAAGAACACCACATTTCCATATGAAGTGCCACTTATGGCTGTTATCACTGATTTATCTATACCAGTGAGCTATGCTTCCATAAAGTATTCACAATAACACGTGGTATAATCACTCATTTATTTACATTAGTGAAACTATTTCCAGAGGCCTCTCTCTCTGCTGACTCATGTACGTCCAGCAGACTATCAGATTGTGTTCCACTCAGAAGTCACACACACATATGCACTGAGTGGAACCACGCACACAGCTATTTATAATTACTCATAACATAACTTTTTCCACATGGGATGCTTGGTATATATTACCTAATGACCTCCCCTTTTATCAGGTGATATGGACTAACTGCACCAGAGAAAAACAGAAGCAAATAGAAGCCTTTACACAGATTGTGATTTACATCAGTTTCATTTCAAACTTCATACATTACCAGTTTTGCGAGGCAGTCTTTTCTAGAATAAACATAATAGAAACAATAGAAACAATTGCAAAATACATGGCATTTCATTAGATTCTTTGCAACAATAAAAAGAACAGTGCATCAGTTGACTTGCATTTCTGAATGGCAACATTAGAATGCAGCTAGCGCTACGCTGCCTGATTGAAATAGATTTAATTCACACACCGCACTCTCACTTTGTGTAAGATAATTACCAGCAAATTGTAGCTGTTCAGCACGCGAACTCTCTGGGCTGATCACTTTCTTAAAAATGGCTCAGGGCTTCCTTTTAGAGCACCCGGCGAGGACATGCAGTTCCAATCTGCACTCTTTGGTCCTCAAGCTGGTGCTAATTGACTGAAATCTCCAGCCTGTGAAGATCAGCAGTGCACTGGAACGACGCCCCTCAATCAACCCCACAGCAACTCCCGCCAAGTCCTCACTGAAGCTGTGCAAAATGTCCACTGCCTTTCTTCCTCCCGAGATGCACCAAGAGACATCTGTTACAGCCCCTAACGTGACGTGCATCCAATAAAAGTCTATCATGTCATACCCTCCTTCTTCAAACAATAGCTCACTTAAGAAACTGTATCCACTAATTTCCTGCTTATTCGAGTTTTGTTTCCTTAGCAAGGACCGTGAAAAGCACAGAGAGAGAGAGAAAGGAAAAAACAAATTCTGAATGTCCGTTTAAAATGAGTTTCAGCCTGCCTCATTTTGCACTTGGAGAACACATTATGATATTAAGAAGTTAGAATCATGTTAGTACTGTTAATTATATTAGTTCATTAATCCTCTAATGTGTCTCCTGCAACAGAGGCATTTCAGGTGAGAAAAAAAAATGGTGTGTTTTTAAATGTGAAAAAATGATGTGTTTTTGAGTAGCCTGTCTTCATTCACATATCCATATGTTACACCGGCAACACATGGCTTGCTGTACCGCATTATAGCAATACATTGATCCCATGCAGTGGTGCTGCACTCCAAAAACACGCTATATATTGATCCCATGTAGTGGTGCTGCACTCCAAAAACACGCAAAATAATCCTACATATCCCCTCCTTTTTCTGAGAATTTTGGCCATGGTCCAAGCCACAATTGGAAGAAATCCAACATGCCCCCTTTCTTCTTTTAACATGTAGCAATCCAACAAAATCAATATTCAAATGTGAAGAAATGAAAATTGAAAAGTCATTGTTCAATCATCATAATATCAAAATTCATCTTTGAGTCCATCAGTTCTTATAAAATATTTTACATTTTTCTTCCTAATGGAAGTGTCCATAGTCCAGTGTTTTCATCACAAAACAATAAAATAAAACAAATAGTTAAAATAAATAATTAACATAACAGATTAAAATAATTAATTAAAATAATAAATACGTGGAACTCCATACTCCAGGACACTTGTCTGCCTATGATATGTCCCGACCGGCGATGTCACATCATTTGGTTCATTCCGGTGCTCTTCCATCTTGGCACTCTTGGATCCTTTTTCTATAGAAGTCATCTTTTCTTTGGCATTCCGGTTATTGTGTCTTCAACTCCACCCGGAGGCAGGCATCATTTGATCTTCTTCCAGGGGAATCCAAGACTCCATCGTCTCCCGTGTCCTCCAAGTACAAATATGTTAACATTCTAAATCAAATAGAAAAGAAACAAATTAAGTATATAGCACATTAAGTAACTTCACCCTTTTGCCAAAAATAAAACGTGCTTTGTAAAACATTTCGCCCCTTTTCTCTCGCCTTCTGAAATTAAGTACAGGTTAGAGAAAACAAACTTACATAAAACAACATTCAATATATAATACTTTGTTTAATTTATTCATTCTAGATATAGGTATCTCCTTTGAACAAGTAATATCCGATTCACCAAAACTAGGATCTCAAAAGATCACATGGCTTCTTTATGCCGATGATCTTGTCCTTATTTCTCAAACTCCTAAAGGACTACAAGAATTATTGAACAAACTAGACACTTATACCTGCATTAACAACCTGATCATTAATGTGGACAAGACACAGATAGTAGTATGTCAAAAAAGAGACATACAAAATTGGTGAATTTCCAGTGGTATTTGCAGAAAGCCCCTTTAAAGATTGTACCCTTTTATAAATATCTAGGGTTACTTACCATTTTCTGGCACTGTGAAAAATCAAATTCATAATGATACCCTGAAAGCAAAATCCATGACTCTTATATCTCAAGCAAAAATAATTTTGCATAAGTATGGTAAATTTACCTCAGCTCATGTTGTCACCTTTTTCAATCAAAAAGTTATCCCTATTCTAATTTATGGAGCTGAAACACTGCTTCCACAATCAAGAATTTATTGGGACAGACATGAAGGGAATTTTTGGAAAGCAGTTTTTTGTCTACCTACGTGTACTCCTATGTGTATGTTAAGGTATGAATTGGGCCTCATCTCTCTGTCTGCACTAGTTCTTTGGAAGTTTTGTAACTTTTACCGTAAATGTCTGTTAGGAATTAACACCAAGAATGTGTTGGGCCCAATTGCAATGTACATCTGCTCTTCCAACGATGTGTTTCCCAAAAAATGGCTAAAAGACATTTTGAAAGTATTAGTAAATGCTGACATCTCCATTGACCTGCTACTTACTAACCCTGATCAAGCAAAAAAAAGATTATACTGGCATGACTGGATTGTAACACAAGAACTTTGTTCAAATTATGTGGATTTTGATTTAAATCTCTTTCCACATAAGAAGTTCAAACAAATGGCCAATTATCTTCTAAAGTCTCCATCGCATTATGTACGTGCAGAAATGTTAAGAATGCGCCTGAATCTTCACCCGACAAATCAAATTTTGGCAAGACGTGGTCTAATTTCAAAAAATGAAAGTTTCTGTCGCTTCTGTAAGGACTATAAACAACTAGAGTCATTAGCTCATATAGTGGTTGATTGCCCGGCTTTGAATGGCTTACGCGAACACTACCTTCGCAATTTGTTGCAATTAAACTGCGATCACTCTTCAAATTAAATATGGAGCTTATTAATGACGAGCAATCGAACTGCCATTCATATCGCTCTTACGCAATTCATAAAAACAGTCTTGCCTTGAGATCCTTTTCTTATGTTTAATTAACAATTTTATGAATTTTCTTAAGATATAGGTTGTTCTTTTTCTTTAATCTATGTTTCGCTAATATTTGTTCAATTGTTTTTGTGAAAATCGAGAACAACTTAAATTTTAATATTGGTTAAACTTGCTATGTCTATCCATATGTATATTTTTAATGAAAAAGATTATTAATTGATATAAATTATGTAAAAAGTATTTAATCATGTATGTTGTAATGAATAATATTTTGAAAGGTTGAACTTCTTCAGCCAACCAAAATAAAAAAAAAAAATAAGAATAATACATTTTCATTTTGCACACCAACTTCATAAATTTCAGCTTCCATTTTTTTTCAATGTATATATATACATATATCAAAGTGTTTATGTGCCATTATAATAATCAACCATCTTTATTTAACTTCTCTGCCACTACCTTCTTACTCTACTTTTTTATGTTCAAGGGACTTTATCTGTTTCTATATGCTCAAGTTGTTTAATCTCATGTCTGGGGTGACATGGTTTCATTTGATTCATATGAACAAGCTGTTCTGTTGCTGTTTCACCTTCAGTCTTCAAAATTTTATAGACCACAGGAGAGACCTTATCTATCATTATAAATGGCCCCTGCCAGGCTGCTAGAAATTTGGAATTTTTCTGTTTACCTTTTCCAAAATGAAATGTATACACCTGATCGCCCACACAATATTACTTTACTGACGTCCTTTTATCATAATATGACTTTGCACTGTCAGCAGCTCTTTCTAAATTTTTCTGTACAAAAGCAAATGCATGTTGTAAATGCTTCCTCAGTTCATCAATGTATTCATGAACTGTGGATGCGCTCACAAGTGTTTGCTCATGTTTCCTGTATAGCAGGTGTTGTGGTAACACCATTAAAACTTCATGAGGGCTAATAGCTGTTGCTTTGGCAGGAGTTGATCTGATTGCCATCAAAACCAAAGGTAAGCGTAAATCCCAGCTGGAACCTGCTTCTGCCACGAATTTCTTTAAAATGTCCACAACAGACCTATTGCTGCGTTCAATTCCACCCGAAGAAGCCGCCCGATATGCGATTTGTAGCTTTCTCTTCACACCCAATATTTGCCATACCTTGCTCATTAGAGCACTTGTAAAATGACTTCCTCTGTCTGATTCTATTCTTTGTGGCAACCCAAACCTTGAAAACACATGATTCACCAGCAATGTGACTGCTGTTTGCGCACTACAATCTGGTGCAGGAATACACTCAATCCACTTCGACATCAAACACACCACACTTAAAATATAACGGTTCCCCCCGCTCGACCTCTTTACAGGCCCTACATAGTCTATTTGCAAATCTGACCATGGAAGAGTTAGGCCTCTTTTCATTAATGGAGCTCTATGCATCGGTGAAGCAGGTTTAAATTGGGCACATACTAGACATCCTCTAGTATATAATTCTACATCTTGGGACATATGTGGCCAATAAGCATAATCTTTTAGTATTTCCATTGTTTTCTGTGAGCCTCTGTGGCCTGCAGTTATAGCATCATGTGCATGGTGTAGCATTAACCCTCTGAATGAAAGGCGTACCACCCACTGTATCTGTCCTGTTATAGACTCTCTAATCATGAGTCCATCTTGTAGTCTTATTCGTTTTTTATTCTTTAATAGCACCCTCAACTCTTCTTTTCCCATACAATCATTTTCTGTTAAAGGGTTTTGTTCAGGATCTATCAAATGATTACAATAGATTCCTAAAATTCGATCATTCTTTTGTCCCTCAATCAGATCTTGGTCTGGTGTATCATAACTCCACTGTACCACTGGTTGATCTGTCTTCTTTGGTGCTTTAGAACGTGTTACTGCATCAATTTGTATTTCACCCAGTAAATGTTCAATAGGTATCAATTCTCCCATCACAGCCCCAATTTTAGCCAGGTGATCTGCCTTATCATTTCCCTCCTTATCCTCTCCTGGAGTTTTTAAATGCCCACAAATGTTCCTCCAGTATATTGTTAAATCATTTTCTGACACCAATTTGTCTATGGCTTGTTTCATTTTTCCATGTTTAAGTGGCTTTTTGTTGTATGTAATCATGCCTCTCGCTTTCCAGCCAGGTAAGTATTCCACAAAGCTATTTCGTGTGTAATCAGAATCAGTCACCAGGACACTTTCACTGAATTTATTATCAACTGCAGTAGCAATTGCTTTATAAATGGCTGCCAATTCCGCTACCTGACTGCTCCTAGCACCAATTGTCACCCCTATACTCGGGATACCTTCACACTTCAACCAGACATTTCCTATTCCTGACACTAATTGTTTATCACTGTCATTTTCAATGTGAAAGGCACAACCATCAACATATACAGTTGGCAAGTCCTTGCATGTTTTTTCATCAAAAGCTTTGTGTGGTGATTGTTCAAATTCCTGCAAATTAGGTTCCACTTCTATTTCATTTGATACTGGTTCAGCTGCACAGTCATGTAAATCTGCTAAACCTTGAGCAATTGGGCTTTTTTTATTTTGGCCATATCTCACTTCTACAGGAAAACCCTGTAATGCTAGCGTCCATGAAGTGATTCTGGACTGCGCTAAATTACCTGACCTAATTCTTTTACTCTCTAAAAATTGCAAAGGTTGATGATTTGTCTCAATAATCACCTTTTCTCCCTGAACAATGGGGCGGAAATGTTGTAGCGCCCACACAGTGGTTAACAGGGCCTTTTCACATTCATTGAATTTAATTTCAACTTGGGAAAATGCCTTACTTGCATATGCAATTGTTTTGTGATTCAAATCATGTTTTTGTGATAACACTGCTGACATACAATGTTCAGAGAAACCTATTTCTATAAAGAAATCCCTATCCTTTATGGGGTATGCTAAACATGGTGCCTTTACAAGACATTCCTTTAATTTAGCCACTGCCTCAGACTGCTCTTTTTCCCATTTCCAGGGTGTATTCAGTTTTAGTAGTTTAGTCAATGGTTGAGTGATTTCAGTATAATTTTCAATGAACTTTCTGTTATAGCCTGTCATTCCTAATAAACTTTTTACCCCTTTCACATTTTTAGGATCTTTTAGTTTCTGTGTGGCCTCTATTTTCTTCTTTTGTGGATTTAGCCCATGTTCAGTCACTTCATGGCCTAGAAAATTCACCTTTTTCTTGCACCATTGTGCTTTTTGTAAAGATACTTTGGCTAGCTATCATTTTTTATCAGGACATCATCCACATAAATTATGGTTCCTCTTTCTGCTGCATCAGGCATAGCCTTTCTCAAAAATATGCAAAATTCACTCCCACTATTGACGTACCCGAATCGAGTTCTAACCCATGCGTATTGAGTCTTATCAAATTAAAAGGAAAATAAATTCTGTATCTCCTCTGCCAGTGGCACACACCATTATCCAGAGGTGAGATCTAATGTGGTGAACACTTTTGAACCATGTACCTGAGCTAATCCCTGATCAATGAATGGCAGTGGCCATCTGGATACTGGCACTCTTTTATTTAACTCTCTCAAATCTGCACACAGTCGCCATTGACCGTTTGGTTTTAACACACCTAAAATAGGTGTATTGGATGTGCTATGAATGGGCCTGATGATTCCCTGCGACTCCAAATTTTTAATAATCTCTGCCAATGATTCTAAACATGCCAGCAGTAGTCTATACTGACGTACAAATACTGGGCTTCTGCTACACCCTTCCGGAAGTGTGGCCACATGTAAATTAGTTAGCTCGCAATCATAAGCATCTTTTGCAAATACATCTTCAAACTCCATAAATATCTTCCTCCATTCATTTCTATCCTCCTCATTGTCACATGCATTGGCTAACAAAATCTGCTCCTCTACCATTTTGAAGAATTCTGGAAAATGTTCTGGCATGGGAATCTCGGCGCTTTCCTCTAATTGTGTGGCTGTGTCTCTTTGTAAAGCTGCCACCTTTAAATGTTTTGGCATATCAGCTTCCACTTCAATGGGCTGATTTTCTGTTTCATTTTCATTTAAGTTAAATGTTATTTAATCCTCTTGATGACAGCACACTGTCTCGCTTGAATCACAAGGGTACACAGAATGAATTTTAAACATTCCTTTGGGCTGCGAGTCCAGGTATTCTGGAAACTCACCCTTGGCATCTACATACTTTTCAGGGATATTTCCAAGCACCATGTTATTTAGATCTGCTGTGTAATGTGATTTTTGTATGGCCATTCCTACTGGGGAGTTTTCCTCTAAATGAATATTCTGACAACCTTTATTATTCACCATAATTTTTACAGACCCTTCACCCACATCTACCAATGGAATGTATTCATAATCCAGGCCTTGCTGTTTTATGGATTCATTCAGACACACAAATGCATCAGAATCTTTCATCTGCTGTCCATTTTTGCATTTCAATGTTATTGTAAACTGCTTTGTGAATGCAGGGATAACAGTATCTTTCCTCATTTGTAATTCAATTGCATAAGGGACCAGCTGTGCGCAATGATAAGCCCTTCTTTTGTCTTCAAATTCAGATGCCGGCCCACCTATGCGTGACCATATCTTTTGATTAAGGAAATCGAGCACCATACACATTCTGTGCATGATGTCATTGCCCATGTAAAAGTCATTTTGTGTTCCACACACTATCCAAACATTATGGTAAATTGTTTTTTGTCCAATGCTAATTTTCAGCATGCATCTACCTGCAATTCGGTTTTCAAAGTCTGGACCATCCAAACCAGAGACATACTGGTTTTTAATCCTACTTTTCGGGATCTCCTCCCTTTCCATTATTTTTTGCAACAATTTCTCATTAATGAAGCTCCTTTCCTGTTCAAGCGCTAAAGTGGCTTTTATTGTTTTAGAATAGTCATTTATCCCAACATGAACCCATGGTTGTTCATCTTCCATGTGTATTTCAGCAAGAGTGGTGATGTGTTTATCTGAACCTGCTCTAGGAGCAGTATTCTGTTTGCATGTCTTCTCTTCTAAATAAAAACATAAGGTGTGCTCATCTATGGCAGTTTGCCATTCTTTTCTTGGGTCTAAGTATATTTGTACAGGTAATTTTTCATTTTCACTCTGCATTTTGTCTTGACACATTAATATAACAGTGACGCTAGGTATGCAACTATTCTGGAGATACACCTCCACTGCATCATTTGTTTTTGCAACGGTGTGACATTCGTTTATATTGCTGTCTTGTGATTTTAGTTTCTTAGGTCTCAATGGTTTTTTGGTTAAGGACCACAGTACTCCATTCACCCCATCTATGAGCGGAGATAACCTTTTCAGGCAATCTGTTTCCATCAGAAATGGAATATCACAAATGGATGTGACCAATACCTCCTGTTTCTTTCTGTGTTTACCTATCTTTATGTCAACCTCGGTGGCGCCTATAATAGGCACCTCCTCCCTGTTAAAATTATGCACTGGACCTTGATTCTCCTTTACTGTGATCTGATTCTGCGGGGATCTACCTTCATTGATACTCTTTACTAATTCTTTAGACATAATTGTGGCCTGTGCGCCAGTGTCAATCATTGCAAATGTATGGCATTTTTCTTCCACAATGATGGGAGCATAATACCTGTCTTCAACGTCCTCTAACACACATAAGAAATGTGAATTCTTACTGATTTCAGGGCTCACCTTTCTCAGGCCTTTTTCACTTTTGGCTAAGCACATTGGTAAATGGAAAGACATTTTTCCCTCCTTTTTGCTCATTCCTGTGTGAGAGACTTTATTCATTTCCCCATGTTCAGAGGTTTTTTGGAGTGTGGCCACCGTTCGCCCATCCATCCAGGTATCATCAGAGGTCACACTACAACCCTCCAATTGAACATGTGTAACAACATGACTTGGCAATTTGTCATTGTCTAATTCTGTGCATTTGTGATTATTCAGTATGGTACCAGCCCTGTTAAGCTCTTCAAAAATATGTGGTTCAAAGAATTCTACAGGTGATTGACCGGTACCCTACTTTTGAGCATTTCTTTTTCCTGCCTGTGTTTGGTCATTGTTTTGATTGCCCAGGGAAGGAGTTATATCATCACCACTCACTCCCGGTTCACTGGTATTCCCCATGCATGAGTCATTTTTCTTAAACCTGTCTCTTTGTTCTTTTGGATTTTCAGGTTTTCATATTTCATTTGTACAGATCGCCAATGTTTGATTTAGTTCTAGGTTAAACCGTACCTCTCTTTTAGAAGTATTTACATTTTCTGTTACATGTTCATGTACTGGTATTTTCACTTTTAAATCATTAGGCATCTCAGAGTCATCATGCAAAATTACATCAGAGCAAACTGTTTATTTGGTGCTGCAGGTATCATAAATACTTAGTCACTTTTCAGAAGCCCCCCGATCATTGCTATGGCCTTCTGCCCCCTCCTTTGATGACTGTTTTTGTGTCATACAGAGCTTTCCTATTTGCTCAGCCAACATTTTCACTTGGGCCTCGAGCACTGGAATCTTTCCATCTCTCTAGAATCCACTCTCTGTGGCCTAGATCGATATTGGTTGTTTTCTCCCTGATTGGATCTATTCTGATACCTCTCAGGTGAATGATTTCTATTGGGATGGTTCCTGAACTCTTGATTCATTTGCGGAGGGGAGCGGGGTGCACCCATCCATTGGTTGTAGTCCCCTGGTGGGGAATCATTGTACTGACGTGAAGTGTAGTTCATGTTCTGCCTCATGTCTTGTCTCTCAGGTTGTGGGTACTGGCCCCTATGTTGATTCCCATTATCAGCAAATCGATCCACATATCGGGGTCTATCCTGATTACCATATATCATGGTATTGGGGTCAAATCTGCTTTGTGTCCCCAATGTCTGATAAGGGGCGTCGTTCCAGTGCACTGCTGATCTTCACAGGCTGGAGATTTCAGTCAATTAGCACCAGCTTGAGGACCAAAGAGTGCAGATTGGAACTGCATGTCCTCGCCGGGTGCTCTAAAAGGAAGCCCTGAGCCATTTTTAAGAAAGCGACCAGCCCAGAAAGTTTGTGTGCTGAACAGCTACAATTTGCTGGTAATTATCTTACACAAAGTGAGAGTGCGGTGTGTGAATGAAATCTATTTCAGTCAGGCAGTGTAGCGATAGCTGCATTCTAATGTTGCCATTCAGAAATGCAAGTCAACTGATGCACTGTTCTTTTTATAGTTGCAAAGAATCTAATGAAATGCCATGTATTTTGCAATTGTTTCTATTATGTTTATTCTAGAAAAGACTGCCTCGCAAAACTGGTAATGTATGATATGTTTAATGAAACTGATGTAAATCACAATCTGTGTAAAGGCTTCTATTTTTCTCTGGTGCAGTTAGTCCATATCACCTGATAAAAGGGGAGGTTATTAGGTAATATATGCCAAGCATCCCATGTGGAAAAAGTTATGTTATGAGTAATTATATATAGCTGTGTGCGTGGTTCCACTCAGTGTATATGTGTGTGTGACTTCTCAGAGGAACACAATCTGATAGTCTGCTGGACGTACATGAGTCAGCAGAGAGAGAGGCCTCTGGAAATAGTTTCACTAATGTAAATAAATTAGTGATTATACCACATGTTATTGTGAATACTTTATGGAAGCATAGCTCACTGGTGTAGATAAATCAGTGATAACAGCCATAAGTGGCACTTCATATGAAAATGTGGTGTTCTTGAATAATGTAGAAGCCTGAGGCCTCTAGAGATCACAAGAACAGTCTAAACAAAAGAAAGGGGTTTTGTATGTTGGGGCCACAAATAAAAGAAAGAAATTATGCTCATCACTATACCACAACAAAATGCATACCATCTAAATGTATCTGTGTACTGAAATAATGCATAGCCACGATACCACTATAATACCAAACCCAATCTGAATGCAAGGAGTGATTATTGCTAAATTACTTTTATTTTTGGTGGTAAGAAAATACTGCTAGGCCCCAAATCTACACAAAATACCCTACAGACCTCAGCCCTATTAAGAGCTCCTTGTGAGACCAAGGTCCTAAAGATTACCAAGGACTCCCATGATAAAGTCATAGAAAAAGAAACTATCATATTAGAAGACCAAATTGAAGGTGAGCCAGACCCCTGATGGGAGGAATTTAGATTCCCTATAGGCTACCGGCGCCCAGGACAAGAGTGTTTTTCCTGTGGAAAGCTGGGACATGCTACAAAATGCTGTCCATCCAATAAGCAGGAAAGCTCTACCCTACCATCTGAACAGAAATTTGAACAGCGAGACCAGCCAAACATCAGGTTCTCCTTTGCGAACATTAGGAAGTAACATCTCCTTGGGAACCCGAAGAGAAACAGATACCTTCTACCCCAGTACATCCCTGCTATTCTTGTAGGAAAAATGGTCACCTCACAAGGCATTGGGCCTCATTACACGTTGTGCGGTAACCATGGCGCAATTATAGCCATGGTTGCCGCCGGTATTTTAACGTGTCCGCCTTGGTGGATGGTGGAATTACCGGCTTACTCCAAGGTGAGCGGGGCCAGTAATTCCCCATTCACCACGGCCCTTCCCCATTCCAATTTTTGCCCCCTTAGGGCATAATGGGAATGGGGAAGGTGCTAATTACGGTACCGCAAATTGCGGTACCATAATTAACACCGAGGTCCCTTTGCGGCACCCTAATTTAACGGGTGGTAAAACCAGCCATTAGGGTCAGATCCCGCAAAGGGAACTTGTTGTAAGGCGGTAAGAGTTTACCAGTACCGGTGCCCTTACCAGTACCGGTAAACCCTTACCGCCTACCGTGTAATGAGGCCCATTGTCCTTTAAATCAAAAAGTTGTCCCTTTAACACCAAGAGAGGAGTTATATGAGAAGGGACCCCAGGTTTGTTTATATACTAAAGGGAAAACCTCATATAAAATCCCTGTTATTTTAGAGGAAAAACTGATTTGTGCAGAATTGGACACCGGAATTAAGGAAAGTGCCATACGAACAGAGTTACTTCCCAGGGGTGGAAAGAAGCAGGAAAGGAGAAGGTAACCACCTATGTAAAGGGCAAGTTAGGCCTTTTTTCATCCTGACATTTAAGTTAATACACTTGGTTATTTTGGATTTAGAATCTGTTGTCTGTGTCCTTCTTCATGATGCCTTCACACTTTTCAGTACCGAACCTGAAGCCTTCTCAGTATGTTTCATGGAAGGATCCGATACTGAATGAGGAAAGGAAATGTTAACCTTTGTGGAATGAGGTTCCTTGGCTTCAATTGTAATTGTAATTGGTTAATTAATAACGCGCTTAATACAGAGAGGTTTCCAAGTGTGGACTGGGCATCGAGCCTGTGTTGCTCCACGTCGTCTTCTCAGCCAGTTCTTCCCAGATCTTCTTAAAATGTTGCCTTCCCCCCCACGTCTGCATAGACCAGCACCCTGTATAATCGCGATACCATCCCATTTCTACTCATTGCCATGTTTATTACTGTTTCAAAAGAGGTGAGCTCCCTGAATAGATGGTCGTCCAATTTGGGCGCCATGAGTATCCCTTTCAATCTTAAATAATCGAAGATTGGGATTTTTGTCTGGGGCATGTTCTCCTGCAGCTCCTCCAAAATTTTGAAGGTGCCAAGGCTGAACAGCTGGCCGGCCCGCTCTAGTCTCCATCCGACCATTGCTGGGAGAACTTACAATTCTGTTAATCGAGAGCTATCTGAGGGCCCCAGACTGAGGAGAGGGGAGAGGGCTACGTAGACCAGGCTGCTGTTGCTCATCCTCTCTGCCAAATCACCCACAGCACTAAGGTGTGGGGTGAGTTTTCAAGTTGGGGGAATATCTCTTAGGGGGGCCCATGGGTCATCAGACCAAAGCCCCCATGATCCCTCAGTAAAGACAATGCCGACCTTTTCAGTCTCGCTTTCTTTTTTACCCCAGATGAACCTAGACACCTTTATGTTCAAACATTTGCTTTGAAATGGTTCACTTTTAAGGCAAGATTAAAATCCAGGATTCAAGGTCTTCTAGAACCTATTTAAGATTGGTAGTAAATTCAGGAAATGAGACTTTTAAGTGCAACTGGGTGTCAACCGTATATTGGTGGGTACAAATATCATTATGTAAGAATTCTCTCAAGGGTTCATATATGTCAAAAAATAGTGGAGGATAGACTTAATCTTTGATAACTTCACGTTTCTGTTTGCACAAACTGCAGCCTTCCTTCTAAGAAACAGGCAAACAAATCTATGTTTGTTCCACTGCAACCTATCCATTGAGGGTGTATTTAACATACCCATATGAGTTAACGTAATAGCAAATGCAGGTCAAGTAATATTAAGAAGGCAGGGCAATACAAGAGCTGTTGGTTGGGTGTTTCTATACTGCATTCCAGTCTGAAATCTGATTGAGAAGAAACAAAAAAGTATTTTTGCGGCAGATACCTAGGAAGGCAAGTTTGGAGACTGATCCTAGGTCTCGGAGGTCAGACAAGTCCTTATTATTTCATTCAGCAGCAGTGTGACCTGCAACACATTTAGGGATGAGGGGATGATGCCTTGGGAAAGTGTTGAGTTGAAATTCTTTAGGAAAAGGGTATTAATGACTCACATTGATGTTTAGACTGGCCCAAGAAGATGCAGAATCTCAATCGAGATCAGGGAGTACAACACAATGTAGGCGATGTGGAGACAAAGGCACAGTTTTCTGTGGCATGTAGATAACCCTTTTGCGAACGCTGTGATGAGACTTTAATATAGTCCGATCTATTTACTGGTTTCTTTGGACTTGGACAACCGCCTATCCTCATGCTAGGGTTAGCAATTTGGATATAAGATTCTACCTTGGCAATGCCTACACTTGACATAATGCCTATGTGCCCCTCCACCCATTGGTAGAGAGCTGTTGGTGGAAGTTGGCACCTTGCCCTGTTTCCAGCAGGTGCCAAGCAACTTCTGTCATCGGCCTGGGGTGAGATTCTCTCCTACTGCAGTTTATCATTGGTGGCCTCCCTTGCAACTACCTTTACTATTCAGGTATACAACCTCTAAGATGTTGGTGATCTCAGAGTCAAAGGGGTCTGTGGTTTCATGCAATACCTTGAATCAGTTTAGGTCTACAAATGTTCACAGTATCACAGTAAAAAATGGTGTGACATTTGTATACTATCAGGTAGAAATAAAATGCAAAAAACACTTAAACATAATACAGATACATGTTTTCAAAAGGGTGTGTTAAGACTCGATTTCCAGCAGGAGTTAGGTTATTTGTAAAGAATTTATTTATGTTGGTACCTCAACGTTCACATTTTTAACTTTTTAAAAATGTCTTGTAAATGTATATTTATATAGTTAAAAACAGATAAGGGTAAACCAACAAAAAAAATAAAAGTCAAGCAACTGCAGAAATACAAACGTTCAAGTTAGAACATAATCTATTCTAATAATTAAAGCATTCACTTTTACAGCATGTGCATTGTATCTTAGTAAAATGAGCACAAGATAATGTGCATAATGTCTACATTTAATTATTTTTTTAATGCCATGGTGACATTGTGTACAAGTGTATTCTGTTATACTGTTAGTAAAGAGGTCTTTACATTTATTGGAACATTTATTGGAGCATGTTTTGCGTTTTTGAAAAGTGACAAGACATACAGTTGTTTTGTTTTGTATTATGTATTACAATTATTTTGGAATTCTTTTTTTCCAGCTGCAATTAATGACTGAAATATAGACAACAGTAATTCATAAGGTTCTTGTAAATTTGTTGTGAAATAAGCTTGCTTAAATTCTTTATCTATTGCTATAAGTATAGGAGTGCAGCAATGTGTTTGTGTTGTGCTCTGCTGAATTTCTTGAATTATTGATTTGTTTTGCTAGAACAGTTTGCGACTTTAATTTTTAATTGGTACAATGAAATATGTGATTTTTAACAGCATATTTTAAATGGCATTTCAATAGTGTTATTGGAAACTGGAGTCATATTTATAGGATTGTATTTATTTTTTAGTTGTTTCAATTTCACTTTTAATGTTAATATGTTACTAATACTTTGCGTTCCTTTTGATACTTTGGATATTATGATAGCATTAACACTCCCAATTGTTGTAGGTATTCCAATGCTTTATAAATGCAATGTATATAATGTACACAACATTTTATATTCTTTTATATGTGGGATGTGAGCTGCACATTTTTATACATCCATGTTTATTAAACCTAGTACATTGAGTGTTCCTACAAAGCTACATACCTCATTCCATTGTCAAATACGTTTGATCCAATAATGCTGTGTCTAAACGTAAGCCTTTAAATGTATGTATTGTACCGGCATATGCAGTTGTTAATCAAAATTGTTTCGCTTTTAACAGAGATTTCTTTTAAAAGTTGAAAACGGACTGTGTTATCCAACTTAAATTGGATATATATTCAATAAATATGTTGCTTGCATGGTTTTAAATCCAGCTATGTTACCCCATTATTTCATTAACCTTCATGATTGCCATTTCTTTTTTCACGTTTATTCAAATATTTAAAAAACGATTAAAGCCTACACCTCTTGTCACTATTTATTTTAAGTCATTTAAGATTTATTTGCATGTTCTTTCTTTTTACACAATCCATACTGTTGCACTTTGTCTGCTGCCTCCAGTGAAACTATTTTCTGTTTTGCTTTAGATATTATTTTACAATTACATTTCTCGCAGTCTGCTAAAGTGGACATAATACTAAAAGTTGTTTCCCTTTTTATAATAATAAAGCATATACTTCTGATGCTGCTACTTTATCTCTTGTGAGAAACCTTAGGGTATCCTCACTCTTACTCCCCCTGGATCCTTTGCTCAGGTGGCCAGGGAAAGGCCATTGCTCTTGGATCCCTAAACTGGGCGTGGAGAAGCGAGGGAGGATCAACTGGGTGCAGGGTCCTTGGGGATTGGGAACAGGGGACCCTCAGGCAAGAAATGGTGTCCCCCTTTTCCCTGTGAAAGCCAATCTCCCCCAGCCTTTATGTGCTATTGTACAGCAGTCCCCCTCAATTTTCCTCATTCAACCTACTACAGTACTGGGACGAGAAAGAGGTGACTAGGAGTAGTGAATACTAGTAACCTATTTCCCTGCTGTATTACTGGGACGAAGAAGATGCCTGCAGAGTATTGTGAAGATCAGGCATGTCGTTCTAATTGCAGTCAGGCAATTCTAATTGAAGACTCGCACCCGCAACCTGTCAAGTGGTTGCAGGTGTATAAAAAGGGAGGAAACCAGCAACACACAGACTAACAGGAGGCCTGTGTGGGAGAGTCCAGCCGGGAGTCCAGTTTGGAAGGAGGCAGCCGTGGTGGGTTCTGCAGCACAGCCAGGACTCTGGCATAAGACCCAAAGGACTTGCGGTGCCTAGGAGCAGGTGGGCTGTGAAGGACCGCAAGCCTGGGAGCCTCCGTGGTCGAAGTAGTGCAGCCAGAGCTGCGAGCAGAGAAGAGGAAGAAAGGAAGGTGCCAGCGTCCTTAGAGCAGAGCTGACAGCGAGAACCGAAAATCCACAGGAGAGTGAGTGGAGCTCGCGAGCAAAGGGAAATCAGCCAATGAAGCTGAAACAGGCAGCGCAGCCTCCCGGAAGGAATGCACAAGACAGGTGAGTGAAAAAGGCAAGTCACTCGGACCAGAGCACTCCTGGGGGCTGTGGGGAATAAAAGGCTTTAAACAAGTGAAACCATATGAAATTAATGAAATGGACCGGAGGCCGTGAGTTGGCTGAAATAGAAACGACAACACAAACAGAACAACTATTGAATACCACACTGAATGAAAACTTTATGAGCAAAGTTATAACAAATGAGAAATGCATTTGAACAATAACCATTGTTTTGTGAAAGCCAAGTAAACGTCAAGAAAGTAAGAATAGAAGTTTGTAAGCGAGCATAAGGGCAAGGTGGTAAAGGAGTGAAATAACCACTAAGTGAACAAGAGGCTGACAAGGAGAGGCCAAGTGAATGGAAGCAGCCACACAAGAACAAAAAAAGAAGAACCTGTGTGGTCAAAAGGCCTAAGGTTCCTGGTTGCGCGACCTGTGGTGTGTGGACTGTGTGGTCTGACAACTGTGCTTAGACCAGGAAACCCTCAACTGTGGAATCCAAAGACCTTGTTTAAGCAAACCAGGGAAAAATAAGTTGTAAGAGATATTAAGTTTATCCAGAAGGAAAGATAATCTTGTTTTGAACACTGAGAGAGGGAGGCCAAGCAGAGGTTGGCAAGTTGAAGTCTTAGGTAAGGGAATCCTGAGACTTGATGAACTTTGATGTTGTCTTGAGGATTGAATCTTCAAGCCTCTGTTCTGTGAAACTGTGTTGCCTTGAACCTGGGAAGGGAACTCCAAGTATCTGTGGAATTGTGTTGCCTTGAACTTGGGGAAGGGAAACCCAAGGATTTGTGGAATTGTTTTGAACTTAAGTACGGTAATCCAGAGACTTTTGTGTCATTTCTTGAACTTGGGGAAGGGAGGCTGAAAAGGTAGCTAAGAGCTGGAAGAAGCTCAGAACATTTGTTTTATCACCATTACATTTGTTATTGACATCCCTGCACACTGTTTAGCTTTAGTTGAAAGGGCAAGGATAGTTTTGTTCAGGTAGGGAATTCCCACCTTACATAGGGTAAGTTTGACCTTCAACCATCCTGACATTAGAGTTAATAAATCCTTTTATTTTTAACTTTGAATCTGTTGTCTGTGTCTTGCATCATGAGGCATTCACACTACCCACAACACCTCGATGAGTCTTGTTTGTAATGTGAGGGAGTTTGTGGTGACTTTGCCAATTTGAATGTCTTAAAGTATTTTGATGTATTCTAAATCTTCACTTTCTCTCATGTTTTAGTTTAATTCAAATAATATAAATGTACATTACCAATTCTTTATATTGTTTTTACATTATGTTGTGATTGTTTCAAAGGCATGTGAGCCATTAACTGGTGTTAATCGTAACACTCACAAACAAGGGGGGTCCTGGGAGTGTCTCTCTACCAGCCAATATCCTGTATAGAGTCTCAACCAGAGTCTTCAGGTCACCATCCTTTCACAGAAGAGAAATGTCCACTACATATCAGTCTTTGTCCTGCCCAAAGGCAGTCCAGCACCGAAATGCGAGGCAATTCTCTTCTGAACAAAAGTACCAACAGCAACCCCAGACACATGTTTCGGCCTGGTTGGGTCTTGTCAGTGAGGTGGAGCTGTGCCTCTTTAAGAACAGTGAGCAAGGGTTCCATGTCTGGATTACCCTAGTAATTTAGGGTGAAAACCCAATGCTACTTAATATGCGCAAACAAGGGGTGTCTTGGGAGTGTCTCTCTACCGGTCTATATCCCGGGTTAGTGTCTCAACCAGAGTATTTAGCTCACCATCCTTTCACAGAAGCAAAATGTCCACTACATATCAGTCTTTGTACTGCCCAAGGGCATTCAGCACCAAAATGCCAGGCAATTCTCTTATGAACAAGATTACCAACAGTAACCCCAGGCACGTGTTTCGGGCCTGGTTGGGCCTCGTCAGTGAGGTGAGGCTGTGCCTCCCTAAGAACAGTGAGCAAGGGTTCCACATCTGGACGACCCTAGTAACGTAGTGTGAAAACTCAAAGCTACTTAATATGCACAAACAAGGTGGGTCTTGGGAGTGTCTCTCTACTGGCGTATATCCTGGGTTAAAGTTTCAACCAAAGCCTTTAGCTCACCATCATTTCACAGAAGAGAAATGTCCACTACATATCAGTCTTTGTCCTACCCAAGGGCAGCCCATCACCGAAATACCAGGCAATTCTCTTCTGAACAAGAGTAACAACAGCAACCCCAGACACATGTTTCTGCCTGGTTGGGCCTCATCAGTGAGGTGAGCTGTGCCTCTTTAAGAACAGTGAGCAAAGGTTCCATGCCTGGATTACCCTAGTAATTTAGGGTGAAAACCCCAAGCTACTTAATATGCGCAAACAAGGGGTGTCCTGGGAGTGTCTCTCTACTGGCCTATATCCCAGGTTAGAGTCTCAACCAGAGTCTTTAGCCCACCATCCTTTCACAGAAGAGAAATGTCCACTACATATCAGTCTTTGCCCTGCCCACACCACCAAATACTATAATATGTCTACCACCACAAATGTTATTATCATTGCATTATAAAATGTCTTGCATTCCAGTATGGATGGAAGCATTAGGTTTGAAAACATGCTTACTTTATCAGTTATTAATACTTTAATGCTATTAAAAGTGTACTTACTTTCTAAGCATATTCAACATGAAGTTTTTGTTATTTAGTGTTATAGTTTTAACATAAATAGTTAATGTGGTGGTATGCCACCAATATTATAAGATGCAAGACCACTAATGTATTAGCAAATGTGTATCACACAAAAGTAGATCTTTTCCCGTGCCTCCTTGTTTACACGATTACAAAACGGTAGTTCATGTCAGAATTTGTGATCCTTCACTAATTGTTTGAATATTTCTCTTTCTTCACACATAATTTCACCAAACAGTTCTTCTAAATTATATTTTGGTTATATGCTTCCTGCATTGTTAATTCCACTTCATTTCTTTGTAGCGGTTGGCCAAGTGGACAATCAACTACATTGGAATTAAAATGTGTTATTGGCTCTTGTGGATCTTTTTCTAGTCCTGTTTCAAGCACCTTTTCTTGATCAATGTCTTCATCTAACATTTTTATGTAAATTTGATAGCATGGCATTTTAATGTTATATTTTTTTCTGTAAATGCAGATTCTAACTTATTCCCAATTTGCAAGTAATTTAGATTCATCACGCCATGGTAAAACGAGCTGAGAAAAACAATAACAATACAGTTAATTTGTTTAACCCCTTAAGTGCCATGGGTCCCTGCCCCCCACCCATGCAAATGCCTTTTTTGGTGATTTCAGTATGTCGCCTTTCAATCCCTTGTAACATTTTTGTTACAAGAGATATCTCGCCCAAAATTGGCCCCCTTTTTTCCGACATGTAGGCAGTCATAAAGCCACCCAGGAATCCTGTAGGGGGGGTGAGTGAAAATAACCAAAAAGGGAGAAAATGTGTTTTTTTTCTTCAAAAAATGCAAATAAAATTATGTACAAAGAAGCCTGTGTTTTTTTTCCTGTAAGTGCTAGGAACAAATGGTTTGCTGTGCTGAATTCCACATTTTCCAGGCTTTCAAGAACAGGTTGAGTAGAAACCAAAAAAACATATTTTGATATTGGAGTACTGAGGATGGACATACGGAAGAAATATCCTTTGACATTATCAAGGCTCCAGCATTTAAAGTCATTCTTGGTATTCCGTGGCTGCAATTCCACAACCCTGCCATTGACTGGTCAACGCACCAGATCCAATTCCCGTCTACCATTTGTAATACCCAATGCACTTCATTGCTCGGGATAACTCAAGACGGTCCGGCTAGAGCGCTAGCTTCTCCTTCCATGCATATTGGGCGATTGCTAAATCTTCCACACCCGCGATACCATCTCAATATGCAGAATACATGGACGTATTTGACAAAGGAATGGCAGAAACACTACCCCCACATCAGGTCTATGATTGTCCAATAGATCTTGTACCAGGGGGAAGGATACCAGCTGGGAGAGTGTACTCCCTCACTCCCAAAGAAGATGCCGTACTCATGGAGTACATAGATAAGGCGCTTACTATGGGGTTTATACGCTCTTCAAAATCTCCAGTCACTTCTCCTCTCTTATTTGTTCCGAAAATAGGAGACCTGCGTCCCTGTATTGATTACCGCGCCTTGAACGCGGGAACAATAAAGAACCAATATCCCCTTCCGTTGATCTCTGTTCTCCTCGATCAGTTGGGCTCATCGCAGATATTTACGAAACTAGACCTTAGAGGAGCGTACAACTTGGTACGCATGAGAGAGGGGGGCGAATGGAAGACCGCATTTAAAACACGTTACAGTCTATACGAATACTTGGTGATGCCCTTCGGACTTTGCAATGCTCCGGCCACTTTTCAGGCCTTCATGAATGACATTTTCCACGATGTTTTGGATCAGTACCTCGTGGTGTATTTAGACGACATTCTAATTTACTCACAGAATCACTCCGAACATGTCCAACATGTCGAAACTGTGCTTCAACGCCCACGAGACCACAAATTGTTTGTAAAAGCAGAAAAGTGCATCTTTCATGCCTCCGAAGTGGAGTTCTTGGGGTACGAATTAACGAACCATGGGGTTCGGATGAGTCAATCCAAAGTGAAGGCTATCCTAGACTGGCCTATACCCAAGTCAGTTAAGGCCCTACAGACTTTCTTGGCTTTCGCTAATTTTTTATAGGCGTTTTGTGAATGGTTTTCTGCTCTATCAGCCCCTTTTACCTCCCTTACTAGTGCCAAAGTCTCATATGCATTGTCACCGGAGGCACAGAAGGCATTTGACCAATTGAAATCTGCTTTCACTACTGCTCCTGTTCTTATGCACCCAGACCCGGATCTCCCATTCTTTGTAGAAGCGGATGCCTCAGGATATGCAGTTGGCGCTGTTTTGTCATAACAGTGCTTGCATTCGGGTGACGTTCATCCAATCGCCTACTTCTCTCGCAAACTGACACCATATGAGAGAAACTACTCAATTACAGAACGTGAACTTCTGGCCATCCGGGATGCCTTCTTGGAATGGAGGCACCATCTTCTTGGTGCTCGACACCCTGTAACCATTTATTCAAATCATAGGAGTTTGTTGGCCTTCAAATCCATTAAATGTCTCACTGCCAGGCAGGCACGTTGGCATTTGTTTTTCTCACAATACCAATTTGATATTACCTATCGTCCTGCCAAGGCTCAGGTATCAGCTGACGCTCTCTCTCGCTCATGTGTGGGTGAACTGCTCATACAGACGGAACATAAGCTACTTCTACCAAACAGGGTCATATGTGGATGTTCTGTTCAACCCTCCTTGCGATCCGTTATTACAGATTGGGCCTCTACTCATCCAAATGAGATCGCAGAACTGAACTTGGATCTGGTACAAGGTTTACCATTCATTCAGGGACTTGTTTTCATTCCGCCTGGCCAAGCTCACACTTTAGCCCCCCAGTGGTCTCATGATTCACTTGTTGTTGCGCATCCAGGTAACCAGAAAACGTTGGAAGCATTACGACATTGGGCTTGGTGGTCTTCCATGGCACACGATGTACAAGACTACATAACAACGTGTGCCATATGTACTCAATGCAAAACTTCCAGAACCAAACCAGAAGGTTTATTACATCCCTTACCGGTTGCATATAAACCCTGGCAGATGGTGTCAATGGATTTCATTGTCGAACTACCCGAAATTCAAGGACACAACACAATTTGGGTGGTAGTGGACTACTTCACAAAGTATGCTATATTCGTCCCTTGCTCCGGGTTGCCTTCAGCACCCAAACTGGCCAGGTTGTTCATGTCTAATGTGTTTCGCTATTTTGGGTTACCGTCTGTCATTGTTTCCGACAGGGGAACGTAGTTTACTTCACGCTTCTGGAAAGCTCTTCCGGCTTCCCTTGGCATCGATAATAGATACTCCCCATCTTACAATCCGCAAACAGATGGGCAAACTGAAAGGGTTAATGCCACTATCGAACAGTACTTACGCTGTCTCTGTCTCCAGTTTCAACAAACCTGGTTCACGGCGTTGCCACAAGCCGAATTTGCATACAATAATTCTGTGCACACCTCTACTGGAGTTTCTCCATTCTTTGCCCTCTATGGATGTCATCCCAGGACATTGCTGCTTGATCCATCATTGCCAGATTCCAATCGGCGGCGCGTGACTGCATCTGCGACCTGGATCAAGTGCACAAAGATGTACGATGTCATCTCCTTAGGGCCCAAGACCGCACATAGAAGTGAGCTGATGCACATCGTTTGCCGGCACCTGCCTATCAGACTGGCATGAAGATGTGGTTTTCTTCCCGTAATTTACGGTTTGCTGGTAAACACTCATTGTTGCCTCGCTTTGTGGGTCCTTTTTCCATTAACAAGGTCATCAATCCTGCTTCAGTCCGGTTGTCGTTGCCCAGAGCCTGGCGTATACATCCTGTCTTTCACGTTTCCCTCATTAAGCCTTTTGTTCCTTCCACTCGGCTCCCGGCACGTCCATCCCCTGTTGTGGTAGACGGCGAAGAGGAATATGAGGTATCTCGCATCCTGGACTACAGGGTATCCAGGGGTACTATCCTTTATCTGGTCGATTGGAAGGGTTTTGGTCCAGAGGACCGTACTTGGGAGCCTCTTGCTAATTTGCATTGTCCTAAGATTTTGAGGGAATTCCATTCCGCCAGGGGATGGCCGGTGTCTTTGGGGGAGGATGCTGTTACATATCAGCCCAGACCTGCAGTGCCTCCCTATTCTGGTAGCTATGTACGGGGGCAAGCGCGTTCCAGAACTTCGTTGTGGCTTCGGTATCGGTTGCCATGGCGCCTGGTCATGCAGCAGAGGACGCCGCATCAGCTGAGACGTCCCGTGCGCAGAGAACGCATAAGGAGGCCCCGCCCCCTGCACCGTAAAAGCCAAAGCAACTCAGCGGCTTGTTGCTGCTAATTGTGGCGTTACGTTCCTTCGGTTCCATCCCGCTCCAGTGCTTATTTCCTTTTCCTCTTGATTACTTGACTTCCCGGCGCTTCGACCCACCTTTTGTCTTCTTGGATTGTCACTGCCTTTTCCTCCAGCCTGATTTATGAACTCTGTTGCTGACTTCGGACCATCCTAGGATTGCAATTGCCTTTTCCTCCAAACTAATACGTGAACCCTGCTGCCGACCTCAGACTGTTCTTGGATTTCTATCGTGCCTTTGCCCTCTCTGGTGAGCTTACTCCCTCTTGTCTCCCTACGCAATTTGGGTTATGGAGCACCCCGCCAACTTGGCGTGTGGTTGTGCACGTCTGCGTTGGCAATCCTTAGCGGATGCTACAGCGGGCCCCAGATTGCTTCTATCTCCTTCATTCAACCCGTGGCATTATTGTGTGTTGAAGACAAGGTAAAGCTCGTCCCAATTCTCCTTTATTGTTCATTACCTGAAACTGCGCCAGTCCTTCTCATACGTGTGGATTCCTGGAACAATCTCATTAAATTAACTGCCTTCTCTACCCTAATCAAGTGCATAGAAGTGACACTTTCCAGTGTATGCACCAACCCATCACTAGTGCGACCCTTGTGCCGCCCGGGTGTACTCTTCCTTTACTGACCTTCCCTTTACTAATCTTTCCATTTGTGTTTTTGTACCTGCCGTTGTACTCCTTTCAACTGGTATTCCATTTATCCTTAGGAATTCCACTTATCAGGTCTGTTGTGTGTTGTATCAGTCATAGTGAGGTGGTGGTTACCACTTGTGCATACTCATAGTCTTGGGTTTTCTTGTAGGTTCATCATTTAATTTCCAACACCACCTCAACCATTGTCTAGGTATTTAAAGAATTATCTGATTGTCTGGTTTAATTCCATATTGCCTTATTGCTTCTAATCATACTGTATTTTCTTTGCAGCATTGGTTATTGGTGGTGCATGTTCTCCCCGCTCTTTTAGGTGATAGACATTTCTGCTGGTTTTTACTCAAACGGCAGAGAGGTACATCGTAGAAAAAAGGCCCTCTTTAGAGGAAGCCTGAATCACACAATTCAGGGGAGCAGGAATTCTGGAGGCTGAACTCGAACCTATTAAATCCTACCTCCCTCCTCGAGGTCGTCTTACCTACGCTCCAATCAGCACACAGAGCGGTAAGTAACAGTGGGCTTCACAGCAGGGTCACACTTCTGGTAGATCAAGAGAATACCTTAGAAGGGCACAGAGTTACATTGGCAGTAATTTTCCAACAGCGGGAGTAAGAGGGCACAGGCAGGTTTGTGGAGATGGATGAGTTACAAGGTATGGTTCGAGCCGGTTCACACACAGGACATTGATCTCAGAGGAAGAGTGAGATGTTACATTAGTATATTTGTTTCAATTGTCCCCGGCACATCCGTGAGAAATGGAGCTGTGAAGCTTTCAGATAGAGTGAGAAAAGGTGGGGGCCATGCAATTCTTCATCAGTTAACTCACGTAAAGTTATGTTTGGGACTATTCACAGCACTGTTCTCCATTTGCAGCCAATTGTGTCCAGTCCTATTACTGCAATACGTTTGCTTGAGACCTGTACCCCTTCCAGATCAATAGACAAAATTGTGCCCGGCACAACATCTGTATTTACAATTGGGCGAAAAACAAAATCAGAGGGCACCTTCCACTCCTTTCCTTTTATCTCTGGTACTACCCGGGCGAGCACCCTGATCACATAAATGAACATGTCCATGTCTATGGGCACCCCCCTTACAGCAACTTCGTTTGTCATTGTGCTTATCATCAACATCGTTCTCACTGGGCCTACCCCTTGAGTGGAGCACACTATCCCTCGTTCAGTAAAAAATATGGTCATTTTCAATTTACTGAGGAGGTCTCTTCCCAACAAATTTATTGGCGAGTCTTCATGATAAAGTAGAGGTGCTTGCACTATTTCCCCCCCCACCGCTATGTCAAGATCTTTTGTGTAAGGAACTTTTAAAATAGCCCCAGAGAACCCTTGCGCATCCAAATATTTTCCCAAGAGCGGGAAACCGACCTTCCATGAGGCACGATTTTTCAGCTCCCGAGTCCACCATAAAGATGAATTGTTTGTTGCCTATTTCTGCCCCCACTAGTGGTTCCTCTTCTGCAGGTAGGGTAGTGGATAGGACTGGACACGCAATTGCTTACTGTGGGCTGTCCTAATCTGCATATGTCTCCGTTCCTGGAACAGAGAATACATTGTCCCCTACCACGGCTGTACTGCGAAGAGGTGCCGGTGCGGCATTTGCAGATGTTGCAAAAATATTTGTGTTTGCATTCCCCATAGTGTTCTGCTTTGCCATTTGTGGCTGTATACCTCTCTGTTGTTGTATTTGTGGCTCTCTCTGTTGTGGCTCATTATAGCATTGTTTATTCTGCCCACTCCCTCCCATTGGTAACCCATAGGCACTGCCTGGGTGTGGGTGGCCATACTGCTGTTTGTTTCCCATGTGTGGTGGCCCTTGGTAATACCCCATTGGTGGCATCCTGCACTCTCTCAAAAAATGTCCCCACTTCCCGCAGTTCCAACACAACCCTTGTGGTCCTCCCCTCATTCCTTGCCCTCCTAACCCTCTATTCCCCATTCCTCCAACTCCTCCTCTCTGTCCTCGGTACCCACCTCGTCCTCTTGCAGGCCTGCCCTGCCATTTGGGGCCTCTGTACTGCTCCTCTCCATCCCATTGCTCCTGTCCGTTTGTAGACCAAGCTGCTGCCATCCTTGCTGGTGTATTTGTCCCCCCCTCCTCTCCTTCGCCCTGCCTGTCAGTGGAAGTTGTTGCGTTCATCGCCGCGACCTTCACTCATTTATTTTGTACTAACTTTCCTTCGTCTGCCAACCTTCTCTCTGCTATCTCTACATTCATGAGGCGAAAGAACTGTAACTCCTAAAAAGATTAAACAACCGGATCATGACTTGTCACTTGTTATCTCTTCCAATACTGTTACTCTTTAATTTATTCACCTTTTTTAATGTTATCCAACTGAATTAGGATATATTCAATAAATATGAGTGAGTCACAGTCTTGTAATAAATATTTCTCTGCATTAGGGATGTAGGTTATGTATTGACTCACACCCACTTAATTGTCCACTACAAATTGAATATTAATGTGTTCATCCCATATACTTTAAATTATACACAAGTAGTTACTAATGTTAGTACTATTAGACCCTCACTTTAATTCATAACCAGCTGGGTTTTGCAGGCTAGATGCTGAATTATGCCCAGCATCTGGCCTGGGAGGTACAGCATAAAGAAATGTATGTGGCATCGGCCGACTTATCCCTGGCTGTTGACTGTGTGTGGACAGAAACAAGTTGGGGAAGAAATTAGCAGACTGGGGACTTCCAAATGGCTTGCTGGCCCCACTTGTCCATCTACACGAGTACTCAGTAGTTAGGACACGTTTAAACCAGGAGGGGCCGGTGTCAGACAAAAATGGAACAAATAATGGCCTCTGACATGGTTGCCTCTTGGCGCTGTTTCGTTTTAATGCCTATATGGCAGACTTAGGTAAACATTTGGAACAGGCTTCTTTTACTACACCTAAAATCTTGGGCACCAGAGTCTTTTGGATAATTTACGCGGATGATATTATTTTACTAGACTGTACTCAAGTGGGTATCCAAAGACTCTTGAACAGCCTTTCTGTATACTGTAAAGAAAATTATCTAGTCATAAATATTTGCAAAAACCCTCCTGATTAAATTGACCGCAGGCAAACGTGTGAGAAAAAGACTGGTATGGCCTGGAGGAATTGAGGTGATGGAGGTTGACAGTATGAAATACCTGGGCTTTCACATTTTGAACACCCCATGCAAAAAAATGTATGGAAGGCTTTTATATAAAAGCTACTAAAGCAATAGCGCAGATGAGGAATTGTAATCATAAATTTAGTACATTTTCTATGATCCCTCGCCTAAAATTGTATAAATCCAAAATTGTGCCCATGGTGATTTATGGGGCTGAGATCCATCATAGTTTACTCCAGGAAGATTGTAGTCATCTCAAAGGTTTTATATGGAAGAAAGTTTTAGGGTTGCCACTGACGGTACCTATTAGTGTAATCTGATATGAGCTGGGACGTTTATCGTTAGAGGCCCACGTTGTATGGAAAAGAATTTTACTTTGTAGTCAATTCAAATCCATGCCTGAAAAAAACATGTTTGCAGAATTCACATAAAAAAGCACCTCTTAGCAATAGCTTTACTGAAACATCTAGGCAGACATTGGAAGGCTGGGGCTTGGAGGGGGATCTAATTAACTCGGTCCAGTTTAGCTATAAACTAAGGCTGTGGCATGCAGACTGGTGCAGGACATGTGATAAGGTGGGATGTTATGATAGACAGCAGAAAATCTCTATGGACCTCAAAAATAGGGGGACTTGCGCGCGACATCTTTCTAAATATCCCTCCTGGAAAGTAGATTACACTCTGATGAGATTCAGACTGAATATCCTGCCGACCAGACTAAATATGGTAAAATGTAAAACGGGGGATCTGGAAAGCTGTAGATTTTGTTCACAATCAAGTGAATCATTGCAACATTTGTTCCTATATTGTGAAGCATTAAGGGACCAATGTATGGCCTGTTTTAAGAAATACATAGAACTCTATGGAAGCAACACAAGGCAAGTACTCTGGAATATTTGCTGTTCTAAGATTCCTATCAACTAAGTAAGTTTCTGTTTTAATTCTTAAGAAACATTAAATTAGTTTAGTAGAGGTCAGGAGAAATTCGAGGTTTCCTATTCAGGAAATTGCATCAACTGACTAATTGGTCCGAAATGGATTAGAAAGGAATTGTGTATTTTATGTTTTAAATTTTAATGGTCCATCATAGACCTTACGAAATGGTATATGCTTTTAGATTGTATGTATGTTATGTTTTTTATTACTTTTTTTTTTAACTGATTAATATGGCATAGTTATGTGGGATGATGAATTTGTGTAAGGTTTTAACATGTATTTTAAAACTATATGCACAATAAAGAATGTAAAAAAATTACAAAAACTCCTACTACTACAATTTGTACTTTGTGGTGAGCCATGTTCCAAACTTTCCACACTTAAATCCTCAATGGGGAAAGTTGAATGAATCAACAACTGCTTCTTGGGTAAGTGATTTGACTTTCAACACAATAGTTTACAACTTCTTCCACAAGTGATTCGCACATTGATCTGTTTGCCACAGGCAATGCAGGTTATAGTTCTCTCCCGCTTAATCCTTTCTATAAGGAGATTTTTTCTCCTGCAGTCTCCGATTTCATTCTACACAACCAATTGGTTGCTGGTATCGCAATTTACAATTCTTCTTTGGCTTTGGCAATGCGGGTTACAATATTCCCCTATTGGATATCTCTCTTTAGGTGGATTACATTCACTTTGCTGGATTATTGCCCCTTTGGCTTTGGCAATGTGGATTACAAGATTCTCTCATTGGATATCTCCCTTTAGATTGCATTTACTTTGCTTGATTATTTCCCCTTTTTGGCTTTGGCAATGAGGGTTACAGTATTCTCCTATTTGACATCTCTTAATAGGAGAGCTGCACCCAATTATTTTTAATTCAAAAATTCGGTATTGAAACTATTTATTCTTATACAGCGGTCTACTTCGGAGTGTCCCGGGGTCACCTATATCAGGCAAACTCACTTGTATGTCCTGGCGTCTCGTTCTGACTTGCTGCGTCTGCTTCTTCATTCGTCAGGACTTCCCTGGTGTTTGCCAGCTATTGTCAATTCCCCACTGCTTGTGATTTCTGTCAATGGAGCTTTCACAGCCCAGTATCTACTCGGGCTAAAGCCACACACCGGAGCTAGATGTAGGACACAGACAGATGGCCTCAGTACTGCTTCCCACTGCGCGTCCTCCGCATCTTTCAGGAATGTCGACCTCCGGCAGGTTTTCGGTACAGTGTCCTGCTGTCAGCAGAATGGGGGCTTCAATTTATCCTTCTTCCTGCTACTTCCTAATGGCTTGCAACTGAAAGGCCTTTAAATGTTTAAAGGTCCCGCTCAGGTGTGGGTCATTGCAACCACTAGACCGCTCACCGCAGTTTGATAACTCTGGACCCCTCTTCCTCGTCTCAGTACTGACTTGAAGTCCATAATGTTCTTATTTGTTTTTAAATCAGAATCTTCAATTTTACAATAAGCCATCAAGACTGTCGGTTCATTAGGGAAATTGTTCAGAGGGTTCTCCCATTCTCCTGACCGGAGTTCCCTCCCATGTGATCCTCCTGCATAATACTACCCCCAGGGTCAGGATCAGGTAGCGGCTGCCTTTCCCTGGCCACATGAGAAGGGGTTCAGGTCAGGGTTTTTGGGATGATCACTTCTGATTCATCACATACCCTTCCCCTAATGTCACTGCTTTTCACAGCCAGCCACTATTGGGAATCATGAGAGGAAATCAACATTACCCTCTTCTTTTCCTTTCCGATGTTCAACAGAAAAACCATAGGGCTGTAAATACAAAAACCAGTGCATAACTCCTGTTATCTTTTCTGAGACTCAACCACTTAAGGGGACTTTAAGGAGATATATGTAAGACCCTTTATTTTCGTTTGCTAAAACAAGGGAAATTAGCTCACTGTTATACCCTTTTATATGGGACGCTTAGCTAGGGCAATGGCAGATCTAGTGCTAAGCTAAGGACACTATTTCTTCACATCAGTTATATTGGATTGCCAAATAAATAAGCAGATCAGACTCGACACAACATATGAAAAATTTACTAGGCCACACTAAAAATAGACCAGCAGACAGGCTTTCATAAACATGTACCTTTATGCTGGTTTGAAAACTCCAGCACACACTGAGACATTTATATGCATAGGGTATGAGAAAATATTAGTAAAACGTCAATCTGGATGTGCCTTTTGTAATAATAAGAGCACACCCAGTTTCTACAGCTATGCCCTGAAGCACTTTATAACCTTTGTGCAGACTGGAGCAAAAACACACAGGGAGAAACATCACACAGTATGCTTATTGGATACATGTAACACACAGGAAGGAAAACATAATAAAGTAAAGCGTTCACCACCTGTCAGAGCAATACATTTATATTTGGAGTAATAGGCAAAAGCCCGCTAAGTAACCCCTGACTTGTCTTTTCTTCAAGCAAACTATGTATACAACACTTGACAGAAGACGTGCATTTGTTTTATCTGGAACTTTGGAAGTAAAGCTGACAAGCACTCCTGCAGAATACCCCTTTTCCAGGAATCTGTCTTTTTACACAGGAGAACACAGCTGCTCTTCGGTAACAAAGAACACATCTGTTGTCCCGTTGTATTTATTTTATCCCAATTTGGTACTTCCCAGATCATGCCCGAGTTAGCCTAATTAATTGTTTCATTCATCTTTCTTTTTTTGAACTAATATTCACCAATAGTCCCTTGAGATGGGGATTCAGCCTGAACAAGATATCTCTTCGATGAAGCAGGCTGCCTCTCTCCCACTGTCGGCTGCTTGCCAGAGTTCAGTGAGGATCTGATCCGACCCCTCCTTTCTGCACTGCCCAGCTCATCTCAGCTGAACGAGATCGGCTCTCTCCCATTTTTGTTTGTCTGCCTCTCTTTTGCTCACTCTCGATTTTGTCATGGCCAACCCCCCTCTTTCTTCCTCCCCCAGCTTTTTAGTGTTTAATCATTTTAATTGTTAGCAGCGCTACAATACACTGTGCTAAGCTAAATCCTAAATCATGCCTCACATCAGCACTAAGTCACACACCTAGCACAACATTTGATATGATATGATGGTTTATTTATAACGCGCTTAATACCCAGAGGTTTCTAAGCGTGCACCCGGGGATCGAACCTGTATTGCTCTGTGTCATCTTGCTTCCAGGGTGATCACGTTGCCACTGAGCTATCCTCCCGAGACTCACGGTACACATTACCCCTATTGAATTCAGAGGCACTGTTAAAATGAGTGCATGGTTGAAATTCCTGTACTAATTATCCCTGCATCATCCCCCATTTGTTTTTGTAGGCACCTAAATAAACAAGGGCCTCTACAGAAACACGAGTCCTAGCAAATGATCCTTCCCAATGGATTTGACTTTTTCTACAGATCTGCCCAACATGGGCCTTAAAATACCTGTCCCCCACTTAACTGAATTATACCTATTTTAACAGCCAACAATATGAACGTCATCATGTGCAATCTGACCGTAAGCATAATTAGCCACACCAAGATGGATAATAAGATACAGCTATCATCACCAAACCCTTTTCTGTCCAAGTTCCCCATGTGTAAGCATCTCCCTCTGTCAAACCCATATAACTCAGAGTGATGTTATTTTTGTGTATATTAATTTTATTCATGTGTATATTTTTATGCCTCAACAAATACTCAATATCGGGATCTATCTTTTGGAAAAGTTCATTATTTTCTATCTTACCTTCCTACAGGTCCCCATCCATGTGACAAGAAATTAACCATGATTGAGGTGGGTCACCGTAAAATTGGATGCGCAAGTTCTGACCAGCTACCTGTGCTTAACTTGACATGCGCCAACTCCTCATGTTTTAGGTTACTTATAGACCCTTCACACTCTTTAGCAATACCATGATCCACCCGCAACCCACAATTGCAATTGTTGCATCAGGTACAAAGGGCTTCCCGTGACATATGTAGTTCTGCTCCTTGAATGTCACACAGTTATCCAATTGCACTCCCCATTTCAAATGCAATTTTCTCTTGGATTGTTTCCACCTCTCTCTGCGTGGTCCACGTCATCATCTGATGGATGATATCATATGACACAAAGTACAAAGAAATGTGATCCTGTATCAGCTGAGATACCCCATTTTGAACTTCATGTAGGAACTGTGTCAACAGATTTTCTACTGGATTTACCTCATTCAAAATATCTGCTTAAAGTTTGTCATTTTTCACAATGACATTGATGCTATGTTCTAATACCGTTGATTGTTCATTGATAGCCAGGATAGTTTGATTTATGTATTGAACCACCTCTTTCTGCTCGAACCTGAGTTCATCCCGCCTCTTCTGAATCATTTTCAAATCCTGCCCCAGTTCTCGGGCCTTAGCATCCAAAGCATTTAGAGCTATGGCATTAGCTGTGGAGACAGTTGTCCCCATAATAGCACCAATTATAGTCATGACAATTGCTGCAACCAGGAAACTAGCCATTCTTCTCCCCCTCTGTCTTTTAGAATCGGACGGGTTCATGAAAGTCTTCTCTAACTGAAACAGGTTCTCTCTTACTGCTCTTTGTGCTCCTTCCTTATTCATTTTCTCACTTGGGCAAGCGTAACCTCAGATGTGTTAGGAAACATTTCCAAGACCAGCCTTAAATTCACCCTGGTGTAGATATTCGGATATAGTAGCCTTCTATTCCCTAAAATGAAACCTGGGGCTTCTTCAATTACAACCCCAGACTCAGGCCCCAGTTCTACCAGCACTTGACATTTCAGTGACTCATCACATATCGAGGTTAAGAATAACACCACAGACACAATGTCTCCCCCACGCTGCATGGGATGCTGTGTTTTATCTGGTTTTCTCATGCAAGTCAGTCTCTTTCCTTTAGCTTTTTCCTCCTTTTGACTCCAGTACAGGGGCCTCCTCCATCGACACCCAGCTCCAGGGGTGCTATTGAGGGAGACGAGTTAACAATCTAAACCAGAAGAGAAACAGACATGTTAATTATCAAGCAAAATTAAAATAAATGTATAATTCACCTTCCTATTACCTGGAAAACAACGTTAATATCATATACATAATTACAATATTTTATGTATTTTGATTCTTTTTTTACCTAAAACAAAATGCTAGCATCATATATATTTCTAACGACCATAAATCTATACCTTTCCTACATTTTCTTTTTGTATCTACAACTTTTATTTACACCTATATACACCATGCCCTGCACACCTACTTACCTACTCAGATGAATTATTTTCATCCCTGGTGTGCCATCCCTTACCTCACTGCCATTCCCTGATCTATTAATCTTGATCTTTATGGAACCGTTACAACTCTCATCCCCTATTAATTTCCCCAATCTGTTCCAGCCTTTTGACCTCATGCTTCAGGTGGAACGGCTTTATTTGATTCACATGGGCAAATTGTTCCACAGCCAGATCTCCTTCCTTCATCACAATCTTGTAGACAACGGGTAAAACCTTGTCACAATTTTGTACGGGCCACGCCAGGATGCCAGGAATTTAGTATTTTCATTTTTGCCTTTTGCAAATTAAACTTAAACATCTGGTCACCTATTCCATACTCCCTCACAGATGTCTTCCTGTCATAGTATGATTGGGCACCCTGAGCTGCCCTTTCCAGATTTCCCTATGCAAATGCAAATGTGTGTTGTAAGTGCTTTCTCAAATATTCATGAACTGTGGATGCCTTTACCAAGACTTGTTCATTGGTTCTGAACAACAAACCTTGAGGCAGAGCCATTTTCCTACCTGTTATAATCTCATGTGGGCTGAGACTTGTGGACCTTGATGGTGTTGACCTAATGCCTATTAAGACCAAAGGAAGTCACAACTCTCAACTGGACCCTGCTTCACCCACAAATTTCTTCAAAATGCTGATTATTGATCTATTTCATTGTTCCACACCACCAGAAGAAGATGGCCGAAAGAAAATATTGTGCTTCCTTGTCACTCCCAGAATCTGCCACATCTTGGTCATCACTGTACTAGTAAAATGACTTCCACGGTCTGATTCTATTCTTTGAGGCAAACCAAGCCTAGAGAAAATATGATTCACCTACAAGGTGGCTGCTGTTTGTGCACTGCAGTCAGGTGCTAGTATGCACTCCAACCATTTCGAAATTAAACAGGTAACTGTTAACAAGTACCTGTTTCCCCATGGTGATCTTTGGACTGGGCCAATAAGGTCTATCTGAAAATCTGACGAGGGTAGTGTCAGACCTCTTTTCATTAATTGCACTCTATGTATTGGAGAGGCAGGCTGAAATTGCGCACACACCAGACATCCCGAGTATACAACTCCACATCCTGGGACATAGGTGGCCAATAGGCCTATTCCTTTAATATCGATGAACCTCATGTGCCCTGCTCCTACAGCATCATGTGCATGATGTAGCAGCAAACCCCTAAATGACAAAGGAACCACCAATTGGATTTGACCTGACAGAGATTCTAGAATTAAAATTCCATTGTAATCTATTTTTATTCTTCAACAACACTCTCAATTCTTCTCTCCCTTTTCAGTCCTCCTCTGTTAAAGGATGTTACTCTGCATCTGACAAATGATTTTATAGCAGACCTAAGATGGGGTCTTCTCTTTGTGCCTTGATCAAATCCTGGTCAGGCGTATCAAAACCTCACTGCACCACACGCTGATCAGCTGTTCCCTCGGATTTGGAACATGTTACCACCTAGATTTCACCAAGCAGATGCTCAATGGAAAATAATTCACCCATCACTGCCCCAATTCTATCCAACTGATCTGCTTTGTCATTCCCCTCTTGGTCTTCCCCTGGCCTTTTCAAATGGCCTTGTATCTTTCTCCACTGAATGATCATGTTATTCTCTGAAACAAGATTATCAATTTCCTGAATCAGTTTCCATGTATGAGTGGCTTTTTATTACATGTGACCATTCCTCTCAATTTCCACCCGGTAAGCATTCCACACAACTATTTTGCACATAATCAGAATCAGTAACTTAAACTATTTGTTGAATTTTATTTTCTACTGCTGTGAATATTGCCTTAGAAATGGCATCCAATTCTGCTACCTGACTGCTTTTGGAACCTAGCCTCATGCTTAATCTTAATGCCACTATATTTGACCCGCACGTTCCCTATTCATGCCACCAATTCTTTTTCATACTCCCCCCCACGTGATATGCACATCCATCCACACACATGGGTGGAAGATTCCTGCACACTTCTTCATCGAAGGCCTTGTGTGAGGATTGTTCAAATTAGTCCAAATATGGTTCTAACTCTGCATCAGTTATGTCCACCACAGCTGCACAGTCATGTAAATCTGCCAGCCCTTGAGCAACTGGCCGCTTTTTGTTCTGTCCATTCTCACTTTCACTGGGAATCCCTGCAGTGCCAAAGTCCATGATGTGATTCTTGACTGGGCTAAGTTCCCTGACCTGATCCTTTTACACTGCAATAATTGCAGGGGCTGATGACTCACTTCACCAATTACCCGTTCCCCCTGAATAATGGTGTAGAAATTATGTAATACCCACACAGTGGTCAACAGCGCCTTTTTCCTTTCAAAAAATGTTGTTTCTACTCATGACAATACTTTGCTGGCATATGCAATGGTTTTGTTATTTGAATCATTGTTTTTGATATAAGGCTGCTAACATACGCTGATCTATGAACCCTATTTCTATAAAGAAATGTTGGTTCTACTTTGGATAAACTAAACATGGGGCTTTTATCAGACAGTTTTACAACTTGGCAACTGCCTCACATTGTTGCTTTCCCTATTTCTAGGGCACGCCCTGCTTCAGTAACTTAGTCGATGGCTGTGTGATTCATGCATAATCTTCAATACATTTCCTGTTGTAACTTGTCATCCCTAACAAACTCTTCAAACCCTTTAGATTTGTGGGATCTTTTAATTTCTGGATAGCATCAACTTTTTCATTTGTGGGTTTTACATTTGTTCTGTGACTTCATGCCCCAGGAAGTTGACCCTTCTACACAACTGTGATTTTTTCCGCAATGACACTTTTGCCCCAGCCTTTTGCAATTGGCTGAGCACATGTCTAATTCTTCATGTTTTATCAGGACGTCATCCACATAGATCACAGTTCCTCTCTCGGGTGCATCTGCGAGAGCATTTTTCAGGAAGATCCCAAACTCACTTCCACCTTTGATATACCCGAAAGGAGTACAATTCCATGCATACTGTAGTTGATTAACTGAAAAGGCAAATAGATTTTGTATATTTTGGCCTAACGGCACACACCAATACCCTGCTGTTCGATCCAACGTGGTAAATACCTTTGACCCTTGGATCTGCATAAGGCCTTGCTCAATAAATGGAAGCGGCGACCTTGACATAGGTACACTTATTTATTTCTCTCAAGTCTGCACACAAACACCATTGAGCATTGGGCTTCAGCACACCTAATATGGGTGTATTTGAAGTACTGTGTATGGGCCTAATGATTCCTCTGGGCTTTACATTTTTTTTATTATTTTTGCAAAGGACTCCAAACAGGCCAAAGGTAGCCTACATTGTTGCACAAATACAGGCTCCCTACCATTACCTTATGGCAGTATAGCAACATGCAAATCAGTGTGCCCACAATCAATTTCGTCTTTGGCAAATATATTTTTGAATTGCATGAATACTTTCCTCAACTGATCTTTCTTCTATTCAGTGGTGCAAGCTACAGCTTGAATTTGCTCTAATACCATTTTAGAGAGTTCTTGGAAATCCTTTAAAGGGTGAACTTCAGTACTTTCTTCTAACTGTGTGGCAGTATCCCTTTTGAGAGACACCACCCTCAAGTATTTTGGCATTTCAGCCTCTACTCAATTTTCTGTTTTTCCTCCTCATGTTCATTCATTTGAAATAGGTTGCAATCGTCCTGATGACAACAAATCACATCCTTTGGTTCATAAGGGTATACTGACAGAATTTTAAAAATCCCCCTTGGATTAGAATCTAAAGACTCAGGCAGTTCACCCAGTGAGGTGACATAACTTTCAGTGTATCCAGTCTTTATAACAAAAATATTTTGTAGACATGCACATATACCGAAAATATTACAATGACAAAACATGCGAAAATGTATGTGGGGGTGGGGTAAAGGGTTACGTTTTGTGGGGAAATGGTGCGAGTGGGTTTTTAGGGGTAAAAAACAGGGGTTGAGGGGACCCTCCTCCCAAAAAATCTGTTATGTTTTTTGTTTGTAAAACGTTCGGTATATGTGCATTTGTTATGCAATATGTCATTATAAAGACATGAAACCAACTTTCAGTAATATTCCCAATTAATGGATTGTTTAAATCTACAGTATAGTGTGATTTTTACATTGCCATCCCTAATGGTGTCTCTTATTCCAAGTGAACGTCCTAACATTCTTTGTTATTCACCAGAATCCGAATGGGAGCATCCCCAACTTCCACCAAAGGTGTATATTCACATTCTAGCCCCTGCTGTCTCACGGATTCATTGAGACACACAAATGCATCGGGCACTTTCACAGGTGCGTCATTTCACCAAACTGCCAGGGGTAGCGGAAGTGACATCACATGACCCATGACCTCTGATGACATCACAGGAAGTGTTGCCATTTGACCCCACCCGAAGTGACATCACTGCAAGCGATGGAACACAAACTTTCACCCCTTGGCAAAACAGGAAGTGGCATCACGTAGCAATGTTCCAAAGTACACTATGAAAAATAAGGTTACTATATCACTGTAAAGTGATATACATTTCATACAAGAATAGATCACAATATGTATCATTAATATCGGTGTGTATAGGCCCATATTAACAAATCACTGTGAATGCAAGCAGACGTCCAAGGAAAAATGATAATGATGTGTTATCATATATCACTTACGCTTAAGTGCTTTCTATAGAACAAATATCACCCAACTTGTGTTAGTACTCATTTATCAACCTCAGAAGGATGAAAGGTTGGGTTGGCCTTGCCGGGTTTCGAACCTGCAACCTACAGATCACACACACATCGCAGAAGCAAGCGCTCAAGCCACTGAGCTATCTTACCGGCTATAGCTATCTTAGTGGCTATAGTAAAATGAGCAATTACATGTCTGAATGTTGTCAAAGTCAGACAGCAAAGTACACTCTGGGATTTAACAGCAGGCCAGTACATCTGTAGCTCTGGTGCAAAGTTGGTCACATGTCAAACTTGCGTAGATCCACTTTTCAGGCTACAGAGGTTTGAAAAATACATACCATTGGGAGGGTTCATAACTGTGTATTAAAGAATTTAGAGTAGCCCAGGGAAAACAGCGCAACCACACGGCATCCTGTACTCTGGGCACTCGTTACCTCCTACATGCAAACAAACATTCTGAACAGCATGCCATGAGATAGGAAAGATAGACACATTATAACAAAGCCTTCATTTTGACACAATGAAATCAAGGCCCACTTTATGTGCTATAGTCAAACATTTCTACATTGTACACAAGCTTTTAGGCACAAGGATTTTGTCAAGTGACCGAGGACACCGAGATGGAATGTCTTGTGATGATCGTAACAGAGACAACAGCAGAAAAAAACATGCTAAACTGCAACTTGCGAAAAGCAAAACTCATAGTCCGTAATGGATATTTATTCTGCTCCAAATGCTTTTTGCATGTTTTTGTCTACATTGTAAATTTGAGGTGTTTAAGAACAGACTAAATCAGTGACTCACCCCCTGAAGTGTGCCTGAAATAAACCTTTAATGAGTCTAGCATTTATTGTATAGAATTCCATAAAGACAAATTATTTGTTATTGCTAATCTTTCTTATTTAGGGTCACTGCTCAAAGTGTTACACTTGTGGAACCCCCTGTTTTTTTAAGAGGCCTGAACAGGAAAGTCAGCCATTCCAGAAGAAAAGAGCCACGTGTTGCTGGCCACAGCTCAGGAGCTTCTGTTACAATAAAAAAGATTTTAAAAAAACCTATTTAAAATGCATTGTTAGGGAGACCACAAGGGTCGTAGCTATGAACCCTGGTGACTCCCAAATGATGTCCCTGCCCTTTCATCTGTTATCCCTTTCTGTATTTTAATGCTATTGCAAATTGTCTTGTGAAAGCAGGAATAGTAACATCTTTTGAATGGATTGTGTCCTCCCAGGTATTCCTCATCTTATGATATTTCCATATCCAGCTTCAGCTGCTTGGAAAATATTTTGCAGCAGAGGGTGCTGCACGTCGATGCCTATCGACTCGATGTCGCTCGGAGGCCTCCATCTCGATGTTGACGTCATTGATGGTATAAAGTGCGCGCAGCAACCGTTGGCTCCAGTTCTGTTTTTCCATGAAAGCTATCGCTTCGGATATGGTGCGCTTCGGTTGCCTAGGAGAATCTTTGTGTAAAATCATTAATATCGCATCGTTATCGGCATCTTCGACTCTGAGATCAGGGTTTAAGAAGTGCCAGGACTGTGGGGCGAAGATGTCCCTTACGGTCCCCCATTGGGTGTGTCTGTGGTGCCTCGGTTCCTCTCACGCTACCTTCAACTGAAAGCCCTACCTATTGATGACAGCGAAAGCCCTGAAAGAGCGAAGAGGAAAACTAGCGGCAGGTAGGTCAAAATCCCCTTCGACAATTCCATCGAAAAGACAGTCTTCAGACTAGTCGTGAAATATTTCTCGTCGTTGAAATAAGACAAAAAGATCCGGGTCATGCAGTGGTTCTCGCCACTCGTCATCTTCGCAACGTTCAATGAAAAGATACTGTAGGTCGCCGTCTTCGTCGTCTTCGAGTTCATCCATAGAACGGGTTAAATGCCCCACGAAATCAGCCTCCCAGGTTGTACGGGCGAAGTTCAGAGTGAAAATGATGCAAGTTTTCAAGAATGTGGCCTTGACCCCCTGGAAAACGTTTGAAAACCATGCCCAGGTCGAAAACTCAACAAGAAAGATAAGGGCAAAACCTGTGCACCCTCTGGCCTGAGAGGCGAGGAAAAATCTCATCAAGAGTGGTCAAAGGATCCCTCGAGTCAAGACAAATCTTCCTCGAGGAAGAAGTCATCGATGCCCTCAGCGCCGAAAGACTCCTTATCAGACCCTAACAAGTCCTTGACGCCTAAGGCGTCGAAGCCATCTACGTTGACATCGACAGTGTCGAAGATTTCGTTGCCACCATCAATGCCATCGAGGATTACAGAGAAAATATATACACCACTACAAAGAAAGAATTGCTTTGAAACAGTTTGTTCTATTTAGAGGAAGTAGAACATTCCTCTGATGATCACAACACTTTGGTCTATAATATAGAACACTTGGGGTCCCTGAACCCTTGATCTCAGAGGAATCAAAGTTGAAAAATGCACACAAGTCCCTGCAAAATGCAAGTGGACTAGATACATCCCCAGGATTAGAATTTGGGAGACCTGATCCTACTGGCCATGCAGAAGGGTCTTACAGACATTTAATGGCCAGGGTGGTGGAATACATGGGGTGGGAGAGACCCACAACAGTATATGAGCAGGATCATCTTACTGGCATCCTAGATAAAGTACCCCAGGAGGATCCTCGTCTTCCTTTTCATGTGGCACTGCAAAGGAGAATGAATACAAATTGGGAGACGCCAGAATTAATTCTGGCAATAAATAAAAGACTAACATCCAAATACAGGGTATCCAGTAGTGACCCCAGTTATCTGATAAAACATGCCACTGCTGAATGTTTGGTGGTACAGGCTGCCACATCCACCTCAAGACAAAATGCATACCCAACTATTCCAACAGAGATGACAAGCGGTACACCGCTTTGGCGAAGAAAGTTTTCTCTGCTGGAAGTATGGCCTTATAGTCAGTGAATGATACATGCACATTGGCCAGGTTGACTATTTGGGAATGTATAGCAATGGCAGCTGAGCACATCCCCGAAGAGAAGGATTTTTAAATCTAGTCAAGGATGGGAAGGACGCCATGTGCAAATCCCTCCAGACAGGTCTCGACACTGCTGACAGCATCAGCAGTTCCATGGCGGCTAGTACAGTTATGCGCAGATTTGCCTGGTTAAGAAAGTCCGGTTTTGCTCCAGATGTGAAATCCAGACTTCTTAACATGCCCTTTGATGGCACACATTTATTTGGTAGCAAGGTTGACGAGAGCTTGGAGAAACTGCAAACCTCCAAAGCAGCAGCAAAATCCCTTGGTGTTGCTATTAGACAGCAACAAAACCGGCCCACCGGCACACTTTGGAGGGGTTGGTCCTTTTGCTTTTACTCCTCAGTTGGAAGGGGCAGAGAACCGTCCAATCAAAGAGTTAAAAAGATATTAACCTGTGGTGGACGGGCAAGAGGTACTAGGACTGCCCAGGCAGCGGATACTTTACCATCAGCCACTGCTCCAGCAGCCTCAAAACCTCTCTGAGGTCTTAGTTCACAAGACCCCGCTGGGAGGCAGACTCTCACTGCATCTGAAAGAATGGCAAGGCATTACTTGAGATGCATGGGCATTGCAAACAGTTGCCTGGATTACCGCTTTCCCTTTCTAAAAAAAAGACTCTGAATCATCCGCTGGGGAACAGCCCTTTCAAAGTTCCAGATCCGCCCCATATACAGGAAATCATGACCCTGCTAGAGAAAGGTGTTATGGAACCAGTTCCTGTAGCGGAGAGGAATAAGGGTTGGTACTCCCCGTACTTCCTAATTCCCAAGAAGGACGGAGCATTGAGACCCATTTTGGATTTAGAGACTTAAACCTATTCCTCAGGAAGGACAATATCAAGATGGTTACCCTTTCTCAGATCCTTCAGGGCCTCCAACGTCAAGAATGGATGGTATCATTGGACCTTCAGGATGCTTACTTCCATGTGCCAATCCATCACCAGCACAGATAGTACCTGAGATTCACTGTTGGCGGTTCTCATTATCAGTTTTGAATTCTGCCATTTGAGCTGACCTCCGCCCAGACGGTTTTCACCAAGGTGATGGCAGTGAGTCTCAGGAGAGTGGGGATTCACGTCTCCCCTACCTGGATGATTGGCTGATCAGTGCCAGTTCCCCCGAACAGGCCCTGGAACATCGCAGCTGCACCTGCCCTTCTCTCCATGAACTGGGCTTCTCCCTCAACATCACAAAGTCCCACATGATACCATCTCAAAGGCTCCAATTCATTGGAGCAGTCCTGGATGCATCCCTGGGAAAAGCCTCACCACCAGAAGTGAGGGCTCAAGACATTCTGCAGATGGTCACCAAATTCCAAAGTGCCCAGCGTCTCCGGCCTTCGACTTTCTGAGGTTGCTCATTCTCATGGCATCCTGCATTTTCCTGGTGCCAGAGGCGTGCCTGAGAATGAGACCTCTCCAGCTCTCAGGTGGCTGGATGTCAGATCTCCTTCAGGGTCCAGATCTCCTGTGGTGGGCCTACGAGGACAGCATTCTGAAGGGAGAACCTTTTTGGCAGCCATGGCCGGAGATAAAGGTAGTAATGGATGCCTCACTCACAGGGTGAGGAGCACATACCAACGATCTGACAATCAGTGGTCGTTGGTCTCCATCGGAGTCTAAACTACATATCAACCTTTTGGAGCTGAGGGCAATCAGACTAGCGCTGAGGGCCTTTCTGCAGGGAAAGAATGTCCTGATAATGACAGACAACACAGTGGCCATGTACTACCTCAACAAGAGAGGAGGTATAGGGTCACTACCACTGTGCAGAGAGGCAATGCAGCTCTGGTACTGAGCAGTTCAAGAAGGAATCTCCCTATCAGCATTTCACCTAGCCAGAGTGGAGAATATGGCGGCGGACACTCTGAGCAGGCAGAGCACAGTCTCCCACGAGTGGCAACTAGCTCAGGAATTCCTTCAAGAGGTCTTCACCCTTTGGGGAACACCTCAAGTGGATCTGTTTGCGACCGGTGTCAACCGGAAGTGTGAGCAGTACTGCTCAAGGGAATTTCCCCTAAGAGGAGCTCTAGGGGATGCGTTCATAGGGGACTGGGAGTTTCCACTCCTGTATGCGTTTCCTCCTGTCACTGTCATTCCTTAAGTCATCAGGAGGTTGAGGGGGTTCCGGAATTCCATGATCCTAATTGCTCCGGATTGGGCCAAGTGGACCTGGTACCCGGACCTTCTGGATATGTCCATCTGCCCTCCAATAAATCTTCCACAAAGAGAGGACCTTCACGAGAGGGAAAAGCATCGGGTTCTCCATCCAGAGGTCAAGACACTCAACCTTCACGTATGGTTTCTGAGAGGTTGAGATACAAGAATTGGGACCGCCCAGACACCTGGCCAACCTGGGGTTCCAGTTTGGTGCAATTAAGGGGTATCTGGCAGCGCTCTCTATTTTTAAGCGCTACTCTGAAGAGGTATCTTTCTTCAAGATCCCACTTGTGATACAATTCTTAAGAGGACCGACAAATACATTTCCTCCGGTCCCATTTCAAGTCCCAACTTGGGACCTCAACTTGGTATTGAAATTTTGCATGTGTGCTCCTTTTGAGCCTATCCATACCTGTCCTTTAAGGTTATTGACTTTAAAGACCATCCTTTTAGTGGCCATCACATCAGCCTGAAGATTGAGTGAACTTCAGGCCTTGTCCTGCAAGGCTCCTTATACAATCTTCTATAAGTACAAGGTGGTCCTTAAGGTTAAACCTATCTTCTCACCTAAGATTGTATCTGAGTTCCATTTAACTCAGAAAATAATTTTACCTTCATTTTATCCTCCTCCTTGTCCTGGAAAGGAAGAGGTGAGGCTACACAGGCTTGATCCAAGCCATGCACTGAGTTTTTACATCTCCAGGATGTCTGAAATAAGACCAAGGTTTTGTAGGCTGGACGGGCCACAAGTTGGGTATGGCAAACCATATCAAAATAGATCATTTTAGGAATATCTGAATTCTGCAGATTAGCAGGAAAAGAACCCCCAGAGGATCTTAGAGCCCATTCAACCAGGGGCATGGCTACTTCCTCTGCATTACAGAGAGGTGTATTAAAGATGTGTGTGGCAGCCACATGGTCTTCCGTACACACTTTTACCAAACACTATAATCTGGACTCTTCCTCAAGCCGGTTGTTTTATTTCTGTGCACACAGACCTTTAAAGGAACTCCTAAATTAACATGAGTCTGAAAATCCGGACTCCCTCCTCCAGGAATACATAAACTGCTTTGGGAGTTTATCATAACATGAGGAATACGTGGGAGTACACAATCCATTTGAATAACAAGTTACTTACCCTTGTTAACATTCTTTTAAATGGATGTTGCTACCATGTATTCCTCATCGCCTCTCCCAACCTGCCCCGCAGTAGAATTTTCCATGTGATTGCAGTCTTCGCTCTTCCAGGAGGAGTAACTGTAGGGTGTTGGATATCCTATACATACTTTTATACCATTGATGACATTGACATTGAGACAGTGTTACGACCACCTGCTCTCTGCGGAGGCGTTGGGGCACGGTTGCAGCCCTCCCTGAACTTGAATCACCCCCTTCAAGCCTCTCCCTCAGAAGAAGAGCAGTGAGCGGTGGTACATGGTGATACTGCTCCTGCGTGGAGATAAGAGTGTGTGAGTGCGCCAATCTGTGATTGTTATACCTCTCGAACCCTTCACCCCAAAGTACGGTTCTGTGACAATACGCCTGCCCATAAAGCTCACCTGTGAATTATGGAAGGTAAGCTCTCTGTCCTGCTACTTCTGGCAGGGGTGCGTTGAATGGAATCTAGTTCTTTCACTGATCCCTGATAAGGATTAGTCCAGTCCAGCTGCGACTATGCTTCTCCTTATGATTGGTAAGTCTTTCTTGAGCTCCTGTGAGGCTGTTCGTTCTGTTTAATGTCTTTATATGTTGCTCCTATTTATGCCCGCAATAATGTCTTTCTGTTTTCTTCCCTTAGGTGGAAATGCGGCCTCAATGCAGCTGTGAGATGCGAGATGCGGCCAGATGGAAGATGGATGCTACCGCAATGTTCGACAGCAGGTAAGTGATGGTTTAAGGAAAAGCGCAAAGTATGGTGAAGCGCAACTTTAAACTGACTGTTTTATCGATGTCTAACCTTGTCTTCTGTTTTATCTTGCTGGCGCTGCTGTCGAGGATGGAGCGTGTCATGCTGTGGTGCCAAGATGAAGATTTTGGCGTTGCGGAAAGTGTAAAGATGAATACTTGGTTCGCCGAAGAGATGTACAGGTAAGAACAGCTTCTCCCAGTTGGTAAGTAAGCTGGCAGGCAGCAGGATGTCCAGGAAGCAGGCTCTTCAAAGGTAAGTCTGACCTCAGGCGACAGTGAGCTTTACGCTGCTTGCAATGAAATGACGGTCTGAGCCCAGACTGAGGCAGGCCATCGTAACCAAGAGGAAAGCAAAGGGAAGTAAAATCCTGCACTGCGATAAAGCAAAGTGAACTGTATAGCTGGCAAGTGTGAACCCGCTTGAGGGATGCCTAAAAAAACGCGGTAAAGCATGATGATCGCTGGAGCATTGTTTTGACAAAGAGTGAACCCAATTGAGGTATGTCGACAGTGAAAGATTGTTTAAAAGGACATTGAGACTTGTGAATACAACAGGTGAAATCTTTTGAGGAAAAAGCCATAGTGAACCCGACAGAGGGAGGCTGTCATTCGAGAAGGGTCTGAGCCCGGAAGAGGGGGAAGCAGGGGTGAAATGTCATCACCCAACATACATACAGAAAGGAACTTTAATTTTGGTATAATTTTGAACACATCAGGCCCTCGGAGGCAAGAGACTTTGGGTAAAGAGACTTGACCACTGCAGATCTTGATATCGCTGAGAAGAACAATAGCCACGTACAGGAAAAGCCCAGTTGTGTGCTGTGCTCAAGAGGCCATCCTTGTCCCGTGCTAAAAAACGTGGGGGAGTGCTTGCTATACCATCCTGACTTCTCATTTTTGTGAACACTTCTTTCTTTTCTTGTGAACACTATCCCACACTATTTTTGTAACTTAGCTGTAAGGACTGGCAATAGTTATCTTTTAGTATAGGCCCTTTTATTTTGACAAGATGTCAACAGGACTGCCTTATTATTATTTGATGGTCGTAGCTTCCCATCTTAGATTTAGGTTTAGATTACGCGTTTTCCCAACCCATTCATACAGTTTAATAAACACCCTTGAACTGTGATCACGTGTGTCTATCTTTACTGTTGCCACCATGAGTTCCTTATAGTGTACACATTGGGTCTATGTCTCCTTCTGTGGCATTCAAGCATGGGCGACAAAGAACGCGCAGAGATGGCGGGTTCACAAGTGGATGGATCATGTGCATGGTATCCCAGGAAGGTGGAGTAGTGGTGTGTGAGCTGTGACGACAAGGACTGAAGAGACTGACCAAGTGGTTCCATAGTGATTGCGATAGACTTTTATTAAATGATAAACCAAACCTATCTATCCATAGTTCTAAGGGGATATCCCTACCTAAACTTAAGAAATTTAGGTGCTCATCAGGAAGTCTGTGTGAGTCTAAACAAAAAGGCACCGTCCGAGTCACAAAGGCTCCTACTCTATCCCTGTCACTACAACTAAACACCATAAAGTCCAGCTACTCTTTGTAATTCAGGAGAATGACTTGTCATGATGCCTACCCCCGGGGAACCAGACCAGGTCCAGCAACCCCGGAAGCAGGCATCAAGCTGTTTTGAGCAAGCCCAAAAGCCCCTGCTAGGGGCTGTTTGGGTGCGGTCCTGGCGCCTATGGCGCCAGGCTCATATGGAGAGTCAGTCCTGGCGCCTATGGCGCCAGGCTCATAGAGTAGAACTTACCTGATGCAGACCATGCTGCAAGCTTACCTGGTGCAGACCATGCTGCAGAGCTCCAAGCGAAATGAGGCTTGGAAGGGACTATTTTACCTAGGGACTATTTTTTACTCGGGTGGGGCTGGGGAAGAATACTTACCTGGGACTACTTTGGAGGCTATTTAAACCACGCCCGAAGAGCAGCACACCCTTCGCGTTATTCTGCATCCAGCAGCGTAACGCTCACCGTGTCTGCAAGCCTGCATCCAGTCTTCTGCCACGCCCGCCTGGAGTCTGCAGCTCCTAGAAAAAGGGAGGAACAGAAGGAGAAAAGGCTAGAATAAGAGCAAACCTTCGATCCTTACCTGATCCACCGCACCTTCGAGCTTGAAGAAAGAAGCATTTACGTGCGCCGCCTCGCCTGCTGCAGCGCCGCGCTGAACTCACCGGCCTTCGCAGCATCCTCACGATCCACCGCATCCTTCTGCACGTTCCTGCCGCATTCTGGCACCTAAGGGGAACACAAAAACAGCAAAGGTGAGCCAAGGAAATAAACAGAGGCAATAATAACTACCCCCATAGACTTACCTGATTACCGCCGGGGGTACTATTCCTCTTCACGGGTCGGCACAGTCTCCATTGCATCCTCGCCGCACCCCAGCCCCTAAGGGGAACAAAAGGACGACAAGGTGAGACAACGGGACAAATAAGGGGAACTCTTCTCACCGCAATAGACTTACCTAATTTTACCACCGGAGGCATAATTCCCCGAACTTCATATTTTCTCGCCACACCCGAATAAGGGAACAAGCAGCTTACATTCTGGCCTTATTTTATTGAACTGTGTAGGATAAGCCAAATCCTTACCTGAACTTCGTCAGCTACCACGAGGAACTCTTCGCTGGGGTCAAGCTGCAAACTGCAAGGAATCGGACAAGAGTGAAAGTCAGACATGTGAACTCTTACGAACTATATATTTTTTGGAGTCAATATTGTTCTGGAACTCAATTCCTTCGAGCCAGTGAAGCAACTGGTTATCAACGCGCCCCTGCGCTCAATGCAGGATGGAGAGCTCATCTTTTCAAACCATCAGGTGAGACTATAAGAGGGAACATCAAAGGTAATCTGTGGGGAGAACAGCGGGGGTGGGGGTAATTTACGCTCAACTCCACGGGTGGTTAATTCCCTTTCTCCATTTGCAGAAGAATATTCCTACGGGCCAAGCAAACGAAGCTAGGTGGGCCAGTCCAGTCAGTCATCTCGGCCCTACGCGTCACATTGATGGAGACCGCAGCTCTCCAGTTCAGATCGACGCCTCTGTGGGAGCCAGGTGAGCGTAACAGAACGCAAAGCCTGCCCACAAATTCCCACCTGGGCGTTATGGATACCTCAGAGACTGACCAATGGGCCCAATTACTAGGGGAACTGAGGGCTGAAGTGCATTCAGCCCGTCAAGAAACTAATGCTCTTAGGAGAGAACTGATTTTGTCAAAGGAGCAAACTGATGACCTTGCTAGGCAACTATTGCAAAGCCAGGCTGGACAAGCACCCCTACCTGGTTCCGGGGGTAATCCAGCTCCTGTGTTATCGAGTAACCCTGTGCAAATAAACCTACCAGGAAATATTCCATTAGCTCCACCCGAACGCTTTGCCGGAGATCCCAAAAGGTTCACCGTGTTTATGAACCAATGCCGCCTGCACTTTTTATGCATACCTGGAGCCTTCCCAAACGACCAAGCCAAGGTAGCCTTTGTATTGTCATATCTCAGCGGTAGTACAGCTGATTGGTCAATTCCACTAGTCACTCAAGATGACCCAATTCTTCAGGATTTTCAGGGCTTTCAAACTAGCATGGAAAGACTATTTGCCCGGCACTCCCAAGGACAGGCCCTGGATAACAATCTTTTGTCCCTACGACAAGGTAACCAGGACCTTCTATCCTACATCGCGACCTTTAATAGGTTGATAGTGGAAACTGGATGGCCTGAGGTAAAACGAATCACGTTATTTCATCGAGGGCTTCGAGGAGAACTCAAGGATGTCTTGGCTCAAGTCGTGAACCCACCTCAAGACTGCGCTGAATATATAGACTTAGTGGTCCAGTTAGATCACAGACTTCAGAACAGAAAGGCTGATCGAGCCAAGTTTGAGAATCGGGTGTTGGTCAAAACCCACGCTAACCCCAAAGGAGCAGATGCTTCAGAACCCATGCAAATCGTAGGGGTTAAAGGACCCTTAACCCAGAAGGAAAGAGAAAGGAGACGACAAATGCAATTGTGTCTATATTGTGGAACTTCTGGGCATTTTCTACGGGATTGCCCTGTAAAACCACCCAAGAAGGTGGTAGGAGCTGCTGATAAAAGCCATATGGAGTCAGACTCTGGAAACGACCACGCCCGACAAGCGTAGAGGTCCGCTTGCCGAGCTTGAAGAAGGATACTCAGACCTCCCATTTCATCATACCAATGGTCCTCGTAGATCCAGGGCAGCCATCACGTATGCACGCAGTAAGGGCATGCATTGCTAGCGGGGCCATAGGAAACTATGTGGACTATGAATTGGCTTCCAGGACGAATCTACCTCTCTGCTGAAAAACCACCTCAGATGTCATCACCACAGTCGATGGAACTGAAATTGCCTCTGGGCCTGTAACTCATTCCACCGCAGAGATGACACTATTGGGTCAGGATGGGCATCGAGAGACTATTGTGTTTGATCTAATCAAAGCCCCACAGTTCCAAATAATACTGGGGATACCTTGGTTGAAACACATAATCCTTGTATTGATTGGCGAGAGAAGAGAATAACCTTCGCGGATTGTGCACAAACCTGTTACCCACAGAAAAATCAGAACGTAGGCCTGGCCACAGTAACCACAGCAGTCATGCAACTACCTCCAGAATACCAAGAATTCCAGGATGTCTTCCAAAAGGAACAGGCAAACACCTTGCCTCCTCACAGATCGTACGATTGTCAAATCGATCTCATACCCGGTGCACAACCCCCTTGTAGCAGGATCTATGCCCTTACGGAACCTGAGAACCTTCACCTACGACAATATTTAGACCAGTACCTTGCCAATGGCTTTATTCGCCCATCCAAGTCCCCTGCATCTTCAGCTTTGTTCTTCGTGCCCAAAAAGGAAGGTGACCTCAAAACGTGCATAGACTACCACGCATTGAACCAGATAACTGTTAAGAACCGATACCCATTGCCTCTGATCCCTGAACTATTAGACCAAGTGAAGGACGCTTGTATATACACTAAATTAGATCTCCGGGGGGCATACCATCTGGTACGTGTAAAAGAGGGCGACGAATGGAAGACTACTTTCCGCACTAAGTATGGGTTATTCGAGTACCAGGTGATGCCTTTCGGGTTGTGCAATGCACCAGCAGCCTTCCAATACTTCATGAACGATGTCCTTCGTAAACTCATTGACGTTTGTGTTGTCGTGTATATCGATGATATTCTAGTATACTCCTCTCCTCTTCAGAATCTGACCATGTGAAGCACGTCCGAGCAGTCCTTGAGAAATTGCACCAGCACAAACTATATGCAAAACTAGAAAAATGTGTTTTTCATGCCACAGAAGTTGAATTCCTTGGGTTTATCCTGACCTCAAAGGGAGTCCGAATGGACTCACGAAAGGTGGACGCAATCCTAAAGTGGCCATCACCAAGTTCAGTTAAAGGAGTACAAAGCATGCTCGGCTTTGTCAATTTCTACCGCAGATTCATCCCAGATTTTTCACATGTCGTACATCCCATCACAGCACTCTTGCGAAAAAATAAATGCTTTATATGGACTGAAGAAGCTGAAAAAGCCTTCCAAGAGCTGAAAGCGAAATTCACGTCTGCACCTGTGTTAAAGCACCCGCGCCCTGAACTTCCATACATAGTGGAAACTGATGCATCCAGTCTAGCCATGGGAGCTGTCCTGTCTCACAAGGACCCTGAAACTGGCCAGCTTCACCCAGTAGCATTTTGGTCCAGAAAGTTCTCGGCACCCGAGTTAAACTATGCGGTTACCGACAAGGAGTTATTAGCCATTAAATCCACCTTCAAGGCTTGGCGGCACTATCTTCTCGGTGCCAGGCATACCATTACTGTGATCACCGATCACCGAAACTTACAGTATTTAAAAACAGCCAAGGCCCAATCGTCATGTCAGCTCTGATGGGCATTGTTCTTTGCCGAGTTTGATTTCGTGATAACCTATCAACCAGGTTGTAAGAATGGTAAAGCAGACGCCTTATCCCGAATAGGGATGGGAGAGGCAGAAGTGAACCCAGAACCAGTACCTATAATTTCTGAACAAAGGATCCTTGGCATGACTACTCTACAGACACTAGAGGACATTCAGGTAAAGATCCAGCAACTCTTTGATCCTACAGCCCTGCAGGATTGGGTAAAGAAAGGCCCGGACTACTCTGTCACCAATAATCTGCCTTATTACCAAGGGCGACTATTTCTGCCACACAAGGAACTACAAGAGCAAGTCATTTCCCGTTATTATGATGCCCTAATGGAGGGGCACCCAGGTATTGCAAAAACTGAAGCTAAGATTAAAAGACAATTCTGGTGGCCCACCTGGCAAAAAGATATTAAATCATTTGTGATGTCTTGTGGCATTTGCGCCCAAAACAAAAGTCAAAAGAAAAAAACAGCTGGACTCTTAAAACCTTTAGACATTCCGCCTACACCATGGCACACCTTATCGTTAGACTTTATTACTGATCTACCTCCTTGTAATGGGTTTAACACCATTCTAGTTATTGTGGATCTTTTTTTCCAAGATGGCCCACTGTATTGCTTTAAAAGGACTACCTTCAGCCTTAATCCTGGCCAAAGAATTCCTCGAAAACATTGTTCGCTTACATGGATTTCCGTCCGTGTTGGTCTCTGACCAGGGCAGTCAATTCATTTCACATTTTTGGAAGAAATGTTGGCGATTGGCGCAAATCGACGTAAGATTATCAACCAGTCACCACCCCCAGACCGATGGTCAAACGGAGAGGACCAACTAGACTCTTGAACAATACCTGCGTTGTATGTTACATCAAACTGAGAGTAATTGGAAGGACATCCATTGGATCGCCGAATATGCATACAATAATTCAGTACATTCTGGAACTGGACAAAGTCCCTTTTATACCCTATATGGGCACCACCCTCGAACCTCAGACCTTGACTTACCCCAACACTTAGAAATGCCCGCAGTGGACCATCTACACGCTAGGATTACACAAGCCTTTAAGGAGGCAACTGCACATTTGAAACAGGCGAAGGAGAAATATAAGAAAGATGCTGATCGGCTGTTAAGAATTGAAACACAATGGATACAGGAGAATGATTCAGAGGTTCTCGTAAAAGGATACAGACTGGTTGCAATAAAGGATACACTCGAAGTCTTCTTCCACCGGAAGATGTCAGAGGTAGGGCGTAGTGTATCAAAAGAGAACCTTCTAACTAATGTCACTCTCTGACTAGTAGAAACCACAGTCAGATAGAGCTATTAGTGGAAAGGGTGTGAGTGGACCAAGATTCACCAGGCTGTTGATAAAGAGGAACGAATTTAGAATGATGATTGGAATTGAAGGACAATAAGAACCTATGTTGAACACACTAACTTGGAGGTGTAGCCAAGGAAACCTGGGTGTGTAGCCAAGGAAGTCTCAAGAAGTCCGAATAATCCAAGGAAACAACGGCAAGGAAAGGGTAGTGACAGATCTAACCCGAGCGGAACGAGGGCCGCACTAGAGACGGGTTGGTGCACACACAGGAAAGCGTCCAGAGTCCAGTGCACGTGTAGAAGGAGAGTATTAGAATCTTGATCCAGGAGGTAAAAGTCCTTAATACAGTAGAAGTTTGATGAACGCAGAATCTTGGTAGATGGAGGCAGAGCCGTAATCTGCAGGGTGTTGTTGCTGCCGGGTAGACAGCCGAAGTCTCTATACAGCAATAGGAAGCTGCGGTGTGGAGCAACAATGCGCCAAGCTTCTAATAGAAATAGCAGGAAGATGTCGCAGGTAAATGGTGGGACTCTGTTTGAATGAGGAATGGAGAACCGCATGCGAGCGCGGAGGAAACATGCAGCTCAAGAAAAGTTGGAAGTTGCCGGGAAATGCGTCGGAACGCGGGATGGCAACCGTATCTTAGGAAATAGAAGAAAAACGTCTGCGAAAGGCAGAAGTAAGCTCCGGAACGCGAAATGAACAACAAACGATCAGAAGCGTGGTTGCAAGACTTCCGCTTCGGTAAATGGAGTCAGCTGACGTGCGTAGGACACACGTTAACGTAACGTCATCGCGTTGGTCATGTGATCCATGCATTTGGATTAGCGCCTCCCAGATAACTTCCATTGAGTGTAGAACGGTCTAGCCGTTCTCAAGGCTGAGGAAGCCGGAAAACAGGAATTTTTGGGTTTCACAACGGAGCCAGCTGGAGAGGACAGAGAGGGGGGAGAGGTAGGCATGACATCGGCATAAAAGTGATACTCCACAGTACCAGATAGGGGACCAAGTATGGTTAGCCACAAAACATATACCTCTCAAGGGAACGCGGACCTTTAACCCTAGATATTTGGGACCTTACTCTATTAAGGCCATTATCAACCCGGTGGCCGTCAAGTTGGACTTACCTGCTAATATGCGAATTCATCCCGTCTTTCATGTGTCACTTTTGAAGCCAGTGCAACCAGGGGCAAGACTAACCAAGCCACCAGAGCCCGTCCTTATAGACGGGGAACCCGAATTTGAAGTTAAGAACATCCTGGACTCCAAGATGGTGAAGTCAAAACTTTTTTATTTAAAGGCATGGTCTAGTAAACATTTTTATTTAAAAAATAGATAGGCAACATAAAAAAAAATACTAGCATTCTCTTTTTTAAAACTTCCTATGTAAAATTTTGAGCTATTCAAGCTCAAAATTCGCAAAAGCAAGCACATGGGCGCATCCATTTTGTGAAATGGATGCCCTCCTGTGCTGGCTTTTGCTTTTGCGGCACTAATGAAGGAAAAGCCAGCCAGCTGTAGTAAACAAAAGCTACCGCTGGGTGGCTTTCCCTTCATTAGTGCTGTACGCGGAGGACGGGGACCGGAGACCAGAGCAGGAAAGCTGCAGCTGAATCTCGGTAAGTGCTATTTATTTTTTTAAAAAATAAGCACTAGCTTGGGGTTTTTTTCTAAGTTTTCCGGGCTGGAGGAGCCCGAGAGCCCCAAATGGGAAAGCAGATTTAGGCAGAAACAACGCAGCATTTAGCATTTCCCATTTGGGGCTCTCCGAGAGCCCCAAATGGGAAATCAGCTGTAGGCAGAAACACTACGCGGCATGTAAACACAACCGCGTTGTGTTTCTGCCTGCCGTGGCTTTCACTTTGGGTCTTAGGAGGATGCGCCGGCGGCCTGCATGAATGCCGTATAAAGGCCCTGTTTTGTGCCCAGGCCCCCCTCCTTCAGACGACCTTCGAGGGTAGCGGGCAGGAGCCCCCCCTCCTACCCTGCAGCCACGGACCCCAGGCTGCTCCATCGCAGACCAGGCCAGCGCAGACCAGCACCTCACTAGCTGCCTGACCGTGTCCCATTCATCCGCCTGACCCGCCGATGCCGGGCGCGACGCGGCACCATAGCGAGGCTGAGCCTCGATCTGCATCGTATTTTGTTTATTTTGATTGCAGTATCCGCCGGCTGGCGGATGCGCCGGCGGCCTGCATGAAGGCCGTATAAAGGCCCTGTTTTGTGCCTGTTTGGCGACTGGAAGGCGAGGAAGCGCCCATCCCTTCACCTCTGTTTGCCAAAGGCTGCTCGGAGTGAGCCTCGTCCTCCACCACGACGGGCCCCCATTACGGTAAGCCTCTGTCCCTCAATTCGCACCTCTAGTAGGGAAACGAAAAACATTGACATCAAGACCCAGTATCCACGCTCCACCTAATGACACAGTGCCACTCTGTATTACCTCCTGCGCAGCTGCGAGCTGTGCTCATACAACTCTGACTGATGTCTGCCCACTGTACCCATGAGTACTAAATACCCTTTATGACCCATCTGAGACCCTCCTGGTCGCTCGCCAATTGCATGGCCGCGTAGAGACCACCGTGATTTCATGCTGTGCCCTACGGTCGATTAGTGACCACTGTGATCCTGTGTTGTGCCTTATGGTCGTTTTAGTGACCACTGTGATCCTGTGTTGTGCCTTATGGTCGATTAGTGACCACTGTGATCCTGTGTTGTGCCTTATGGTCGATTAGTGACCACTGTGATCCTGTGTTGTGCCTTATGGTCGTTTTAGTGACCACTGTGATCCTGTGTTGTGCCTTATGGTCGATTAGTGACCACTGTGATCCTGTGTTGTGCCTTACGGTCGTTCAGTGACTACCGTGACATAGTGTTGTGACCTACGGTCGCACCTGACCACTCACAAGCCCTCCTAGGTCTTTTCTTGCTGTTAGCCTAACACGTATTTCACTGCTGACCACCATATCTAGCCCAATTGGCGTAAATAAGGCGAGCCAAGCCTCACCTCACCCCACCCCCCTATATCCCTAGCCATGCTAAGTTGGATATTGTGCATCATGTTCCCTTTCTGTCTAGTCCGAGCGGACACCCCGTGCACTGGCTCTCACTTCCTCGCCCTCAGCATTGGGCTCACCAAACTAGCTTGCCCAAGACACCATCCCATCCCCTGTCCTACCCCCTTCCTCTCTACCACACCTCCCTTCCCATCCTCCTCCATTCTCATATCCAGTCTCAAGGACACCCATGAATCCAGCAAGGAACACCACCACGCATCAACCATCACTGAAGGTCCACATGTACACCCCAACCCCTTAAGCAATCGCAAAACACACCCTATCCTAGGATATGACAGAACATCCCGCTTAAGAGTTCGCACAAGGCTCCCACACCACAACCCCACTACCAAGACCCAGCCTCCCAGATCACCGAAACCCATGGTACACAAAACTAACGACAAACACCCCCAGCCTAAAGCAACCAGAACTACCCCACTAAGTGGCCCACCAACTATAAATACTCCCACTAAGGAACCCAACCCCCCCATTAGTTTAAAAAATGCACTCATCAATGCCCGCTCCCTCGGAGCCCACGCCATTGATATTCACGACCTCATTATCGAACTTGACCTTGACATGCTAGTAATCACAGAAACCTGGTTACATCCAGCATCAGGCCCTCTGCTAGCTCTGGCTATTCCGCCAGACTACACCATTCTCAGATTGGATAGAACCACCACTCCAGGAGGCGGTGTAGCCATCATTGCTAAAAACACTTCTTAAACTTAGATCAAGCTCCATTGAAATAATATCAGGGTACGAATTACTACTCGCCAAACTCTCATTGAATGAAAACACCACAATCAACATAGTGGTCATCTATAGAACCCCTAGCACTAACAGCCACCCAGAAACAGACATCCCTCTATTACTGACGCCCCTCATCAAACCCAAAACGAAATGTATCATCATTGGTGATTTGAATTTAGGTTTCAATGATAACCAAGACCCCAAAGCAACCGCCCTCATCCTGGCACTAAATGACATGAATTTCCACCAACACATCAATGTCCCCACCCACACCAAGGGCAGAACCCTCGATTGGATCCTCACCCTCAACACCAACATCACCTTAGGCCCGATCACCGCACTGAATTGGACAGACCATTACTGCATAGAATTTACTATCACCAACGACGATCCCTGCACTCCCAAGAACGTAGCTATGGACTTCATCGAAAGCAGAAACTCTAAAAAGCTCACAGCTGAGAACCTCGACCCCACCTTGAACAAACTGCTAGACACCCACTCAATCCCCAGCAATGACCCCACAATTATCGCTGAGCACTACCACAAATGCCTCTCCACAGCGATTAACACCATAGCACCTGTAACCTCCAAACTAAGGCGCCTCAACAAAAAATCCAACTTCTGGTTCAACGAGGAATTAATCGTCCTTAGAAGGAAAAAACGCTCTCTCGAGCATGCCCATAATAAACATCCCTCCCCGGTCTCAGCTAAAGCATTCAAAGACGCTAATACCCGCTATAAATCGGCTATCATTTCACACAAAGCCAACGCCTACAATGCTCGCATCAACAATGCAGCATCCGACTCCAAAGAGCTTTTCACTATCCTTAGAGAACTTGAAAATCCACTTCCTACCGACACTCCCATAAACACAAGCAAAGAATGGTGTACCACCATACAAGATGCTCTTGCCTCCAAAATCTCTATGTTACAAAACAAAATCAACTCCAAAAAATCACTCCTAGCTACAAAAAACCCCTGCCTCCCTAACCACTGTATCCCTTCCAGCGACAACTCCAACCCCCCCTTCCAATTCACACCAGTCACCCACAATCTCGTGCTCGACACTATCTCCAAACTAAAAGCATCCAACTGTAAAGGAGATTCTGTCCCAGCCAAACTAGTCAAAGCCTGCGCACCTACACTGACCCCCCTCATTACGAAATTTGTCAATGCCTCATTCAAGTCCAATACAGTTCCGACTTGCATTAAAGAAGCCTGGGTCACACCACTTCTTACAAAACCAAATCTAGACCCCACCATTCCAACTAATTATCGCCCCATAACTACGGTCCCATTCTTACTCAAAATCATCGACAAACTAGCCTATAACCAAATTCAAACCCATCTAGAATCAAACCAGCTCCTCGGCACCAGACAATCAGGCTTCAGGCCTAACCACAGCACTGAAACAGCTCTCCTGGACCTTAAAATCCAGATGGATGCCATTAGAGACTCAGGGAAACTTTGCATTCTCCTGCTTTTGGACCTCTCAGCCGCGTTCGATTTGGTGGACCACGACAAACTCTGCAACTCACTTGCCCGTGAATTTAACTTCTCTGGGGCAGCCATTGCCTGGGTGAAATCATTCTTAACCGACCGCACCTCCAGAGTGTCCATAGGCAAAGAAGCAGCCAACCCCATCCCAGTCCCCATAGGAGTGCCCCAAGGCTCTTGCCTTTCTCCTACGCTGTATAACGCATACACCAAGCTCCTGTTCTCAGCACTTGACAGCATGGGTGTCACATACACAAACTTTGCGGATGACACCCAGATCCTTATTCCCCTTACAGGCAACTATGACCAGGACACCTTAACAATCAACAAAATTTACGCCATCATACAAAACTGGATGGCATTAAACAGCCTATGTCTCAACGATGAGAAGACGGAAGTCCTCATCGTAGGAGCTCCACCCAAATTAGCTACCCTGCAGCCAGAATATTCAACCATCAACATCGACGGCACCAATATTCCAGTGTCTAAACAAGTAAAAACACAAGGCGTGTACCTCGATGCCAGCCTAACCATGACTAAACAGATCAATGCACTTTCCTCTTCCACGGCCTACACCTCTAAATTAATTGCACTCAGCCGACAATTTCTGACCCCAGCAAACTGCCTCACCCTGGCCAGAGCACTGGTACTATCGAAATTGGACTACTGTAATGTTTTACTACTGGGCACCTCCAACACTAACCTAGCTAAAATGCAACTTTTGCAAAAGAAAGTCCTGAGGGCAGCGCTAGGCATAAAAAAATCAGATCACATCTCCAAGACCAGGAAAGATGTACACTGGCTCCCCATCAAAGCCCGCATCATTTTCAAAACACTATGCATCACCTACAAATGCATTACAAAAAAAGGACCTATCTATCTCAATAACACCCTGCACCCTAAAACTAACATAAGACTACTGAGATCCAACGACAAACTCCTCCTGGACCCCCCCCGATTCAAAACCACAAGAGCAGGGGGCAGCAGCTTCACCACCTTAGCCCCCAAACACTGGAACTCCCTTCCTATCATCATCAAAAAAGCATCCTCCTTCACGATCTTTAAAAAACAGCTTAAAACCTGGTTATTCAACCAATATTAGCACCCAAGGATAGGACACCTTCCTCCGGATACTGTTGTAAATACTTAGGACCCTGTTTAGTGCTGTTAATATATTGTAACCTATATCATGCAATGTAACCAATGTAATGTTTGAACATGACTATTTTCTAAGCTGTCTTATAACCTCGCCGTGACACCTGAGGGTCTGGGCGTGTAACAAATAAATAAAATAAATAAATAAAATAAATAAATAAATAACGCGGTTGTGTTGGAAAACGCTGCGTTTTTTCTTTCCGAGTTTCTCAGGCTCCTCCGAGCCGGAGGAGCCTGAGAAACTCGGAAAGAAAAACCACAGCGTTTTCCAACACAATAACGTTGTATTTATGTTTGCGGTCGCTTCAAAAGTGACCGCAAACATAAATACAACGTTTTTAAAGCTGCGGTTTTATTTCTAAGTTTTCCGGGCTCCTCCAGCCCGGAAAACTTAGAAAAAAACCCGCAGCTAGTGCTTATTTTTTTAAAAAATAAATAGCACTTACCGAGATTTAGCTGCAGCTTTCCTGCTCTGGTCTCCGGTCCCCGTCCTCCGCGTAGAGCACTAATGAAGGGAAAGCCACCCAGCGGTAGCTTTTGTTTACTACAGCTGGCTGGCTTTTCCTTCATTAGTGCCGCAAAAGCAAAAGCCAGCACAGGAGGGCATCCATTTCACAAAATGGATGCGCCCATGTGCTTGCTTTTGCGAATTTTGAGCTTGAATAGCTCAAAATTTTACATAGGAAGTTTTAAAAAAGAGAATACTAGTATTTTTTTTTATGTTGCCTATCTATTTTTTAAATAAAATGTTTTACTAGACCATGCCTTTAATCGACTGGAAAAGGTACGGACCAAAGGAAAGGTCTTAGGAACCTAGTGACCACGTGCATGCACCTCGATTGGTGAAAAGATTCCACCGACATTTCCCAGACAAACCAAAACCACAGGGAAGAAGGACTTTAGGAGGGGCCTTGGGGGGGGAGTGCTGTCAAGATGCCTACCCCCGGGGAACCAGACCAGGTCCAGCAACCCCGGAAGCAGGCATCAAGTTGTTTTGAGCAAGCCCAAAAGCCCCTGCTAGGGGCTGTTTGGGTGCGGTCCTGGCGTCTATGGTGCCAGGCTCATATGAAGAGTCAGTCCTGGCGCCTATGGCGCCAGGCTCATAGAGTAGAACTTACCTAATGCAGACCATGCTGCAAGCTTACCTGGTGCAGACCATGCTGCAGAGCTCCAAGCCAAATGAGGCTTGGAAGGGACTATTTTACCTAGGGACTATTTTTTACTCGGGTGGGGCTGGGGAAGAATACTTACCTGGGACTACCTTGGGAGGCTATTTAAACCACGCCCGAAGAGCAGCACACGCTTCGCGTTATTCTGCATCCAGCAGCGTAACGCTCACAATGTCTGCAAGCCAGCATCCAGTCTTCTGCCATGCCTGCCTCGAGTCTGCAGCTCCTAGAAAAAGGGAGGAACAGAAGGAGAAAAGTTTAGAATAAGAGCAAACCTTCGATCCTTACCTGAATTCCGGAACCACTGCACCTTCGAGCTGGAAGAAAGAAGCATTAACGCGCGCCGCCTCGCCTGCTGCAGCGCCGCGCTGAACTCACCGGCCTTCGCAGCATCCTCACGATCCACCGCATCCTTCTGCACGTTCCCGCCGCATTCTGGCACCTAAGGGGAACACAAAAACAGCAAAGGTGAGCCAAGGAAATAAACAGAGACAATAGTAACTACCCCCATAGACTTACCTGATTACCGCCAGGGGTACTATTCCTCTTCACAGGTCGGCGCAGTCTCCATTGCATCCTCGCCGCCCCCTGGCCCCTAAGGGGAACAAAAGGACAACAAGGTGAGACAACGGGACAAATAAGGGGAACTCTTCTCACTGCAATAGACTTACCTAATTTTACCGCCGGAGGCAGAATTCCCCGAACTTCATATTTTCTCGCCACACCCGAATAAGGGAACAAGCAGCTTACATTCTGGCCTTATTTTATTGAACTGTGTAGGATAAGCCAAATCCTTACCTGAACTTCGTCAGCTACCACGAGGAACTCTTCGCTGGGGTCAAGCTGCAAACTGCAAGGAATCGGACAAGAGTGAAAGTCAGACATGTGAACTCTTACGAACTACATATTTTTCGGAGTCAATATTGTTCTGGATCTCACCAATTCCTTCGAGCCAGTGAAGCAACTGGTTATCAACGCGCCCCTGCGCTCAATGCAGGATGGAGAGCTCATCTTTTCAAACCATCAGGTGAGACTATAAGAGGGGACATCAAAGGTGATCTGTGGGGAGAACAACGGGGGTGGGGGGAATTTACGCTCAACTCCACGGGTGGTTAATTCCCTTTCTCCATTTGCAGAAGAATATTCCTACGGGCCAAGCAAACGAAGCTAGGTGGGCCAGTCCAGTCCGTCATCTCGGCCCTATGCATCACATTTGTGGAGACCGCAGCTGTCCAGTTCGGATCGACGCCTCTGTGGGAGCCAGGTGAGCGTAACATGACTCCCTTCTCCTTGATGCAAAGCATCCAAGTGCCTCTCAGGTGGTTCAAAACAAAACCTGCACAAAAGTTCTTGGTTCTGCGTAACCCAACAGAAAATCAAACAATCACATAAAGTTCTCATGGAGCTAGGAGAATGACTCCCTTTTCCTAGCTGTCTCCCCACTTTCTTTCACAGTTCTTAATAAGGTTTGTAGCTCCTCGAGGGAAGTTTTTACAATCTGTAGGCATCACACAATTCTTGATCTGCCCTGACTGGGATGTTGTAGCTGTTCCTGGAGTCCCTCTCAACTCTCCAGTACCACTCTTTTGTGCAACTGGCCTTGGAGCTGTGTCACAAAATGATTTACGGTTTTCTCTATTTCTTCATGGTTCACAGGGCCTCATCACGAGTTGGGCTGTATTCACGGCTGTAATACCGCTGACTGTAATAGCCCTACCACCGACCGGTCCGGTGGTATTACCACCAGATCACGGGCTGGGCCTTAATGGTAAATCCCCATTCCTGATTGGGTCCATTGGATCCAATAGGGAATTTTCTGTGCTAATACTGCAGGCTAATACAGCCGGCTGTAATACAGCCGAAAACAGGGATTTTCACCCCCAGAAAAAAGCTGGGGGTAAAACAGCTGATTTAGCGCCCAACTCGCGATGGGGCCAGCCCTTAAATGTGGCGGTAATACCGTTACCACCGCATTTAAGGGCTACAGCCCAACTCGTGATGAGGCCCACAGCGTCGTAACTTCCCAGCCCCCTGCAGGGCCTGTGCGTGCTTCCTTTACCTTCTCCCGGGGAACTCTGCACCGGTTTCCCCATGGGCCGCAGGTCTACACTTCTTAGTTTAACTTCTTTCTTTAGTAGTCCTCCGTGTCTCGCCTCTCTCCACCTCGAGTTATTGTGGACTGCCTTGGCGTAGCTGTTGGACCCCTCGGTGCCGCTGTGACAGGTTACGCCTCCTCCACGGTCTCTCGCTCTCGCCTTATAATCACCTACGTGGATCGGCTGTAGGCCTTTGTAGGCGATCTCGGCACCGTTGTCAAACCAAATGGTCCACCCACTACAGGTCTTGCCACCACCTCTTAGTCGCTCGTTTATCAAGCCAGTTCCCATCCGACTCACAAGACACTTCTCGGGCATGCCGCTACTCCTCTTCTCAGCCTTGGAGACGAGCCTTGCTGCAGTCTTCCGAAGCCCTGTGCCAGCTCTCCAGACTTCGATGCGGCCTCCTCGGTTGCCTGGTTCTTCCTCTGGTAGTATCACAGCTTACAGCTTGCCAGAACCGCACAGACGGGTCAGAGGATGACGAACAACACAGTCCTTCTTTGCTGTTCAGTTTAAATAGTGTGGACAGCCTCAGAGTAACATACTTCCAACTGACAGCAGCTGCTCTAGCCTTCACCCGCTCAAATGTAGCATTATTGAACGCTTCTTCGTCTCAGTACTTATGTCATCAGGTAGGATCGAAATGTCACAAATAAGACATTGTTTCGGAGGTGATCTTATGTTGATAAGATTTGGGCGTTATTGTCAGCCTACATGGGATTTTACTGGGTTTGTGCCTCTCAATTGTGTCCTTATCCCCAGGAGAGGATTCCCTCCCCATGAGATTCTCCTGCATGTTACCACCCCTACTGGAAACTATTGGTTAGCGGCCTCACCTCCCTAGCCCCACAGAAAGGGGTTCCCTCTTGGGAAGAAGTGATGCCATCTGAAGGATTGTCACAGAGCATGAGGCAGGTAAGTGTATGCATTCCTGTGTGCATCTGCCATGGGCTGCCTGCATCCTGGGGGAACACACTGACCATATACTTGCCTGCTATGTCCATAAGGTGAATGGGCCTTTGTTTCCGGCAACCTTGTGGGTTGTGGTTTGGAAGGTTTTTTTGCAACAGTGATGGACACACTGTTCAGTGTGGCCTACCACTACTGATTAGAGTAGGGTGGAGTTGTGCATTCGATGGCTGCTTAGAATGTGTGGCAGTCATTAGTCCTTTGCTGGATGCCTATTTCTTCAGTTCATTCCAGTCAGTTTCTTGCCCAGAGATGGTCTGCAAGGGGTGTACTGTGTAAGACAGAGAAAAGGACTCTAGCTTCCCCCCCTTTTCCACGCTTTTAATAACCTTGAGCTGTGCTTTGTGCTATGATTGAATAAATCCTCTGCACATTCGCCAGAAATCTATTAAAAAACAGTTCAATAATTCATAATTTTTTGGTAAAAAACAGTTTGCATCACAATAAACAAACAAAATGTGTACCGTCCCTTCGCCATTTTTCATGGACGCCCCAACACGTATTTAAAAACTATCACACTTTGGGGTTAGTGTACAGAAGTGTCAATATTTTCTTATTTATGTACCATAACAAAACAATATGGTTAGGGTGAACTCACAAACTAGAACCAACCACACGTTGCACCTCTCATGTACTGCAAGGAGTTGTTAAAATCACTGGGGGTCATTACGGGTCCAGGTTCCCTGAATGGGGAATTACCGGGCCATTCCAACCTTGGAGGACCCGGTATTTCCCCATTCAGAGAACCCATTCCCTCATAGGGCTCAATGGGAATGGGGACCATGCTAACAACGGGCCCTTAATAACCGGTAAAACCAGCTGCCCTTAGCGGCACCCGCTAAAGGACCTCGTAATGTGGCGGTAAGAGGTTAACGGCACCTTTACCGGCGCTGTTAACCCCTTACCCCAACCTTGTAATGACCCCCACTGTCTCTGGATGGTTAAACTCATTCTAAATATTATTCGATTTTATTTCTTGTTCCGAGAGGTGGCACATTGTGGGGATGAACAAATGAACAGATAGGACAGGACAACTAACTAGTGTATCTTTCTAATAAGGCTGTATGTCGGGCCTCATCACGAGTTGGGCGGTAACACCGGTGGTATTACTACCGGCGGTATTAGCCCTACCGCCAAACCCTCCGGTGCTATTAGCGCCGGATCACGGGTTTGGCAGTAATGGAATTCCCCATTCCCCACTGAGCCCATTCGGGAATGCCCCGTTCCCCATTGGGCTCAATGGGGAATTTTCGCGCTCTTACCGCCGGCGGATTTCCTGCCGGCGGTAATAGCGTGAATTTTCAGCGGATTTCCCCCCAGCTCAGAGCTGGGGAGAAATCCGCCAAAGCCCTGATTCGGCGGACCCTTAAATCCGGCGGTAATAGCGCGACCGCCGGATTTAAGGGTTACCGCCAAACACATGATGAGGCCCGAGTGTTTTGGTCCCTATTATGAAATATATCTGTCCAAAAAGACATTCTCATTTCATCACAAACAGGGGCCTTCATCAGGACATAAGATTTCTTATAGTAGAAGTGTTTTTTTAAATTGTTTTCCAAGAACCTCTTTTCCTTGTGTAGAAAACTGTGAAAGACATAAACAACACCAAATGACCTATTAAATCCAATTTTCGGGCTATTTGTTCCACATACATGTACAGAAGATGAAGCATAGCTCAACTAACCTCTTTCTTCTTAACGCATGTTTAAGGCAATTTTCTATTTATATGTAACTTTGTCTTCTTTGGTAGAACCAATCCCCGCCAGCAGCAATTTATTGCTCCTTAAAACATGAAAAATCCTAGACCACCATATGCTGTTACTCTAATAGTCAAGCCTGTAGCCATGTGTCAATAAAATATAGGTTAAAGGTTACCCTCTTTTTTTTTTTATCTCCAAGCCAATTTGGATATATATAAAAAGAGGGAGGATTGTTTTCTTTCTTCTCTTTATTTTCTTACTTCTTAGCTACTGGCAGCACACTGTCAAGAAAATGTGTGCAATATGTTCACTTCATTGCCTTGGCAATTGTTTTCCATTGAAATATTCCTGTCGAAAAAACGCTATCACTCAGATGAAGCTCTGCAACTAAGTGCAGTGCCTCCACTGTTTGTTTATTAAACATATAAACACTTTCATAGTTACTTTTAAAAGACCCATGTGTGTCAGGCTTAAATACTAACATAGATGTAAAAGTGCCATCTTCAGTTTATCAGTCATTCACTAATATCAAAAATTCAAGGAGCACCGGTCAAACTAGGGCAGGTAAATGAGCCACATTGACAAAAGATGTCATACAGCGACATGCTTTTCCACGTTTACAAAAAATATGCCCTTCAACATGCAGGGAACCTATAACCACAGTTTTGTATTACATAATGTAGTTACATAATAAGGGCCATATGTACTGATGGTACGCCCAAAGCCGACCCTCCAGTGATTTCTCGGACAACGCAAAACAAAGTGGCAGCGCCAGTACAAATGCTGCCACTTGTGTGTTTGTTTGTGTGTGAGCGCTGTACTCAGAAAGGCTTGTTGCTCAACGGTGCAGCCGCCATGTTTAAGCAGAGCCCGCAACGTCTACTGTTCTGTGCCGCCACAGTATAATTCTTTATATTTTGAGGCATTATGCATATCTCAATAAAGTGGAAGGGTCACATTCTATTACAAAATTCACTCTACTTATTTGGACGAAAAATATTCACGTAGAGAACAGATTTTATAATCCCAAAATATTTGAGTCAACCTTTATGATACTTGTGCTTGCAGCAAAAGGGCTGAGAAATACTCAATCGATTTCCTCTCAGCCTGTGAGCTAAATAAAAGTGCCATCATGAGCGCAGCCAATAATATGTTCTCCTGTGTAAGTACACTGAGTTTATAGCTCACTGGCGTGGCTGCCATTTTTGTGTGGAGCCCAAAAGGGATGTTGTTCAATACTAAAACAGTATACTCCTCTGTTTTAGGGGGAATTATGTGTTACACTGCGATGTGTTTTGGTTTACGTTTGTATACAAAAAACATTTTTGCCATTCATTCTACTCATTTAGACATAAATTGATCACATAAGAAAGGTTTTTTAACACCCAAGAATATTTGACACAACCTTATGATGCTAGTCATTGTAGATTGAAATGTCCATTTCACCTAAAACCGGACTGATGTTGCCATTTTTACACAGAAAAGGTGAGGTTTGATGACTGTATATATTTGCTGTTAAGCCGTCTTTGACACAGGCATTACAAACAAATTGTTTTTATTAATTTTCAAGATTGACAAAATTCCAAAAATGCAGACTGCTTGTTTATACATCAAGCTCCATATAATGGCCCCTTACCAGCTTTTATATCACTTGAATGTACAGTAACATTTGCATTCAGTGAGTTAGACCAAAAGTGGGGAGAAAAAATAATCATGCAGACGATACCCTAGCTCAGTGTGGGTAATACAGTCTTATTCATAAACAATGATGGAACTTAAAATTGTGTTTAAACATTTCATGCTTTAGGTCAATCAATGTCTTAGATCAGCTAGTGCATAAACAGGCTCTATTCGATCGTTGTGTTCAGAACTTTGTTTACAGAATCTAATCTGAAAATCCATTTTTATACTGCTTTTGTTAAGACTAGGTCACAGTCTCCTCCTCTCAGAGGTTCTTTTATGGTCTGGATATTAAACCAAAAGATGTCTTTGGGTTTATATTGTTTGTCCGTGAAAAGTGCCGGCATTGGTTTTTCAGGCACTTTGTTCTTAAGGCAGGAGCGGTGTTCACATATCCGTGTCTGATCTCACATTTAGTTTTGCCTACTAAATTAACCTGCATGGGCATTTTATCCCGTAGATTGTCCATTTGTTACTAAGTTAGTGAAAGATTGAAATGTCCACTTAGGACCATATAGATCAATCTCTTTCAGATATTTTGTCATGTTACACACTGAGCATCAACCATACCTGAAGTGACCAATAACTGATGGTAAAGCCCCGAGGATAGATTGAATGGGTTCCTGTACCCTGGATTATTCATAATGTGAGAAACCTGAGGGTGTTCACATCTCTACTTCCCAGGGATCCTTTGCTCAGTGGAGGGTCCTTGGGGGTTGGGGAAGAATACCCTTTGGTGAGACACAGTATTTCCTACGTCATGGTGACGACTTACACAACCTCTAAGCTTATGGGTTACCTCTAAGCTCTAAGCTTATGGGTTATTGTGGACCCTGTACTATTTTCCCTCCTTTATGTTTACAAAATGTAAGGGCCGGAACGGAACAGCTGGGGAGCAATATCTACTCCCTATCCCAGAAACCATTCTGGGAGTGTGAAAAAAGGGAAGCCATCACGAGGGACATACACTTCCTATTGTAGACCCCAATTCACCAGTTCCCATCTACTCCCACACAATTATAAGAAAGAGAAGAACGCATCTAATGGTATCCCCCATTCCCTTATACTGACTTACCCTCCCTTCCCTTCATGGGCTACTTCCATTCATGCCCTATTTTTCCCAGTAGATACCCACCAAGTACTGAGAAGAGGAAGAAGCAACTAGGAGTAATGCACACTTACTATTACAATCACCACTCTAGTACTGGGACAAAGAAGAGGGGTATGAAGGCATTCAATACAAGGTCAGGCATGTTCCATTGATTGGGTTAATTGTGGTCAGGCAAGACAACCCAACGACTCACACCTGAGGCCCTTTAATAGGGATCAGGTGTATAAAGGGAGGAGGCCCAAGCATGCAGGGGATGGAGAACCGCCACGGTGGAACAAGACCAGGAGGTCTGAACGTCAGCAACGATCCCAGAAGACCTGGAGCGCCAACAGCGAGCAAGTCACATGGTGGTTGCAGGACCGGGAGCCTTCGAACTGGAAGGCGGGCAGCCGGGGCTGCCAAGCTGATAAGAGAGAGATGCCATCCATGCTGAGACCTGGAGATAGTTGGAGATGTATAGCCAGCTGTATAGCCAGCCGGCAGCAGGGAAGCCGAGAAGGGAGATTGGGATGTACCCGACAAACATGGAGGTCTGCTTCCCCGCTACGAAAGAAGGTGAACGGCAGTAGCAGGAACCGCCGCTGTGGAGACGCGAAGAGCCGCTGAGTGTCAGAGGACACGAGAAGACCCAGGGGACCGCAGGCAAGTAACGGGCCATGAGCTTAAGTCAATGTGAACTATATTGAATATCGAACTGAATGGAGACTATTGTTTTGAGTAAGACCAAATTATATTGAATACCGAATTGAATTGAAATTGCTAATTGAGTATATTGAATACCAAATTGAATGGAAAGCGTTATTTGAATAAGATCACAGCATATTGAATACAGAACGAACATTTGATGTTAAACTAACATATTGAATGTCCGACTATATATGAACAGCACAGGAGGTGCAGCCGGTAGTGTGACTTCTTAGAGACGTCAGAGATGTGAGGGGAGAAAGAGAGTGTAGAATCGAAGATGACCCCCAGGTTCTTAGCCTTGCAGGTGGGAGCAGGAAGAGGGCCAAGTGAGGCCGGCCAGAGAGCTACAGGAAAGGAGGCAGTGGGTGTGCCAATGAGGAGAATCTCTGTCTTTCTGGCATTAAGGCAGAGGTCATTGGTGGCACACCACTCCTGGATAGCAGACAGACAGTCAGAGATGAGGGACGGGGAAGAGGTGGCCGAAGGTAGCCTGAAAATGAGCTGAGTGTCATCCGCATAGCACTGAAAGTTGGGGCAGAGAGCATCAATGCGGTGGGCAAGGAGTGCCAGGTATTGGTTGAAAAGCCAGGGAGAGAGGTTAGACCCCTGGGGGACACCACAGGTAGAGAAAAAGATAGCAGAGAGGAAGGACCCAAGTTGGACCTGGGAGGGTCGGTCAGAGAGGATGGAAGTCAGCCACGCCAGGGCCTGACCGGTGATAACTAGGTTATCACAGAGACACTTTAGCATGATGGCATGGTTGAGCATGTTGAGTACCTTGGTGAAGTAGGTGGGTTTCTGGTAAGAAAAACACCTCCGCATTCTTTGTTTGAGGGCAGGTAGAATTTGCCCCCTTTTGTAAATGGGGCTCAACCACATGCCTACCAAGTTGCACATTTGGTGTCGGCAGTACTTGAGGAGGGTGAGTATCTGTTGAATCCATTCCCAGTTGAAAATTCTCATCTTCCAATCAGCCGTGTCTAAATCCCCAAACCAACACATCATACCTCACAAGAGCTACAAAACACTCAGGGACGAGCAACAGTACTTATCAAAATGTAGAGGGACTATAATTCAGAGCTTGATGGTGTCACATTTGCCACAGCATAAATATATCCAAAATAAAGATAGATGCATCTGTTACGGACCACCATGCCTTTAAGAGTTGGGCCAGCCCACAAAGGGGCGGGACTAGTGACGTGGGTTGGGGGAGTTTGGGGAAGAGGCGCGTTTGGCACCAGTTAATAGTTGTATTCCAATAAAGGTTATTTTACATCCCTCCGGCTGTGCGTCCTGCTTCCTGCGTACCCAGCCCAGTCTGGGTCAACACTGGCGACGAGGCCCTTCCCCGCACTCTGGAGTCCTCCTTGCCGGCAGTCCGCCGTGTGTCCTGCCTCCTGCACGGCCGGGGAACCCACCGCGCCAGTCCTCCATTGCTGTGCTAGCAGTCCGCCAAGTGTCCTCCTACTAGAACGGCCGGTGATCCCACTGCGGCAGCCCTCTGTCTCCTCCTGCATCCGCCTTCACATGCCTCCAGCACCCAACGCAGCACGCCTCCCCACGCGACCCCATACGCAGCAGCAACACTATGCTGACTGAGGAAAAGGCGCCCTGCTCCTCAGTTCCACAAGTCCCGACGCCTCCAGCACCAACCCAGAGCTGCCGCACACCACGGGTGAGTGGTGAGAGCAGCCCTCCCTCTTCCTAGCGCACGCCGCGCACTGCTATTTCTCCTGGAGGAGACAAGTTCCAAGCAGGTCCAAGAGCGCCAGCACCCCAGTGAACGCTGCCACTCCACGCTGCTCCCTCAAGGGAAATTCACAGCTGGAAGACTCCCAGACCATGGGACAACCTTCCACATGACCTGATCACCCATTCCACAGGTCCACACCCAGTGGGTGCACAAAGCCAGCAAAGTCATCCACCCAGGGGTGGCTCAACCCACAGTTTCGTGACATAGAAAAGAAGCCCTCAATGCCGAAAACCCCGGCAGGCGCATCCTACCACCAACATGAGCAACCCCAAGCCGCTGGCCTCACGCTCAATATCGACAAATGTCGTTTTAGCAAATCAAAGCAAAAATTCTTTGGTCACATCTTCTCGAGCGAGGGGATGACACCAGACCCCGAGAAAGTGGACACCATCACCAAATTGAAAGAACCACAACAAGTGGCTGATGTCCGCTCTTTGCTTGGCATATTGCGCCAGGTACATACCTCACTATGCCACGCTCACGGAGCCGCTCGGAAAACTCCTACAGAAAGATGCGACGTTCGACTGGTCCCCAGCATGCCAACACGTGTTTAGTGCGATCAAACAAGCCCTTATGGAGGCTCACCATCTAGCCTATTTCAACCCTTCCTGGCACATGCAAGTGATAGTGGATGGCAACCCGGTAGGGCTGGGAGCCATTTTAGCACAGACAAGTGGTGCTCAACCCCAGACACGTCGTGGCATATGCAAGCACGGCATTGTCCCCCCCCTGAGACAGCTTACTCGCAAGCCGAGAAGGAAAGCCTGGCCGCAGTCTGGGCCTGCAAACATTTTCATAACTTCCTGATTGGAAAAAGATTCACCCTAATAACCAACCACTCGGTTTTGCTCTTGCCTTTTGGCAACCCGCATACTAAAATGCCTCAGAGGACAGAGCGTTGGGCATTCGCCTCCAGGAATACGACTATGATATAATACACCACCCCAGAGGCGACCTGAACCCCGCTGACTATTTGTTGAGACATCCTGTGGGGCCCCCACTGACCCGAGGAGGTAATGTCGCATACATCAACTATGTGGTGGCGAACTCGCTACCACCCGCACTATCGATGGAAATGGTGCTCCGGCGTCAGCAGCAGACCCCACGACCTCACTCGCCATCAGTCTCACTTCTGCCAACAAGTGGAGGGCCTACCGACGTGCAATTTGGGCTCACCCGGGGGTGTGTAAAGAGGAAATAGAAAGGCTAGCCAGAGTGCACAATGAGCTGGCCGTGAAAGAAAACAACATACTCCTCAGGGGCTGCCGCATTGTCATCCCCGCTGCCCTGAGGGCAGATGTTGTCCGCACTGCACACGAGAACACGAAAAAGCAATTACGATGCCACATATGGTTCCCATTCCTGGACTCAGCAGACGACGAATGGATAAAGAACTGCCACGCCTGCCAGTGCACGTCGCCTGCTGAACCTCCTGTTCCCCTGCAACACACACAAATACTAGATCGACCCTGGGAAAGGGTGGCCGTTGATTTCTACGGGCCAATGGAATCAGGAGAATACTTTCTTCCCCTGATCGATGAGTATTCGCAATTCCCTATCGTCAAGAAACTAGCCACCACAGCATTTCCCCAGGTAGCTGCTGTCCTAGACGAAGTACTAAGTGAATGGGGCATCCCCAGGGTGATCAAGTCTGACAATGGACCACCTTTCAACGGATACAAATTTTCAGCGTTAGCAAGACACCTAGGATTCAAACATCTAAAAATAACACCTCGATGGCCATAGGCGAACGGCCTGGCAGAACGTTTTATGGCATCAAAAAGAAGACGATTCAGAGAGCCTGCATCGAAGCAATCAACCCACACCAAGCTCTGTTCCAGCTCCTGAGGGACTATTAAAACACCCCTCACGAGGCCACCAACAAACTCCTGCAGAGCTCATGGTCCGGTATGACATGCACACTCACATCTTACGAAGTTCATCGACCCCCAGATAACGCAGATGCCGAAGTGGGCAGAGGTGAAAGAGAAAGCTAAACAGGATACTGACACAAGGCGCAAGGCGACGCCAAAAGACTTTCAGATCAGAGACAAAGTCCTAGTGCAACAACCCATAATCTGAAAGACTGATTCACTGTTCGCTCCTAGCCCCATGAGTGTCACGGCCGTGAAGGGCACAATGGTGACAGCGCAGGACCAAGATAAGGCTGTTACGAGGAACTGTTCACAATTCAAACATTACCTCAAAAGAGAAGAGAGCAAATCTCCTCCGCTAGACTGTAGCCCGGTGCCGCGGGAGCTGCGGGATGACCTGTGGATTCCACCTGAGGGAACCGTCGATGGGACGAAACACAGTGAAGAGACCACAGTCGGAGAAGAAGTGGAGACCCGACATGAGAGGCCACAGCGGGTGATCAAGAGACCAGTACGACTGGTTGAAGAGTGCTAGCCCCGACGTTTGAACATTTGTCCGGGGGTGGTGTTACGGACCACCATGCCTTTAAGAGTTGGGCCCGCCCACAAAGTGGCGGGACTAGTGACGTGAGTTGAGGGGAGAGGGGAAGAGGCGCGTTTGGCACCTGTTAATGGTTGTATTTCAATAAAGAAGGTTATTCTACATCCCTCCGGCTGTGCGTCCTCCTTCCTGCGTACCCAGCCCAATCCGGGTCAACAGCATCCCTTCCAAGATTCAGTGGCTCATGAAAATAAACCACATTAAAGAGGGTCCTTTATGCCTCTGGACCCTAATTACAGCTGAGTTTCTCTGTCTCCCCCATGAGTATATTATAGATGGGGCATAAGGCACATTAGCATTAACTATGCAAGTAAATCTAACATTACATTACCATATATTCATATTTTATGCACTATGGTGTGTGTACACACACACACACACACACATATACACATCATACATTGCATACATTATATATTTATCCATTTGTAAGAAGTGGACTTCCACCTCTAGGAGGGTAATCTTGGTGTATCATGAGCCTACAAGGTGGTACAACATACAAAAGTGTACTCAGTTCTGGGTTCAAAGGAGACATGTACATGCCTCTATCCCCCTTAACAGTCTCCCGGGCTCTCTGGGATGGGACGAAAATGAAAATATCAGGCAAAGCCAAACATTTTATATTGGTGCATGTCCCCATAGACGTAACAAAGAGGCATTAAAGAGACCTAACACATAGATATTATTTACAGGAACAGTACCTCTATGTTTCAACTGGGCATCCTGTAACTGGATATTCGTTGGGCAGCCAAGCCCCGAATCCGGTGTCAGGAAGCCTCTTGGTGGGTAAGAAAGGAAAGTCACCACAGTTGTGGTGGAAAAAATGACCACTCACGACTCTGATGCATTGGTAAACCTTTTATTAGTAAAAACGCAATGACAAAACAGAACCAAGGGCAGCACAAACCTTTGGTGCAAGTGCAGCCCTCTCCCTCTGTGCACCGTTCACTTATACCCAAATGAACACGTGCGTTTCAATGGAAGGGGTGGGTCCAAAGGGCAAGGGCTCACCTTGAAACAATGTTGCTGGCAGAGAACAAAGCCTCATTATACAAGCCTTTGATACCAGTCGCACTCAGTCATGGTAGTTAGCATTTTGTCAGGGAGGACAGCATATCGTAAAATAGTTAGTCAAGGTGAATAAACTCCTTAAAGATTCAGACATGCTCTGAGGCAGGCGAGAGTGCTTGCAATATGATGACTTCAATCTACTAATTCCACTTTTCCTAAGAAAGCAGGAGCCTAAAACACAGATATACCAAAAGGGAAACACGTCAGAAGCGAGAGATGAAAAGGCACCTCTTGAAAAGACACACGCAGTATAATAAACATGGCACACCTTTTCGTTAGACTTTATTACTGATCTACCTCCTTGTAATGGGTTTAACACCATTCTAGTTATTGTGGATCTTTTTTTCCAAGATGGCCCACTGTATTGCTTTAAAAGGACTACCTTCAGCCTTAATCCTGGCCAAGGAATTCCTCGAAAACATTGTTCGCTTACATGGATTTCCGTCCGTGTTGGTCTCTGACCAGGGCAGTCAATTCATTTCACATTTTTGGAAGAAATGTTGTCAATTGGCGCAAATCGACGTAAGATTATCAACCAGTCACCACCCCCAGACCGATGGTCAAACGGAGAGGACCAACTAGACTCTTGAACAATACCTGTGTTGTATGTTACATCAAACTGAGAGTAATTGGAAGGACATCCTTTGGATCGCCGAATATGCATACAATAATTCAGTACATTCTGGAACTGGACAAAGTCCCTTTTATACCCTATATGGGCACCACCCTCGAACCTCAGACCTTGACTTACCCCAACACTTAGAAATGCCCGCAGTGGACCATCTACACGCTAGGATTACACAAGCCTTTAAGGAGGCAACTGCACATTTGAAACAGGCGAAGGAGAAATATAAGAAAGATGCTGATCGGCTGTTAAGAATTGAAACACAATGGATACAGGAGAATGATTCAGAGGTTCTCGTAAAAGGATACAGACTGGTAGCAATAAAGGATACACTCGAAGTCTTCTTCCACCGGAAGATGTCAGAGGTAGGGCGTAGTGTATCAAAAGAGAACCTTCTAACTAATGTCACTCTCTGACTAGTAGAAACCACAGTCAGATAGAGCTATTAGTGGGAAGGGTGTGAGTGGACCAAGATTCACCAGGCTGTTGATAAAGAGGAACGAATTTAGAATGATGATTGGAATTGAAGGACAATAAGAACCTATGTTGAACACACTAACTTGGAGGTGTAGCCAAGGAAACCTGGGTGTGTAGCCAAGGAAGTCTCAAGAAGTCCGAATAATCCAAGGAAACAACGGCAAGGAAAGGGTAGTGAGGGATCTAACCCGAGCGGAACGAGGGCCGCACTAGAGACGGGTTGGTGCACACACAGGAAAGCGTCCAGAGTCCAGTGCACGTGTAGAAGGAGAGTATTAGAATCTTGATCCAGGAGGTAAAAGTCCTTAATACAGTAGAAGTTTGATGAACGCAGAATCTTGGTAGATGGAGGCAGAGCCGTAATCTGCAGGGTGTTGTTGCTGCCGGGTAGACAGCCGAAGTCTCTATACAGCAATAGGAAGCTGCGGTGTGGAGCAACAATGCGCCAAGCTTCTAATAGAAATAGCAGGAAGATGTCGCAGGTAAATGGTGGGACTCCGTTTGAATGAGGAATGGAGAACCGCGTGCGAGCGCGGAGAAAACATGCAGCTCAAGAAAAGTTGGAAGTTGCCGGGAAATGCGTCGGAACGAGGGATGGCAACCGTATCTTAGGAAATAGAAGAAAAACGTCTGCGAAAGGCAGAAGTAAGCTCCGGAACGCGAAATGAACAACAAACGATCAGAAGCGTGGTTGCAAGACTTCCGCTTCGGTAAATGGAGTCAGCTGACGTGCGTAGGACACACGTTAACGTAACGTCATCGCGTTGGTCATGTGATCCATGCATTTGGATTAGCGCCTCCCAGATAACTTCCATTGAGTGTAGAACGGTCTAGCCGTTCTCGAAGCTGAGGAAGCCGGAAAACAGGAATTTTTGGGTTTCACAACGGAGCCAGCTGGAGAGGACAGAGAGGGGGGAGAGGTAGGCATGACATCGGCATAAAAGTGATACTCCACAGTACCAGATAGGGGACCAAGTATGGTTAGCCACAAAACATATACCTCTCAAGGGAACGCGGACCTTTAACCCTAGATATTTGGGACCTTACTCTATTAAGGCCATTATCAACCCGGTGGCCGTCAAGTTGGACTTACCTGCTAATATGCGAATTCATCCCGTCTTTCATGTGTCACTTTTGAAGCCAGTGCAACCAGGGGCAAGACTAACCAAGCCACCAGAGCCCGTCCTTATAGACGGGGAACCATAATTTGAAGTTAAGAACATCCTGGACTCCAAGATGGTGAAGTCAAAACTTTTTTATTTAAAGGCATGTTCTAGTAAACATTTTTATTTAAAAAATAGATAGGCAACATAAAAAAAATTACTAGCATTCTCTTTTTTAAAACTTCCTATGTAAAATTTTGAGCTATTCAAGCTCAAAATTCGCAAAAGCAAGCACATGGGCGCATCCATTTTGTGAAATGGATGCCCTCCTGTGCTGGCTTTTGCGGCACTAATGAAGGAAAAGCCAGCCAGCTGTAGTAAACAAAAGCTACCGCTGGGTGGCTTTCCCTTCATTAGTGCTGTACACGGAGGACGGGGACCGGAGACCAGAGCAGGAAAGCTGCAGCTGAATCTCGGTAAGTGCTATTTATTTTTTAAAAAAATAAGCACTAGTTGGGGGTTTTTTTCTAAGTTTTCCGGGCAGGAGGAGCCCGAGAGCCCCAAATGGGAAAGCAGATTTAGGCAGAAACAACGCAGCATTTAGCATTTTCCATTTGGGGCTCTCCGAGAGCCCCAAATGGGAAATCAGCTGTAGGCAGAAACACTACGCGGCATGTAAACACAACCGCGTTGTGTTTCTGCCTGCCGTGGCTTTCACTTTGGGTCTTTGGAGACCCAAAGTGATAGCCACAGCAGGCAGAAACACAACGCGGTTGTGTTGGAAAACGCTGCGTTTTTTCTTTCCGAGTTTCTCAAGCTCCTCCTAGCCGGAGGAGCCTGAGAAACTTGGAAAGAAAAACCACAGCGTTTTCCGACACAATAACGTTGTATTTATGTTTGCGGTCGCTTCAAAAGTGACTGCAAACATAAATACAACGTTTTTAAAGCTGCGGTTTTATTTCTATGTTTTCCGGGCTCCTCCAGCCCGGAAAACTTAGAAAAAAACCCGCAGCTAGTGCTTATTTTAAAAAAAAAATAAATAGCACTTACCGAGATTCAGCTGCAGCTTTCCTGCTCTGGTCTCCGGTCCCCGTCCTCCGCGTAGAGCACTAATGAAGGGAAAGCCACCCAGCGGTAGCTTTTGTTTACTACAACTGGCTGGCTTCTTCTTCATTAGTGCCGCAAAAGCAAAAGCCAGCACAGGAGGGCATCCATTTCACAAAATGGATGCGCCCATGTGCTTGCTTTTGCGAATTTTGAGCTTGAATAGCTCAAAATTTTACATAGGAAGTTTTAAAAAAGAGAATACTAGTATTTTTTTTTATGTTGCCTATCTATTTTTTAAATAAAATGTTTTACTAGACCATGCCTTTAATCGACTGGAAAAGGTACGGACCAAAGGAAAGGTCTTAGGAACCTAGTGACCACGTGCATGCACCTCGATTGGTGAAAAGATTCCACCGACATTTCCCAGACAAACCAAAACCACAGGGAAGAACGACTTTAGGAGGGGCCTTGGGGGGGAGTGCTGTCAAGATGCCTACCCCCGGGGAACCAGACCAGGTCCAGCAACCCCGGAAGCAGGCATCAAGTTGTTTTGAGCAAGCCCAAAAGCCCCTGCTAGGGGCTGTTTGGGTGCAGTCCTGGCGCCTATGGTGCCAGGCTCATATGAAGAGTCAGTCCTGGCGCCTATGGCGCCAGGCTCATAGAGTAGAACTTACCTAATGCAGACCATGCTGCAAGCTTACCTGGTGCAGACCATGCTGCAGAGCTCCAAGCCAAATGAGGCTTGGAAGGGACTATTTTACCTAGGGACTATTTTTTACTCGGGTGGGGCTGGGGAAGAATACTTACCTGGGACTACCTTGGGAGGCTATTTAAACCACGCCCGAAGAGCAGCACACGCTTTGCGTTATTCTGCATCCAGCAGCGTAACGCTCACAATGTCTGCAAGCCAGCATCCAGTCTTCTGCCACGCCCGCCTCGAGTCTGCAGCTCCTAGAAAAAGGGAGGAACAGAAGGAGAAAAGTTTAGAATAAGAGCAAACCTTCGATCCTTACCTGAATTCCGGATCCACTGCACCTTCGAGCTGGAAGAAAGAAGCATTAACGCGCGCCGCCTCGCCTGCTGCAGCACCACGCTGAACTCACCGGCCTTCGCAGCATCCTCACGATCCACCGCATCCTTCTGCACGTTCCCGCCGCATTCTGGCACCTAAGGGGAACATAAAAACAGCAAAGGTGAGCCAAGGAAATAAACAGAGACAATAGTAACTACCCCCATAGACTTACCCGATTACCGCCAGGGGTACTATTCCTCTTCACAGGTCGTCGCAGTCTCCATTGCATCCTCGCCGCCCCCCGGCCCCTAAGGGGAACAAAAGGACAACAAGGTGAGACAACGGGACAAATAAGGGGAACTCTTCTCACTGCAATAGACTTACCTAATTTTACCGCCGGAGGCATAATTCCCTAATTTTCCATAATTTTCTCGCCACGCCCGAATAAGGGAACAAGCAGCTTACATTCTGGCCTTATTTTATTGAACTGTGCAGGATAAGCCAAATCCTTACCTGAACTTCGTCAGCTACCACGAGGAACTCTTCGCTGGGGTCAAGCTGCAAACTGCAAGGAATCGGACAAGAGTGAAAGTCAGACATGTGAACTCTTACGAACTACATATTTTTCGGAGTCAATATTGTTCTGGATCTCACCAATTCCTTCGAGCCAGTGAAGCAACTGGTTATCAACGCGCCCCTGCGCTCAATGCAGGATGGAGAGCTCATCTTTTCAAACCATCAGGTGAGACTATAAGAGGGGACATCAAAGGTGATCTGTGGGGAGAACAACGGGGGTGGGGGGAATTTACGCTCAACTCCACGGGTGGTTAATTCCCTTTCTCCATTTGCAGAAGAATATTCCTACGGGCCAAGCAAACGAAGCTAGGTGGGCCAGTCCAGTCCGTCATCTCGGCCCTACGCATCACATTTGTGGAGACCGCAGCTGTCCAGTTCGGATCGACGCCTCTGTGGGAGCCAGGTGAGCGTAACATGACTCCCTTCTCCTTGATGCAAAGCATCCAAGTGCCTCTCAGGTGGTTCAAAACAAAACCGGCACAAAAGTTCTCGGTTCTGCGTAACCCAACAGAAAATCAAACAATCACATAAAGTTCTCATGGAGCTAGGAGAATGACTCCCTTTTCCTAGCTGTCTCCCCACTTTCTTTCACAGTTCTTAATAAGGTTTGTAGCTCCTCGAGGGAAGTTTTTACAATCTGTAGGCATCACACAATTCTTGATCTGCCCTGACTGGGATGTTGTAGCTGTTCCTGGAGTCCCTCTCAACTCTCCAGTACCACTCTTTTGTGCAACTGGCCTGGGAGCTGTGTCACAAAATGATTTACGGTTTTCTCTATTTCTTCATGGTTCACAGGGCCTCATCACGAGTTGGGCTGTATTCACGGCTGTAATACCGCTGACTGTAATAGCCCTACCACCGACTGGTCCGGTGGTATTACCACCAGATCACGGGCTGGGCCTTAATGGTAAATCCCCATTCCTGATTGGGTCCATTGGATCCAATAGGGAATTTTCTGTGCTAATACTGCAGGCTAATACAGCCGGCTGTAATACAGCCGAAAACAGGGATTTTCACCCCCAGAAAAAAGCTGGGGGTAAAACAGCTGATTTAGCGCCCAACTCGCGATGGGGCCAGCCCTTAAATGTGGCGGTAATACCGTTACCACCGCATTTAAGGGCTACAGCCCAACTCGTGATGAGGCCCACAGTCTCGTAACTTCCTAGCCCCCTGCAGGGCCTGTGCGTGCTTCCTTTACCTTCTCCCGGGAACTCTGCACCGGTTTCCCCATGGGCCGCAGGTCTACACTTCTTAGTTTAACTTCTTTCTTTAGTAGTCCTCCGTGTCTCGCCTCTCTCCACCTCGAGTTATTGTGGACTGCCTTGGCGTAGCTGTTGGACCCCTCGGTGCCGCTGTGACAGGTTACGCCTCCTCCACGGTCTCTCGCTCTCGCCTTATAATCACCTACGTGGATCGGCTGTAGGCCTTTGTAGGCGATCTCGGCACCGTTGTCAAACCAAATGGTCCACCCACTACAGGTCTTGCCACCACCTCTTAGTCGCTCGTTTATTAAGCCAGTTCCCATCCGACTCACAAGACACTTCTCGGGCATGCCGCTACTCCTCTTCTCAGCCTTGGAGACGAGCCTTGCTGCAGTCTTCCGAAGCCCTGTGCCAGCTCTCCAGACTTCGATGCGGCCTCCTCGGTTGCCTGGTTCTTCCTCTGGTAGTATCACAGCTTACAGCTTGCCAGAACCGCACAGACGGGTCAGAGGATGACGAACAACACAGTCCTTCTTTGCTGTTCAGTTTAAATAGTGTGGACAGCCTCAGTGTAACATACTTCCAACTGACAGCAGCTGCTCTAGCCTTCACCCGCTCAAATGTAGCATTATTGAACACTTCTTCGTCTCAGTACTTATGTCATCAGGTAGGATCGAAATGTCACAAATAAGACATTGTTTCGGAGGTGATCTTATGTTGATAAGATTTGGGCGTTATTGTCAGCCTACATGGGATTTTACTGGGTTTGTGCCTCTCAATTGTGTCCTTATCCCCAGGAGAGGATTCCCTCCCCATGAGATTCTCCTGCATGTTACCACCCCTACTGGAAACTATTGGTTAGCGGCCTCACCTCCCTAGCCCCACAGAAAGGGGTTCCCTCTTGGGAAGAAGTGATGCCATCTGAAGGATTGTCACAGAGCATGAGGCAGGTAAGTGTATGCATTCCTGTGTGCATCTGCCATGGGCTGCCTGCATCCTGGGGGAACACACTGACCATATACTTGCCTGCTATGTCCATAAGGTGAATGGGCCTTTGTTTCCGGCAACCTTGTGGGTTGTGGTTTGGAAGGTTTTTTTTGCAACAGTGATGGACACACTGTTCAGTGTGGCCTACCACTACTGATTAGAGTAGGGTGGAGTTGTGCATTCGATGGCTGCTTAGAATGTGTGGCAGTCATTAGTCCTTCGCTGGATGCCTATTTCTTCAGTTCATTCCAGTCAGTTTCTTGCCCAGAGATGGTCTGCAAGGGGTGTACTGTGTAAGACAGAGAAAAGGACTCTAGCTTCTCCCCCTTTTCCACGCTTTTAATAACCTTGAGCTGTGCTTTGTGCTATGATTGAATAAATCCTCTGCACATTCGCCAGAAATCTATTAAAAAACAGTTCAATAATTCATAATTTTTTGGTAAAAAACAGTTTGCATCACAATAAACAAACAAAATGTGTACCGTCCCTTTGCCATTTTTCATGGACGCCCCAACACGTATTTAAAAACTATCACACTTTGGGGTTAGTGTACAGAAGTGTCAATATTTTCTTATTTATGTACCATAACAAAACAATATGGTTAGGGTGAACTCACAAACTAGAACCAACCACACGTTGCACCTCTCATGTACTGCAAGGAGTTGTTAAAATCACTGGGGGTCATTACGGGTCCAGGTTCCCTGAATGGGGAATTACCGGGCCATTCCAACCTTGGAGGACCCGGTATTTCCCCATTCAGGGAACCCATTCCCTCATAGGGCTCAATGGGAATGGGGACCATGCTAACAACGGGCCCTTAATAACCGGTAAAACCAGCTGCCCTTAGCGGCACCCGCTAAAGGACCTCGTAATGTGGCGGTAAGAGGTTAACGGCACCGGCACCTTTACCGGCGCTGTTAACCCCTTACCGCCAACCTTGTAATGACCCCCACTGTCTCTGGATGGTTAAACTCATTCTAAATATTACTCGATTTTATTTCTTGTTCCGAGAGGTGGCACATTGTGGGGATGAACCAATCAACCAGATAGGACAGGACAACTAACTAGTGTATCTTTCTAATAAGGCTGTATGTCGGGCCTCATCACGAGTTGGGCGGTAACACCGGTGGTATTACTACCGGCGGTATTAGCCCTACCGCCAAACCCTCCGGCGCTATTAGCGCCGGATCACGGGTTTGGCAGTAATGGAATTCCCCATTCCCCACTGAGCCCATTCGGGAGTGCCCCGTTCCCCATTGGGCTCAATGGGGAATTTTCGCGCTCTTACCGCCGGCGGATTTCCTGCCGGCGGTAATAGCGTGAATTTTCAGCAGATTTCCCCCCAGCTCAGAGCTGGGGAGAAATCCGCCAAAGCCCTGATTCGGCGGACCGTTAAATCCGGCGGTAAAAGCGCGACCGCCGGATTTAAGGGTTACCGCCAAACACATGATGAGGCCCAAGTGTTTTGGCCCCTATTATGAAATATATCTGTCCAAAAAGACATTCTCATTTCATCACAAACAGGGGCCTTCATCAGGACATAAGATTTCTTATAGTAGAAGTGTTTTTTTAAATTGTTTTCCAAGAACCTCTTTTCCTTGTGTAGAAAACTGTGAAAGACATAAACAACACCAAATGACCTATTAAATCCAATTTTCGGGCTATTTGTTCCACATACATGTACAGAAGATGAAGCATAGCTCAACTAACCTCTTTCTTCTTAACGCATGTTTAAGGCAATTTTCTATTTATATGTAACTTTGTCTTCTTTGGTAGAACCAATCCCCGCCAGCAACAATTTCTTGCTCCTTAAAACATGAAAAATCCTAGACCACCATATGTTGTTATTCTAATAGTCAAGCCTGTAGCCATGTGTCAATAAAATATAGGTTAAAGGTTACCCTCTTTTTTCTTTTTATCTCCAAGCCAATTTGGATATATATAAAAAGAGGGAGGATTGTTTTCTTTCTTCTCTTTATTTTCTTACTTCTTAGCTACTGGCAGCACACTGTCAAGAAAATGTGTGCAATATGTTCACTTCATTGCCTTGGCAATTGTTTTCCATTGAAATATTCCTGTCGAAAAAACGCTATCACTCAGATGAAGCTCTGCAACTAAGTGCAGTGCCTCCACTGTTTGTTTATTAAACATATAAACACTTTCATAGTTACTTTTAAAAGACCCATGTGTGTCAGGCTTAAATACTAACATAGATGTAAAAGTGCCATCTTCAGTTTATCAGTCATTCACTAATATCAAAAATTCAAGGAGCACCGGTCAAACTAGGGCAGGTAAATGAGCCACATTGACAAAAGATGTCATACAGCGACATGCTTTTCCACGTTTACAAAAAATATGCCCTTCAACATGCAGGGAACCTATAACCACAGTTTTGTATTACAAAATGTAGTTACATAATAAGGGCCATATGTACTGATGGTACGCCCAAAGCCGACCCTCCAGTGATTTCTCGGACAACGCAAAACAAAGTGGCAGCGCCAGTACACACGCTGCCACTTGTGTGTTTGTTTGTGTGTGAGCGCTGTATTCAGAAAGGCTTGTTGCTCAACGGTGCAGCCGCCATGTTTAAGCAGAGCCCGCAACGTCTACTGTTCTGTGCCGCCACAGTATAATTCTTTATATTTTGAGGCATTATGCATATCTCAATAAAGTGGAAGGGTCACATTCTATTACAAAATTCACTCTACTTATTTGGACGAAAAATATTCACGTAGAGAACAGATTTTATAATCCCAAAATATTTGAGTCAACCTTTATGATACTTGTGCTTGCAGCAAAAGGGCTGAGAAATACTCAATCGATTTCCTCTCAGCCTGTGAGCTAAATAAAAGTGCCATCATGAGCGCAGCCAATAATATGTTCTCCTGTGTAAGTACACTGAGTTTATAGCTCGCTGGCGTGGCTGCCATTTTTGTGTGGAGCCCAAAAGGGATGTTGTTCAATACTAAAACAGTATACTCCTCTGTTTTAGGGGGAATTATGTGTTACACTGCGATGTGTTTTGGTTTACGTTTGTATACAAAAAACATTTTTGCCATTCATTCTACTCATTTAGACATAAATTGATCACATAAGAAAAGTTTTTTAACACCCAAGAATATTTGACACAACCTTATGATGCTAGTCATTGTAGATTGAAATGTCCATTTCACCTAAAACCGGGCTGATGTTGCCATTTTTACACAGAAAAGGTGAGGTTTGATGACTGTATATATTTGCTGTTAAGCCGTCTTTGACACAGGCATTACAAACACATTGTTTTTATTAATTTTCAAGATTGACAAAATTCCAAAAATGCAGACTGCTTGTTTATACATCAAGCTCCATATAATGGCCCCTTACCAGCTTTTCTATCACTTGAATGTACAGTAACATTTGCATTCAGTGAGTTAGACCAAAAGTGGGGAGAAAAAATAATCATGCAGACGATACCCTAGCTCAGTGTGGGTAATACAGTCTTATTCATAAACAATGATGGAACTTAAAATTGTGTTTAAACATTTCATGCTTTAGGTCAATCAATGTCTTAGATCAGCTAGTGCATAAACAGGCTCTATTCGATCGTTGTGTTCAGAACTTTGTTTACAGAATCTAATCTGAAAATCCATTTTTATACTGCTTTTCTTAAGACTAGGTCACAGTCTCCTCCTCTCAGAGGTTCTTTTATGGTCTGGATATTAAACCAAAAGATGTCTGTGGGTTTATATTGTTTGTCCGTGAAAAGTGCCGGCATTGGTTTTTCAGGCACTTTGTTCTTAAGGCAGGAGCGGTGTTCACATATCCGTGTCTGATCTCACATTTAGTTTTGCCTACGTAAATTAACCTGCATGGGCATTTTATCCCGTAGATTGTCCATTTGTTACTAAGTTAGTGAAAGATTGAAATGTCCACTTAGGACCATATAGATCCATCTCTTTCAGATATTTTGTCATGTTACACACTGAGCATCAACCATACCTGAAGTGACCAATAACTGATGGTTAAGCCCCGAGGATAGATTGAATGGGTTCCTGTACCCTGGATTATTCATAATGTGAGAAACCTGAGGGTGTTCACATCTCTACTTCCCAGGGATCCTTTGCTCAGTGGAGGGTCCTTGGGGGTTGGGGAAGAATACCCTTTGGTGAGACACAGTATTTCCTACGTCATGGTGACGACTTACACAACCTCTAAGCTTATGGGTTACCTCTAAGCTCTAAGCTTATGGGTTATTGTGGACCCTGTACTATTTTCCCTCCTTTATGTTTACAAAATGTAAGGGCCGGAACGGAACAGCTGGGGAGCAATATCTACTCCCTATCCCAGAAACCATTCTGGGAGTGTGAAAAAAGGGAAGCCATCACGAGGGACATACACTTCCTATTGTAGACCCCAATTCACCAGTTCCCATCTACTCCCACACAATTATAAGAAAGAGAAGAACGCATCTAATGGTATCCCCCATTCCCTTATACTGACTTACCCTCCCTTCCCTTCATGGGCTACTTCCATTCATGCCCTATTTTTCCCAGTAGATACCCACCAAGTACTGAGAAGAGGAAGAAGCAACTAGGAGTAATGCACACTTACTATTACAATCACCACTCTAGTACTGGGACGAAGAAGAGGGGTATGAAGGCATTCAATACAAGGTCAGGCATGTTCCATTGATTGGGTTAATTGTGGTCAGGCAAGACAACCCAACGACTCACACCTGAGGCCCTTTAATAGGGATCAGGTGTATAAAGGGAGGAGGCCCAAGCATGCAGGGGATGGAGAACCGCCACAGTGGAACAAGACCAGGAGGTCTGAACGTCAGCAACGATCCCAGAAGACCTGGAGCGCCCACAGCGAGCAAGTCACATGGTGGTTGCAGGACCGGGAGCCTTCGAACTGGAAGGCGGGCAGCCGGGGCTGCCAAGCTGATAAGAGAGAGATGCCATCCATGCCGAGACCTGGAGATAGTTGGAGATGTATAGCCAGCTGTATAGCCAGCCGGCAGCAGGGAAGCCGAGAAGGGAGATTGGGATGTACCCGACAAACATGGAGGTCTGCTTCCCCGCTACGAAAGAAGGTGAACGGCAGTAGCAGGAACCGCCACTGTGGAGACGCGAAGTGCCGCTGAGTGTCAGAGGACACGAGAAGACCCAGGGGACCGCAGGCAAGTAACGGGCCATGAGCTTAAGTCAATGTGAACTATATTGAATATCGAACTGAATGGAGACTATTATTTTGAGTAAGACCAAATTATATTGAATACCGAATTGAATTGAAATTGCTAATTGAGTATATTGAATACCAAATTGAATGGAAAGCGTTATTTGAATAAGATCACAGCATATTGAATACAGAACGAACATTTGATGTTAAACTAACATATTGAATGTCCGACTATATATGAACAGCACAGGAGGTGCAGCCGGTAGTGTGACTTCTTAGAGACGTCAGAGATGTGAGGGGAGAAAGAGAGTGTAGAATCGAAGATGACCCCCAGGTTCTTAGCCTTGCAGGTGGGAGCAGGAAGAGGGCCAAGTGAGGCCGGCCAGAGAGCTACAGGAAAGGAGGCAGTGGGTGTGCCAATGAGGAGAATCTCTTTCTGGCATTAAGGCAGAGGTCATTGGTGGCACACCACTCCTGGATAGCAGACAGACAGTCAGAGATGAGGGACGGGGAAGAGGTGGCCGAAGGTAGCCTGAAAATGAGCTGAGTGTCATCCGCATAGCACTGAAAGTTGGGGCAGAGAGCATCAATGCGGTGGGCAAGGAGTGCCAGGTATTGGTTGAACAGCCAGGGAGAGAGGTTAGACCCCTGGGGGACACCACAGGTAGAGAAAAAGATAGCAGAGAGGAAGGACCCAAGTTGGACCTGGGAGGGTCGGTCAGAGAGGATGGAAGTCAGCCACGCCAGGGCCTGACCGGTGATAACTAGGTTATCACAGAGACACTTTAGCATGATGGCATGGTTGAGCATGTTGAGTACCTTGGTGAAGTAGGTGGGTTTCTGGTAAGAAAAACACCTCCGCATTCTTTGTTTGAGGGCAGGTAGAATTTGCCCCCTTTTGTAAATGGGGCTCAACCACATGCCTACCAAGTTGCACATTTGGTGTCGGCAGTACTTGAGGAGGGTGAGTATCTGTTGAATCCATTCCCAGTTGAAAATTCTCATCTTCCAATCTGCCGTGTCTAAATCCCCAAACCAACACATCATACCTCACAAGAGCTACAAAACACTCAGGGACGAGCAACAGTACTTATCAAAATGTAGAGGGACTATAATTCAGAGCTTGAGGGTGTCACATTTGCCACAGCATACATATATCCAGAATAAAGATAGATGCATCTGTTACGGACCACCATGCCTTTAAGAGTTGGGCCAGCCCACAAAGGGGCGGGACTAGTGACGTGGGTTGGGGGAGTTTGGGGAAGAGGCGCGTTTGGCACCAGTTAATAGTTGTATTCCAATAAAGGTTATTTTACATCCCTCCGGCTGTGCGTCCTGCTTCCTGCGTACCCAGCCCAGTCTGGGTCAACACTGGCGACGAGGCCCTTCCCCGCACTCTGGAGTCCTCCTTGCCGGCAGTCCGCCGTGTGTCCTGCCTCCTGCGCGGCCGGTGAACCCACCGCGCCAGTCCTCCATTGCTGTGCTAGCAGTCCGCCAAGTGTCCTCCTACTAGAACGGCCGGTGATCCCACTGCGGCAGCCCTCTGTCTCCTCCTGCATCCGCCTTCACATGCCTCCAGCACCCAACGCAGCACGCCTCCCCACGCGACCCCATACGGAGCAGCAACACCATGCTGACTGAGGAAAAGGCGCCCTGCTCCTCAGTTCCACAAGTCCCGACGCCTCCAGCACCAACCCAGAGCTGCCGCACACCACGGGTGAGTGGTGAGAGCAGCCCTCCCTCTTCCTAGCGCACGCCGCGCACTGCTATTTCTCCTGGAGGAGACAAGTTCCAAGCAGGTCCAAGAGCGCCAGCACCCCAGTGAACGCTGCCACTCCACGCTGCTCCCTCAAGGGAAATTCACAGCTGGAAGACTCCCAGACCATGGGACAACCTTCCACATGACCTGATCAACCATTCCACAGGTCCACACCCAGTGGGTGCGCAAAGCCAGCAAAGTCATCCACCCAGGGGTGGCTCAACCCACAGTTTCGTGACATAGAAAAGAAGCCCTCAATGCCGAAAACCCGGCAGGCGCATCCTACCACCAACATGAGCAACCCCAAGCCGCTGGCCTCACGCTCAATATCGACAAATGTCGTTTTAGCAAATCAAAGCAAAAATTCTTTGGTCACATCTTCTCGAGCGAGGGGATGACACCAGACCCCGAGAAAGTGGACACCATCACCAAATTGAAAGAACCACAACAAGTGGCTGATGTCCGCTCTTTGCTTGGCATATTGCGCCAGGTACATACCTCACTATGCCACGCTCACGGAGCCGCTCGGAAAACTCCTACAGAAAGATGCGACGTTCGACTGGTCCCCAGCATGCCAACACGTGTTTAGTGTGATCAAACAAGCCCTTATGGAGGCTCACCATCTAGCCTATTTCAACCCTTCCTGGCACATGGAAGTGATAGTGGATGCCAACCCGGTAGGGCTGGGAGCCATTTTAGCACAGACAAGTTGTCTGCATCGAAGCAATCAACCCACACCAAGCTCTGTTCCAGCTCCTGAGGGACTATTAAAACACCCCTCACGAGGCCACCAACAAACTCCTGCAGAGCTCATGGTCCGGTATGACGTGCACACTCATATCTTACGAAGTTCATCGACCCCCAGATAACACAGATGCCGAAGTGGGCAGAGGTGAAAGAGAAACCTAAACAGGATACTGACACAAGGCGCAAGGCGACGCCAAAAGACTTTCAGATCAGAGACAAAGTCCTAGTGCAACAACCCATAATCTGAAAGACTGATTCACTGTTCGCTCCTAGCCCCATGAGTGTCACGGCCGTGAAGGGCACAATGGTGACAGCGCAGGACCAAGATAAGGCTGTTACGAGGAACTGTTCACAATTCAAACATTACCTCAAAAGAGAAGAGAGCAAATCTCCTCCGCTAGACTGTAGCCCGGTGCCGCGGGAGCTGCGGGATGACCTGTGGATTCCACCTGAGGGAACCGTTGATGGGACGAAACACAGTGAAGAGACCACAGTCGGAGAAGAAGTGGAGACCCGACATGAGAGGCCACAGCGGGTGATCAAGAGACCAGTACGACTGGTTGAAGAGTGCTAGCCCCGACGTTTGAACATTTGTTCGGGGGTGGTGTTACGGACCACCATGCCTTTAAGAGTTGGGCCCGCCCACAAAGTGGCGGGACTAGTGACGTGAGTTGAGGGGAGAGGGGAAGAGGCGCGTTTGGCACCTGTTAATGGTTGTATTTCAATAAAGAAGGTTATTCTACATCCCTCCGGCTGTGCGTCCTCCTTCCTGCATACCCAGCCCAATCCGGGTCAACAGCATCCCTTCCAAGATTCAGTGGCTCATGAAAATAAGCCACATTAAAGAGGGTCCTTTATGCCTCTGGACCCTAATTACAGCTGAGTTTCTCTGTCTCCCCCATGAGTATATTATAGATGGGGCATAAGGCACATTAGCATTAACTATGCAAGTAAATCTAACATTACATTACCATATATTCATATTTTATGCACTATGGTGTGTGTACACACACACACACACATATACACATCATACATTGCATACATTATATATTTATCCATTTGTAAGAAGTGGACTTCCACCTCTAGGAGGGTAATCTTGGTGTATCATGAGCCTACAAGGTGGTACAACATACAAAAGTGTACTCAGTTCTGGGTTCAAAGGAGACATGTACATGCCTCTATCCCCCTTAACAGTCTCCTGGGCTCTCTGGGATGGGACGAAAATGAAAATATCAGGCAAAGCCAAACATTTTATATTGGTGCATGTCCCCATAGACGTAACAAAGAGGCATTAAAGAGACCTAACACATAGATATTATTTACAGGAACAGTACCTCTATGTTTCAACTGGGCATCCTGTAACTGGATATTCGTTGGGCAGCCAAGCCCCGAATCCGGTGTCAGGAAGCCTCTTGGTGGGTAAGAAAGGAAAGTCACCACAGTTGTGGTGGAAAAAATGACCACTCACGACTCTGATGCATTGGTAAACCTTTTATTAGTAAAAACGCAATGACAAAACAGAACCAAGGGCAGCACAAACCTTTGGTGCAAGTGCAGCCCTCTCCCTCTGTGCACCGTTCACTTATACCCAAATGAACACGTGCGTTTCAATGGAAGGGGTGGGTCCAAAGGGCAAGGGCTCACCTTGAAACAATGTTGCTGGCAGAGAACAAAGCCTCATTATACAAGCCTTTGATACCAGTCGCACTCAGTCATGGTAGTTAGCATTTTGTCAGGGAGGACAGCATATCGTAAAATAGTTAGTCAAGGTGAATAAACTCCTTAAAGATTCAGACATGCTCTGAGGCAGGCGAGAGTGCTTGCAATATGATGACTTCAATCTACTAATTCCACTTTTCCTAAGAAAGCAGGAGCCTAAAACACAGATATACCAAAAGGGAAACACGTAAGAAGCGAGAGATGAAAAGGCACCTCTTGAAAAGACACACGCAGTATAATAAACATGGCACACCTTATCGTTAGACTTTATTACTGATCTACCTCCTTGTAATGGGTTTAACACCATTCTAGTTATTGTGGATCTTTTTTTCCAAGATGGCCCACTGTATTGCTTTAAAAGGACTACCTTCAGCCTTAATCCTGGCCAAAGAATTCCTCGAAAACATTGTTCGCTTACATGGATTTCCGTCCGTGTTGGTCTCTGACCAGGGCAGTCAATTCATTTCACATTTTTGGAAGAAATGTTGTCAATTGGCGCAAATCGACGTAAGATTATCAACCAGTCACCACCCCCAGACCGATGGTCAAACGGAGAGGACCAACTAGACTCTTGAACAATACCTGCGTTGTATGTTACATCAAACTGAGAGTAATTGGAAGGACATCCTTTGGATCGCCGAATATGCATACAATAATTCAGTACATTCTGGAACTGGACAAAGTCCCTTTTATACCCTATATGGGCACCACCCTCGAACCTCAGACCTTGACTTACCCCAACACTTAGAAATGCCCGCAGTGGACCATCTACACGCTAGGATTACACAAGCCTTTAAGGAGGCAACAGCACATTTGAAACAGGCGAAGGAGAAATATAAGAAAGATGCTGATCGGCTGTTAAGAATTGAAACACAATGGATACAGGAGAATGATTCAGAGGTTCTCGTAAAAGGATACAGACTGGTAGCAATAAAGGATACACTCGAAGTCTTCTTCCACCGGAAGATGTCAGAGGTAGGGCGTAGTGTATCAAAAGAGAACCTTCTAACTAATGTCACTCTCTGACTAGTAGAAACCACAGTCAGATAGAGCTATTAGTGGGAAGGGTGTGAGTGGACCAAGATTCACCAGGCTGTTGATAAAGAGGAACGAATTTAGAATGATGATTGGAATTGAAGGACAATAAGAACCTATGTTGAACACACTAACTTGGAGGTGAAGCCAAGGAAACCTGGGTGTGTAGCCAAGGAAGTCTCAAGAAGTCCGAATAATCCAGGGAAACAACGGCAAGGAAAGGGTAGTGAGGGATCTAACCCGAGCGGAACGAGGGCCGCACTAGAGACGGGTTGGTGCACACACAGGAAAGCGTCCAGAGTCCAGTGCACGTGTAGAAGGAGAGTATTAGAATCTTGATCCAGGAGGTAAAAGTCCTTAATACAGTAGAAGTTTGATGAACGCAGAATCTTGGTAGATGGAGGCAGAGCCGTAATCTGCAGGGTGTTGTTGCTGCTGGGTAGACAGCCGAAGTCTCTATACAGCAATAGGAAGCTGCGGTGTGGAGCAACAATGCGCCAAGCTTCTAATAGAAATAGCAGGAAGATGTCGCAGGTAAATGGTGGGACTCCGTTTGAATGAGGAATGGAGAACCGCGTGCGAGCGCGGAGGAAACATGCAGCTCAAGAAAAGTTGGAAGTTTCCGGGAAATGCGTCGGAACGCGGGATGGCAACCGTATCTTAGGAAATAGAAGAAAAACGTCTGCGAAAGGCAGAAGTAAGCTCCGGAACGCGAAATGAACAACAAACGATCAGAAGCGTGGTTGCAAGACTTCCGCTTCGGTAAATGGAGTCAGCTGACGTGCGTAGGACACACGTTAACGTAACGTCATCGCGTTGGTCATGTGATCCATGCATTTGGATTAGCGCCTCCCAGATAACTTCCATTGAGTGTAGAACGGTCTAGCCGTTCTCAAGGCTGAGGAAGCCGGAAAACAGGAATTTTTGGGTTTCACAACGGAGCCAGCTGGAGAGGACAGAGAGGGGGGAGAGGTAGGCATGACATCTGCATAAAAGTGATACTCCACAGTACCAGATAGGGGACCAAGTATGGTTAGCCACAAAACATATACCTCTCAAGGGAACGCGGACCTTTAACCCTAGATATTTGGGACCTTACTCTATTAAGGCCATTATCAACCCGGTGGCCGTCAAGTTGGACTTACCTGCTAATATGCGAATTCATCCCGTCTTTCATGTGTCACTTTTGAAGCCAGTGCAACCAGGGGCAAGACTAACCAAGCCACCAGAGCCCGTCCTTATAGACGGGGAACCCGAATTTGAAGTTAAGAACATCCTGGACTCCAAGATGGTGAAGTCAAAACTTTTTTATTTAAAGGCATGGTCTAGTAAACATTTTTATTTAAAAAATAGATAGGCAACATAAAAAAAAATACTAGCATTCTCTTTTTTAAAACTTCCTATGTAAAATTTTGAGCTATTCAAGCTCAAAATTCGCAAAAGCAAGCACATGGGCGCATCCATTTTGTGAAATGGATGCCCTCCTGTGCTGGCTTTTGCTTTTGCGGCACTAATGAAGGAAAAGCCAGCCAGTTGTAGTAAACAAAAGCTACTGCTGGGTGGCTTTCCCTTCATTAGTGCTGTACGCGGAGGACGGGGACCGGCGACCAGAGCAGGAAAGCTGCAGCTGAATCTCGGTAAGTGCTATTTATTTTTTAAAAAAATAAGCACTAGCTGGGGGTTTTTTTCTAAGTTTTCCGGGCTGGAGGAGCCCGAGAGCCCCAAATGGGAAAGCAGATTCAGGCAGAAACAACGCAGCATTGCGGAAAACAACCGCGTTGTTTCTGCTTGAATCTGCTTTCCCATTTGGGGCTCTCGAGCCCCAAATGGGAAAGCAGATTTAGGCAGAAACAACGCAGCATTTAGCATTTCCCATTTGGGGCTCTCCGAGAGCCAAAAATGGGAAATCAGCTGTAGGCAGAAACACTACGCGGCATGTAAACACAACCGCGTTGTGTTTCTGCCTGCCGTGGCTTTCACTTTGGGTCTTTGGAGACCCAAAGTGATAGCCAAAGCAGGCAGAAACACAACGCGGTTGTGTTGGAAAACGCTGCGTTTTTTCTTTCCGAGTTTCTCAGGCTCCTCCTTGCCGGAGGAGCCTGAGAAACTTGGAAAGAGAAACCACAGCGTTTTCCAACACAATAACGTTGTATTTATGTTTGCGGTCGCTTCAAAAGTGACCGCAAACATAAATCCAACGTTTTTAAAGCTGCGGTTTTATTTCTAAGTTTTCCGGGCTCCTCCAGCCCGGAAAACTTAGAAAAAAACCCGCAGCTAGTGCTTATTTTAAAAAAAAAAAAAATAGCACTTACTGAGATTCAGCTGCAGCTTTCCTGCTCTGGTCTCCGGTCCCCGTCCTCCGCGTAGAGCACTAATGAAGGGAAAGCCACCCAGCGGTAGCTTTTGTTTACTACAGCTGGCTGGCTTTTCCTTCATTAGTGCCGCAAAAGCAAAAGCCAGCACAGGAGGGCATCCATTTCACAAAATGGATGCGCCCATGTGCTTGCTTTTGCGAATTTAGAGCTTGAATAGCTCAAAATTTTACATAGGAAGTTTTAAAAAAGAGAATACTAGTATTTTTTTTTATGTTGCCTATCTATTTTTTAAATAAAATGTTTTACTAGACCATGCCTTTAATCGACTGGAAAAGGTACGGACCAAAGGAAAGGTCTTAGGAACCTAGTGACCACGTGCATGCACCTCGATTGGTGAAAAGATTCCACCGACATTTCCCAGACAAACCAAAACCACGGGGAAGAACGACTTTAGGAGGGGCCTTGGGGGGGAGTGCTGTCAAGATGCCTACCCCCGGGGAACCAGACCAGGTCCAGCAACCCCGGAAGCAGGCATCAAGTTGTTTTGAGCAAGCCCAAAAGCCCCTGCTAGGGGCTGTTTGGGTGCGGTCCTGGCGCCTATGGTGCCAGGCTCATATGAAGAGTCAGTCCTGGCGCCTATGGCACCAGGCTCATAGAGTAGAACTTACCTAATGCAGACCATGCTGCAAGCTTACCTGGTGCAGACCATGCTGCAGAGCTCCAAGCCAAATGAGGCTTGGAAGGGACTATTTTACCTAGGGACTATTTTTTACTCGGGTGGGGCTGGGGAAGAATACTTACCTGGGACTACCTTGGGAGGCTATTTAAACCACGCCCGAAGAGCAGCACACGCTTCGCGTTATTCTGCATCCAGCAGCGTAACGCTCACAATGTCTGCAAGCCAGCATCCAGTCTTCTGCCACGCCCGCCTCGAGTCTGCAGCTCCTAGAAAAAGGGAGGAACAGAAGGAGAAAAGTTTAGAATAAGAGCAAACCTTCGATCCTTACCTGAATTCCGGATCCACTGCACCTTCGAGCTGGAAGAAAGAAGCATTAACGCGCGCCGCCTCGCCTGCTGCAGCGCCACGCTGAACTCACCGGCCTTCGCAGCATCCTCACGATCCACCGCATCCTTCTGCACGTTCCCGCCGCATTCTGGCACCTAAGGGGAACACAAAAACAGCAAAGGTGAGCCAAGGAAATAAACAGAGACAATAGTAACTACCCCCATAGACCTACCTGATTACCGCCAGGGGTACTATTCCTCTTCACAGGTCGGCGCAGTCTCCATTGCATCCTCGCCGCCCCCCGGCCCCTAAGGGGAATATAAGGACAACAAGGTGAGACAACGGGACAAATAAGGGGAACTCTTCTCACTGCAATAGACTTACCTAATTTTACCGCCGGAGGCATAATTCCCCGAACTTCATATTTTCTCGCCACACCCGAATAAGGGAACAAGCAGCTTACATTCTGACCTTATTTTATTGAACTGTGTAGGATAAGCCAAATCCTTACCTGAACTTCGTCAGCTACCACGAGGAACTCTTCGCTGGGGTCAAGCTGCAAACTGCAAGGAATCGGACAAGAGTGAAAGTCAGACATGTGAACTCTTACGAACTACATATTTTTCGGAGTCAATATTGTTCTGGATCTCACCAATTCCTTCGAGCCAGTGGAGCAACTGGTTATCAAAGCGCCCCTGCGCTCAATGCAGGATGGAGAGTTCATCTTTTCAAACCATCAGGTGAGACTATAAGAGGGGACATCAAAGGTGATCTGTGGGGAGAACAACGGGGGTGGGGGGAATTTACGCTCAACTCCACGGGTGGTTAATTCCCTTTCTCCATTTGCAGAAGAATATTCCTACGGGCCAAGCAAACGAAGCTAGGTGGGCCAGTCCAGTCCGTCATCTCGGCCCTACGCATCACATTTGTGGAGACCGCAGCTGTCCAGTTCGGATCGACGCCTCTGTGGGAGCCAGGTGAGCGTAACATGACTCCCTTCTCCTTGATGCAAAGCATCCAAGTGCCTCTCAGGTGGTTCAAAACAAAACCTGCACAAAAGTTCTCGGTGCTGCGTAACCCAACAGAAAATCAAACAATCACATAAAGTTCTCATGGAGCTAGGAGAATGACTCCCTTTTCCTAGCTGTCTCCCCACTTTCTTTCACAGTTCTTAATAAGGTTTGTAGCTCCTCGAGGGAAGTTTTTACAATCTGTAGGCATCACACAATTCTTGATCTGCCCTGACTGGGATGTTGTAGCTGTTCCTGGAGTCCCTCTCAACTTTCCAGTACCACTCTTTTGTGCAACTGGCCTGGGAGCTGTGTCACAAAATGATTTACGGTTTTCTCTATTTCTTCATGGTTCACAGGGCCTCATCACGAGTTGGGCTGTATTCACGGCTGTAATACCGCTGACTGTAATAGCCCTACCACCGACTGGTCCGGTGGTATTACCACCAGATCACGGGCTGGGCCTTAATGGTAAATCCCCATTCCTGATTGGGTCCATTGGATCCAATAGGGAATTTTCTGTGCTAATACTGCAGGCTAATACAGCCGGCTGTAATACAGCCGAAAACAGGGATTTTCACCCCCAGAAAAAAGCTGGGGGTAAAACAGCTGATTTAGCGCCCAACTCGCGATGGGGCCAGCCCTTAAATGTGGCGGCAATACCGTTACCACCGCATTTAAGGGCTACAGCCCAACTCGTGATGAGGCCCACAGTCTCGTAACTTCCCAGCCCCCTGCAGGGCCTGTGCGTGCTTCCTTTACCTTCTCCCGGGAACTCTGCACCGGTTTCCCCATGGGCCGCAGGTCTACACTTCTTAGTTTAACTTCTTTCTTTAGTAGTCCTCCGTGTCTCGCCTCTCTCCACCTCGAGTTATTGTGGACTGCCTTGGCGTAGCTGTGGGACCCCTCGGTGCCGCTGTGACAGGTTACGCCTCCTCCACGGTCTCTCGCTCTCGCCTTATAATCACCTACGTGGATCGGCTGTAGGCCTTTGTAGGCGATCTCGGCACCATTTTCAAACCAAATGGTCCACCCACTACAGGTCTTGCCACCACCTCTTAGTCGCTCGTTTATCAAGCCAGTTCCCATCCGACTCACAAGACACTTCTCGGGCATGCCGCTACTCCTCTTCTCAGCCTTGGAGACGAGCCTTGCTGCAGTCTTCCGAAGCCCTGTGCCAGCTCTCCAGACTTCGAAGCGGCCTCCTCGGTTGCCTGGTTCTTCCTCTGGTAGTATCACAGCTTACAGCTTGCCAGAACCGCACAGACGGGTCAGAGGATGACGAACAACACAGTCCTTCTTTGCTGTTCAGTTTAAATAGTGTGGACAGCCTCAGTGTAACATACTTCCAACTGACAGCAGCTGCTCTAGCCTTCACCCGCTCAAATGTAGCATTATTGAACGCTTCTTCGTCTCAGTACTTATGTCATCAGGTAGGATCGAAATGTCACAAATAAGACATTGTTTCGGAGGTGATCTTATGTTGATAAGATTTGGGCGTTATTGTCAGCCTACATGGGATTTTACTGGGTTTGTGCCTCTCAATTGTGTCCTTATCCCCAGGAGAGGATTCCCTCCCCATGAGATTCTCCTGCATGTTACCACCCCTACTGGAAACTATTGGTTAGCGGCCTCACCTCCCTAGCCCCACAGAAAGGGGTTCCCTCTTGGGAAGAAGTGATGCCATCTGAAGGATTGTCACAGAGCATGAGGCAGGTAAGTGTATGCATTCCTGTGTGCATCTGCCATGGGCTGCCTGCTTCCTGGGGGAACACACTGACCATATACTTGCCTGCTATGTCCATAAGGTGAATGGGCCTTTGTTTCCGGCAACCTTGTGGGTTGTGGTTTGGAAGGTTTTTTTGCAACAGTGATGGACACACTGTTCAGTGTGGCCTACCACTACTGATTAGAGTAGGGTGGAGTTGTGCATTCGATGGCTGCTTAGAATGTGTGGCAGTCATTAGTCCTTCGCTGGATGCCTATTTCTTCAGTTCATTCCAGTCAGTTTCTTGCCCAGAGATGGTCTGCAAGGGGTGTACTGTGTAACACAGAGAAAAGGACTCTAGCTTCCCCCCCTTTTCCACGCTTTTAATAACCTTGAGCTGTGCTTTGTGCTATGATTGAATAAATCCTCTGCACATTCGCTAGAAATCTATTAAAAAACAGTTCAATAATTCATAATTTTTTGGTAAAAAACAGTTTGCATCACAATAAACAAACAAAATATGTACCGTCCCTTTGCCATTTTTCATGGACGCCCCAACACGTATTTAAAAACTATCACACTTTGGGGTTAGTGTACAGAAGTGTCAATATTTTCTTATTTATGTACCATAACAAAACAATATGGTTAGGGTGAACTCACAAACTAGAACCAACCACACGTTGCACCTCTCATGTACTGCAAGGAGTTGTTAAAATCACTGGGGGTCATTACGGGTCCAGGTTCCCTGAATGGGGAATTACCGGGCCATTCCAACCTTGGAGGACCCGGTATTTCCCCATTCAGGGAACCCATTCCCTCATAGGGCTCAATGGGAATGGGGACCATGCTAACAACGGGCCCTTAATAACCGGTAAAACCAGCTGCCCTTAGCGACACCCACTAAAGGACCTCGTAATGTGACGGTAAGAGGTGAACGGCACCGGCACCTTTACCGGCGCTGTTAACCCCTTACCGCCAACCTTGTAATGACCCCCACTGTCTCTGGATGGTTAAACTCATTCTAAATATTACTCGATTTTATTTCTTGTTCCGAGAGGTGGCACATTGTGGGGATGAACAAATCAACCAGATAGGACAGGACAACTAACTAGTGTATCTTTCTAATAAGGCTGTATGTCGGGCCTCATCACGAGTTGGGCGGTAACACCAGCGGTATTACTACCGGCGGTATTAGCCCTACCGCCAAACCCTCCGGCGCTATTAGCGCCCGATCACGGGTTTGGCAGTAATGGAATTCCCCATTCCCCACTGAGCCCATTCGGGAATGCCCCGTTCCCCATTGGGCTCAATGGGGAATTTTCGCGCTCTTACCGCCGGCGGATTTCCTGCCGGCGGTAATAGCGTGAATTTTCAGCGGATTTCCCCCCAGCTCAGAGCTGGGGAGAAATCCGCCAAAGCCCTGATTCGGCGGACCCTTAAATCCGGCGGTAATAGCGCGACCGCCGGATTTAAGGGTTACCGCCAAACACATGATGAGTCCCGAGTGTTTTGGCCCCTATTATGAAATATATCTGTCCAAAAAGACATTCTCATTTCATCACAAACAGGGGCCTTCATCAGGACATAAGATTTCTTATAGTAGAAGTGTTTTTTTTAAATTGTTTTCCAAGAACCTCTTTTCCTTGTGTAGAAAACTGTGAAAGACATAAACAACACCAAATGACCTATTAAATCCAATTTTCGGGCTATTTGTTCCACATACATGTACAGAAGATGAAGCATAGCTCAACTAACCTCTTTCTTCTTAACGCATGTTTAAGGCAATTTTCTATTTATATGTAACTTTGTCTTCTTTGGTAGAACCAATCCCCGCCAGCAACAATTTCTTGCTCCTTAAAACATGAAAAATCCTAGACCACCATATGTTGTTACTCTAATAGTCAAGCCTGTAGCCATGTGTCAATAAAATATAGGTTAAAGGTTACCCTCTTTTTTTTTTATCTCCAAGCCAATTTGGATATATATAAAAAGAGGGAGGATTGTTTTCTTTCTTCTCTTTATTTTCTTACTTCTTAGCTACTGGCAGCACACTGTCAAGAAAATGTGTGCAATATGTTCACTTCATTGCCTTGGCAATTGTTTTCCATTGAAATATTCCTGTCGAAAAAACGCTATCACTCAGATGAAGCTCTGCAACTAAGTGCAGTGCCTCCACTGTTTGTTTATTAAACATATAAACACTTTCATAGTTACTTTTAAAAGACCCATGTGTGTCAGGCTTAAATACTAACATAGATGTAAAAGTGCCATCTTCAGTTTATCAGTCATTCACTAATATCAAAAATTCAAGGAGCACCGGTCAAACTAGGGCAGGTAAATGAGCCACATTGACAAAAGATGTCATACAGCGACATGCTTTTCCACGTTTACAAAAAATATGCCCTTCAACATGCAGGGAACCTATAACCACAGTTTTGTATTACAAAATGTAGTTACATAATAAGGGCCATATGTACTGATGGTACGCCCAAAGCCGACCCTCCAGTGATTTCTCGGACAACGCAAAACAAAGTGGCAGCGCCAGTACAAACGCTGCCACTTGTGTGTTTGTTTGTGTGTGAGCGCTGTACTCAGAAAGGCTTGTTGCTCAACGGTGCAGCCGCCATGTTTAAGCAGAGCCCGCAACGTCTACTGTTCTGTGCCGCCACAGTATAATTCTTTATATTTTGAGGCATTATGCATATCTCAATAAAGTGGAAGGGTCACATTCTATTACAAAATTCACTCTACTTATTTGGACGAAAAATATTCACGTAGAGAACAGATTTTATAATCCCAAAATATTTGAGTCAACCTTTATGATACTTGTGCTTGCAGCAAAAGGGCTGAGAAATACTCAATCGATTTCCTCTCAGCCTGTGAGCTAAATAAAAGTGCCATCATGAGCGCAGCCAATAATATGTTCTCCTGTGTAAGTACACTGAGTTTATAGCTCACTGGCGTGGCTGCCATTTTTGTGTGGAGCCCAAAAGGGATGTTGTTCAATACTAAAACAGTATACTCCTCTGTTTTAGGGGGAATTATGTGTTACACTGCGATGTGTTTTGGTTTACGTTTGTATACAAAAAACATTTTTGCCATTCATTCTACTCATTTAGACATAAATTGATCACATAAGAAAGGTTTTTTAACACCCAAGAATATTTGACACAACCTTATGATGCTAGTCATTGTAGATTGAAATGTCCATTTCACCTAAAACCGGACTGATGTTGCCATTTTTACACAGAAAAGGTGAGGTTTCATGACTGTATATATTTGCTGTTAAGCCGTCTTTGACACAGGCATTACAAACAAATTGTTTTTATTAATTTTCAAGATTGACAAAATTCCAAAAATGCAGACTGCTTGTTTATACATCAAGCTCCATATAATGGCCCCTTACCAGCTTTTCTATCACTTGAATGTACAGTAACATTTGCATTCAGTGAGTTAGACCAAAAGTGGGGAGAAAAAATAATCATGCAGACGATACCCTAGCTCAGTGTGGGTAATACAGTCTTATTCATAAACAATGATGGAACTTAAAATTGTGTTTAAACATTTCATGCTTTAGGTCAATCAATGTCTTAGATCAGCTAGTGCATAAACAGGCTCTATTCGATCGTTGTGTTCAGAACTTTGTTTACAGAATCTAATCTGAAAATCCATTTTTATACTGCTTTTCTTAAGACTAGGTCACGGTCTCCTCCTCTCAGAGGTTCTTTTATGGTCTGGATATTAAACCAAAAGATGTCTGTGGGTTTATATTGTTTGTCCGTGAAAAGTGCCGGCATTGGTTTTTCAGGCACTTTGTTCTTAAGGCAGGAGCGGTGTTCACATATCCGTGTCTGATCTCACATTTAGTTTTGCCTACGTAAATTAACCTGCATGGGCATTTTATCCCGTAGATTGTCCATTTGTTACTAAGTTAGTGAAAGATTGAATAGTCCACTTAGGACCATATAGATCAATCTCTTTCAGATATTTTGTCATGTTACACACTGAGCATCAACCATACCTGAAGTGACCAATAACTGATGGTAAAGCCCCAAGGATAGATTGAATGGGTTCCTGTACCCTGGATTATTCATAATGTGAGAAACCTGAGGGTGTTCACATCTCTACTTCCCAGGGATCCTTTGCTCAGTGGAGGGTCCTTGGGGGTTGGGGAAGAATACCCTTTGGTGAGACACAGTATTTCCTACGTCATGGTGACGACTTACACAACCTCTAAGCTTATGGGTTACCTCTAAGCTCTAAGCTTATGGGTTATTGTGGACCCTGTGCTATTTTCCCTCCTTTATGTTTACAAAATGTAAGGGCCGGAACGGAACAGCTGGGGAGCAATATCTACTCCCTATCCCAGAAACCATTCTGGGAGTGTGAAAAAAGGGAAGCCATCACGAGGGACATACACTTCCTATTGTAGACCCCAATTCACCAGTTCCCATCTACTCCCACACAATTATAAGAAAGAGAAGAATGCATCTAATGGTATCCCCCATTCCCTTATACTGACTTACCCTCCCTTCCCTTCATGGGCTACTTCCATTCATGCCCTATTTTTCCCAGTAGATACCCACCAAGTACTGAGAAGAGGAAGAAGCAACTAGGAGTAATGCACACTTACTATTACAATCACCACTCTAGTACTGGGACGAAGAAGAGGGGTATGAAGGCATTCAATACAAGGTCAGGCATGTTCCATTGATTGGGTTAATTATGGTCAGGCAAGACAACCCAACGACTCACACCTGAGGCCCTTTAATAGGGATCAGGTGTATAAAGGGAGGAGGCCCAAGCATGCAGGGGATGGAGAACCGCCACGGTGGAACAAGACCAGGAGGTCTGAACGTCAGCAACGATCCCAGAAGACCTGGAGCGCCCACAGCGAGCAAGTCACATGGTGGTTGCAGGACCGGGAGCCTTCGAACTGGAAGGCGGGCAGCCGGGGCTGCCAAGCTGATAAGAGAGAGATGCCATCCATGCCGAGACCTGGAGATAGTTGGAGATGTATAGCCAGCTGTATAGCCAGCCGGCAGCAGGGAAGCCGAGAAGGGAGATTGGGATGTACCCGACAAACATGGAGGTCTGCTTCCCCGCTACGAAAGAAGGTGAACGGCAGTAGCAGGAACCGCCACTGTGGAGACGCGAAGAGCCGCTGAGTGTCAGAGGACACGAGAAGACCCAGGGGACCGCAGGCAAGTAACGGGCCATGAGCTTAAGTCAATGTGAACTATATTGAATATCGAACTGAATGGAGACTATTGTTTTGAGTAAGACCAAATTATATTGAATACCGAATTGAATTGAAATTGCTAATTGAGTATATTGAATACCAAATTGAATGGAAAGTGTTATTTGAATAAGATCACAGCATATTGAATACAGAACGAACATTTGATGTTAAACTAACATATTGAATGTCCGACTATATATGAACAGCACAGGAGGTGCAGCCGGTAGTGTGACTTCTTAGAGACGTCAGAGATGTGAGGGGAGAAAGAGAGTGTAGAATCGAAGATGACCCCCAGGTTCTTAGCCTTGCAGGTGGGAGCAGGAAGAGGGCCAAGTGAGGCCGGCCAGAGAGCTACAGGAAAGGAGGCAGTGGGTGTGCCAATGAGGAGAATCTCTTTCTTTCTGGCATTAAGGCAGAGGTCATTGGTGGCACACCACTCCTGGATAGCAGACAGACAGTCAGAGATGAGGGACGGGGAAGAGGTGGCCGAAGGTAGCCTGAAAATGAGCTGAGTGTCATCCGCATAGCACTGAAAGTTGGGGCAGAGAGCATCAATGCGGTGGGCAAGGAGTGCCAGGTATTGGTTGAACAGCCAGGGAGAGAGGTTAGACCCCTGGGGGACACCACAGGTAGAGAAAAAGATAGCAGAGAGGAAGGACCCAAGTTGGACCTGGGAGGGTCGGTCAGAGAGGATGGAAGTCAGCCACGCCAGGGCCTGACCGGTGATAACTAGGTTATCACAGAGACACTTTAGCATGATGGCATGGTTGAGCATGTTGAGTACCTTGGTGAAGTAGGTGGGTTTCTGGTAAGAAAAACACCTCCGCATTCTTTGTTTGAGGGCAGGTAGAATTTGCCCCCTTTTGTAAATGGGGCTCAACCACATGCCTACCAAGTTGCACATTTGGTGTCGGCAGTACTTGAGGAGGGTGAGTATCTGTTGAATCCATTCCCAGTTGAAAATTCTCATCTTCCAATCTGCCGTGTCTAAATCCCCAAACCAACACATCATACCTCACAAGAGCTACAAAACACTCAGGGACGAGCAACAGTACTTATCAAAATGTAGAGGGACTATAATTCAGAGCTTGAGGGTGTCACATTTGCCACAGCATACATATATCCAAAATAAAGATAGATGCATCTGTTACGGACCACCATGCCTTTAAGAGTTGGGCCAGCCCACAAAGGGGCGGGACTAGTGACGTGGGTTGGGGGAGTTTGGGGAAGAGGCGCATTTGGCACCAGTTAATAGTTGTATTCCAATAAAGATTATTTTACATCCCTCCGGCTGTGCGTCCTGCTTCCTGCGTGCCCAGTCTGGGTCAACACTGGCGACGAGGCCCTTCCCCGCACTCTGGAGTCCTCCTAGCCAGCAGTCCGCTGTGTGTCCTGCCTCCTGCGCGGCCGGTGAACCCACCGCGCCAGTCCTCCATTGCTGTGCTAGCAGTCCGCCAAGTGTCCCCCTACTAGAACGGCCGGTGATCCCACTGCGGCAGCCCTCTGTCTCCTCCTGCATCCGCCTTCACATGCCTCCAGCACCCAATGCAGCACGCCTCCCCACGCGACCCCATACGGAGCAGCAACACCATGCTGACTGAGGAAAAGGCGCCCTGCTCCTCAGTTCCACAAGTCCCGAATCCTCCAGCACCAACCCAGAGCTGCCGCACACCACGGGTGAGTGGTGAGAGCAGCCCTCCCTCTTCCTAGCGCACGCCGCGCACTGCTATTTCTCCTGGAGGAGACAAGTTCCAAGCAGGTCCAAGAGCGCCAGCACCCCAGTGAACGCTGCCACTCCACGCTGCTCCCTCAAGGGAAATTCACAGCTGGAAGACTCCCAGACCATGGGACAACCTTCCACATGACCTGATCACCCATTCCACAGGTCCACACCCAGTGGGTGCGCAAAGCCAGCAAAGTCATCCACCCAGGGGTGGCTCAACCCACAGTTTCGTGACATAGAAAAGAAGCCCTCAATGCCGAAAACCCCGGCAGGCGCATCCTACCACCAACATGAGCAACCCCAAGCCGCTGGCCTCACGCTCAATATCGACAAATGTCGTTTTAGCAAATCAAAGCAAAAATTCTTTGGTCACATCTTCTCGAGCGAGGGGATGACACCAGACCCCGAGAAAGTGGACACCATCACCAAATTGAAAGAACCACAACAAGTGGCTGATGTCCGCTCTTTGCTTGGCATATTGCGCCAGGTACATACCTCACTATGCCACGCTCACGGAGCCGCTCGGAAAACTCCTACAGAAAGATGCGACATTCGACTGGTCCCCAGCATGCCAACACGTGTTTAGTGCGATCAAACAAGCCCTTATGGTGGCTCACCATCTAGCCTATTTCAACCCTTCCTGGCACATGGAAGTGATAGTGGATGCCAACCCGGTAGGGCTGGGAGCCATTTTAGCACAGACAAGTGGTGCTCAACCCCAGACACGTCGTGGCATTTGCAAGCAGGGCATTGTCCCCCCCCCCTGAGACAGCTTACTCGCAAGCCGAGAAGGAAAGCCTGGCCGCAGTCTGGGCCTGCAAACATTTTCATAACTTCCTGATTGGAAAAAGATTCACCCTAATAACCAACCACTCGGTTTTGCTCTTGCCTTTTGGCAACCCGCATACTAAAATGCCTCAGAGGATAGAGCGTTGGGCATTCGCCTCCAGGAATACGACTATGATATAATACACCACCCCAGAGGCGACCTGAACCCCGCTGACTATTTGTTGAGACATCCTGTGGGGCCCCCACTGACCCGAGGAGGTAATGTCGCATATATCAACTATGTGGTGGCGAACTCGCTACCACCCGCACTATCGATGGAAATGGTGCTGCGGCGTCAGCAGCAGACCCCACGACCTCACTCGCCATCAGTCTCACTTCTGCCAACAAGTGGAGGGACTACCGACGTGCAATTTGGGCTCACCCGGGGGTGTGTAAAGAGGAAATAGAAAGGCTAGCCAGAGTACACAATGAGCTGGCCGTGAAAGAAAACAACATACTCCTCAGGGGCTGCCGCATTGTCATTCCCGCTGCCCTGAGGGCAGATGTTGTCCGCACTGCACACGAGAACACGAAAAAGCAATTACGATGCCACATATGGTTCCCATTCCTGGACTCAGCAGTGGACGAAAGGATAAAGAACTGCCACACCTGCCAGTGCACGTCGCCTGCTGAACCTCCTGTTCCCCTGCAACACACACAAATACTAGATCGACCCTGGGAAAGGGTGGCCGTTGATTTCTACGGGCCAATGGAATCAGGAGAATACTTTCTTCCCCTGATCGATGAGTATTCGCAATTCCCTATCGTCAAGAAACTAGCCACCACAGCATTTCCCCAGGTAGCTGCTGTCCTAGACGAAGTACTAAGTGAATGGGGCATCCCCAGGGTGATCAAGTCTGACATGGACCACCTTTCAACGGATACAAATTTTCAGCGTTAGCAAGACACCTAGGATTCAAACATCTAAAAATAACACCTCGATGGCCATAGGCGAACGGCCTGGCAGAACGTTTTATGGCATCAAAAAGAAGACGATTCAGAGAGCCTGCATTGAAGCAATCAACCCACACCAAGCTCTGTTCCAGCTCCTGAGGGACTATTAAAACACCCCTCACGAGGCCACCAACAAACTCCTGCAGAGCTCATGGTCCGGTATGACGTGCACACTCACATCTTACGAAGTTCATCGACCCCCAGATAACGCAGATGCCGAAGTGGGCAGAGGTGAAAGAGAAAGCTAAACAGGATACTGACACAAGGCGCAAGGCGACGCCAAAAGACTTTCAGATCAGAGACAAAGTCCTAGTGCAACAACCCATAATCTGAAAGACTGATTCACTGTTCGCTCCTAGCCCCATGAGTGTCACGGCCGTGAAGGGCACAATGGTGACAGCGCAGGACCAAGATAAGGCTGTTACGAGGAACTGTTCACAATTCAAACATTACCTCAAAAGAGAAGAGAGCAAATCTCCTCCGCTAGACTGTAGCCCGGTGCCGCGGGAGCTGCGGGATGACCTGTGGATTCCACCTGAGGGAACCGTCGATGGGACGAAACACAGTGAAGAGACCACAGTCGGAGAAGAAGTGGAGACCCGACATGAGAGGCCACAGCGGGTGATCAAGAGACCAGTACGACTGGTTGAAGAGTGCTAGCCCCGACGTTTGAACATTTGTCCGGGGGTGGTGTTACGGACCACCATGCCTTTAAGAGTTGGGCCCGCCCACAAAGTGGCGGGACTAGTGACGTGAGTTGAGGGGAGAGGGGAAGAGGCGCGTTTGGCACCTGTTAATGGTTGTATTTCAATAAAGAAGGTTATTCTACATCCCTCCGGCTGTGCGTCCTCCTTCCTGCGTACCCAGCCCAATCCGGGTCAACAGCATCCCTTCCAAGATTCAGTGGCTCATGAAAATAAACCACATTAAAGAGGGTCCTTTATGCCTCTGGACCCTAATTACAGCTGAGTTTCTCTGTCTCCCCCATGAGTATATTATAGATGGGGCATAAGGCAGATTAGCATTAACTATGCAAGTAAATCTAACATTACATTACCATATATTCATATTTTATGCACTATGGTGTGTGTACACACACACACACACACATATACACATCATACATTGCATACATTATATATTTATCCATTTGTAAGAAGTGGACTTCCACCTCTAGGAGGGTAATCTTGGTGTATCATGAGCCTACAAGGTGGTACAACATACAAAAGTGTACTCAGTTCTGGGTTCAAAGGAGACATGTACATGCCTCTATCCCCCTTAACAGTCTCCCGGGCTCTCTGGGATGGGACGAAAATGAAAATATCAGGCAAAGCCAAACATTTTATATTGGTGCATGTCCCCATAGACGTAACAAAGAGGCATTAAAGAAACCTAACACATAGATATTATTTACAGGAACAGTACCTCTATGTTTCAACTGGGCATCCTGTAACTGGATATTCGTTGGGCAGCCAAGCCCCGAATCCGGTGTCAGGAAGCCTCTTGGTGGGTAAGAAAGGAAAGTCACCACAGTTGTGGTGGAAAAAATGACCACTCACGACTCTGATGCATTGGTAAACCTTTTATTAGTAAAAACGCAATGACAAAACAGAACCAAGGGCAGCACAAACCTTTGGTGCAAGTGCAGCCCTCTCCCTCTGTGCACCGTTCACTTATACCCAAATGAACACGTGCGTTTCAATGGAAGGGGTGGGTCCAAAGGGCAAGGGCTCACCTTGAAACAATGTTGCTGGCAGAGAACAAAGCCTCATTATACAAGCCTTTGATACCAGTCGCACTCAGTCATGGTAGTTAGCATTTTGTCAGGGAGGACAGCATATCGTAAAATAGTTAGTCAAGGTGAAAAAACTCCTTAAAGATTCAGACATGCTCTGAGGCAGGCGAGAGTGCTTGCAATATGATGACTTCAATCTACTAATTCCACTTTTCCTAAGAAAGCAGGAGCCTAAAACACAGATATACCAAAAGGGAAACACGTCAGAAGCGAGAGATGAAAAGGCACCTCTTGAAAAGACACACGCAGTATAATAAACAGTCTTGCTTCGCACAAGCAAGAAACTGTTCTTTAAACATGGCAGTTTGCAGTGCCTACTCAACATTATAATGCAGTAATATGCCAGGCGAGTACATAACATTTTCTTTTTTTTTTAAATTGTTTTTGGTTAATGAAATAACCTTTACAATTTATTCAGAACACATTGCGTAATTCGTGATGTAAGTTCTTTAAACAATTTCATCCAAGTTTCAATTCATATCTCTAAAAACCTCTTACAGGTACACAAAATATTATTTTTAAAAAAAGGTATAAAACAAGAACATTTAGTCGTCTTACACAAATATATAGTACAGTATTAACACTTAAGTTCATCTTCATACGTAATTTCCAAGACAAAGCACATCTCAACTCAGATATGTTTACAAATTCATATCACATACAATCAAACCTTACTTCTTATGTAATCCTATGTCCAATAGGTGCTCATTGAGTACCTCTAGAACTTTGGTTAACCTTAAGATCAAGCTGATACGTTTTCCACACATACATCTATTCCATAGTGAAATTCTGGCATTATATGATACAGCAGACCAATATTTTCCAAATTCATGAATTCTCAATACCTCAAATTTTGTGCAAAACATTACTAGATGTTTTAAAGACTCTTGAGTGTTTATCATACCACAGAACCGACACTGGAAAACTTTTGTCAATAATTTGGTTATATGTCCTTGCCAATGCTGAACCCGTTCAAATGTGGGAAATTGATTTAGCCTAAATCTTATATCCAAATTTCTTTCATTTAATCCAGGAAAATTCAGTATATAATTTGGTAGATCACCCCATTTCATTCTGAACAAGGAGTATTCATAGTACAATTTGTAATTACCAATCCTATCAGATTGTAAGCACCAAAAAAACCATTGAAATTTCCTCTTGTTGGAAGGAAGACATGCTATCAGCTCAACTTTACTAGCATTAATTAGCTCTAAGATTGATTCCATTTTCTCGATATATTTGTTAAGAGCCTTGGAGGACCTTGCTGCAATCAAAATTGCTAAATCCTCATACAGAGAATTACTCGGTGGAGACAGCATTTTTTTTATAGTTATTGAGCAATCTCCAGTTTCTCTTCACTGATAATGGTAATAAACCAAATTCGTGCCGGATTATATCATTGGGGATAGACAAGGCTAGCCCCAATGTCTTTTTCCAGATTTTACCTTGCAATATGTCGAGAACTTCATCGATCTCTGTTGTACAAACATCTAAGCAATAAAGAATGATTGGTTCAATTTTTAATAGATAAAATTGGACCAGCGGAAGTAGCGAGAAGTTACAATATTTTTTGCGGATAAGACCCATCTGTGATATTAGGGGTTTACATTTCCCTTCCAGCATCTCCTTCCACCATTTGATGGAATATTGGTCAGTTACACAATACCCTAAATACCTTATTTTCGTAACCTCTTGTAAATTTACTAAGCCAATCGACCAACTGAATTTTTTGGTCCGCAATTTCCCATCTGCGAAGATAATGATCTGGGATTTTGATTCATTTATCTTCAAGTTGTTAGATTGGCATATTCAAAAGTACTAGTTAATTTGTTCTGCAGTCCAAAGGGAGTTCTATCAATCAGGAGTATATCATCCCCAAAACTTATCGCATTAATTTTTAGATGGTTCAATCTTACTGGATAGCTAATTATATCTCTCCAGTTCCAGTCCAGATCTATGAGATATAGATTGAACAAGACAGCTGCAAGAGAGCAGCCTTGCTTGAGCCCAATAGCTGTATCAATCAGATCAGAGAGAGAACCAGTGGTGTTAACTCGAACCCTATAGTTCGTCTGACTATGAAGAAGTGCTATAATAGCAGTTAGATGGATTGGGATACCCAAAAGGGACATTTTACTCCAAAGTAACTCTTTAATAACAGTGTCAAACGCTGCACACAGGTCCAGGGCCGCCATATAGATTGCCCCAGTGTGTTCATCCTTGGCTGGCGCTGTAAAAGAGAGATGAGCATAGCATTGAGTGAACACCCCATACATTTTCTAAAACCAATTTGAAATTTTGACAGTGTGTGATTTTTAGTTAGAAATTCTTGTAGGTCAGTGAGAACTAACTGTGTAAATACCTTATACGAGGAATCAGCGAGCGCAATTGGCCTATAATTGTCAGGTTCCATCATGCTACCTTTTTTATAGATAGGAACAATAATTGCTGATCCCCAGGAAGTGGGAATCTGTTTGGTTGCAAAGATATTGTCGAATTTGTTTTTCAGTATTATAGACCATAAATGTGGATCCATCTTTATCAAACACGGGGGGATCCCATCCGGCCCAGCTGCTTTTGAATCTTTTAGTCTCGAAATAGTGAAGACAATGTCAACCCATCGACCAAGGGCAGCGCTCAAGGATATATGCGGATTAATCTTTCAAACGGTTACAATTAAATAACGATGGTAGTACAAATTTGGCTGCATAAAGTTTTTCCCAAGTGACAGCCAAAATAGGTGGATCTTGCATAGTCTGCTTGGGACTAGTAATAGTTCTTAACAATGTCCAAATTTTACGAGTGTCATTTTTCAGAATGTTATGCATCATATACTGATTATCTTTTCGTGCAATGGCATATTTTAAATCCTTGATAAGGTTTTTGTGTTTTAACATGGTAAGTTTTTTTTCACATTTATACATTTCCACATTTAGATCTTTTTTTGCCAACTGTCATAGTTTTAGATCTTTACTTATTTTAAGTTGGTGAATGTGTAAATTAAATGCATGCTTATGTTGAGTAGGAGTGTGGGCCACGCTGACACACAGAGAGATGGTTTTGATATGGTTACTAATGCAAGTATGCAGATCTTGTTCCATCTCCATGTCAGCCCCAATGGTACAATGGGAGTATCTCCTGAAAACTGGATCTTCTCTAATCAATGTGATACATTTCTTACAGGTTAAGGGGTTCCATCTTACAGTTCTGCCAGGTCTGTCCATCTCAACAAGTTGGAGGGCGATTTCTGAATGATTTCGCCAGTATGAAATTCCCATTACCATACCAATAGAAGCATGATCGCTACAGCCCTTGTCTAGAATATTGACTTTCCCACATTTTCCCACACCAATATACCAGTGAAGAAGAGATAAAAAAGTGGTCAATATAAGATTTCAATTCACCACGTTTCCAAGTTACATTTTCAATTCCCAAATTTTTCCCTACACAGGGATTCGCAGGGATTCAAGTGCAGGCATGATTTTCGCATCTTCTGGGTGCAGACTGCTGGCAGAGCCAATTCTCAGCAATTGTGGCATCAAGGAGCCCCACTTTCACGTGGCTATGTTGAAAATTACTTGTCTGCCATGTCCAAGCATCTGTGTGAACTACCCAGTGAGACCACTACACTGCAGTTGTACTGTCATGATGTGACATCCACAAGCCAATTGTGATCTTCACTTTTTAACACGGTCTGTAACAGTAGGAAGAGTAGTCATTACTACTTCATGATGAGCAGCAAGAGTCTGTACTTCTGGGATGTTATCTTACAGGCAGGCATGGAGGTTACTCATGATGTCCGTTATAGTTTGTGTAGGCTTATTGCAACTGATGGCCACCATCCAGGTCAGTTATTTTTGGGAAATGGTTTTTACCAGAAGATTTCATCAAGTCACGGCAAATATTCAACAACAAAAAAGCAAAACCCTGATTTAGTTAGTTTTAGTTTTTGGAAAGGATGAGCTTTTAACATACATGTTGTCTGAATACATATTTGTGTGTTTTGGGATATTCAACGAAATACTATACATATATTTCTGAGGCTTGTTGATCTGCTTAGAATCACATGCTTTGCATAGGCCGACATCTAGTGATAGGTGTGGACTACTGCATGACTTGTTTTTGAAGTTGGAAAAGGGACGTCGACTGGGCATGTTTGTAATGGTATCCCTCATGTGATGTGTACTGTACCCATGGTCCTTCACGCATTCGAGGTCCTAAGATTGTTTTCTTCCACCATTGTGGCCGGTCATGCTTATGCAGAGTCCCTAGCTTCTCGCTATTTCTTGATATTGTTCATTATTTTTCAAACTTATATTCCTCGTGTCTTTTGATGGACGCATCTTTGACACCCGTCTCAACAAGCAGAGTTCATCTCCAGCCAGCGACTGAAGACTTTTGATAGCGTCTTTGTTATCTCGCCACGTGCTTCGACCTACACCGGTCCTTCGCCTTACTGTAGATTGGGGGGAATAATATTATTACAATTCTCTTAGAGAATGTCTCTTCTCATCTTTCCCTTTCTTTGTTATTGTCTAGCTGCCTTTCCAACTAAATATGGAAAGAACACCATTTAAATTCTGCCCTTCATGCAATAGAAATTCCTGTGGAGACACACACAACGTAAGCTTGCACTGTGCACAGCGCTTTTCTAAATGGTCACAGGGAAGACAGTGGTTACTCTTTCAGCCGAAAATGCTCAAAGAGGGATGCACTAAATGGTGGGTGGCCAAAAGACGAACACCGAGACAGCCATGGCTCCCTTCCGGACTTCCCTGCATGCCAGTCTGCAGGCCCCGCGTTCTGCTGTCGGGACAACACCTGGGGACAAAGGCACACACAAGCACATGACGGTCACAAACACCACCATAAGCACACAACCCCTAGCCATTCTTGGACGAATCCATCGAAAAAGGGCCACATGGAAACTGAAGGCACTTTTGTGTCTTCTGGATCAATGCTTCCACAGCACGCTGCTCTTACGGATTCACGTTCAGTGCATGGCTGTACAGGAAAACAAACGCTCAGCGTTACAATTGCTGTGCATTAATCTTCGATCGAATATATTTCGCGTTCCATCTCAGCAAAACATGCAGCATACGTCGAAAACACAATAAATTAGAAAAGATACATGAAGCTCTCAAGAAACTTCCAAAAGCACTATAAAAACTACAAGTTCTACCAAAACACCTTCTACACAGTTACATGGGGCCTCATAATACACTCTCAGTTCTCCATTGTCTCAAAGACTTCAAAAAGGACAACATTCTGTTGACTCATAGTCTATCATTTTTCCACTTCCAGCAATACCCAGAAATGGAACATGGATCAGGGAGCGTTTTGAGGAAACTATAGATAACGTTTCCTCATTTGTAGATTTTATGGAACACTACCATGCAAAACAAAAATATATACAAACGGAAGAAGGGGAACCACCAGCTAAGTCCCCCAGAATTCACACAATGCATACATCACCATCTTACAGTATTACTGATGTAACTGAAGAAGCACAGCATAACACCGTTCCGGATGATCAGGGCACTGATGACTGGGGTACATGGTATGATGATCCTAGTGATCCAGATGACCCTGACCTTGATATCTTACAGTCTCCCGATGTCACTAACGATCCTGGAACCAGTTCTCCAATTGATGACCAACTTTTATTTAATAATCTGTTCAAAAAAGCTGCTGATCATTTTAAAATTCAAATACAAGAGCCTGAGGAAGACACAGATTGTGTGGATGATATTCTAAATGAAAAGAAATCGGTTAGTCAATCAATACCATTGCTTCAATGTATACAAAAGCAAATTCAACCATCCTTGACTGCACATCCCTTAAAAGGGCGGTTAATCCTAGAGTTGAAAAGATTTTTAAACCTGCGCCTACAGACAGACTTTCTATTAGAGGCCATTTAAAACCTAATTCATTAGTCGTTACCACTACAAGGAAACATGTAGAAGTCCCATTGTCTACTGCTGAAGTTCCTCCTGAAAAGAAGTGTAAAAGACTTTATGCCCTACGGACAAGAGTGACTACATCAGCTGCTTACTCTACACAAATAGCTAATAACACTACATTGCTTGCCAGACACAATAGTGTGCAATGGGACTCAGTGCAGAATTAATTAGATTATGTTCCAGAACCTTTTAAGTCACAGTGGCTTAATGCTGTTAAGGAGGAAAAAACAGGTGGCTCATAATATTCTTAAGAACACCCTAGATCCTGCAGACTATGCAGGCAGAATGGTAGCAGAGGGTACCTTGTTGAACACAAGCCACCCTAATTAACATGTCAATAGAGAAATCTGTCCTATTTGGTAAAGCACTTGTTTTGCTGGAAACTAAAAAAAGGAGCACAAAACCTTAAAGATGTTAGTACAAATATCCAATAAACCTTACATCCAACACGGTGGTTTTAACGCTCATTGTTTCTTTCTGGGCCAGGGTTATTCAAGGTCCACACACAGTGTTTGGTGAAACCTCCTTCCTATGGTTAACATCTCAAGGTCAAACAACCACCTTTCAAACCTCCCATCAAAGAGGTCTTAGGCGGGGCAAAGTTTGAGGCAGAAGTGCAGCCTCAAGAGGCTCCTCTACTCCTTCCAGCAAATGACACTTCGTTCAGGTCCCCTCCCACGGTTTTACACTTTTTGCCCATGCATGGGAGGGCATCATATCAGACCAGTGGGTGTTGTCAAAAGTAGCCAAAAGATATTCCATCAAACTCCTAGAAACACCTTGCCACCATCCGCCACGGTCATGTCGCAAGAGTATCTCTTGATACTTCAGGCAAAATTCAAACTCTCCTACAAAAGGGAACAATAGCGCTGGTTCCACTTCAAGAGGTAAACAAAGATATGTATTCAATATACTTCCTTGTACCAAAAAAGGATTTAACTATGCGTCCTGTATTAGACCTGCGTCCTGTAAACACATGTGTCAAACCAGAAACATTCAGGATGACAACACTGCAGGAGGTAATCCCACTTCTAAAAAGCAGGGATTACATGGCAATGTTAGATATGAAAGATGCATCATTGAATATTTCAATGTTGACAGCACACAAGAAATATCTAAGTTTCAAAGTAGGGTCAATTCACCACCAATTCAGAGTACTTCCCTTTGACATCAGCGCAGAGGGTATTTACAAAGATGCTTGTAGTGGTAGCAGCCCACCTGCGCAGGCATTCGATTCCAGTGTACCCTTATCTAGACGACTGGCTAATAACATGGGACACATCTCAACTGTGCCAACAGAACACTCAAGAAACAATCAAACTGCTATTTCAGTTGGGTTTTTCAATCAATGAGAAAATAACAAGTCTTGTTCCCCATAAAGTAAAACAGTTTTGAGGAGAAATAATTTGTACAGAGGACGCTGTGGGCCCCAAAGGAACCTATTGGTGCAATATGTACCAAGACAGGCAGGACTATACTGATGATGCCTAATAAGGGTGAAACCAGGTATGTAGTTGTCCTGGCAGCCTTGCAAATGTCTGTCTTAGGTTGATTAAGCTATGTATAAAGTAGCACTGGCCTCTTAGACAAAGACAATTTCCTGGAGAAAATGTTTTGCATTTGGGCTAATTTGCACACCCACAATGCCTTGCTGTTGTGGCTCAGAAGTAGAGGTGAACTTTCAGCGATGGCTACTCGGTGGCGTTGTGGAATGTGTGACTTGGCTCAAATGGACTTTCCTACTTTCACATTTCAGGTGAAAGATTTTTTTTCAAACCTTTTTAAATCCACCATAACTTTCTTGGTGTTGTGAAAACATGGCCAAATGCTCCAACCACAAGGCTGTCAGCACTATACTGCACTGATGATCCCTAAGGAGGGTGAAACCAGGTATGTAGTTGTCTTGGCAGTCTAGCAAATGTCTGTCTTGGGTTGATTAAGCTATGTATAAATTAGCACTGCCCTGTTAGACAAAGACATTTTTCTGGAGAAACAGGTTTCTATTTGGACGAACTTGCATACCCACAATGCCTTGCTGTTGTTGCTCAGAACTGGAGGTGAACTTACAGTGATGGCTACTAGGTGGCGTTGTGGGATGTGTGACATGGCTCAAATGGACTTTTCAGGTGAAAGGTGTTTTTTCAAACCTTTTTAAACCCACCAAAACTTTCTTGGTGTTGTGTGTGTGTGTGTGTGTGGGGGGGGGGGGTGTGTTTGTGTGTGTGTGTGTGTGGGGGGGTGTATGTGTGTCTATATATATATACATATATATATTCGTTGAAAACACTTTAGTTAAGGGACTGTTAAGGTGATCAGATTTAACGTAACAAACCTTTGAAATTCAGTGGTTGTGGGAAGTGATGATAATCTTAACTCAGGGTCCCCCCACCCATGTTGATGGCCCCTAGGATCTAATCATGTATTAAATCTGATCACATTAACTGTCTCTTAACTAAAGATTGTTTCAATGAATTTCAAGGGTTTTGTTATACCATAGTGTATTCAAGGGCTATAGCCATTGCCTTCGGCCCTCACTACAGTACATGTTGCACCAATAGGTTTCTTTAGGGTCCACTAGCCATGGCCTTTGGCTGTGGCCACTGTACATGTTCCACCTATAGGTTTCCTTGGAGCCCACTAGCCATGGCCTTCGTCCCTGGCCAGTGAGCACGGCCTATGGCCTGCAGTAATCATGCGCTAATTACCGCGATAACACTTGGAAATTAAAAAGTTATCACAGGTGCTCTCAATGTGCCTCCTTCCTTGTCCTTAGGCCCCCCTACCCACCCATGTTAATGTTTACCTCCCTGCTCCCCTCCCATTTCTCCCTTTATCTCTTTGCTTTGTGTGACGCATTTTCGTTCCCAAGTGCGTCTTCCGTTATTACTGCAGTAATCTCGCAAGATTTCCCTAGTATTCTCCCAATAGTGCAAAAACGTCCAAACTGTAACTAGCTCCTCAGACCACCCGAACTCCCCAACTTCACATGATGTTCTCTTTTCCACTCCCCACCTCTAGCCTGATGTGATTTGAACCTTTTTCCTCCTCCAAATATCATTTTTTGCACTTTTCATTTTTGCATTCCCCCAATATTATTGCGGTAATCACTCGCATCAAGCAAAAATAAAAATGGCGGGTTTTCATTTCTGAAAAGCCTCTCTGCTGCATAGCACTGTGGGAGATATAGCTATATTTTTGGGAGAAGGGGGCACTCCCTTCGGCCATCAAATATTTTTAAAACTACTGGATGGTATAACCCCAAACCTGTCCTGGAAATTAAGACAATGCGTCATGCCCAAGTTGTTTCTTATTTGGTCTAATTCGATCCAACGGTTTTTGCGCTTCAGTTTGATGAAATGTGGCGTTTCGCTCTTGGGAAGATGAATGGGAGTAGACTGAAAACAGTGTTTTCTTGCTTTCTTAGTAACCTTTTACATTTTTTAACAAATATTTTCCCATAATTTACAGTCAGGGCTGGGCCATAACAAACCTTTGTTTGGAAAATGTCTGCCAAATCTGCCATGCAAGTCAAAAATGATTTGCAATAGAATCTTCGGATTCACTATAATATATAATCTATGTATTGTGATGTCTTCACTTCTTTCCCTAAGGTAGCCCTCCCCTGTGTGGCCAGGGGACAGCAGCCACTACCTGATCCTGACCCTGGGGGTAGTTATATGAGGGAGAACCACCTAGGGGGAGGTGGAGCTCAGGGAGATGACAGGGGATTGTTGGAGGAAACCACATACCCCCCTTCCAGGGATGTTTCCTCTATTCCACATGCCTTAATGGCATATTGCCACACTATTCCCCAACCTCTTGGTAGATCTACTGTGGATACTCCCCAACATCCGACTAAGAATAACAAGGCGGAGTGGACGAAGAGTGGCAGTCCTGGTGAAGAGTCTGTTGCCTGTTTCTACTGATTTGCTGTGAGGGAGGACTTTACAAAATCCCCATCCACCCGCGGAGCGGATGCGGAGTGGACGAAGAGTGGCAGTCCTGCAGGAGAGTCTGTTGCCTGTTTCTACTGATTTGCTCTGAGGGAGGACTTTACAAAATCCCCATCCACCCGCGGAGCGGATGCGGAGTGGACGAAGAGTGGCAGTCCTGCAGGAGAGTCTGTTGCCTGTTTCTACTGATTTGCTGTGAGGGAGGACTTTACAAAATCCCCATCCACCCGCGGAGCGGACGCGGAGTGGACGAAGAGTGGCAGTCCTGCAGGAGAGTCTGTTGCCTGTTTCTACTGATTTGCTGTGAGGGAGGACTTTGCAAAATCCCCATCCACCCGCGGAGCGGACGCGGAGTGGACGAAGACTGGCAGTCCTGCAGGAGAGTCTGTTGCCTGTTTCTAATGATTTGCTCTGAGGGAGGACTTTACAAAATCCCCATCCACCCGCGGAGCGGACGCGGAGTGGACGAAGAGTGGCAGTCCTGCAGTCACGACTGTCAGGACTTCCAGGACCAATAGAGAAATGCGAGAAATCGACCAAAGCGACTCCCCCAGAGAGGAAGAGAGAGAGAAGAAGAAGGCAGGCGCCTGAGAAGCGCTATACTTGGCACAAAATATGTCCAGAAACAACTGGACCAAAAACAAGCCGCACTACTTCACAAAGAACACCCTGTGGAAATTCTGTGCAGGGTAAACACAGTAACTAGTGTGGGACAACCCCTGGATAGCTTTCAAAAGAACCTCCACAACCAGGAAATGTGGCAAGATGAAGCGGCCACTGCAAAAACGAGAGCTACAACTATCAAAGGAAAAAATCACTGGCCGCCAGCTTTTTCAGAAGACCCCAATAAAGAATACCTTGAACCCCAACAACGAAAACTCTTACCTGCTGGGGTGTTAGACACATTGAGGTTGCAAAACCAGGTCACGGGTTTGGCCCCGGTCTCGGTGGGCCTGGAAGCAGCCCCGTCACTACTCCACGCCGGCGCGGAAGCGGCTTAAGTCGCGGCAGCGCAGAACCCTTCGGATGCTGCTCGCGGAGGAGGGGCGCGTTCCGTGTGGGTAGGCGAGAAGGAGCGGGCAGTGCACGGAGGTCCTACTGACGAGGTTGGAACCTCCGATGCAGAAGATGACGAGGACGCTATCCCCGGTCAAGGAGCCGGGCATGCCGCCTGCACTCACCATACCGCTCCGACTTCCCCCCACGGCGGCGGCTCTCGGAGGAGGGCTCCCGTCTGTGGTTGTCGCAGAGGGGGGGAGGAGGAACGAGGAGGAAGCAATAACGACCATAGGAGAGGAGAAGATGGAGGAGGTGACGGGCCCCCCACCAGAGGAGAACGGGTGGAGGGAGCTCGACTACGATCCCCCTATGCCTCAGCTGCCGCCACCTATACTACCGGCGAAAGTGGTGGCGCTCGTCCACAATGAGGAGGAGGTGGAGACAAACACAGAAACCACCCAAGTCTTAAAAACAGATGCAAGGACAGAAATGAAGGAACAGACAGGGGAAAAGTTTTACAGCAAGAAAAGACAGAGAACAAGATCTATGACCACTAAGGAACATAAGAGCTGTAAACCCTCCAAAAATAAGATAAGCCTCAGAGCAAAAAAAAAAATGATTCAAAAGCCCGAACTAATGCAAAAAACATCACTGACAATGATGGAAAAAACAAATGAGAACTGGGCAAAGAGAGGCGAAGGAGGAATACTCAAATACTCCATAAAAGACAATTTCTTGGCAAACGGGAGACAAAGAGCAGCAAATGGGCTTTATTACAGGGAACTTTCGGACTTAGAAATACTTGAAGCCTTAAATGAATGTCTACCGGTAGCTAAACTGCGCAGAATTGAGAACAACGCAAATGTCAAACGGATTCCCAGTAAAGGATTAGCACCAGAAGTGAGGAATGAGAGACAAAGAAAATCAAATGAACAAGAGAGGGTGGAAGGAGAGACACCGATCTTGTTATCCCCCCCAAAGAGCCTTTTGAACTTGCCAGATAGTCAGAGAAACCTGGCACAGTTAAACGTTCCCAGCAAGGGGGAAGATACGATGAACTCGGACAAAGAGCATGAAATGGTAACCGACATGGCAGACAGCCAAAGGAAAGCACACAACTCTCAGGAAGAGAGTCCCACAACACCTGATTCTGAAGGTGACAATGGATTAACAACAGAAAAGAATGAGGTACTTCCCAAACTAAACCTTACAACACCTTCATCTACAGGGGATTTAGCATCTCCACCAGAAAACACCAATAAGGAAAACACAGACGGCGCGCATACACCTTTAAAAAAAAAGCAGCAGCAGGGAAAACTGCATCAAATGGAATGTCTAATTCCTACACAAAGAGAGAGTATGTCAATGGAAAGGTCATCCCTAGAAAACTTACAGGAATTAAACCAAGACATAACCTCGAGACTCCAAAGCAACCTAATCAGCAGTGGTAACTTTGAATGCCTCAAAGATTGAACAAATACAGAGTATGAATGAGGAAGGGGGGGTAACCTTTGAAGCATCAAAAATGTATCAGATGCAGAGTACTAATGAGGAACGTGCTTTATTAAAGGATGTTCCTAAAATGGGATATCGTGCCTCATCTAATCTCGCATCCTCACCGATTAAATATAATGTTAAGGAGGTAAATGAATTTAATGTGCCCCTGAATAAGGCCCCCAGTGAGACTGAGCTGGATGAGTGGATGAGAAGTAAGCTCGATTCTAGAAATCGTAATAATCGAGTGTTGGGGGGCCTGAACGACTGTTCTATTCTTGGTCCGGCCATTGAGATGGAAGTGGGTAAGAGAATGAGATTCTCTATGGGGCCATCTACTCCTGTCTCAAATAGAATGATGGGTAGAGAGGATGTCCATATGTTTAGTTTACCAACCCATTATGGACACGACCGCCACTCTTTTGTGGGAAATTTGAGTGAAGATGGTGACTATGATGGTAAAGCTTGTAAAGGTGATAGTCTTGAAGGCAAATCACTGCTAATCCCTAAAAAGCCATTGGTAACTAAGAAAAACTCCTACATGGACCCTAATGAACAAATTGAACAATTTGAAAAAAAGGAAGGTATGAGTTTCAAAGGAAAAAATTGCGATGATGCAAAAGTGGATGAAGAATTGGATTTGCATGCTCGTGATGCCCCAGGTTTTGGTATTGACTTTCCAGTTCTTTCAAGGATACTGGATTTATTAGATAAAGGACATGAACGAACGCATGGTGACTTAGTAGATTTGAGATCAATTATAACTGAGCTCTTATGTAGGATGAACAAAGTAGAGGGGCTGTTGTTTACCTGCGACGCAGTGTCTAATCTAGTCTACAACAAAAATAGATTAAATACTAAGGATTGCTCTACACAAACTCCAGCGGATGGAAGAATGGTGAATGTTGAATTGAAAACATTTGCAGAAATGGCGACTCCTTCAATAGCTTGTTTGCCTAATTATGAATCAAAAGATTCTGTTTCTTTAATAAAAGCTATAGGTGACTTAAGTAGCGATATTAAAGTTTTGAAAATCGACATAGAGGAGGTAAAAAAATCTCTTGTGGGAAAATCAAATATCGAAAATAAGTGCCTGATTTCGCCAAAAGTAGAACCGATGTCTCGTGGAGAAGTGATGGATAGTCCGTCACTGCTTTTAGATTTAATTGATCTAACGGAGGACAGAAATGATGTGATGAGTGACTGTATGAATGAGTCCAAATCTGAAAATGATTGTGTAGAGCATAAAGTGGTACTGACAAGGAGAGAAAAAAAACATTAGCACGTGCACTGAAAAGGGAAGCAAAGAGAAATAAAACCCAAAAAGCAAATGAGAAAAAGATGAACGCTAAATCCAAAAAGGGGGTTGTGACCGTAGCTTACAAAGAAAGGATTGGTACCAGTGAAGAGAAGGGCATTGATCTTCATCAATTGGATGACGAATCCAAGGCCCATTTAAATTTGACTTCTGAGGGCCCAATTGAAGATATACTGCAGCCAAAAAAATGTTTGAAAAAATGCAAACATCTAAATGTTGATAAGAGCAAGTCTGGTAAAGAATGTAATCGTTTACTCTCTACAAAGGGCCAGTCTACATCGATAGGTACGGGTACAATGGGTGTGCAAACTGCCCTCTCTCAATTCTATCCTGTAAACAATAAAAGAACTGAAAAAAAAACAACAAAAAAATTATGGGGAATAATAACCTCATTGGTAATGGTAATAACATGAAGGAGGTTATAGATGAAGGTCTTAAAACTGTGTTGGACAGTGGAGATAATCATTCTGATGATGAAACAATTGAAGAAGTGAATGGCGATATGGGTCCTGTAACTAAAGGAGTAAGTAAACCTGTGGGTTTAGGAAATAAGTGAGTGAAGAAACCTTTAACTAAGATAAAAAAGCAAGAGTGTGATATCTGGCCCTAGTCCCTTAACTGGTGAGAATGATGTGGAATTGGAATCCGAGTCGATCTATTAAGATGATGATTCCAAGTCAAGTATTGATAAAGTGGAAAAGGATATGAAATTGACTCCTGGTATGCCGGTTATTATGGGATGGGAAAACAATGTGCAAATAAATGGTAGAACCAGTTTGAACAGAACATTTATGCTGAAAACCTTTCAATCCATCCCCCCACTTAGAACTCTTCGTTCTGATGACCTTGACTGGATACGGATGGGTATTCATTGTAATCATCGTATGTTATGTGGCTTTCAGTCAATGTTAATTATGAAGATGGTCTGGGAGCAAAGGGAAAATTTCATGGAACTGGGCATTACTCCTTTTGTTTTTATGAACGTTAAGGATGCAGACGAATTCTTGGCAACTCCACTCAAAACTGATATTCCCAAAGCTGTGAATACACAAGTGGTCCCGGAACTAAATGTTAGTGCTGATACATTGAAACAATTGCTCGCATTAGTGGTTGCTCTTAACGGAGTTACCTCAGGATCTAGTGGTGCTGTATGTCCTACTGCAAAAGCTAACAGAGATGAGATAGCGTAGCCATGGTAAACTGAGAATTACATCCTGGAATTGTTGTGGACTTGCAAATTTCCAGCGGTGGTATGGAAATGATAAATCCAGCAAAAACCATGAAATATTTCTTTTGCAGGAAACTATGCATATGTCATCTTTTAATATTGAGGGCTTTGTCTCCTATACTATGGAAGCTACTAGGGGCCCTAAGGGTAGGCCGTCTGGTGGTTTAGCTGTTCTCATAAGCAATCATTGTAACTTTGATGTTAAGTTGTTGTTAAGAGATGAAAGCTTACTGGTAATCCATCTAAAAGTTAAGGGATTTTATGATACAGCTTTAATAATTATCTGCCTATATTGGAATAGAGCCCGTATCACCTGGGATTGAATTTTGCAAGTACTTGATGAAATATTGGAAGACATATTCTCAACTATGCAACATGTGCAGATCATCTTAGGTGGCAATTTTAATTCCTCTTGTTATGGGACCAAATCCTTTGGAATGTGTATGGAAAATGGGAGTTTACCAACAACTGTGATAAATGGCAAAAAATGGGTACGGCATTTGCTAGGTTGGGACATGCAACTAGTTAAGCCCGAGTATGGATCCCCCTTGTATTCTTGGAAACGTGGTGATCGTAGCTCTTATATTGATTATTTTTTCATATCCTCCTATTTTTATAATACATGCGAACCAACCCAAATATTAAACTTTGGCTATGGGGACCATTTTGCCATCTCTATTAGCGTAAATATGAAAGAGTGGAGTTTAGTCAAGGAAGAATCGTTGCAGTTGTCGGAGACTGATAGACCTGGTCTGTCCATACGGTGGAACAGATACATTTGCAGAAAACTGATTGATAAAATCAAAAATTATGTAACTTTTCTATCTATTAATTGGAATCATGAGCTACATAATCCCGAAATGGAAGCTAAACTAAATTATATCATTCAAACACATTTGTTAGATATAGCATATGCCCTCAGACCATCTGTTACTTGGAGTGAACATCGGCATGCTTTTGACTTAAGAATTTATAATCTAAAACTTAATAAAAAGTCCAAAATCAGGGAATTGGCGAGATTGAATTTGAGTTCCACAGTGTATGGTTTGGAAAAGAAACGTATCATGGTTTCCTTCAAGAATCAGATCAGGCTTTACAGGCATGAAATGGCCATTAAGGATAATCAGCAGATGATGCATAATATATTGGAACATGATACTAGGAATATCTGGTCTCTCATTAGAAACTTGCATGTAACCAGTGTCTCTTGTGAACCTTCCATTTTAGCTGCTACTTGGGTTACCTACATACGTGAAAAATTTTTATTACCAAAATCATTCCGAAATACTCCTCACGTTGAATACGCAGAATTTATTTTGGAATGTTGTCCAGGGTCAGTTGAGGATGTGATAGATGCTATCCTTAGGCTGAAAGACACTAAAGCTTCTGGCCCTGATTATATCCCAGCATGCGTACTTAAACATGACCCGCATTTCTGGGCTCCTATTCTAAAAATTAAATTCGATTCAATTTTTGCTACTAAAAGAATTCCACTCACTTGGTGTTCCGCAATTATAGTCCCCATCTATAAGAAGGGTCCCTCCAACGACCCCCAAAATTTTAGACCAATTGCGATTACGGATGCCTCTGCTAAGGTTTTTTCCCAGCTTGTTCTAAAAGAACTTCAAGAATACTTATTTCAGAATGATATTCTGTCTAAATTTCAGACTGGCTTCCGTAAGGACATGGGGTGTACCTTGAATGCCACTATTTTATCTATTCTCCAGTGTCAAACTAAAAAAAAGGGAATTGGAGCAGTCTATATGGCTACGATAGACCTCAGTTCAGCTTTTGACACTGTTATAAGATGTCTTTTATGGAAGACTATGATCCATCTAGGGATTCCTGTACATCTGGTGGCGTTGATAGCTTTACTACACGCCAAAACAAATTATATGGTTCGTGTTAACAAAATAGGAACCCTTACAGATCAAATCCCTACTGAAATTGGTCTGAAACAGGGTTGTTCTATGGCCGCGATACTATTCAATATTTATCTCTCCCAAATAGAAACTCTCTGGAAAGATCTAATATGTTATCCGGCTAAAATTGGTCATCTCAAACTGAACTGTATTAGTTTTGCAGATGATTTATTATTCCTTGATAGAACCCTGTTTGGGTTACAGAACAAGCTGGATGCATTTCATCTTTTCGCAGAGGAATATAACTTGAAAATAAATTGGGCTAAATCTAAAATTTTGGTTTTTGCGGATGGGAAGAAAAATATCAAAAAGTATGATTGGGGAATTGGTATGGAAAAACTAAAGGTGGTTAAAGAACTGCGTTATCTTGGTTATTCTATTACTGATCTGTATTCTAAGATATGGTGGTCTAAACTGTTAAGGGAAAGAACTAAACCCTTGTCATCTCAAATGAGCATATTATTCAGGAAATATTGCAATTATTCTCTGATACCAATCATTCAGTTTTATTTGCTGAAGATTGAGCCTTGCATACTATACATCCTTGATTCGTGTATGTTCGATATGGAGAATTTTCTTGACATGATTCAAGGGCAAATGTGGAAAAAGGTTCTGGGTATTTCTAGATCAGTTCCTAATGCAATTATTCTCCATGAAATAGGATTGTTGCCATTGTCTGCTAAGTGGAATTGGAGACGTTTGAACAACTACAGAAAGATGTTAGATCCACCTAGGAACTCACTCTATGGTGATCTTGGTCAAATAATAGAACATGGTTCCTTATTGGAATTAGATAACTTTACTAAGAAAATGGATGACATTCTAGAAATTACAAATATTCCTAAAGAAGATTTTCTACTGTGTCTACCTGTAAACAAGCGTAAATTCCAACTCTTGGCGTGGTGTCGGCAATCTGACCAAATTGGTAATTTTAAGATGTATAAAGAATATGCGCCATTTAGAAGGAAAATGGGGGTCTTACCCAGGTATTTGTTCCAAGTTCCTAATTTTTTAGAAAGGAATTTATATATGCGGTTCCGTTTGAACCAATTTCCTACTGTTCAGCGAATTCAGAGCTGAGTTTACAAAGGTGTGAGGTTTGATACACAAGGTGCAGATTGCAGATTTTGTCAAATATATGGTGTCATTGAATCACTGAAACATTTGGTAATCTACTGTAAACACTTTGATGAAGTAAGAAATAGACATCTAGGAAGCTACTTGTATTCTGATACCGAATTCTCCAAACTAACCCTATGGAATAGGTGTATGTGGGGGAACAGTTGTAAGTTACTTATCAATCTGACAAATTTTTTAAAGGTGATAATGAAAGCGATTTCTGCACATAATGAATTAATGTAAATTGAAGTAATTTTATATTCTGTTGTCTTTTTAATATGCAATGAATTGAGAATGTATACTGCTATAAGTTTTCTTCTTTTAAACAAACAAAAATGTGTTACAAAATTGTAAAGTTTCTATTTTGAATCAAACACAATAATAAAAAAAAAAAAATCAGAACACGGGGGGAAATGACAACAACAGCCCACGAATTGACAGAAACAGAATTGGAAGAGGCCTATCAGAAACAGCAAGGCCATCGAGAAGCCATGTGACAAACCTACCAACAATACAAATTGACTCACCAATAAGGAGAGACTCTGTACAACAACCAATTAGTCCAATGGACTCTTCAAACAAAAAAAATGGATTTACTATCCATTATGTCATCAGTAAACATCGCGTTATCACCATTTATGAAACTTTACGAAACCATCGCTGACACATTGAAAGATCATACAAACATCCAAGCGATGATGTACAGCAAAGTTATTTTTCTTGAAGCCTATGTTATGGCTTTGGAAGCAAGGAAAACAAATACATCTATGGAAAATGATGAAGGACCGTCTCCTCGCCAAAATGAGAATCATAAAGGAAAAGAGCAAACTGTGCTGGGTAAAACTATTGGTACCCAAACTATTATAACTATAGACCTTACAGAAACCAAACTGCCAAACGAGGCGGCAAATAAAAGGCCGAAGACAACAACAGCTGTGGGCCAAATAAACATACATTCAAAATCAAAAAAGATCCTTTCACTGCGACAAACTGCATCCGGAAATCAAGTCGCAGAAGGAATTTTTCAAATTTTCACACGCCCTGTAAATCAGAAGGAAACATCACAAAGGAAAGTCAGCGAAGCAAACTTACAAAAAACAAAGAATCATCAGAAAAAAGAAATACCAGTCTATCACCAACAACGACTGACCTCATTGAAAATGAAGAGTTGATGAACCTAAGTCAATACCCGCCCCTTGAGATCCCAAAACTGTACAGTTCAAGCGAAGCACCAAACCCACAATCTTCTATAGAAAAGAGATAAAAATTAGTAATTTCACAGGGAAATGAGGAAGAGACTAAGGAAACCAAAGTAGTAGATCTGAGGGAAATCGAGAAAAGCACAAAGAATAAAGGCGTAACATCAACTGAAATAGGAAGACAGACGAGTTTAAAACGGAAGATGAAAGAAACGGAAAAAGAAAGAGAAAGGATGAGATCCAGAACTCCAGAAAAACGGACTCTTAGACATCAAGATAAAGAACATAGAAGCAATTACCCAAAACAGAAAGAAGGTGATTATGACAAATCGCGGGGTAGACCAGAACCTCGACGAGAAGAGCAAAAACAAAAAAGAAAAAACTACAGGAGCGAAACATCATTGAGACCTCGAACTAAATCCAGAAACCCTCGTAATAAAAACTATGCTCACAACCGATCCAGTTCACCACGGGATCGAGGGGAAATGTCCTTCCGTTACAGATCTATAACCCAGAAATACAATCAAAAAGTGAAAAAAGTGGACAAAGCAAAATGGCGAATAAAATTGACACAAGTGAAAGAAAACAGAGATGAGATAATATTGAACCATAACTCGGTGTTAAGACTTTTCAAGTTCGTTCGAAAGCTGAAACATATTAAATCAGATGATTTACTAGTGGTAGATCCTAGCCATGTAGACACCAAAGCAAAAACGGTGCTCTACTTAACATCAACAACGCTAAAGAACCTTATTCTCGACTGCAGAAAGGAACTGGAAGAAATGGGTTACGAGGTGCAATCAGCAACTAGCACGGAAGACAACAAACAGGAGGTTGTAAGTAAAGAGTGTCATAAGTACAGTGAAAAACAAATAGCGAAACATCAAAAACACACGACAACAACAAATGTTACACAGAAAAACTACACAAATAATAAGGAAAGAACAAGAACATTGGAACCAGAAAAGAAATTGGGGGAAAAGAAGTTAGCCCTTACAGAAGATAAATACAAAGAAATCGTAACAAAGACAAAAGAAATAAAAAAGACAAATAGAATCGCGATATCTCCACAAAAAATTGATCAAATGCACACAACCGTAAATGATCTGCAAAAAAGATGTGAACCAATGAAAGGCATATGGTCCTGGCTGCCTAAAGCACTGAGGGAAAAAAAGCAATTATAGCAATGCAGGAGAGACAAGCACATTTCACAGGAAAGACATTGTTGGATCCCCCAAAATCAGAAAATAAAAATGTGCTCGTGGGATACGAGAGGGCACATCCACCTACTGACAACCAGCGATATGGATCTGGGAGCATACGACTTAAGAGCCTCCAAGAGACTTGGCTGACTGACCTTTCCTCTATGAGGGGCTTTGAGGTCATCCTGGCACCAGCTAAACAAGGGCGTCTAGGAAGACCTTCATCGGGATTACTGATCGCCTGTAAAAAAGATTGCGGGATCAAATTGGAAGACACATTGATCAGTAACCAAATGATACTGATGGTTAAGGCGTCGTGGACTCGACAGGCAACCGACAAAGTTGGTTATGAAACGGCAACCCTAATAATAATAGCAAATACCTATTGGAATCCAGCAAGTATTGAGACAAGTGTTTACCTAGAAAACATCGAGGCCGCAATAGACGAGGCACTAGCCGACCACTTGGCAAAATACTTCCTTATTTGTGGGGACCTGAATGCTACCTGTGTGGGTTCGGAAGATTGGGAAATGGAGCAAGGCCAAAGCACGACAGGTAAACAAAGAGGTAGATTATAGGTCAAACTGATGAATTTGAGAAACCTCCACAACCTGCACGCAGCTTTCCCTGACCCGAAGCGCCCTCCATCGTGGGAAAGAAACGAATCCACGGCCACCATAGATTACATCTTCGTTTCTGAACCTATTTTGGCTATAACTAAATCTTTGGAAACAACACGAGTAAAAGCAAGCGACCATAATCCCTTGTCAACGACTTGGGAGTCAATAATCCCCCGGAATGAATATGTGGAACATCACATTACCATCAATGCACAGGGAAACCGATTACAACTTTCAAGTGATTCTATCATGGACATAGAAAATAGATTCAGTTCTATGCCAAATAATATGGGCACAAACCAAACGGATTACACGCCCCTACTGACGAAGTACAAGAAGACGCGCGTGCAACTAAAATGAATGGTGGAAATCCTCCTAGACATATATATGATAAAACACTGGTGGAGAGACGCTGTGTGCTTTGTAAAAAAAAAAAAAGCATAAAGCAAAATCTACAGGATCACTAGTGGCAGTGAAAGAAGCGGAAGTGGCAACAAAACTTTACAAATCTTGGCTAAAAGGATACAGACTGGCTCTCTATCAACAGGACGCAGAAAATATTCTAAAAATGATCAGCGGCAAAAACATAAAAGAATTTTGGAGAGCTATAAGAACCATTGATGAAGTACAAGAAAACACCATAATAAGTGAGATCGGAGAAACAACGTGGATAAAACATTACTCTGCAATGTATGCAGCGCCAACTATCCAATCAGTGAGCCAAAGTGATAAGAACGGGGAGTCATGGGCAAGAGTAGATGACCCGGAGGAAATCCGTTTGAAGATTGCAAGCTTAAAAAATTCCCGAGCCCCAGGACCCGATGGGATAACGAACTTGGATTTAAAAACAAACCAAAAGGAGTGGGCTAGCCTGTTGAGCAAAATCGTTGACAGATGTACAAACTTGAAAACGATACTACCTTCATGGAAAACAGCAACGATGGTACCTATATTCAAAAAAGGAGACAAAAGGGATCCTGAAAATTATAGACCAATTGCCCTTCTTGATGTAATAGGCAAAGTATTCGGCTCAATGCTTCGCGACCGTTTTAAGATCTGAGCGGCAGACTCACCTTGCAATGACCCCTTCCAAACGGGATTAAAAAAAAACTTGGGCACAACAGCAAATATTTTGATGCTAAACGTCTTAAAAAATGGAGTAATGGAAGGGGGAACAAGAATCTTTGTAGACTTTATCGATCTGACCCAGGCGTTTGATAGGATAGATAGGGCTACTCTATGGTCAAAACTTGAAGCCTGGGATTGCCCACAACCCATACTAAACCCGATAAAGGCCTTGTATACTGACACCTCCATGCGTATTCGACTAGACCAAAGCGGCCTTCTATCATCGCCAATTCCCACAGCAAGAGGGGTGAAGCAGGGCTGCCCGTTGGCACCGGCTTTATTCTTGGCTTTCATCGGTGATATACAAGACGAGGACACTGAAATACGTGCATTCCCTCCTAAAGTATGTAAAACCTCGATAACAAGACTTCTTTACGCAGATGACCTGGTCCTATTGGACCACACACCAATAGGTCTTCAGCGTCAATTGACAAACCTCCAGAAATATATGCAAAAAAAGGAACTGGAAATAAATGTAAAGAAAACAACATTCCTGGTATTAGAAAAATCGACCAGGAAAAATGAAAAATTGAGACTAAAGCTGGAAGGTTCCCTGATCGAAAGAGTGTTAGATTTTAAATATTTAGGAGTTACGCTAGACTCCTCTTCCCAATACAAAGCAATGCAAATAGCACTGATGACAAAAGTCAACAAACTGGCAGCTCAAGCCAGAGCTATAGATAAAAAGTTTGGTAGATTCTCGTTGATCCCAGTATTGGAACACTACAAGAAAAAGGTGATGCCGACTTCAACATATGGAGGAGCCACAATGATGAATTTACCACCAACCATTTGGACAAAAATGGAGGCTAAGTTTTGGAGGAAAGTTCTCACTCTCCCAAATTCCACTCCAATTGCCTCAATCCGTCGAGAGCTCAGTTTACCTTCTCTCAAAAGTTCAGTATCACAAGCGACCTTAATGCTGTACAGGAAATGTCGGACGGCGACGCCACCATCAATATATAACCTTATCAATATGGAAATAGAAAGAAAGACAAGTAAAACACTTGTCAAATGGAAAGAAGAAAACATCAGTTTGCTGGAACAGGTGCAGGCAGATGAAGACCAACTAATAAAGAACCCAAGAAAAATTCTCACTAAAATAAAAGAACTTGACTGGATAACAACCCTGGAGATAGCAGGAAAGAACAAATTAACCTTACACCTACCACCAAATACGAGGAAACTTAATGAACTACAAGAATATATAAAGAAGTTTCCATCCAGGAAGGGGAGAGGTACACTGTTAAGGGCCCGGTTGAACTTACTCCCGACTAACGAGATCTTGGCCATTAGAGGTCAGTCAGAAAACAATTCTTGTCGATTTTGTGGGACACAAGAAAAGGAAACAATTCGCCACCTGCTCCTAAAATGTGCCGCAAACCAACATATAAGAACCCGATATCTAAGATCAACCTTCACAGACTTTATCATCTCGGAAGAAGAAACATGTTGGTTTCGTCTGATCGGCGGCGACAAGACCCAATGGCAAATCGCTACCTACAAAATACTGGAAGCGATAATATGGCCGACGTAGGCACATTTTTAGAAAGTTTTTAGAGAGTTTTTTCTTTTTTAAAGAGTTGAACTCAAGACAGAAATTCAAAACTTTGTAAAAATCTTTTGATTAAATACAAAGAAAATTCAAAAATAAAAATAAATTATAGAATAGTATATTGACAACTGGGACGAGGAAGAGACAGGGAGCAGTGATGATCACTCCCAATGAAGTTCAATATCCACTTCCTCAACCACATTCAAGAAATGGTCCCCTCGCCACTGAGACGAGAAAGAACAAAAGAGCAATGAAGATCACTAAGACCGGGTGACTAATGCAGCGGTCTAGTTGCTGGAAAATGTATAATCAGGCCGTGAAGTTTAAATGCACGCTGGGCACAGCTGACAGAAAGACTGAGAATGGAGGGCTACAGACGCTGGGCTGCATCGAAACCCGCACTGAGGCCGAACACCACTCTGCAGGAGAAGCTCAGGTGCAGGCAGTTCACCGCTCGAGGAAAGAGAGCAATAGGAACCCTGCACAATGAAGGGGAATGCAACTAGAGTGCAGGGCTTAACGGGACACAAGTGTAGCCGACAAATTGAAGTAGACAGAAGTGAAGAAACTCTGAATGCAACTGGTAAGCCCATGGAAAACAATTGGGTTACTGTGTTGCCTACAAGTGTATGCCGCTCCGTAGAAACACAGAGAAAAGGGAACCGAAGCAAGGGGAGGCCTGAAACAACCGGTAAGCCAAAGCTTGAGGCATTTCTTGTGCTAGATGGAATTACCAATAAAGATCTCAGACCAAATAACCGGACAGACTCAAAGTTCTCAACTATTCTCAATTTAATAAAGCAGGGCAAACTGGCAGGCATCGGACTGATGCATGCACACTCACACACAAACTTGAATACACAGAGGTTTTATACCCCAATATGCATCATCTATGATGTCATCCTACGTGGCAAACAGTAAAATGTGAGGGATTGGTTAGGGGAACATATCTACTTATAGAATACTTATGGGTTAGTACTTCATTGGCTGTCTCTTATCTGTAAGGCACACCTCGAACAACCTCTAAATACATATAACACTGATTATAGCGGACAAAATGGCAGTGGATTGGTCTATGCAACATTGTAGTGCACTTAAAGGATCTCCCTGCCTCTCCCAGAGTGCCCTGCAAGGAAACAGCCACGTGGCTAGTTGCAGACAACAAGTGCCTCACTCCGGTGCCTTGTTAGGCATGTGCTGTAGTGTGTCCCCTTCTCCGGGACACTGTCAGTCTTTAGTGCCCCTGTCCAGGAATCCCCAGTATCCAACAGCTGCCCGCTTCAAGTTAGCACTGCGCTACCATCTGCGCCTCTGGTGTCGCCGGCAGAATCCCAGTTGTTTCCTATGCATGGGCACCCTGCATTGTATTGGTCTGACCAGCATCCATGCCAGCCGTGACTTTCACTCCACGCCAGCCACCAACCACAGGCTTGTTCCCACAGACCTCACAAGTCAAGCAGTGTCTCTGCTCCCCTCACATCACACACTCCTCCATTGTACCTCCAGAGGCTCCGTTTTCAGATTTAAGGGCGAGTAGTTCTATTAGGCTTTGTTTGTACCTTTCGGCCTGTCCATTTTACATGTGAGCCCAGACAGCAGTGCAACGTGTCCACAGCCTTGTTCCTCCAAGTGCTCTCAGCGGTGCTGGCTCAGTGAAGGCGTATGTCCTCCCAGTTGCCGGGTCACTGATAACCCTGGTTCAGCTGGAATGTGCCCAAGTACAGCAGGGGGCCGAGCGGCACTGTCCCTGGGCTGCTTCCAGCCCAGACACCCCAGGGCAGCCAAAGAGGTCCAGAGTGTGCCCGACCCTATCGGGGACCGAGTCTTGGTCTCCCCGGGTCCTCCGCTTATCAGTGTGCACCCGGCTCCAAGCCAAGCCCTCCTGCTGGCCTCCCATCCTGCAGCCAGTGTTGCCCGATCTTCCTCCGCTCTGTAGCCTTAGCTCTCCTCCCATGGTGGCCTTTCAGATGCCCCGTCCCGGGTCCTTCTTCAGTTGCCTCACCCTTCTCGCCACAGGAGCTAGCACATAATCAACTGCAATGCTCTGATCCACGTAGTACCGCACATGTCAATCCCGGGGTGCAGCAGGTTGCATACACAGGGGTCTGTTCTGCTGTCGGGCAAGGCACTAAGTGTGTCTCCACCTGCTCTCAATCCTTCCAGGCAGCCAGCTGGTGTCGGGGGCCAGTCTCCGTAGTGGGCCAGCCAGCGTTTTCAGTCGCAGTGTGGTCTCGACTTCGCCCCTTCTCCTCTTCTTTCTCACAGCGTGGCGCTAGCTGGCATCTTCTCTCACAAGGGGCTAGTATTCAACCAGCTTTTACTCCATCTCAGCCATCTGATTCCGGTCGCAGCAATCTCGCGCTGCAGGGCGCCATCTTCTTATTCCATTTGTCATGTCTGTCCAGGTTCAGGACAGCCCACAGCCGCTAAACAAAGGATCTATTTAGGATCTTGATGAGAGCTGTGCCTTTTCACCACTTCACCTCATGGGCCCAGGCCACGCCCCTTCTTTGATACAAGGTATATCATCATAAAACTCAACATAGTTTGCACATTCATGCACATGGTCACCCTCGGTCACTGGCTCAGCTATAAACGTGGCAGGAGTCACTATTTTACATCTGACCATGTTGATCGCTGGGTTCAAAATCATTACTTCATAGGCAGAGGCTCTTTGAGATGTCAATGTACCCTTGGGTTTCTCTAAAATGGGAAACGGAGCCTGCTCCACAAAGAGAGTCACAGAGCAACCCGTCACAATACTTGTAGACTTGTCAATTGCGAACACGGTGGCTGCCAATGAATGTTCGCAAGGAAAGTGTCCATTCATAACTGGGTCTAACATTCCACTATAATACGCTAGAGGTTTGTACCCCAATGTGGTCCTCTGTGTAAATACTGCTGTCATGACTGCCCCATTTGTGTACAAAAATAAGATAAACTCCTCAGCATAATTGGGAATTCCTAAATCAGGAGCTGTACAAATTGCTTTTTCAACTCTTCAAACCCTTCCTCCATCTCCGCAGTCCATTCTATTGTAACCTTGTTCACCTGTGCTTTCTGTGTAAAAGGGGTCTCTTGTATGAACTGTAATCAAACACTCAGGCTCTAGTCCCAAAAACGTTTGCATCTGGTTTACTGTGTGCGGTTTTGCATTTTTCATAATCGCCTCAGCTCTTTCAGGTGTCACCTTTTTTCCCTCATGTGAAATCAACTGTCCTATATATAACACCTCTTCTTAGCAATACTGTAGCTTCTCTTTGTCTACCTTGTATCCCTTGTATGTTAGGATAGTCATCCGCTGAATCGAGTCTTGTCTACACTCATCTTTCGTCGTGCTACAGATTAAAATGTCATCTACGTACTGTATCACTGCACTTTTCAAATCGATATTGCCTAAGTCCATCTGCAGGGCTCTATTAAAGATTGATGGGGACTCACAGTACCCTTGGGGCAGCCTAGTATGTTTCAGACGAGTTTGGAAAAACGTAAATGAAGTCCATTCTTGTGAGTCCTTGTGCAACGGGATGGAGAAAAACGCATTTTTTAAATCAATCACTGTGAAATATAGAGCTTCCACCGGGATGCTGCCCAGTATAGTAGCTGGGTTAGGAACTAAAGGAAACTCTGCATCTACAATCTGGTTAATCAGTCTCATATCTTGTAAGAATCTCCACAACCCTCCCTTTGATTTTTTCACAGGATACACTGCGGTGTTGCACAATGATTCTGACAGTACCAGACTACCTTACTACATAAGTGCGGAAATGGTCTTGAATATACCCTCATCGGCCTCTCGAGACATGGGGTACTGTTTTGCTCGAGATAGAATCGCTCCTGGCGTCAGCTTTATTTTGACTTTCTCTATCCCCTTTAACAGGCCTACGTCATAAGGGCCTGTAGTCCATAGGAAGCTCGGCACCTTGTCCAAATCTTGTCCAAATCTTCCTAAAATAATGCTGCACTTTGCTGCATTATTGCCATTCGCTATGGGACTTCCCTTTTCTCTATTCTAAACCAATATGTAATGGTCATAAAGAATGCTACTTCATCATCTGTTGAGTCATCTCTAAACATGTCATTGTCAGTAATATCAGTCTATCTGCACCCTTCTTCAATAGCTATCACAGTCCTCCATGGTCTACCTTTGTCATCTGTTCCTTCGAGCATTGCCATTTCCCTTTGTACTGTGGATGCTACCATTTCTATAGGGATAGTCTTTCCCCCCTCTTTGTCAATAGATATCTGTGGTCTGAAAAATAATTTGTCAGGTATTCTCACAATCTTCCCCACTAAGCCAGGTAACCATGTTAATAGAATGCTCATACCATAAGGGAAATGTCATGATTCCTGCCCCTCATGTCCCCAGCCCTCCAAGATGTCAGGCTGGAGCCAGGCCACAATCACCTACATGGCCCTCAAGGGCCTCTCCATCCCTCCAAAGACCCACTTGGAGTCAGACTTGGTGCTTGTGGCACCAGACTCACTCACTCACTCCCATAGGATAACATTGGGGATTGGACTTGTAGTGCATTGATGGGCACAAGATGGATGCCCCTACATATTTCGGTTCTCAGAACTGCATGTGCAGTCTAGTCTTTTGGGTGTGGTTCAGCCCAAGACACCTGGGATACCCAGAGACTATTTAAGCCACGCCCATGCTGAGAAACATGCTTTGTGTTTTCTGCACCTGCAGCGTGACACTCACCGTGTTCGGATCGGTCTCCAGTAGGCCTGCATCTTTCTTCTGCGCTCAGCTCATCAAGAACAAGAACACCATTAGAAACAGCCTTACCTTGCAGCACTTCTGCCCATCATTCATCGCTCCTTCTGTTCTGCGGGCATCTTGGGTGGTGTCATTCCCATCCCGGCACGCCGCTTCCTAAGGAAAAGGGAAAAGAACAGAAAAAAGGCATTAGTAACATTCAGCAAATCTTCACTTTTTTAAAGACTGTACGAGCTTCAAACGCTTACCTGAATCCCAGCCGCGCTGGGGGAACTCTGTCTCCGGAACTTCTCATCCATCTGCAAGAGGGAAAAGACACTCCAGGTTAGCGTGGAAACATCTAGAGGCGCTGCATATCGCGCTTACTCACCGCATTTCTTATTCATAACCGGCATCCACGCTGAAAACGTCGCAGCACCTAAAAGACACAGAAAAATAACTCAGTTCAATACAAATACGAAAGGGTCGCATTGCGCATCGCGCTCACACTCACTCACCTTCAGCGCTACTCATCTCAGCAGCACGTCGCCATCCCTGGACGCCGGCCATCATCTAAGGAAGGAAAGGAACGAAGTTAGAGAACTGTTCAAAAGACTCATTATACTTACCTGTCGGACTCTTGCCAGTGAAGTAACTAGGCAGCAACGAGCCTGCATCAATCAATGCGCCGCTGCGCTGAAACAGGATGGAGAGCACACTTTCCAAGAAAACAAGGTGAGCTGTGGATCAAAGGGAGGGGTTGGAACCCGGGGAAGAAGGGGTTCAAGCACACAGAGACAATAGGGAGTTACACTCTACAAATCGTGGTTTTCAGGCCCAGTCTCCTAGACTCCAGGGAAGGGTTCGAGGTCGTAAGAGGTCAGAACAGGGTGAGTGACGTCCCCATGTATACTAGGTGAGCGTTACAGAACACAAAGCCTCACATCAAAATCCACCTAGGCGTCATGGAAACGTCAGAAACCGACCAGTTAGCCCACATGTTGGGGCCGCTACGTTCCGAAGTACATGCAGCCAGGCAGGAGACCAACACCCTGAGGAGAAAGCTGATAGTAGCCAAAGAACGCATTGATGATTTAAGCCGGCAACTTCTCCAGTCACAAGCAGAGCATGCACCATTGCCGGGAAGCGTGCCCTCGATGTCAGCACCATCAGCCAATTCCGTTCAGATAACTCTTCCTGGGGCAGTTCCCATGGCCCCGCCCGAACGATTTATGGGGGATCCCAAGAGGTTTGCAACGTTCATGAACCAGTGCTGCCTGCACTTCCTTTGTAGACCAGGGGCCTTTCCGAATTACCAATCAACGGTCGCTTTTGTGCTATCCTACCTGAGTGGGAGCACCACGGACTGGTCTGTACCCTTTGTGGCCCAAGATGATCCTTTGCTGCATGACTTCAGGGTCTTTCAGCGGGAGATGGAAAAGCTATTCGCCCGTCGTACTCATAGGCAGGCATTAGACAACAAACTTCTGTCCCTACGCCAAGGGAATCAAGACCTATTAACATATATAGCCACGTTCAATAGTCCCGTAGTTGAAGCAGAATGGCCAGTGGAGAAGAGAACCACGTTATTTCATCAGGGGTTGCGGGGGGAGCTCAAGGATGTTCTCGCACAAGTAGTGAACCCCCCGAAAGACTGCTCAGAATTCATTGAACTTGTTGTTCAACTGGATCATAGGTTGCAGGACCGAAGAGCAGATCGAACCAGACCGGACCCTCGCCCTATGTATGTGCATTCAAAGGACAATTTTGCCCGCACAACGGAAAGGTTCAGGAGAACTAATGCAAATCGGGGGAGTCGGATCCCCCTTGACTAAAGCGGAAAGGGATAAAAAGAGACAGCAGCAGTTATGTCTGTACTGTGGAAGGTCAGGTCATTTCCTTAAAGAGTGCCCTGTGAAGCCACCGAGGAGGACGGTAGGGGCCACGGACAAGGAATCGGAAAACTCCCCAGCCCGGCAAGTGTAGGAGTCCACTTGTCGAGCGAAGAAAGTAAACTACAGACCTCCCATTTTGCACTATCTGTGGTCTTGATCAATCACCAACAACGGATGCACGCAGTAAGAGCGTACATTGACAGTGGAGCCGTTGGGAATTACATCGACCAGGATCTTGCGGAAAAGATGGGGCTTCCGTTTCGCCCTAAATCAACCACCGACACTGTTACCACTGTCGACGGCACGGAAATAGCTTCTGGTCCAGTATCCCAATGCACTGCAGTTTTAACCCTTCTGTGCCAGGATGGACACCAAGTATCTATTGTTTTCGACCTCATTAAGGCACCACAGTTCCGGTTGATTTTGGGAATGCCATGGTTGGTAGCTCACAATCCTCGAATCGATTGGCGAGCAAAAGAATTGGCCTTTCCCGAGACTTGCGCCCACACATTTTATCGCCAAGAGAAACAACCAATAGACACTAGAAACCTCCATGCTTGCGACTGTGGCAATCAGCACCCTACCAAGTGAATACAAGGACTTTCAAGATGTTTTTCAGAAAGAACAGGCTAATACCCTGCCACCGCATAGACCATACGATTGCCAAATCGACCTGGTACCCGGCGCACAAATCCCTTGTGGGCGAATTTACGCACTCACGGAACCAGAAAACCAGCACCTGAAGGCCTATCTTGACCAATACCTGGCCAACGGGTTCATCCGTCCCTTGAAGTCTCCAGCAGCCAGTCCTCTATTCTTCGTACCAAAAAGGAGGGGGCCTAGAGAACGTGCATCGACTATCGCGCACTGAACCAGATTACCGTAAAAAAACGCTACCCCCTGCCACTGATCCCTGAATTGCTTGATAAAGTCAAAGATGCCCAAATCTACACAAAACTAGACCTAAGGGGGACATATCACGTTGTTCGCGTAAAACAGGGGGACGAATGGAAAACCGCTTTTCGCACCAAATACGGCTTGTACGAATATCAAGTAATGCCCTTTGGCCTTTGCAACGTGCCTGCAGCATTTCAATACTTCATGAACGATGTCCTACGGGAATTGATTGATGTCTGTGCTCTAGTGTAAATCGACGAAATTCTAGTATATTCCGCATCAAAGAAGGACCACGTTAAACACGTCCGATCCGTAATGGAGAAACTCTGTCAACACCAGCTCTATGCCCAGCTCAAAAAGTGTTCATTCCACGTCTCTGAGGTGGAATTCCTGGGCTTTATTCTCAGCCCGAATGGAATCCTAATGGATGTACACAAGGTAGATGCTATCCTGAAATGGCCAACCCCAAATTCATTCAAGGGGGTTCAAAGTATGCTGGATTGTGCAAACTTCTACCGCCGGTTCATCCCAGGATTTTCACAAATCGTGCATCCCTTCATGTCATTGCTAAGGAAAAGCAACAAAAAGTTGCAGTGGACAACAGAAGCTGAGGAAGCTTTCCAGGAACTCAAAGCAAGATTCACATCGACCCCAATCTTACGCCACCCTCGCCCTGATCTCCCATACCTGGTGGAAACGGACGCCTCAAGCATGGCTATGGGAGCCGTCCCCTCACAAAAGGACCCCGAAACGGGCCAGTTACACCCTTTTGCCTTCTGGTCTCGTAAATTCACACCCCCTGAACTCAATTACGCTATCACAGAGAAAGAACTCCTGGCCATTAAGTCAGCCTTTAAGGCATGACGGCACTACCTCTTGGGCGCCAGACACACAATCACTGTAATAACTGACCAACCCCAGTAGCTAAAAACATCAAAGGCCCAATCCTCACGACAACTACGTTGGGCTCTTTTTTTTGCTGAATATGATTACGTGATTACATTTCGACCAGGGGTGAAAAACGGGAAGGCCGATGCCCTTTCCCGTATGGGGGTGGAAGAGTAAGGGTATCAGACCCCTAACCCAATAGCAATCATCCCGAGTGACAAGCTCCTAGGAATCACAGCAACCATAACTCAGAAAGAATTACATGAAGAAATCCAAAACCTGATGAGCCCGGAGCAATTACAAGCCTGGAGTGCACAAGGAGAACATTACATGATAAAAGATCAGTTGCCCTACTTCAGGAATCGTTTATTCTTACCAAACCAAGAACTACGAGAACAAGTCATGTCCAGTTATCATGATTCCTTGATCGAGGGCCACCCCGGAATCGCTAAAACCCTAGCCAAGATAAAACGAAATTATTGGTGGCCCATGTGGCGTAAAGACAATATCCAATTCATCCTATCTTGTGGGGTGTGTGCTCAAAACAAGTCATCCAAGCAGAAACTGGCTGGGCTATTACAACCATTGGAAATCCCACTAGCACCCTGGCACACGTTGTTCCTCTATGTTATTACTAACTTACCACCCAGTCAAGGGTTTAACACTATTCTTGTGGTCGTGGACCTATTTTCAAAAATGGCACATTTCATTCCTCTTAAGGGGCTCCCAAATGCTTCTACTCTGGCAAAGGTATTTCTTGAAGGCATCGTACGGCTCCATGGGTTTCCTTCAGTTTTGGTCTCAGACCGAGCTACTCAATTTGTATCTTACTTCTGGAGAAAACGCTGCTCTATGGTCCAGATCGACATCCGGCTATCCACCAGTCACCATCCCCAAACGGATGGTCAAACTGAGAGGACAAATCAGACGCTCGAGCAGTATCTGCGTTGCATGTTACACCAAGCTGAAGGAAGCTGGTTCGACCTATTATGGATAGCTGAATATGCTTATAATTCCCTACACACCAGCACTGGGCAGACACCCTTTTATACCATGTATGGCAGGCACCCACGTACTTCTGAGTTGGACGTTCCTACAACCCCGGAAATGCCAGCAGTCAAAACCTTGCACACGGCCATTTCTCAAACCTTTAAAAGGGCAGCTGAACACCTACTTCAAGCTAAGAATCGCCAAAAGAGGTTTGCTGATCAACACCGAGCAAAGGCCCCCAACTACCAAGTGGCAGACAAAGTCTGGCTGGCGTCTAAACATGTGTCCATTAAAGGAACCCGAACCTTCCGTCCAAGATACCTGGGTCCATTCACTGTCACCTCCGTGATAAATCCTGTGGCGGTCAGACTAGCTTTGCCGTCAAACATGCAGATTCATCCTGTGTTCCACGTGTCTCCTTAAACCTGTTCAACCTGAACCCGGGTAGCAACGCCACCGCAGCCAGTAGTAGTCGCCGGGGAGACAGAATTCGAAGTCAAGGACATCCTGGATTCAAAGTACGTCAGATCCAAATTATACTACCTAGTAGACTGGAAGGGGTATAGTCCACAAGAGAGGTAATGGGAGCCTTGTGAGTACATCCATGCACCTCGCATGCTTAGACGATTTCATCAAAACCATCCAAACCAACCAGACAGAAGAGCCACCTTGAGAGGTGCCTTGCGGGGGAGTGCTGTCATGATTCCTGCCCCTCATGTCCCCAGCTCTCCAAGATGTCAGGCTGGGGCCAGGCCACAATCACCGACATGGCCCTCAAGGGCCTCTCCATCCCTCCAAAGACCCACTTGGAGTCATACTTGGTGCTTGTGGCACCAGACTCACTCACTCCCATAGGATAACATTGGGGATTGGACTTGTAGTGCATTGATGGGGACAAGATGGATGCCCCCACATATTTCGGTTCCCAGAACTGCATGTGCAGTCTAGTCTTTTGGGTGTGGTTCAGCCCAGAGACACCTGGGATACCCAGAGACTATTTAAGCCACGCCCAGGCTGAGAAACATGCTTTGTGTTTTCTGCAACTGCAGCGTGACACTCACCGTGTTCGGATCGGTCTCCAGTAGGCCTGCATCTTTCTTCTGCACTCAGCTCCTGCAAGACCAAGAACACCGTTAGGAACAGCCTTACCTTGCGGCACTTCTGCCCATCCTTCATCGCTCCTTCTGTTCTGCGGGCATCTTCGGCGGTGTCATTCCCATCCCGGCACGCCGCTTCCTAAGGAAAATGGAAAAGAACAGAAAAAATGCATTAGTAAGCATTCAGCAAATCTTCGCTTATTTTTTAAAGACTGTACGAGCTTCAAACGCTTACCTGAATCCCAGCCGCTCTGGGGGAACTCTGTCTCCGGAACTTCTCATCCATCTGCAAGAGGGAAAAGACACTCCAGGTTAGCGTGGAAACATCTAGAGGCGCCACATACCGCGCTTACTCAGCGCATTTCTTCTTCATAACTGGCATCCACTCTGAAAACGTTGCGGCACCTAAAAGACACAGAAAAAGAACTCGGTTCAATACAAATACGAAAGGGTCGCATCGCGCATCGCGCTCTCACTCACCTTCAGCGCTACTCATCTCAGCAGCACGACGCAATCCCTGGGCGCCGGCCATCATCAACGAAGTTAGAGAACTGTTCAAAAGACTCATTATACTTACCTGTCGGACACTTGCCAGTGAAGTAACTAGGCAGCAACGAGCCCACATCAATCAACGCGCCACTGCGCTGAATGCAGGATGGAGAGCACACTTTCCAAGAAAACAAGGGGAGCTGTGGATCAAAGGGAGGGGTTGGACCCTGGGGAAGAAGGGGTTCAAGCACACAGAGACAATAGGGAGTTAAACTCTACCAATCCTGTGCTTCAGGCCAAGTCTCCAGTCGAGTATACTCCTGGGAAGGGTTCAAGGTCGTAAGAGGTCAGAGCAGGCTGAGTGACATCCCCGTGGATACCAGGTGAGCGTTACAGGAAAACCTCTGGCTCAACTGGAACACCTCACAGAGCCACTTGCTCTGTGAACGCCAGTATACATTACCCCATGTTTACATAGTGTATACCAGGAGTGGAACACACAATACCTTTGTCAGTAAATGACATCGTCATGTTACGTTTTGTCATCAGATCTCTTCCCAAAATGTTAACTGGTGTCTGCCATGAATACAACAATGGAACAGACATGTTACACTCTCCTATTGAGACTGGTAAATCGTCATTAAAAGGAACTTGACCTGTAGCTCCAGTGAACCCTTGCACATTCATGGCATTTCCCAACATTGGATATTTTCCCTCTCGTATACATGAGCATGTAGCTCCAGTGTCTACTCGAAAAGGAAAGGATTTGCCTCCTATTGTCACAACGACCCTTGGTTCCTGTTGGGGGTCTGGTGTCACAGAGAGTACTGAACACATCAAGTCACCCTGTGAGCTGTCCTATTGTAGGTACATACATACCTCTGTACCGCTGAAAGGATTCCCTCCCACTACAGTTGTACCTCCTATTCTAGGTGTCAACAATTGTTACGTGTTTCCATACTACTGTGTCTGCATGGGGTGTGCTGTGACTGCCCTTGCAGTGGATTCATTTGCGTTTGCTCTGGTTGCTGTGTCTGTTGCATTTGCGGCACTTGTGTCTGATACACTGTCTGGTCTTAGGCAAATCCTTCCCTAGCTTGTAAGCTGTATGATGGAGGATATGCTGTCCCCCCTCTTGAACATTGGCCATTATGTACGTTCCCTTGGCTCCCACATACACGTGCAATGTGCCCTGTCATCCCACAAGTCCAACATGCAGGGGGCGGCCGCCTAATTAGTCCCCCTTGGTTAAACCCTCCTTGCGCATTTTGATTCTCATTCTGTACATTTTGAAATCCACCTTGATTATTCTGAAATCCACCCCTTCCTCTATAGCCCATGCCTCTGCCTCGTGGCATGAACCCATAACCGCCTTGGTCCATTGGGCGCTGATTATTCGCCTATGATGCACCCACTACTTGCTGTATTCCAAGCCCTTCTCCACTTGTCAATACCGCCCCTTCTGTGGCGTATTTTGACAATTTCTTCTGAACTACTTCGCTTCCTCAATTTTTCTGGCCTCATCCTCCTCCTTATTTTTCTCCTGCAATAGCCGACAGTGATGCACTATCGTCAGCTGTATCTCAGCCCATGGTTTGGCTTGCATCCCCACTTGCTTCTTAATTTTCTCTGTAGTTGCTCA